>NC_081841.1:78909620-79606417 GCF_963259705.1 Myotis daubentonii | reverse complement strand
TTGGAGGCCTGTCACTATCTTAATACACACCAATGGGTTGCTACCAGTCTTCTACGTTTTAGTAGGATATTATATTGACGCTCATAGCAATATTTATTGATGAGAGTTTGGCGCTTACAGAAAAATACACTTTTAAGTGAGTATTTTAATAAGGGAAGCTGAAATATGCAGGGAGTGATTTTCAGAGTCAAATAGTGGCAGAGACAGGAAAATGATTTGGAGATGATTTCATTTTAAAAATAAAAACATAACTGAGAACTTTGAACTTTTAGTATGCTGTTTTTCACCACTATGATTTATATTTGTTGAAATTAAATATGAATTTTAAGTATCTCAGGCTAAAGCATAGGAACAGAGTTAAATTACTTTGTAAGAATTGTGGACAGGACTAACAGAAAACCTTGAAATGTAATCATAAGGTGTAACGTATGTGTAGTTACAGAAATACTAGTTGGTGGAATTGACTTGCAAATCTATACCAAAATGGAGTTTCATTAGCAGTCTTAGAAAAACTGGCTTCCTAGATTATAAATGTCAAGTGCTCATAAAACATTTTTTAACCTAAAACTGTACATTACCAAAATACTTTACCATTCACAATGAATTAATATTTTAGAAAAATACTTGTAGAGCAATAATTAGAAGAAAATATATGCACAGAGAAGGGAGAGGAAGCAGTTGTAGGCAGAGGAACAGCTCATCTTGTGCTGTTTATTCATTGCCTTGAACGAAAAGCTCCACACAACTTATTGTTGGTCTTTGGGGCTTAATTTAGGAGCTGATATGTTGCCTTATTTAGGTCACTATTTGAAGCTGCTGATGGTAAAATAAAAAGCCTTCAGATAAGAGATTTAATTTCAGAATATAAAACCCTAACATTAAAATTTTAATTGCAGTATGAAATTTGGCATCTAATTGGGCATGATCTAAAGTATATAATAATTTGGCTAATTTGGCTAAATGAGAAGCTTTTTAAAATACTGTTTGGAATAGCTTCTATATATAACATAATTTTCCCAGAAATGAATACTTCACTAAGTTACAAATGTCTACTTAATATGTTGAATAGTGCTTGCTTTTTAGCTCTTGACTGATGGGTAGAATAACTCTTTAACTATTTGCGATCTGTATTTTGTGCATGGCATTCAAGTTCATATTTTCTAGTTACCATTCAATAGGAAAAAACTCATTTACCATAGGTTAATCTAGGACAACCAATTTTTATTTTGACATAACATTAGCAACTTTGTCATTAAAATAATTTAGAACATTATTTATTATTTATTTTGTGTAAGGAATAGTAATTGTGGACTTTTCCTAAAAATATTATGATAGGCAAAAGTCAATGATGCTACATCTCTGATGCAGATCCTTTAAAATGTTATTTATTATCATTATATTATTGTCATAATTAAACCAACCTATCTCCAAAAGAGCTCTAAAATACTGGTAAATGAGCTAGAATACAAATCTATTCCAAGGAATAGGCCAACTATGCCCAATTTATTATTAAGCAAGCTGTAAATATTTCAAAGGAACTGCTGACATTTTCTTTGAACACCTTTTTTTTTTAATATTCCCATCATACTTTCCACAAAAGTGAGCAAATATTATTTGTTAAGCTTGCCTGCACAGAATTGGAGAAGAGCAAATGTTCATTACATACAGCTGTTGGTTACATCCTGGATGATATCCTGTTCATTATCTCTTAGGACAGGAGGAGGCAGGCTGCATGGCGGCAGCCTGTGTAATGGGGTAGGGAGACTTTTCAGTCTGGGACCTTTCGGTAAACTAACGCTGTCCATTGAATATTCTAGATGTCGTCTTTTCGGTCTACCCTACCTAAAGTGCACTACCATCCAAGAAGACGAGCAGTGAACACCTTTGTGAAAACTGAATTCTAAGGAAATAACCACAAGTAATGGTTTATTAAACTGAAAATGTGATTTGGGGGGAGTCAGATATCATGTTTGATTAGTTCACTACAGTTGTAAGAAAATGCTTAAGTCATTTGAATAATAAACATCATCCACATCATAACTTCTGTACAACAGATGCTTTTATGAAATGGAGCCACCTGTTTTTTCATGTTTTATTGTAATATACTAGGCATTTATGTATTACTGTGTATGTATTTCTTTTTAAATGTGTAAGTCTTATGTAAATGGATATAAATATGATTTTTTAAAAAATAAAATATATGGTTCATGGCGTCTCAAGTGCAAACATTTGACAATACCAAGAACTGTTTGTATTTTACCATTCCACCATTTTTACAGTTTTTGAATTATAACTGTCAAGTTGGTATGTTTCCTGGAAGCATGTTTCATGCCTCCACATGTTTCACCTTCAAAGTCTGTCAATACTTAAAGCTGAAAACCTGCCTCTGATCGTGTAAGAAAGAATGATTTAACCTGGAACTGGAGCCAAAAATAGACCTTTCAAGGCAATCAGGGATGTCCTCTATCTTTAGAAATAGCACTGTGATGGCTCGATCTCCTTTTCAATACAAGACAAAACCAAACTGTTTACAAGAGTCAAAAAGATTATTTAAAAAAATTTATAAAGAAAAAGACATTATCTTCTCTTGTTACCTGTGGACCAATAATTTTTTTTTCTTTACTGAGAACCACATGTCCATTCAAATATCTTGAACCGCCAGCAAGAACTGTTCAGTGAATGTCAACCACTGCAAAGTCCCAGGCTCGTTTCCACTGGAAGAAAACAAAACCCCGCAACCCTCCCCCTTTGTCAGTGTACCAGGGCAATAGCCAGAGTCATGTCTAATGTTATAAGCTTTTAGCCGAGATGGCCTTGTTTCGACTTCCCTGAAGTCAGTCTTATCAGAGGAAAGAAATGAAAGACAGAATGATTAACATATATAGTGTATAAAGTATAGAAGAGTAATCTCTTCCCTGTGGCTTTATTTGGTGGTGTTGCTGTTGTTTATTCTTTGTTTATATGGGAGATTTCAGAGTAAAACCTATTTAAGAATACATTTATCTATCTGCTGATTTTCTGCTGTTTGATCTTATTAAGTGCAAGACCTGTCATTAGTAATTTCATTTTTGTATTTAATTTGCTATGTTTGCACGTACATTACATTTGTTTTGATGTCTACTTTTGTTTAAACAGATTCAGTCATAAAGTAATGGTAACAAAAGCCCTCTCCATTGTCAATAAAAAAAATACTTCCAATTCTCTGTTTAAGCTTTGTTTTCTAGTCACGTAAATTTGAACAATTTACTGAATATCATTCTTTTAAGGAATCTCCTCAAAAGTGAGTCAGCCACAAGGGGGAGTGCTAAACTTGCTTATGAGAGTGATTTTACAATTTTCTGAAAATGTTGCCTGGGCAGAAACAATGGAAAAGAGCTTTTTAAGCTCATCTGAACATGGGAATGCTGATTCACAGAAATGAAATATAATATAAAAACTATGATATTATAACAATATAAACTACATTTGTATCTACTCATACAGGATTTAATCACAGAAGTTTCTCCCCTTTAGAGATCATAAGCAAGAAATAGTAATCATTTATAACAGACTCAAATATATAGGGATAAAAAAGGTCCATCTATGTGTCTCAAAAAGCATAAAATACTCTTTAATTTATAGGATAATATCTTTCAGATTCTAAAATCCATTTAATCCACTTAAAATTCATTTAATGACCATCTAGCAATATTATACATTTTCACATAATTAATAATCTAAGCCTTTACAGATACAGTTTTGTATAAACCAAACTGCTTTTTAAATGCAAAACAGGTCTTAATTGTATATACCCAATATATTTTCATGGGAAAAATAACTTGAAAAACACTTCTATAGATTTTAAAAGAAAATCTTTATATTTTAATTTTTCCAATGTCTTACAGTAAAAGAATTATAAAAATATGAAAGAAGCTCATACAGAATTTATTTCATCAAATTTAAATATGACTGCATTTTTAGTAACATTATATTGTTATTTTTAAAGGTACATTTAATTCAGAATATTTTAGGTACTATGTAGTAAAAGTGCTTTATGATATAAGTATTAAAGTAGAAATTTCCTTTCCCCCCCCAAATTTTAAGCAATCTGATGACGTGAGTGTCTTTCTGGCCCCATAATTATTAGTATGAACGTGACATCCTCTGACCCTTCAAAGGAGATATATATTTCCTCAACCAGACACAAGAAAAAGCTGCTTTCCCAGTCTTGTGCATTGTCTTCTTCTCACTCAACTAGAAGACAGCTCCAGCCTGCTTGCTGACCTTCCCTTTCGATGTGATTATCAGGGAAAATGTGCAAGAGATCAAAGTTGTAACCTTTACACACTTCTTGCCCCTGTGTAATATACCTTGAGTTTATTATACCTGGCAAATGATACAGTTTCAGCTAAAGAATTTTCCATCTCAAATTAACTGAATCTTACATGAAAAAGTAAGGTAATACAATTAAATGCTAAGATATAACAAATGGATTATTTGTTAAGATTACAGATGTGATAATGGACTAAATGTACCCAATATAAGCTACACTTTAAGAAACCCAACAGTTTCAAATTATAAACTGAATGTCTGTCTAGTTGGTTTAATTGAGGCTACTAAAATAATTAACAAAAACAACTAGATGAATATAGTTTTTCCAGATGTAACGATCAAAAAGCCAATTTAAGCAAATAGGAATTTATTTGAGGAACTCATTTATTTGAATGGCCTATGGTCCAGGTAAAAAGCACACGTTTTCAAAATGTCTTTATACAGTTTGTAAGCAATTTTATACAACAGACAAGTAAATATTCTCCTTATCTAATATCTCTGACATATATTTCATATACCCAGATTATCATATTAGGACAGCTATTCTTCACAACAATGTTCCTGATGGACTGAAAGATTAAGGAATACTTTGAGTACCATCAAAGACTCAATGGGCATGGTATATTTTTGTGTTTAAATGAATTCTTTGATTACTGATAACATGTCCAACTCTATGTCAACCAAATATTTAATTATCCATATTGTCTACTCTGATTAATTGGAACATTATCATAAGCTTATTAACAAAGATTCATTTTTCAGTGTTTTAAAAAATATATCAATGGTTTTATACAAGTTTAAATGCAAAGATGTGTTTGAATAGCACAACATTTTTAGTGCGTCATTTAAAAATCAGAGATTTTGCATAAAAATCTGATATTTTTTGTTTCTCTTACATAATGTAAAAACTTCTACATTTCTTCCTGAAAAGCTTTTTTTTTGCCAGTGTACCCCATTTCATATCATTTCCTTGTTTCCATAAGAAGCCGGAATCAATAAGTACAGTCCACTAAGCACCAAAACAAGAGGAGGGGCTCCAAAGAAACCTCCACTCCATGACAGAGAAAGGATTCAATGACCTCCAGACTCTTGGCCAGGCACAGGATTCCCTTGACTAAGTAACAAATGACCTGACCCCAGAGCTGTATCCAGGAAGCCAGCCTTCCCTCAGGAAATGACAAGACAGATCCAGCTACCTAGGAAATCACCGATTAGATGATTACCATGCATGCGGGCAACTCAATAACATTAGAAAACTTTCCAAATTTCCATAAGAAAAATTGTAATCATTTTTTTTTACTTCAACTTGAATTTTAGGTTTTGGGTCAAAGCTGCAGATGCTTATTTTTAGGAAGTGGCTCTATATTAATGTCACTTTCAATCAAAATGCTTTTGGGGGAGGTACAATTTTTAAAAATCATTCATTAGATACGTTTTTCTAAAATTAAAGTGCTAGACAACCTATAATGAGTCATGTTATAAGAAATCGTATCATTGTAAACATGTTACAATGCTAATTGGGTCTAATCACTAGTCTTCGAGTTCATTTTTTTTAAGACCACACCTCACAATTCACATTTCAGTTTGCAAGTAATTTCGATGTAAATAGTTATTTCTGTGAAATAATTCAAAAACCTTGACTCCAATTAGTAAACTGACTCAAAAAAAGTCATGATGCTTGCTTTAGTACTTCTTCTATGTGCCTAAAAATGCTGGGGTCTTCGATCGTAGGCGTTACCTGAAAAGAGAAGTGGAGGTATGAGTGCACTTTCTTAAAACCCTTTCATACATTTCATAATTAAATAATTACATGCAATGTTGGATTCCCCATCATTTTATAATACTCATATACGTAAATGTTCAAAAATAGGGAACTTTGAACCTAATATTTTAAAATGTCCCTCAGCTTTACAGAATGATAAAACAAACTGTCCCGTTAGCAAAACTAATGGTCCTCAATGCTATTTTCTACAGAATTCCTCTTGAGATTTTCTATGTGCCTCTATAAAAATAAAATTTTTTTTGCACTTGCACTACTCTACTATTAAAATATGTATATCTCAGTATGTACAATATTCAGAAAAAATTTAAAAATCCATATGCTTGGATCAGCCTAAAGTTTCCTAAAATAATTTTCACTCAATACAATTAGCATATGTATCAATGCAAAGAGTTAAACAGGTATTGCCAGCCTTAATTACTTGCTTTCTCACTAACAGCCATTAATGAATACAATGCAGGAAAATGTAATTCAATAAAGATTGCATTTCCACAAGTTTGATTGGATTTAACTAACAAATTTACTAATAGTAATATTTTCACACACTGATTCTTATATTCTCAAAACATATGATTTTAATTAATCTGTGGTTCTCCAAAGCCATGATTCCTACAGAGTGACTATGCAATTTCTCACTTAACATTTTAAAAAGTGCTATTATGTGTATTTTAGGGATGCAATTCATACTTGAGAACCATTTTTAAGAACTCTGCTGATGCCAAAGAAATGGGGATAAACCATTTCAAAACTCATTATTAAACATCCTTGATAATTTACCTTATAAGGCTTGCCATTGACAAGGGCAGACAGAGCTGACCGGGGAATTTTGCCAGATCTAGTTTTGGGTAATTGTTTGACAAAAACTGCATTTCGAAAAGCAGCCACAGGGCCAATGCTCTGTCTAACGTGCTTCACAATTTCTTCCAACACTTGTTCCTCGGTTGTATTGATACCTGGGGAGAAGGTCAGATGGGAAGCAGCGAATTAACCTTAGTTAATCATTCAGGGCCCCAACAGTCAGGGAGGACAAAGCTCTCACCTTTTCTCAATACGCAGAGGGCTAAGGGGACATGCCCTTTCAAAGGGTCTTCCTTGCCAACAACAGCGCAGTCAGCCACGGTGCCATGGGAAAGGACTGACTGTAATAAGAAAAAGCATTCATTTAGTGCATGTGTGTGCGCTCGCATGTGTGTGTGTGTGTGTGTGTGTGTGTATAAATTATTTTAACTGGGAAACTAAGTACATGTCAGATAACTCAAAAACACGTATCTGTCTTTGTGAAAATTACTACTAATTCACAATTCATATCTTACTACTGGTGTGAATGATTAGGATCCCCATGGTAGTCACTCACTAAAGGCTGACAGTAATTAAGACAAATTGCTTAGTTCACCTGGAAAGTAAGGGATTTGTTTCTTCATCTCAATCGTTTATTAGTGAAGTCAGGGAAAATATGCCGGGGATACCACAGGTTAACCAATTGCAACAGGTCTCTGAAAACAGACAGGCTCGTGGTGATTTGGCTTTAGTGGTGGCAACCAAAGGCTCACCTACCAGGAGTCCATGGCAGCCCCAGGACTAAAGACGTAGTGCTTATATTTTTGCATCTGTTACTAAGCAAAGACTAAAGCATTTATTTTCTTGAGTGACCACCCAACCAGAGAAGACTTTCCAAAACAAGAGACTGGACATGGAGTGAAGCCCTGACATCAAGGAATCACATTGTCCAGGAGCCGTTTTCCTATGCTCACCCGAAGCTCTCAGTGTCTTAAAGAACAAAGCAGCTACCTATCTGGAATCACAGGAACCAGCTGAGTAACCACAAGAAGCACAGAAGCTTAAGGTATAAAAAGCCATTTCTGCTGTGATGGGATTTAAAAAACTGAATATCCAAAAAGTTATTTTCTGAAAAAGTAATACATATTTCAGTGACTGCAAATCTCTAGTGATTAGACAAAACAGTGAACAAGATACCAACAGTTCATTTAGAAGTTCTCATTCTTTCTTCCAGTCATTCATTCAACAAAGATTGACTAAATACTTCCTGTGTTCCAGCCACTGCACTAGATTCAGTGGTGAGCAAAAATAGGCAGAGTGTGGTCTCATGGTGCCTATGGCCTAGTAGGGGACAGCAATATTAACAATCAAGCATAAATATTTGATTATCATAAGTGTCTAAATATAAAAGTGTAAGGGCTTTGGGGCATTAATCTGTTTTTATATGTGAAATAAAGCAAAAGTAATCAAGTTGGCCAAAGGATATGGATGTCAGAGAAACCTTCCCTTAGGAAATGACAATAAGCTCAGGTCTAAAGGATTAGTAGACATTGATTAGGCAAAGAGGAGGGAGCCCTTGGAAGGATTGTACATGTACAGTCACACCTGAAAGAAACCAGTGTGGCTGGAAAGCAGGCGCATGGCTGAGAAGATGAAGCTGCAGAGGTGAAGAAAGGCTGTGCAAAGACTTCCAACTGTAGTTTTAGCAGCACTGGGAGGTAATAAAGCACTTTCAGGAGTTGGGGAAGAGATGCAAGGTTGGATGGATTCTTAAAATTAACTTTATATTTTAGAGTAGTTTTAGGTTCATAGAAAACAGCAGAAGTACAGAAAGTTCCCATATACTAGTACCTCCCGCTCCTGTATATGAACAGCTTTCCCCACCATCAAAACCCCTCACCACAGTGGTATATTTGTCACAAGTGATGAACCAACATTGACACATCATGATCACCCTAGTCCAGTGATGGTAAACCTTTTGAGCTCGGCATGTCAGCATTTTGAAAAACCTTAACTTAACTCTGGTGCCGTGTCACATATAGAAATTTTTTGATATTTGCAACCATAGTAAAACAAAGACTTATATGTTTGATACTTATTTTATATATTTAAATGCCATTTAACAAAGAAAAATCAACCAAAAAAATGAGTTCGCGTGTCACCTCTGACATGCGTGTCATAGGTTCGCCATCACTGCCCTAGTCCATAGTTCACTTTAGAGCTCACTCTTGGTGGTGTACATCCCATGTGTTTTATGACATGTATCCACCATTACGATATTTTTCAGAATGGCTTCACTGCCCTAAAAAAAACCTGTGCTCTGCCTATTTACCCCTCACTTCCCGCTAACCCTTGGCAACCCATGATCTTTTTACTGTCTCCAAAGTCCTTTTCCAGAATGTCCTGTAGTTGGAATAAAACAGTAGATAGCCTTTTCAGATTGGCTTCTTTCACCTCAGAGTGGATTTTGAGAAACACAAACTTGTTTCATGTGGAGAATAAGTAGAAGATTGTTAAGAGTAAGTATCACAGTTTGCAGGGAAACCACCTAAGAGGCTCCTAGCATAGACCAAGGATATGGCAGTTGGGACTGAAGATTCTAGTTTATTTAGAAGTAAAATGGATACAGGTTCTAAATTGGATATGGAGCACGAAGAAGCGGAAGGGTTAAGAATGATTCTGTGCATTTGGGTGAGCAGCCGGTTGGATAGTGATGTCATTTTCTAAACAAGAAAATGCTACTGAGGACTAGGCCTGAGAGGAAAGACCGTGTAATAAGTCTTGGAGACTTACTGAAGGAGTGTTGAGATAGCCAAGCCAAAGCAGTTGGAGCTGAGGAAAGGCTCAACCTGGAGATGCGTATTTGAATAGCATTAATGAAGGCTGCTAATGAAGGCTGTGGACATGGACAAATTTGAGAGAAAGCTGTGAGAGAAAAAAGTGAAAGCCTTAAGGAACTGCAATAGCTAATGGCTACACACACAAAAAAGCAGATAAACTTGACTAAAAAGGCACAACCAGAAAGGGAGGAAAGACATCAACAGAGTCTGGGTTATTTCACTTTCAACTCCCAAACTTTCTATAAAGAAACTTTTTCTCTTTTGAGTAAGCCAAATAGAAAATGAACATTCTCTCCTCCAAGCTCCTGGAAAACTCAATGAACTGCTAGAATGTTTGGTATAAACCTGGTATGCTACCTCTCACGGCCCTAATTAAACATACAAATCAACCTTTCTCCTCTATCCTATTGTTAGCATCCACTTTGAAATTTTGAGTTGCAAGGGTTCTCATCCACACAGGTTTTGACTTCTATAGTGTGGAGGGTAGAACTTGTTAAATAAATAGTTTCTATAAAACATGTTTTATTAACTCCATTGCTAAGGTAAATACATCCACGCCCTCCTTCCTTTAGCTGGGCCTGACTAAAAAGCTTCTGCAAAGCGCATACTCGACCATGCGATGCCATGTTCTCCCACTGCTTCAATATGAACTCTCCGGTGCTTCCAGCAGCTTTCCCATTTGTTATGGTCTTATTTACTTTTTGGTTTGTGTGTTGAGAGTGAAGAGTAAATTTAACTGCCAGAGATTTGTTTGGGTAGTCAGTACAGTCTGTCACCAGTTCACGCAAGAGAATACTTTGTCTGTGGCAGGTGGGATATGGATGGGATGGGGTCAATTCTGTAATTCTGAGTTACTGTTCCTATTTTTATGAACAATTTTACTTGACAAGCCAGAGTTAAAATTGCCAAAAACACATTTATGACAGTGTTCACTGGTGCCATGAGCCTCTGTACCTGAGTTTTTGGAATGCCAAGATATCAGTTCAAATCACTGTTAAAAAAAAAAAATCAATCATTCAGATATTTTGTCACCTAACCAATATGATGTGATTTAAACTAAATTAAACGACAAAACTTCTAAATTGTCATTCTTTCACATTGTTATTTTAAGCTCACCACGTTGCCTTCCTCAATCTTAGTGTTTTTAGAAGTAGATGGGAAAATGTTGACTGGGTTTCTATAAGGTCAGGGAGTATTTAAAATCAGAAGCAATACATAACACAGTTCTCTATAATTTCAAAGTTTCCCATTTTTTCCAACTGTGTATAAATTCTTAAAAATCTGTGAGAGACAAATCCCTTTCCATAATTGCATGTCATCTGTAAATGAGGTTCATAATTATAGTGGATAAAATATTATATTGATTTATCAGTGTTAAAAAGATACCATAAAGGAAAGGAGGCAACCAACTTCCTATTTTGGCCCCACCAACAATACTGACATGCCAAATAATGATTTCAACACCTGAGTCATTATAAAAGAAAACATCAAAATATGCCTTGCCAACATTTGAGAGACATAAGCGAGCCAAATGTCCCATGAGGAAAAACCATCAAAAGCTACATTTGTACATCCCTTTGTATAAATTCTATGACACAGCTGTGAAAAAGAAGAACCTCTTACCCTTTAAGACAGCATGGAGGAACCTGGAGAGTATAATGCTAAGTGAAATAAGCCAGTCAGAGAAAGACAAGTATCACAAGATTTCACTCATATGTGGAATCGAGTGAACAAAATAAACTGATGAACAAAATAGATCCAGAGACATAGAAGCATGGAACAGACTGAGGAATCTCAGAGGGAAGGCAAGGATAGGGGGTCGGTGGGGAGAGTCACTGGGAAACTTACATGCATATATGCATAACCCATGGATACAGACAATGGTGTGGTGAAGGCCTGGGAGGGGCAGGTGTGGGGTAGAGGGAATTGACGGGGAAAAGAGGGTACATCTGTAATACTTTCAACAATAAAGATAAATTTTTTAAAAAGAAAGTGACTGTGAAATAAATAAACGAATAAAGTAAATTCTATGACATATCTGTGGTTAATAGGCAAAGCCCCCCTAAAGATAAAACTTACATGGTAATTGTCTCACCAAAAGTAAGTATATAAATAGGTGATGGTAATAGGCCTGGTAAATGTCTGCTGTTCATTGTTATTCACTGTTATTCACTGTTAGTCATTGTTATTCACTGTTATTCATTGCCACTTTTGTGTGACTTTTAATGAATTAAAAGGTTGCACCTTTAGTTGGCTACCTTACAGCAGCTTCTCAACACTTTGTTGAGTATTTCCATTTAAGAAAACATAATTTAAATCAAGCACCCCGTAAGATGTGAGGAGTTGAAGAAGATGAATGCTTCATCATTTCTTCTGACATTGGAGTCATCTAGAAAATCGCCATATTTTGCATGAAAAGCCTGCCCACAACTGTGAAAGAGAACCAAGCACAAAGGACCACATTGACGCCTAGTAATTTTGGCTCAGAAGAACTGAACTAGCAGATTTCAGACCCAATTTCCTTAAGAACACCTTGAACTTCCACCAAAGTGGCCCAATTGCCCTGCCAGATGCTAGGCTTTTAAAGATTAATCAACTGTTCGAATAGATATGATTATTACTTAACAGCTACAGAAGGCCTCACATGTGTTGGGATCTTCAAGGATAATGTGCTCTTAAATGTACAAAAGCTCTCTTAGGACTCTACTTTCTTATGGTGAGGACAGAAAATAACATCGGGTTTCCTGAAATGTTTTGGATATAACAATTTTTTAAAAAATATGTTTTATTGATTTTCTACAGAGAGGAAGGGAGAGAGATAGAAAGTTAGAAACATCGATGAGAGAGAAACACCGATCAGCCGCCTCTTGCACGCGCCCCCCCCCCCCACACACACACACACACACTGGGGATGTGCCTGCAACCAAGGTACATGCCCTTGACCGGAATCGAACCCGGGACCCTTGAGTCCGCAGGCCGATGCTCTATCCACTGAACCAAACCGGTTCTGGCAGGATATAATAATTTTAATAGAATTTCTGTTAGATTAAGTCTGATTTTTATTTTGAGAAGATGGAAAAGCACAGATATTTTCACCATATAAAAAACAACATTCGGTCCACTTTTAATTTCTACAAATGAGACTTCCAAGAGATTAAAACCCTCAAGTCTTATTTTACAAAGGCAAAATGAAATCTAGCATTTACTACTGAGAATCCTGGAAAAGGATTGAAATATCCAGTAAGGTTTGGGCACTTTCATAAAAGCCGTCTATGGCATCCATGTTGTAAACATTTCACATGCATCTTAACTGTCACTGTATCAAGCATTTGTGCTAGGAGCTGAGAAAAGGCCAATAAGGCACGATAGTTCACAACTCTCTCCAACTGATCCCAATATAGAAAAGACAAACCTGATAGGAACCAAGATACTAAATTTCTTATTAGACATAAATATGAATGAAAAGGTTAACCATTTAATTCATATAAAGGCTTGAAGGCCGAGAGGTGTCCTGTTAGGTGCTGTAAGTACTCCCAGACTCGGTGACAACATTCCTGTTAAATGCCATTGATTCCAGCACAGTTTTTCAATTTTAACTGGCTACCTTTTGCCTGGCTCACTCTGCTGTTACATATTGTGATAAATATGTCAGCAGAGACATATTAAAGTATAATATATATTTAAATAGGTTGATACTTCTCTTCATTCTAGGAATAGAAGGAAGAATTTTTATTGATATTAAGATCTGTGCATATGTAATTTCATATTTTGATTAGCTGAGTCAGCCATAAATGCAAGTAAATACTGGAAGTAATCTCCTACAAGCAAGAAATTAAAAGTTCATAGAACCAGAACCATCTTTTGCCAGCACACTAAAATACCTGAAGCGTAAATTTCAATTTCAGGTTATCACAAAATCCAGAGTCAGTTAAAAACAAGATAATATTGTGTTTGCACATAAAGGTCACATATTCCAAGCCATTTTCTGAAATGCTTTTCTTTTACTCAAATACAGTAAATCCTCGATTCTGTGGACCTCTATTTAATGGTCTTCGGATTTAACAGACAATATTTCTGCTCCATATGTCATATGTGAAAATTAAGACCCTGTTAATTTTAAAACACTGTTAACCAAAATTTGCTGATAATCAAGTTAACAGGCTATTTTTTTTGTTATTAATTCACTGTTATTTTTAACAAATTTTAGTACCTAGGCTGTATGTTGAAAAAAACAACAACACTGTAGTAATTTCTCCAACATAAATAAATATTACATATCTACAACCATAGTCTACAAATTTAAACCCAAGAGTCACCACCTGTAAACAATGTTCAGCAAATGATTAGCACGTGGTCACACCACACTGTGAGCGGTAATTGGTTCTGTTGTCACATGGTGTGACTTTTTGCAGCAGTTTTAACACTGCTCATTGATGTTCCCATGGCACGCCCCAGATGTGTGCATTTGGTTACTCAGAGTGGCTGGTGAAAGCACACATATACTAGTCCTAGTCAGTATACCTTTAAAATTACTATAATACATATAGGAAACTTTCCTGTGGAATTAAACTATTCATACACACAATTTTAATTACAGAAATGTGTCTACATAAGTAAAAACAGGTAAACTAACATCTATCAATATTTTTAACATACACATTCAGAAAACCTACTCTATTATATAATGGATTTTGGGTTTAATGGACACCCCCTTGCCAGAATTAATCCATTATATGGAGCTTTCACTGTAACTTCTCATTGTCACTTTTTTAAAAAGTTACTTGGCAAGAAGTGTTAAGCTATTAAATTTAGGCTGAAGATAAGTACGTCCTTTAAATAAGGTAATCATCTTTTAATCAAAGGAAGGGAACTAAGCTTGGATTCTGCACACTCTGACCCCACTTTATTTTAATCACATTACTTTAGATATTTGCTTTCATTTAAACTGCAGTTTGCCCCACTCTGTCTAAACTACCCTTGGTTTGGTTCTAGAGAAGACAGAGTAAAGACGTTTCACCTTATCACTTCCACTAATTGTAATGAAAATCTCTGGGGTAAGTTACAGATCAGAAAATTCTATCCAAACATGAGAGACAGTCTGATAGTGAGTTTCCTGTTTTGTTCAGTGGTTTACTGGTTGCTTGGTTGGCTTGGAGGGTTTTACATTTTTGTGTTTTTTGTGGTTTCTTTGTTGGTGGAGTTTGCCTTCAATATATTCTGGCCTGGGTGCTAGAGTAACCCCAAATGTGCCAATGAATACAGACCAAAAAAAAAGCCCAAGAAATGCATACTGTGTCTAGCCAGGGGTCCAGGAAAAAGAAGCAGAGATGCTGGGACACATAATCTTTTTACTTTTATCCTCCCTACTCCTGATGAACAGCAGCAAAGAAGCAGCGCCCTCTTTCTCCCTACAGAACTGGAGCAAGTATGTTGTCTCTACACACCCTGCACCAAGAGAGCCTGGGAGATTCAGTGCCACTTGCCTCCCACCAGCGGCCACCCAGTCCCTGGGAGCGCATCCCTGCTGACTTGCTTTGCTCTATACCAGGTGAGTGCTAGCAAGGATGCAGAGTCCCTCTCTCTCCCCAGGGCCACTGTACAGAGAGGCCTTGCAGGACTGAGCACTAAAGCCCCAGCTCTCTTTACAAAAGAGCAGAAAGAGGAGCCTTAGGAATCAAAGACTGAGGAATAGATCATGTAGAGGCAGGAGCTAGAGAAAAGGATATTTTATTATAACCGTGCAGAAACTTCATTTCTTTCATTGGACCTTTTCTCCTTTCTTTCTTTTTGACTCAAAGTGGCCTCATCCAGGATCCTGACTTAGCTGCCTCCTTCTCCTGCAGGACCACTCCCTTCCTCATTAAGCCCTCAGGACAATGAGACCCTGGTCAGCATTAAACAATCTTAGGAACAAAGCCTTGGGCTATTGACCACAGAGAAAAGTTCAATCAAACTAAAGGTAACAGCTAGGCCTCACTTGTGTCTCAGCTCCAGACCCAGAAAAGTGGAATGATCACATTCCTGCAAAACCAGATGCAGCTACCCATGGCTGACATCAGGGACATCAGGACTAGATGCACTGATCAGCTACCCCCTACCCTAGCACCAACCAAACAGTAGAGACCATGCCCTGACCATCACCCTAACTCCCTTAGTCACCATGATTAATGCTTTCCCCCTATGTAACCACCTGGTGGAAGCCATCAAAAGAGGTCTTTGAGCAAGAGCTCACCTGTGACTCTGGGTATGGCACCATTTCCTTAAAAATAAAACTTTACTTTCTTGGCTGCAAACTCCTGTTCACACTTGCTTGGACTTTGATGCGCACAGGCGAGCAACCCCCTTTAGTTCAGTAACAGATTCAGCACAGAGAAGATTCTAAACACTTAACTATCAGATTGACCTTCGGAAGAGACACATGTGAGATGAACTAGAGTAGCACTGCAAAGGCTTTGAAAACTAAACTGACGTTGAAAGCACAGCCCACAGAAAGTGGGTAAGGAGAAAGGTCTAATCTTGACCACCTGCTAAAATAAAAAATCATAAGAACACAAATCAAGATAGTTTAAACAGAATCCAGAGTATCATAATATTCAAAATGTCCAGGATAAAATCTAAAATTACTGGACATTAAAAATAAATGAGGAGAAAATAATAATTAAAAATATAGAAAAAAATTAAAAACAAAGAAAAAGAAAAAAAAATGAGGAAAAACGAAATACCGCTTAAGAAAAAAGACAAGATGACTCAAATATTAGAATCATCAGACAAATATTTTAATGCAGCTTTTACAACTGTGGGGGAATAAAACTTGCATGAATTTCTCCTGTAAAAAAAACTGTAGCCTCCTGAGAATTTTAAAATACCATGAGAATTAGAGTTGCAGATATTTGTCTAGTTAATTGCCCTGATCTAACAGGATAATACCATTTTTCTAGTTTCCCCAAGAGGGCCAAATGATTATGGCTTAATCCCTAGGTTAAACTCCCAAGGTTCAAGGGAGACTGGCTCACTCTTTTCCTAGATATTTACATGTCAAAAAGATGAAGCCTCAGAAGCATTTCTAGGTTGCAAAGGTTGAAGACAAGGGGTTATCTTGCTCCAGGAGAGGTTTTATTTACATATCAAAGAGTTGAAGTTTGGATTCAGGCCCTTAGATTTCCAAGAAGACGCTTCCAGGAGGGTGAAAGGTAGCTGCCTCCTTCCTCTTTATAAAGAGAACAATCATTCTCCTTATTTCTCATCTAGGGAGTGTCTGGCTACTTATGTAGGGACATTTCCCATCAGCTCTCATGGGTCACCAGGATTAAGATCTGCGGTAAGAAGATAATGGCACACTTATTATTAAGAAATCTGTCTTTTATCCAGGGCACATCTTTGCACATTCAGGATAAAAGTAACAAATGGCCCAAGAAGTATGGGCAAACACTTTTAGAATAAATGGGAACAAAATTTCTTAGGAAAAAAAACAGAAGTTACAGAAAGAACCAAATGACTTAAAAGAAGAGAGAAAAACTGATATGGGGGAAGTGAAAAGAGAAAAGGCAAAACAAATAAACAAAAACAACTAATAACTAGTAGACATAAATATATCAATAATTAATTTAAATGTAAATGATCTAAAGACACCAGTTAAAAGATAAATACTACAAGACTAGATAGAGATAAAAACAAAATCCAACTATTTCATATCTACAGGAAATCCATAGGAAGCATAATGATCCAGATAGATTAAAACTGAAAGAATGGAAAAAGATAGATGACAATATTCTATAAATATTATCCATAGAAGATAAAGTTGCTATATAATTATCAAACAAAACTAACTTCCGAACAATGAATATTACCCTTTTTAAATCAATATACAAAAACAATAATGCATTGCAACTAAGTGAGGTTTATCCCAGCAATGAAAGGCTGAACAGTTGAAAATTAATTAATATAATTCACCATGTTAACAGGATTAAAAATAAAAGCTGCACACTCATATCTATACAGGCACATAAAGCATTTGACAAAATTCATCATTCATTTAAGATTTTTTAAAAATTTAGCAAATTAGTAATGGAAGGGAACTTCCTCATTTGATAAAGGTCATCTATTATAGAGAAACCTATAGGTTATAACATTCTTAATGTCAAGATATAAATTATTTTACCCTATGATAATGAATAAAACAAGGCTGTATGCTTTCACTACTCTTATTTAATATCATATTGGAAGTTCTAGCCATTTCAAGAAAGGAAGAAAAAAAAGACATTCAGATTGGAAAGAAAACACTAAAACCATTTCTATTCAGACATTAATGTCCACACAGGACATCAAAAGGAATCTACAAAACAAAAACAACCTAAAGTAATGAGTTTAATAAGATCACAGGATATATATCAGTTTACAAAATCAATAGTGTTTTTATGGACTAGCTATGAAAATTTGAAAAACCCCCAAAATTTTAATTTATAATAGCTAAAAATATTAAATACATAGGTATAAATCTAACAAACTATGATCACACTCTGTAAATGAAAAGTGCAAAATGTTGATATAACCTATCAAAAAGACCTAAATAAATGGAGAGACATACAAAGTTTATGAATTGGAAGATTCAGTGTAGTTAAAATAACAATTTTTCCGAAATCAATCTATATAGATTTAACATAATCCTAATAAAAATTCATGCAGGAATTATTGTAACAATCCAAAAGCTCATTCTAAAGTATATATAGAAAAAAAAAAGAAAAAAGAAAAGAAGGCCAGAACACCCAAAACATTTGTGAAGAAAAAGCAAATGTGGATATTATTCAACTTTAATAAGACATTCTATAAAGCTACAGTCTGAATACAAAATAGTATTGATGATAAAGATAAACACATAAATCAATTAAACAGAAGAGATACTCTAAAAATAGGCTCACTCAAATATTGTCATTTGATTTTTGACAAAGATGCAAGGGCAATTCAACAGAGAAAGGCCAGTCTTTGCAACACATGATGCTTGGAATAACTGACATCCATACTTAAAAAACATAATCTCCATGTACATCATGCATCATATACAAAAAAATTCCTAAAAACATAAATGTAAACTAATATAAAATCAAATCCATAAAACTAAATGTAAAATGTAAAACTATACAACTCTTAGGTGAAAACAAAGGAAAAAGTATTTATGATATTGGGTTAGAAAATCATTCTTAGATGCAACACCAAAATCAAAATCTATAAAGAGAAAAATTGGTGAATTAGACCATCTATATAATAAAAGCCTAAGTGACCATTAAGGCGGAATGACCGGAACGACCGGTCACTATGATGTGCACTGACCGCCAGGGGCAGGTGGTCAATGCAGGAGCTGCTCCCTCAAGGTCAGTGCACTCCCACGGGGGAGCACCGTTCAGCCAGAAGCCATGCTCACAGCTGGTGAGCGCAGCAGCAGTGGTGGGAGCCTCTCCCGCCTCTGCGGCAGCACTAAGGACCAGCCAGCCAAGCTGTAAGGAGCCTACCACTAAGGAGCAGTGAGCCGAGAGTGGTAAGGAGCGAGCAGGCAGGCAGTAAGGAATGAGGGATCCCGGACATCCCCCGTGGGGTCCCAGGCTGCAAGATGGCACAGGCCCAGCTGAGGGACCTCCCCACTCCCCCAGTGCACGAATTTCATGCACCAGGCTTCTAGTATCAATATAAAAGACACATTTGCTCTGTTAAGAACACTTTCAATAGAGTAAAAAGACCAGTCACAGACTGGAAGAAAATATTTGCACATCTCATATCAAGGAACTTGTATCCAGAATATTTAAAGAACTCTCAAAACTTAACAATAATAAAACAACCCAATTTTAAAAAAATGGGTGGAAGATTTTAACAAATATTTCACCAAAAAAGATATAAGGATGGCAAATAAGCATATGAAAAGATATCCAACGTATTAGCCATTATGGACAAAGAAATTAAAAGCACAATGAGATATTCTTACATATCTATTCAAATGGTGAAAATAAAAAATAATGACAAATACAAGTGTTTATGAAGATGGGAAGAAAGAGGAACCCCGGCAATGCTGGTGGAATATAAAATGACATGGCCATTTTAGAAAACAGTTTAGCATTTTTTTTAAACCTAAACATACACTTACCATATAACCTAGTAAACTATAGGTATTTATCATAAACCAGAGGCCCAGGGCACAGATTCATGTACCGGTAGGGTCCCTCAGCCTGACTTGAGCCCTCTCACAATCTGGGACCACTCGTCCCAGCAGTCCGATATCCCCCGAGGGATGTAGTAGTGTGCAAAGTGGTCGGGGAGGAGGCAGAGCTGGGGCGGGATGCCGCGCCACTCCCACTCATCCCAGCCCCACTTGGCCTGTTGCCTCTGCCTGGCGCAAGTTGGTCAGCTGAGTGGCACTCCCACTGTGGGAGCACACTGACCACCAGGGGGCATCTCCTGAATTGAGTGTCTGTCCCTGGTGGTCAGTGTGCATCATAGCGACCAGTGATTTGGTTGTTCGGTCATTTGGTCACTTAGGCTTTTACTAGAGGCCCAGTGCACAAAATTTATGCATGGCAAGGAGGGTCCCTCAGCCCAGCCTGTACCCTCTCCTATCCGGGATTCCTCGGGGGATGTCCAATTGCCGGTTTAGGCCCAATCCCATAGGCATAGGGCCTAAACCGGCAGTCAGACATCCCTCTTGCAACCCAGGACCTCTGGCTCCTAACCATTCGCCTGCCTGCCTGATTATCACTAACCCCTCTGCCTGCCTGCCTGATCGCCCCTAACCACTCTCCCCTGCTGGCCTGATGTCCCCATAACTGCCTCTGCCTGCCTGCCTGATGTCCCTAATGGCTCTCCCCTGCTGGCCTGATTGCCCCTAACCGCTCTACCTGCCTGCCTAATCACCCCTAACTGCCTCTGCCCCCACCATAGTGGCTTTGTCAGGAAGGACGTCTAGTCTATCTGGTCCATTTAGCATATTAGCCTTTTATTAGTATAGATAAGTAAAAAGTAATTTTTGTCCAAAAAAACCTATACTTGAATATGTATACCAGCATTATTTTTAATTGCCTCAAGCTAGAAACAATCCAAATATCCCTTACTGGGTGAATGAGTACATAAATTGGTTGGCACAGCCATATGATGGAATACTGCACAGCAATATGAAAGGACAGATTACTGATATACAAAATTACTGGGATGGACCTCAAATGTATTTTTCTGAATGAAATAACCCAATTTCAAAAGGTTACATACTGTGTTATTTCTTTATAGGACATTCTAGAGAATGCATAAACAATGAAACAAAAAATTCAGTGAGTTCCAGGCAGGGGTTAGAAATAGAGAGGGTCAGAGTAGGAAAATTACATGGAGAAATTCTTTGAAAGTGCTGAAATTTTTCTGTATCCCTTCTATGGTGGTGGTTACAAGAATATATACAAGTAAAAAAACCCTCATATTATTATACAACAAAAAGTGGATTTTACTCTATGTAAAGATGAAAAATTAAAAACATTTTAAAAAATCTCTTCTGGGTACTTTGTGTAACTTATATTGGCAGAAAATTCTCATGATTTAAGAGTATAATTAAGTGTTTAAATTTACACCACTTTAAGACTAAGCACAAACCTGGTTATGAAGCAGGAGAAAAATCAAGAAGCTAGAAGCAATCAAAGTGCAAGTATCAAAAAACAAGTGTATATAGACTGCCCCATAAATAACATAATATAAATAAAGATTCATACTGTCACTCAGACAGGAATGGGGGTGCGTATGGAGAACATGAAAAACCACAGAAGAGGAAGTTGGGTGAGATAATAGAGTAACCTAGCCTCTGCTTCAAATGAAGAGTGTGGTGATTTTCCAGGTTGAATAATTTAAACTCAATACTGACTTTGGCTCAGCTCTTTTCCTAAACATTACCCGGCACAGAAGACCAACATTCATCAATACCTCTTCAATGGCACCTGCAGAAATCCTGTGACCTGCAACATTTATCACGTCATCAACTCGTGACATAACATACAAATAACCTTCTTCATCCATGTAACCAGCATCCATGGTGTCATAATATCCCTGAAAATCAGAATAAATAATCTCTAATTAACATATACTATTGGGTAACATAATCATTTTTAAGGCTGATAAAATATATAAAATGTCACAAAATTAATTTATTGTATGCATTTGACTTTTTTCAAATGCCTATGAAATTAAATTACTTTTGATTGTTGAAAGCTTAATAGAAACTCTTTGCTCCACTAATAACCAGGAATAAATTAAAATGTTCTTATATGTGTTTGAGTTAAGCTTTTGAACTTAGAGTTGTAAAGCTTATGAACCAAATTTCTTTTTTTAAAGTGAAAAGTAATAGCTCAGTATTTCCTATTTGGTATCGCCAAGTAATTCTTTGGCAGATTTATTCTCTAATTGTGCTAATAATTAAAAGCTTTAAATCTCTCTATGAATAATTATAAAACAGAGCACAGTTTATTAACATGGATTAGGATTGAAATCTCGCTTCAGTGAAACATAGTAAAGTAGTCAGAATGAAATTAAATTTTTAATCAACTCAAGGGAGCAGTACATCCTCACTGGTCTAGAAGTCATGTAGAATGAAAAGTCAAGAAGAATAAGTATAAAGAAATAAATATTATGTCGCTAATGCCTCTGAGTTATCTTGATACCTATGTTTGTGAGCATGGGCTTTGGACCTGATCCCAGTGAGTCACTATTTGTGTTTCTTAATCTTTCTCACACTCAGTATGCTCATCTTATAAGGCTTTTGTGAGGCATAAAGGAGATAGTGCATGTAAAGAGAACAGACCCTGGTGCATCATGAGTCCTCAACAATTGGCACTAATTGAAATAACGACTGCAATTACTATTAGAGAGGGAATCTGTAGTATTAGTTCAAGAGCAGGGACTCTGAAGCCAGATTATATGGGTTCAAATGTAATCTCTGTTACTTCTAAGCTATGGTCAAGTTACTCAATCCTCTGTGCTGTTATTAACCCCTTACATGAGAGATTTGAGATCAGGATAACAAGACAGGGTCCAGATTCACTACCCATAGTTTAAACATAAACTGGGACATTGAAAAAGCTTTCAGTGTTAAAGGTGAGCATGTTAAAACCACATGCACAGAATATTTGCTTTTGGCAGGTTGGAATTAACCATACCAGTATTCTGATTACTGGACTGATCTACTGGAATGACTGGTGTCAACTATACTCACAGATCTTCTTCGCCACAGTCCCTCAGGGGTATATTTAATCTTGGCTACTGAGGCCATTTGCCTGTGAGGTCTCTTTCTAAAGGAAGCTATTTTAATTTCTGTCATTTGTCTGGTTGATTAGGTTAGCTGTCCTTCACTCACAAATAAAAAAGATAGAATGCCAAATACCTAGATTCACCCTTTCCTTTTAATGAAATTGTGAACATTCTCTTTACCTAGTGCATCGTGAGGACCACGTATCTCTCTCAAGAAAGGAAACAGAAATGAGATGACAGCAAAAAGATGACTGTGGGACCAGAACTATCAATAAAGTTCTGTTATAGATATAAAACACAGGACTGTGGCACAGAGGAACAGGTACATTGTAAAACAGAAAACAGGAAGACACTTTCTGTTATCCAGGTCACTGGGTGCTGGTTGTTGAGAACACTGTCTTTATCCTGTATCTGTATTTTTAAATGTGATTTTAAAATAAAGAACTCAGGGAACACACAGAAAAGAATGTCAAAAATACGAAAAGAGATGGAAAGACACAACTTCTGACAAGTCAATTGTTTTTGCTCAATAACCAGGAGCAGAAGGGATCTTAATGATAGTGTACAACTCTGATCAGGTGCTTTCAATCTCTGACGGAGTCCAATGGAGGAAATAACATACTAGTAGAGAACCCAAATAAGTTTAACTCTCACAAAAACTTTTCTGATACTGAGGGCTGTTAAATTGCAGGAGAAGTTTCTAAAACAAACTGAGAAAATTTATGTCTGGAGAGTAATAAAAATAAATATAAAAATGACTTCCTTATGTAGTTTGGGCATTATTATCCCTGAAATCTGGAAACTGGTCCAGACATCTTTTCAAGGTTGCTTTGTCATCTACATTCTTAGGAGCAAGTTGCCAAGAACTATAGAGAAGTCTATAAGAAGATTAAAGGAAAGTATAATAAAGTTCTTACAGGAAATTTTTCAAAGTATAAGTGCTTGAACGCTTCCTGATTCTTCCAGAGTCCTGAAAAAGCCCCAGGTGGTAATGGCAACCTTATACAAAAACAGAGCATTTAGAATTATTATAAAAGCAGTAAAAGAGGAAAGGGTTGATTAGAACTAATAATGTTCTAGTGTGATGGACAATTACAATTCAAGTCCTATAAGTAAGATGTAACCCTTAAATCTGCTGGGTAGATCATGTATAATTGAAGCTGAAGTCGTTGACCTCTACATAGCAGAGTCATTGAGGGATGACTGTGGTTTCTGGGAAGGGCACACGAGGTGCACACATTTGGCATTTGAGTCATTATTAGCAGCAACCATTGTTTCAAAAAAATATATAACATTTATTTAAAAAGCCAAAATGCATCACTAAATTACTTTTTAAGAAAATTTAGGAATATATAATCCCTAGACCAACAGTTCTCAACCTGTGGATCGCGACCCCTTTGGGTGTCGAACGACCCTTTCACAGGGGTCGCCTAAGATCATTGGAAAACACATATATAATTACATATTGTTTTTGTGATTAATCACTATGCTTTAATTATGTTCAATTTGTAACAATGAAAATACATCCTGCATATCAGATATTTACATTATGATTCATAACAGTAGCAAAATTACAGTTATGAAGTAGCAACAAAAATAATTTTATGGTTGGGGGTCACCACAACAGGAGGAACTGTATTAATGGGTCATTGCATTAGGAAGGCTGAGAACCACTGCCCTAGACAAAGAAATTTGTTCTCTTGTGTGGCTCCTGTGGCTTCTTGGCTCCTGGCTCATCACTCTGTTAGCTGTCTGGTTACTGTGGTTTTGCTCTGCCTGTGTTCCCCTATGGCCACATAGTCCTGCAGATCCCACATGCAATGGACTGATGAACTCCAGTGGGGAGCACACACTAAGCTAGCCTGATACTGGGCTGGATGTGTGCTCCAACATGGAGCAGAAACTCTGGACCCTGGCTGTGATTCTAGCTCTGCTGAAGCCACAGCTGCACTTCTTCTATGATGGGACTGAGGGAAATGGGACCTTGGGAATTTTCCGAAAGCTGGTCCATCCTTGCTGCTTGACACAGTCGCTGCAGGGAAGAAACATCTGCACAGCATATGTTTCAAGGGACCTGGCATATATGGCATACTGTTCTTAATATGTTTGCTCCCCTTCTTGGCTCGATGTGTTTTAACCAAGGTCACCTCTCCGAGAAAGGTTGTTTCCCCAGGTAGGAATTTTTCCCTGAAGTTAGGGAGGGAATAAAACCCCTTAACTAAGTGCCAGGCAGGTAGTTAATCACTTTAACTATGAACAATCACGCTTAAGCTACAAAGAGATCAATCTAGAGAACCAAGATGTGGTGTAGGTAAACGTTGGTTCTTACAGACTTTCACACCACATTAAAATTACTACTAAAATACAGATCAACCATCATTTAGAACCACCCGAAAGCTGGATGAATGGAAGTCCTACAACTAGATAAGTAAAGAAGAAAACACATTGAGACTGGTAGGAGGGTGGGAGGTGCGGAACAGGCTGGTCCAACATCCACATGTCAGTGTTTTGTTTTTTTAACCTGAAGAGATATCTTGGCTGAGGAGGCCTCTGGTGAGGAGCAAGGGGTTCCAGTCACACACCAGACCTCCATCCCATGAGTGCCAGAGCTGGGAAGAGAAGTCCCCATAACTTCAGGCTGTAAAAACCAGCAGGAATTGTGGCTGAATGACAAGGAGCCTGACAGAGACCCAGGAAATTCCTCTTAAAGGACCAGCAGATGAACTTACATGGACATGCTCCCTCTAAGTTCCAGCTTTGGGGCAAAGACTCGGGGAGATCCAGGGACATACTGGGAGGAACTGGATTGTCTGGCATCAGAGCAAGAACTTGGCAGCAGCTTTCTCCAAAACAGGGCTGCTCATATGGGTTATTGTTCCTATGCTGAGACCCTACCCTATCCCTGAGCTGACTGGCTACCATGTCTGAGTTTCCATCAGCCTGGCTCACACTGTTCCCTCTGCCCTGGTGATTCTCTGAGATCCAACCCATCCAATTTGCAGCCCCACTCAGGCTGTTAGCAGTTGCTTTTCCATCTGAATGGCCTGTCCTGGCTCAGGCTTCAGACTTTGCTAAAATCTCTCAAACAAGCAGCAGCTGAAGTCAGCATGCCTCAAACCTATCAATCAAAGGCCCGAGACCTGGCACTAGCACCAGCCTGCCTTGCTTCACAGCTGGGCCTCCCCTGGGCTCTTCTTAACCCAATACAAGTAGCAGCCATCAATGCCAGATAAAAGTTGGTCTATAGTCATTGCTCCATCAGGAACCCATGTGGTAACAGAAGTAAACTGAAAATATAACTCCTGTTCCCTAGAGAATCTGAAGTTAGCTTGCAATTTTGCACTGCCAGTATTTTCTATGGTTTCTGTAGGCTTTACTCAAGGTTTTCATATGAAACTGCTTTTTATCTTCCCAGAAGAAACTAACTAGGCCATAATTTCTTTCTCTCTGGGCAGACAAATGAGAAAGTAATAAATGTGAGTTTTAGCTATATAACTACTAATGATGTTTAGATTCCTGGGTTTAAAATGAGGATAATGCCTGTCCCACTGCCCACATAACAGTGTTGTTATAAGGCTTTAAACAATTATACTAAAATCTGTGAATGAGATTTAGAAAAGAACAGCATTACAATTATATGACATTCTTGATTTTGCTCAAAGGATACACTGATAAGAAGAAAGCTGTCCTGACCCTCCCCCAAGACAGGAACGCAATGAATAAATCACTCTTCTAAGCTGTAAACTAACATCATTAAGGACCCAGAGTTCAGTATTTGGAGGCTGAGAAACTGGCAGACACCAGAGTAAGAGGCATTGGGACCGTGCCATACAGCTCTCTCACACCCCAGCACTACCTTCAGGGCACAGGCCATGGAAACAGCAGGAGGCGAACAAGCCACACTTCCAATAGCAACCACTGGATCTAGTCAGAGAAAATGTCTGCCCATGAGGGAGGAAAAGCCAGAAACCTATGGCTTTAATAACAGTGAGCGCTGTGGTACTGAGGAAGGCAATTACAGTTAAAATGTTCTCTCATGCTCTGCTTTGTGTTGACTGGAAATTACTGATTCCTATTTTTATTTCTCAATTTAGAGTTCTGGATGCAATTGCAGGGGCACCTTCTAAAATTCATGAACATTTTATATTCATAGAAATTCAGATATCCTAACTTTCCCACAAATTAACTGCCTGGAGTAAGTTTCAAAAATCAAAGGAATTTTCTAATAACTGTGCAGACATGTCATTTTCTACGAGAAAGGTTAATCCTGTAAATGCAAGTAATCTATGAAAACTGCAGGATTCATGTTCATTGCACTCTACCGTCTGCAATGGTTTAGAAATCACTAAAATGCCTACCTTCCAGTTAAGGAATCCCTGGGAGAGCAAAGCTGAGATTTCTAGAAAGCCTTAACAAAGGAGTTTGAAATACCAAAGAGGATCAAGTATTTTTCTCAAAATTACTACATATCACTTTTGTGATTTGGGATGAGTCATCTTAATATAATAAAATGAATTATTACATTTAGTATCTTATAAAGTATGGAAATATCACTATAGCTGCAAATTTTTTAAAAAGTGCCAAAAATAGTTTCCATCTTTTTTATACTATTTACAATAGATTTTATTGTAAAACAAGAATATTTACAAAAAGCAAACAAAGTTAGGATTAAAACAATCTCATTATTTTTATTGACTTATTTTAACATAGTTTGAGCCCCATATTTTTCAAATATTCCATGCAAATTTTCCCTCTATTCTTCCTAATCACTGTAAGTATATTTAATGAACATAAATGGCATTAGGAAATATTGCTCTTTCAAAGGCTATTCCACTTAATTATTATACAGAGCATGCCCAGCAGTAGCTTTTGATGCCAGCTCAGTTTTAAGGCCTTCATGGAATGAATCCTTTTTATTACTAGTGGCCTTGCCCCTCATCCATGAAAATAAAATAAAATATAACAATGTACCATGTAAACTGGAACATTTTCTAAAAAATAATAAGTTGTAAATTTGCTTTTGAAATCACTTGACAAGAAGTCACATGCATAGTTTACCATTGGTTATTATTTCCCAGCTGCCATTGTACATATTCAGGAATCATGAGAAGAGAGAAAGTACAGCCTAAAAATTATTTGCAAATAAAACAAAATATGAAGACTAAATTGACATTGAAGTTATTATAATGTAAAATTTTATAGATATTTAATTAAACATGTTGATTATGTATTTCTGAAATTTGGGGATCTATAGATTTCTTAGAGTTTAGAATCTCAGATATTTAGTGGACCTTGGACACTGTATATAATCCCTAATCAAACACCATTTACAGGCCACCAAGGGGATCAGCAGCCATATAGCTGGTCTCTGGAGAAGACCTTGCTCCCAGATCACAGACCTTCTTTAAAATGTTCTCTACAAGAAAAATAAATTAATTAAAAACAAATGAAGTGTGGTCCACCGAGAATAATTATCTCTAAATTACATAGTGTTTTTTAAAAATCATAATAATTTTTATTATGTTAAGATGGTGTGCTTTTTTCCTTTCACTTAATTCAATTAAGCATTTATTTATTATGTGCTTTTAAAAATAATTCATTGACCTTTATCCATTCTAGAAAAGGCACACCAGACAACTAATGGACTGACACAAATAATTCTTGATAGATTAGATGCTAAATATGAGAACATCTTACGTATACTGCAAGCAGCCATTGGAATGCAGGGATAATTGTCAGGTCAAGGAGTTAGACTGGGATACTGGATGTGAGTTTCAAACGGAAATCCTTGCTCTCACAGACAAAAATGAGTTCCTGAAATAACGTTTCAAAAACTGTTCTATTAAAAAGGAGATATTGGTAATAAGTTCTTTTCTGAATATTTTTACATTACCTTTTAAATATAATTATATATTTATATTAGATCATATTTTCAAATACCTAGTTTCACTATTACCTTAAGGAAAGAATCAAAGTCTCCTGCACGTCATTATACATTGTACTCTCAAATAATTTATAATGAAATATCAAAAATCCCAGATCTGAAGAATAAAATTCCCTGTTTAGGAATAGAGAGATAGGAAAATTAATCTGAATTGGCAGCAATCTAAACCTAGAATGCTTTTGGCAGTAGTCATGTTACTTTAATTAGTTGAAGTAACACTAATGGCTTCAAGAAAAAATAATTATAGTTTCTGTGGGGTATTATTATATTACTAGTGGCCCAGTGCATGGATTTGTACACATTGAAAGGAAAATAATTAGAATATTTTAATATTACTATTTGCCCTTTCTCTGTAATAGAAGTGTCAGTTTCGCCCTCTCACCTGTTCCACCATCCTGCCTGCGGGGTGATCGATTGGGGCCCGGCCCCCCAACCAGCTCCCTCAGCATCTGGGAGCCAAGCAGCAGACCTGCCTCCCCAACCCCACCGCGGCTGCTGGTCAGCGTCTGCGGGGTGATTGGCAAGGTGATTGGGCCCCCCGCTTGCACCTGCTTTGACCTGGCACCACCTGCTCACCTGCTCCACCATCGTGCTACAGTCCGGCTCTCATCTGGGCCCATCAGGGCCGGCAGCGCCTCCACTGCCGCCCACTGCCAGCACCGTGTTGCCAATACCTGCCATGTTCCGCACCAACCCCTGGTGGTCAGTGCACATCATAGCAAATGGTTGACCTCCCAGTCCATACAATTTGCATATTAGACTTTTATTATATAGGATATTATTTTTGAATGGATATGGGGCAAAGCCACTGATAATTAGAGAGCAGAGCACATGAAGGATTTAAAATTGTGCTGGTATCAAATGCCACCACTGAGATCTTGCAAAAGTTGCTTTATGAAATAGGTGACTCACTTACAGTTGGGAGATTATATAAAAACTAGGGGCCTGGTGCACGAAATTCGTGCACTGGGTGTGTGTGTGTGGGGGGGAGTGTCCCTCAGCCCAGCCTGCCCCCTCTAACATACTGGGAGCCCTCAGGAGTTGACCCCCATCACCCTCCAATTGCAGGATCGGCTCCTTGCCCAGGCCTGATGCCTCGGCCAGAGGCGTAGACCCCCATCACCCTCTGATCGCCTGATCGGCCCCTTGCCCAGGCCTGACACCTCCGCCAGAGGTGTCAGGCTTGAACAGGGGACCCCCATATCCCCCTGATCACTGGCTCTGGCCCCCGCTCAGGCCTGAGGCCTCTGGCCCAGGAATCATGCCTGGGCAGGGGACCCCCATCTCCCTCTGATCGCTTGCTCCACCCCCCGCCCAAGCCTGACGCCTCTGACCCAGGCTTCAGGCCTGGGCAAGGGGACCATCATATCCCCCCAATCCCCAGCTCCGCCCCCCGCCCAGGCCTGATGCCTCGGCCAGAGGAGTTGACCCTCATCACCCTCCGATCACCAATCACCGGATCGGCCCCTTGACCAGGCCTGAGGCCTCCGGCAGAGGTGTCAGGCCTGGGCAGGGGACCCCCAGCTCCCCACGGTTGCAGGCTCCGCCCGGCTGAGGCATCTGGCCCAGGCAGCGGGGACCCGCAGCTGCAGCGGCCCCACGATCGTGGGCTCCGCTTTAGGCCCAGGCAAGGGACCCCTAGCTCCCGGGACTGCCAGCTTCGACTGTGCCCAGCTCCCATCGCTGGCTCCACCCCTACTTCCTGCTATCACTGGCCAGGGCGGCAAAGGCACCTGATTCTCCGATCATGGCTGGGGGGCAGGGCAAAGGCGGCCCCAGGGCCGCCTTTGCCCTGCCCCCCAGCTCTTAGCTCCCCCCTGGGTTTCCGATCACTGTCAGTGGCAGGGGGCTTCTTCCTGCTTTCCCTTTCGCCTCCCTGCATTGTGCCTACATATGCAAATTAACCACCATCTTGTTGGCAGTTAACTGCCAATCATAGTTGGCAGTTAATTTGCATATAGCCCTGATTAGCCAATGAAAAGGGTATCGTCGTACGCCAATTACCATTTTTCTCTTTTATTAGATAGGACTAGGAGCTCAGCGTGCGAAATTATGCGGCCCGCCCACCCACCTGCCGGCCTGCCTAAACACCTGAACCTCTCCATGCAGAGCTCCAGTGCACCTGGCCCAGCCCCCTGACCCCTCTGGCCTTCTCTGGCTGCTTCAAGCCCCGCCCTCAGTCCCTCAAGTCGCCTCGGGCTAGTCCCGCCTTCTCAGGGCACCTCCCCACTTCTGCCCCATCTCTGGAGCAATGCAGCAGCTCAGACCGATCATGGTGGCAGAGGAGAGCACGGAAACCTCCCGACTGCTGCACTGTGCTCCTTCCCCAGGCAGGTGAGTGGCGGGCGCTCTGAGTGCGAGAGATGGGTGGCAAAGGACTGGTGAGGGGGGCGCTACGGGCTCTCACCCCCGCCCTACTAGGCACAGGCCTCCTCCGAGCGCCTCCCTGCTTCCACCCCACCTTCAGGAGCAATGCCCCTCCTGCCGCGCACGTGCAGGCAGCCTCCTCCTTAGCGGTTGTGACTGTGACACCCTTGGGACCAATTAGCATATTACCTCCTTATACATATAGATGTACACTGCGGCCCTGCTTCACAGGCTCCAAACCATGCGCTTCCCTGAGCAAGCTCACCATCCACTGACAGCCTTGTTCAGATTAATTCTTCAGCAAACCCTCCCGCGGCTCACAACATTTCCCCCATAAAGGTCAAATTTCAACTAGCCCTGTTTTTTGTTTTTTTTTTTATTATTAGTTAAGGTATTACAAATGTGTCCCCATCCCCCCATTAACCCCCAACATCCCCCCCCCCCGCCCCGCACACTCATGCTCCCATCCCCCCGTTGTCCATGTCCATTGGTTTGGCTGATATACATGTATACAAGTCCTTCGGTTGATCTCTTCCCCTTACCCCCGCCCTCCCCTACTTTCCTTCTGGGGATTGATAGCCTGATTGCTGTTTCTCAGTCTTTGGGTCTGCCCCTTTTCATCAGTCTATGTTGTTCTCTATAATCCACAAATGAGTGAGATCATGTGGTATTTATCTTTCTCTGACTGGCTTATTTCACTTAGCATACTAGCCCTATGTTTATATGCATTCTGATTCAGAAAAATATGACAACAACTAGTATATTCGACATTTAACTTTTCCATTTACCAAAAAGATGTTTTAAAATTTCAACTTTTAATAAAAGTGATATAGTGCTTACATGTTTACTGATAACATAAGAATCTGAAAAGAACTGCATCAGAATGTGTATCTTCTTTATTAGTGTCTTATAAAATTAAAGTATTTCTACATGAAGAAATACATTTTTTAAATTACTATTTTTCATTTACTTTTCACAGAATTTAAAATGTTTTATTAACCTGAGACAATCTGCTACCAATATGAGAATGCCAAGTAAAAAAAATTATTCCAAATAATGGGAAAACCTGTTAGAAGACTTGACATGCAATGTTCTTTATTTATAGCAGCTCATTCTACTTAAACCATATCATTAAATTTTACTAAACCATTCAGTAAAATTCCAAAATCAGAGGCACTAAAGTATGTTGAATTGTGTCAGTTATTAAAATGACACATTCTGCCCTAGTCAGGCTGCTCAGTTGGTTGGAGTATCGTCCTGCAACCCAAAAGGTGGTGGGCTCAAATCTTGCTCAGAGCCCATGCCTTGGCTGCAGGTTCAATCCTGGTCAGGGGGTGAATGGGAGGCAACCAATCCTCTCTCTCTCTCTCTCTCTCTCTCTCTCTCTCTCTCTCTCTCTCTCAAACAAAACAAAACATTCTTGGTGGGGATTTAAAAAATTGTTTTTAAAAAAATAAAAGATAATGACACATTTTGTGTGTCTCCCAGTTTAGTCAACTTCTACTTCAGCTTCCATCAGCATAGTAATTTGAAAGTATTGATTTAATCAAGGCACATTTAAATATTTTCAGATTTTAGCACTTTGTCTATCAAATGAACAATGACAAAAAATGTTAGCAGCAAATTATACTTGATGAATCAGGAATTTTATATTATGCTAGTGTTTGACTCAGGAATTACACTTTTGGAAAACTATTCAATACTATAGTAATTATTAGAAAGGGAGAAAAGGCAACACAAAGATGTTCATTCAGAATTATTTATGAACATAAGCATTAAAAAATGACTAAGAAGCTTAGAATGGGGGTAAACATTTTTAAGAAGCAGAGAAAAAGTTAAAATGCTCATGAAACAGGGTTAAGAAAAAACAGCAATACACAAGAATAAACCAAATTGGTTCAACAACCTACAATGTTTGTCAAAAAGAGGAAAGTCATATATATATATATATATATATATATATATATATATATATATATATAACAATTTTTAGATACAATTTTTAAAAATTGTATCTAAATTTGTTCTAATTTATGGGACTTACATGTATAAATTATATGTATTGGCACTGTGTATTTTCAAACAGTATTTAAGCTCATTCTGTAACCTCCCCACTAATAACATCATTCATTGCACGCATTTCATTTTATTAAAATTATATTTCAATTCTTGCTCTTTTAAATAGTAGTATTATAATTTTACTTACTTCACCACAATATTTCCTAAACACCGAGCCTTCAGTTTTTGCATGTTGTCATCCAAAATCATAACTGCAAAATAAAATACAAATAAATAAATACTTTGAGCCCTAGCCGGTTTAGCTCAGTGGATAGAGCGTCGGTGCGGACTGAAGGGTCCCAGGTTCGATTCCGGCCAAAGGCACATGCCCAGATTGTGGGCTCGATCCCCAGTAGGGGGCGTGCAGGAGGCAGCCGATCAATGACTCTCTCTCATCATTGATGTTTCTCTCTCTCTCTCTCTCTCTCTCTCCCTCTCCCTCCCTCTCTGAAATCAATAAAGAAATATAGTTTTAAAATAAATAAATACATACATGCATACATACATACATACATACTTTGACTAAAAATGCATGACCTTAAAGCATAAATGTTTCCCTATTTTCTATATTCAACACTCAAAACTGTAGCTTAAAAAAGGCATCTTTTAATTCCTGAGATCATTAATACATATAAGTAAGCTAAAATGTCTCACAAAAAATGTAGAATACATGCTTTTGATTAATTCGTTATCAAGCCCTCCTGCTACCCACCACATTTTTCCCCATACAAGTCAGCACCGTGTCGCTGACAAAATCATGAATTTGCCTTAGAATCTTCCATAAAGACATTATATTGCAAACATACTAGTAATTTCATAATCTATGTTCATATCCATTTAAACATATCCTTCTATTCTATAAAAAACATTAAATATATGTTCAGCTTTCAAAAATTAAAGGAAACAAGTAAAGTTTTAAAATATGCCAAAAAATATTTCAAGCACTAACAATAAGTACTTAAAAGCCTGGAAACCCGATTTTTCTAATGTAAGGCATCATATCTACTTACAAGCCTTACAGGTCAATTTAACCTTCCCAAATATTATCCCAGTGCTTTCTGTTTTATACTGTTAAAATCCTGAGTGATTTTAGATCAAAGCTTTATCCACTTTCAGTAACCTTAGTAGAACCTGGAAATGAGGATATATCATCATGTTTTAAGCTTTAAGAGATTCTTTATGTAGCTTCATCCAGGCAGGTTATTCTACTGAAAGAAGCTATGAGGAAAAAAAGGACATTATCCCCAGAAAAAATTAATCACTCCCTTCTTTGTGTGCCCAGAGCACTTTGTTTTAAAATTCCATTCTGACAATTATTAGCAGGGTAGCTATCTGTCTCTCACTAGATTGTGAGCTCATTAAGGGTAGAGGCCAAGCCTAATTCATCTTTGTTTCCCGGAATCCCAGTACAGTGGCCAGTTTACTGTGTGTCCCTGAGCACATTCTATTACCCCTTCAATCTCCCAATCTAAAAAGTGAGTGTAATTCCTTCCTCATAGTGTTGGTATAAGAATTACTTGGGGGGGGGGGATAAAATGACACGATTTTATAAGGTATTCAATGAATGTGTATATTATATCGAATGTTTTTCACACACACACCAAAAAAAAATGGTATTCTTTCCTTTCTCAAGAGAATGCTTTTTATTCTAATATTGAATGTTACATTATTCTTTTGAATCTCTGAAAAAACACAAAACATATAAAGATCATGAGTCATAAAGTCACTATTTCCTTGGTTATAAATATTTTAGTTCTAATGTTTAACCTGTAATGGCTTTCAGACAATAAAAAATGTCTGTACTGAAATTCCATGAGGCATCAAAGCTTAACTCGTCCTTACAACTGGATATAAAAATGGCACTGAAACTACTGACGGGAAATGTGTTCAACATCTCCCACATCTTCAGTGCCTAAAAATGGCTCAGCACTAAAGCAATTTTCTGACAAAGGGAGTTGGGATGACAGAACTGTTTGAAGGGAGGGTTTCACTAAAACTGGATTTGCCTTTCCAAGCCTGGAGATATCACTGACTTCACAGAATACCTATTTCTGCCCTTAAAAGAAATCTTAAGTGTCTTTTTATAAATATACTTGCTGGGTTAAACCAAGTGATCCACATTATCTTAACTAGTCATGGTCCTAGGAGGAAAATACAGTGTTTTTAGGTTGGAGAAGCAAAAGACAAATCTCTCAATTTTATAATTTACATACAAATAGGAACTATATGCAGGAATCACACTTGGTCCCACAAAGCTTGGTTTTCCTCATAAATCTATTAAGCTAAATCGTGTGACCTTATGCAAATACCAACTTGTGCGCCTCATTTTCCTTGTCTGTGAAATGAATGGATGAGTCTATATCGAGTCAGTCCACCTGGCTGCTCCTAGATATCTGTACCGTTCCCAGCTTTGACTTAGTGCAGACCTTCCACAGGCGGTCGCTGTGCTAATGCTTCATTGTTACATCGCAGCACAGCAGCCCTCTGAAGCAGGTGGAATAAGGAGATGGAAGGCCTGAAAAGTTAGATGATGTCCCTAGTTATGCAACTAGGGAATGGAGCCCAAGGGAATGTATTGAACTATTATAATCACTACCAACAATTTAACAACAAATACTGAAGGATATTGTGGATGAAAGATTTTTATATTTAGAGTCCTTATTCTTTAAAAACAAAAATGCATTATTAGCCAGAAGGTTCAAAAGCCTTATCATCATTACTAAATTTTAAAAAAGTAGCATAATGAAAAAAAAAAACTGCAGCTTTTATAACAAAAGTAAGTAAAACACAATGATTTGCATTGTCTTCAGGAGCTAACGAGCTATATTACCTTCAGGAAGTTTTTAATCTTTCTGGGCAACAGTTAGTTCATCTCTAAAATGGTACTAATATCTCTGAATTAAATATACTTCAGCATGAAATAAAATGATGTATATAAAGTCCTGGGTACCTAGCAGGTTTCATACACAGTAATTTCACATCCTTATATTTTTTAATTTAAAACTTATTTTTCAATTACAGTTTATATTCAATATTATTTTTATTAGTTTCAGGTGTACAGCATAGTGGTTAGACAATCATATACTTTAGAAAGTGTTCCCCTGATATTCCTAATACCCACCTGGCATCATACAGAGTCATCAGAATATTATTGACTATCTTCCCTATGCTGTACTTTACATCCCCATGAATACTTTATAACAACCAATTTGTACATTTTAATCCCTTCACCTTTTTCACCCAGTCGTCCAACCCTCCTCCCTTTTGGCAATTATCAGCCTATTCTTTGTATCACATCCATATCCTCCACAGCCTTATAAATAATATTATTTTCTTGGTTAAAATGCCATTTAGAACATGTTAGTGGAACGTTACTTTTTATCAAATTGGCTCAATAAAAATTAAGGCATTCCTTATTAATACAGGTATCCATTCAAATATTTATTAAGCACCTAGCATATTTCATGCAATCTGATTCACACTATACACGAGAAAATACCAAATTTATTAACCTCACATATTTTTAAAAATCAGGGTCATTTCTCACCATTGTATCCCGGAACACATTTTCCTGCTTGCCCTGGAGGAGGTGTTTTAGAATTGCCTAATCCAATGCAGGATGCTGTAATGGGGGATCCAGTTTCTGGGAAAAGAAATATTTATCGTTTAATGTTTCAACTTGAGATCATGATTTCTTCAGTGTGTTCTCTGTCCTTCTCCACCAAGTTTGTCACAGAATTTAAATGCATGAGAAGAAGATCAATAGTGCCACTGCATTATTTAAAAATGAAAAATATCCAGTAAGGTATGTTATAGCGACATTTTTAAAAACTTGAGGACACATAAAATAACACATATAATCGTGCTTTTTTCAGAGAAAAATAAGTCCTCACTAGTGTTCTCGGCTATGAATGGCAGGCGCCAAGAATGCAGAATTATGTGACCGGGAGAGGTTTACAACACATGTTATAAATGAAAAGATCTCTAGAAAAGATATCTAGAGTCATTTTCTCATTTTATCACGGTAATGTGCAAAATATTTCTGTTATTGATAGCTTAGTCTCTGGAATAAGAAACCCAACCATTTTTAAAACTATATGAACAAGATCACACTCTAATGTTTTTGAGAACTGCCTTTGCCTGGAGACACTGGCCTCGGAAGCTACATTTACCAATGCTTTATCGAAGTGCTCTGAGTCTGTTTTTCCCTGGCTTCTAGAAGGCCCGAAACATAGAAAGAAAGATATTTACACTATGCTGCTTATTTCAGCAAGACCAGAGACAATTAGCCTGCATTGACAAGCAAAAAATGTTAAGTTTCTTTGTCTCCAATTGTAACACTCAGAAAAATAGCAGCTATTACATTATAACTCAGTTCTGAAAGTGATTCATTTTATGAAAGAGTTCATTTGTTACTGTTAGTAAATACAAGTTTAAACTTAACAGAATCTTTTAGGTATGAGTTTTGTATCTGTGAAGGGGCAGGATAAGAGGGTATTGATAGTGAAAATTTTCAGAGCTACTCGCTTAACATTACACACATACATACACCCAAGGGACTCGTTGCCAACTCAATCAGATCCAAAGTAATCTAAAGTATTAAAAATATCCATCTTCCTAAGTACTCAGAATGTATTCCTTCCGGTACGGGCCCTACCGTAATTTATCACACAGTTTTATATCACTTTAGAGTGATGGGAGAATTTATTACTCTTCTTTACTTTCCAGCATCACTCAGTTTATTACTCACAGTTTATGGATGGTGGCTCAGCTGGCATCAATAACGGAAGATGGACCCTTGTATTAGAACACAGTCCCTAAGTCACAGCCCGGTGCTTACGGTGCGAGGCCATATGGCCACCGCGGGGGAGGAGCAGCAAGTACCCAGAGCAGACATTTTTGATGTTTAACAAAAGAATTCTCAAATATTTTCTCATCGCAAGACAGAAAATGAGGATGTATCTTATGAAATCGAACTCATCCGCCATGCAGTCTCCTGGCCATTCTTCCTCCAGCACGGTCAAAGCAGGGGAGGAGATCCACAAGTTTAGAAGGGTCGACAGCATTTTCCCCTTTGCTTTTTAACAACTAAGTGCTCACCTCAGCTGTCCCCCAAAACTGATGGGGGAGACAATGGCAGCAGTGATGACAGGAAGCAGTCCCATGGAGTGAGGCTCTTAAAGGTAGGTGCACAGACAGAGCAGGCGACATGGGAAACAGAGATGCTGGGGCACATTAGGAAAGGAGATATCCCCTTCAAATGCTACTGTTCCCCTCCCACCCTTGTGGGAAGCAGCTGCTAACGTAAATCTGCTATTTTAAATCTTGCCCAGCTGGCATGGCTCAGTGGTTGAGTGTCCACCTACGAACCAGGAGGTCACAGTTTGATTCCAGATCAGGCCACATGCCCAGGTTGCGAGCTCGATCCCCAGTGTGGGACGTGCAGGAGGCACCAGATAATGATTCTCTCTCATTATTCATTGATGTTTCTATCTCTCTCCTTCTCCCTCCCTCTCTGAAATCAATAAAAAAATGTTTTTAAAAGATAATAAAAATAAAGGAGATCTTATCAAGTTTAGTTTATCAACAGGGTTACTCCAATCATCTGAGTTTCAAACTCACCACTTTTCTTAACAACATAAGGTTTCTCAGCAACTTGTCAACAGATGGCTGATGACCCTACACAGTACCTTTTTATAGCTCTAGCTCCTGCCACCTAAAAGAAAAACAAAGAACCACTACATTCAAACTCTACCTGCACCCCACTTCAACTCATCTTACTGTGGATTCTTTTAAAAGACACCAGCACTCTGCTCTTCCTGTAAGATCAGGGAGTGTGGGGAGAGGGGGTGAGAATACAACCTCGTCTTACTAAGGAAGGATTAGTGAAGCACTGTCGACACTGACTGCCTAAATAAGCTAACATTACACATACTTCCTGAGATTTTTAAGCATCTTTGTATAGTGATCACATATTTATAACCTTTTAACCTTCAGCTGTTTTGTTATAGTTCATAGTTGTAAGACGACTATGAAAAGCATATCTTTAAATGATTATTTTCAATGAATTTTAAAGGCAGCAAAAAGGATTATCCAGTCAGTTACTTAAACTATACGATATTACTTTATACCTTGAACATTAGCAATTTGAGTACCTCATTGACCTTATTGTGATAGTCATTTAGGGGATGAGAAAGAAAGAAAAAACACACGGATGGTAGTTACATGAAAAGGATGCAATCGGACAAAGTGCCAGTTCCTAGGACTCTAAGCGTAATAAGGAGTCATTCTTAGGACAAAAGTGGGATTAGAAAGACCATAATGGTTGTTACAGAAACTTTATATCTCTCACTTTCCTGAGGCCCCAAAACTGAACGGCCTGTAGGGCCAGCACGCACACGTGTGGGCACAGGCCTCATAACCACCCGGCTCTCAGGCTGGTGCACGTGCAGAATAGGCTGTGGTTAGGGAAAGCCCCCAGGCTGCTGCAGCCCTTAACCAAACTCCAAGGGCCTCCTCCAGCCCCATGTTAAAGATGCTCTAAAAACCTCTGCTTCGCACCATCCAGGCTACAATGAACAGGCGAGCAGTTATCCGGGGAGACAGGAAATCCAGGCGTGACATTGTGACTGAGAAACAGCTACATTAAACAATACAGACCATTTTCTTTGAAGAAGTGAATACAGTACTACCTTTGGAGAAATCTTTTCAAAGACCCCTAACTTTAGAAACACACGATGCTTAGCAATTCAACAGCACAATTTCTTTAGATAAGAGACAACCAGGAAGAAGAAGGCAGGGAACGGAAGAATGTGAAGGATAAGTTACCTTGGCACACTTATATTCATACTGCATTAGAAGCTAATACAGACACCTCCCTTTTTTGTATGTGTCTTTACTGCCTCACTCTACTGCATTAGTGAGTTGTTACCTAAATGAATTCTCCTTAACACTTGTCACTCTAAAGCAGGGGTGGGGAACGTCCAGCCAGTGGGCCATATAAGGCCCAAGAAATCATTTTAGGGTTGAGCTAATTAAATATTTGACCGAATATAGCAGGCTAATTTTTAAATTGATAATTTTACACGGCTCATAAATGATGTTATAAATATCCAATTGGCCCTTGGCAGAAAAAAGGTTCCCCATCCCTGCTCTAAAGGAAGGCAAGAGAAGTAACATACATTATATTTTCAAAGAGAAACTATGCTGTGTACCAGGCTAATTTTTGTGTGTTTACGTATGTGTGTATACATGCAAAAACATACTGAGGCCTACCAAGAAAATTTACCCTGGTTTGCATAGTTCTTTCAGAGAAGGAGAAGAATGAAATAGACACGGCAGCTCATGAGGTTCTCTGAGGAGAATGAGAAGGGAAGAGAAATCACCCACACTGTGTGTCAGAGGAACAAAAATCCTTGAGACAGAGAGTGAACCCGTCTCTCACATTTGCAAATGGAAGCAATGGTGGTATCTATCGCTTAATAGCAAATATTTATTGAGCAACTATTATAGGTAAGGTTCTGTCCTTAGAACTGGGGATGCATCGATAAACAAAAGCAGGGGTCATAATCCCTAGTCTCATGGAGCTTATATTCTAGTTGAGAAGACAAAAAAAGAAACAACTATAAAAGTGAAACATAAGGCCTGTTAAAGAGTTATACGCATTCAGAATATGAAGAAAGCATAGGCAGGGGATGAGACGTAATGGAGAGATACTGCAAGTTTAGATTGGGCAGCCAGGAAAAACCTCGCTGAGAAGGTGATATTTGAGTAAAGACCAAAAGAACAATAAGGACTGTGTCATTTACATATCTAGGGTCAAAGAATCCAAGTGGAAAGAACCAGAAGTACAAAGGTCCTGAGATAGGTTTATTCCTAGAAGGTTGGAGAAGCAGTAAGGCAGCCAGTGTGATTGAGGCAGAATATATGAGTAAAGTATTAATGAAAAAGAAGCTCAGAGAGGTAATGAGGAGACAGATCATAAAGACGACTTCAGCCTGGCCAGCGTGGCTCAGTGGTTGAACCAGGAGGTCACAGTTCAATTCTCAGTCAGGGCACATGCCCGGCTTGCAGGCTCAGTCCTCAGTAAGGGGTGTGCAGGAGGCAACCGATCAATGATTCTCTTTCATCTTTGATGTTTTTCTCCCTCCCTCTCCCTTCCTCTCTGAAATCAATACAAATATGTTCAAAACAAAAACAACTACTTCAAAGTCCTTGTAAGGCTTTAAGCTTTAAGTCTAGGTTATGCTGCAAGCTAATGAGGGCGTTTGAACAAAGATGCTAATGAATCACAACAATGCAAATAAGATTTACTTACACATTTGCACATCATTTAGGTTTTATTAACAAGTTTATTTTATTTGGGGATTTGGAGAGATGCATGGGAAGAAGGACATGGACAGACATAAGCTATATGAGACTAGCTGGTTAATGGCAGAGATTCCTGTGGCTTCCTCAACACCAGGAACCAATTCACAGAAGAATTCACTGCCAAGGCCTAGTTGCATGGTATATGGGAAACAGCCCATACAAACCAAAGATGATAACTTTTGTTGTTGTTGTTAATCCTCACCTGAGGATATGTTTCCATTGATTTTTAGAGAGAGTCAAAGGGAGGGGAAGAGACAGAGAAAGAGAACATCAGTTGGTTGCCTTCTGCACCCTCCCTGACCAGGGCCAGGGATGACGCCTGCAACCTAGGTACCTGCCCTTGACTGGAATCGAACCCAGGACCCTTCAGTCCGCAGGCCTACGCTCTATCCACTGAGCCAAACCGGCTAGGGCAAGATGATCACTTTTGTTATATGAGTGTTAGTGTGTATACAGATGAATACAACATTTCTGAGTGGCAATTTGTCAATTTAAACAATACTTAAAAATGCACATACCCTTTAACCCAGTTGTTCTAGGTAAGAGATATATACAAGGAAATATTTGTAGGAATTCACAAATATTCAGCAACAAGGACATTCACCACATATTATTTATATTAAAGTTTAAAAGGTTATCCAAAAATATGGAATGGTCTATATCAAGTAGTAATGCAAAGCCATTCAAACACACTAAGATATATCTGATCGGAAATAATTCTCACAAAATGTTGTTTAGAAAATTTGTGAAACAGAATACCCAATATAATCTTTTTAAAAAAATACCTGTAATATACACTGAGCAAAAATAAACATCTGGGCAAGACACATTAACATTTTAACAGAAGTTACTTCTGAATGGTGCACAAAAGGGATATTATGTTGAAGAGTTCAAAAGGTTGCATCCATAACATTGGAATTTGTCCACAGTGGGGATAAAAGAGGCTGCAATTTGTTTGATACCCCTCCTAACACACAGGACCCATGTCCTCTCTTTTTTAATTTGGGTCACCCTTTGAAGGCTCTGACAGATAGAAAAGAAATGGAAATTATACCTTGTTTCTAGGCACAGGCCTTCAGACTTTTAGATCACTGTTTCTGGAATCTCTGAGGAGCATGTAAGATAGCCTCCTACTCTAAATCCTCCAAGACAAAAATGCCACTGGCAGCCTGGTTCAACCTATGAACCAGGAGGTCAGGGTTCTATTCCCAGTCAGGGCACATGCCTGGGTTGTGGGCTCAATCCCCAGTGTGAGGCGTGCTGGAGGCAGCCAATCAATGATTCTCTCATTATTGATGTTTCCATCTCTCTCTCCCTCTCCCTTCCTCTCTGAAATCAATAAAAATATATGTTTTAAAAAATTGCCATGGGCAAGTGTTTCTATCAACAATCTCCAGCCATTCCCGGGCAGAAGAATGAAGTGATCTTGGACCCACCAGCCCAGCCCATTCAACACTAAATACCTCTAAGTCAGTGATGGCGAACCTTTTGAACTCAGCGTGTCAGCATTTTGAAAAACTCTAACTTAACTCTGGTGCTGTGTCACATATAGAAATTTTCTGATATTTGCAAACATAGTAAAACAAAGACTTATATTTTTATATTTATTTTATATATTTAAATGCCATTTAACAAAGAAAAATCAACCAAAAAAAATGAGTCCATGTGTCACCTCTGACACGCGTGTCATAGGTTTGCCATCACTGCTCTAAGTTGTCTCAACCAACAGCACCCTGAGCACAAACTCCCTGGTTGATCTCTGCCCCTAACCCTGATACACAAAACCATGATATATGGTGGTTGTTTTAAGCCACTAGGTTTTGAATTTTTCTTTTTTTACAAAGTAATAAACTCTTAGAATGCTCACCACTAAAAATGCTACAAAATCTTTCAAAAGAGAATGAGTGGAATTCTCAAAAAGAATTGTGCACATAATTATATGAAAACATTCTCCTAGCCTGTTACAGTTGGAATCAGATATTTTCTGTGTGCTTGAAAATCATTGTGTCAGCAGGACCAAACGCAGTCCAGTCCTGGACATTTCATCCTCAGGAACTGTTTGCTGACAAGTAAATACACATTTTTACATGATTTTAGGCTCCAGTTCCCATCATTGAGATCAGAATACTTGAAAAAAAAAAGAGAAAGCAAATCACAGAATGCAATCCCATAATGAACGAGAGAACAGAAGAAACAGAGGACTCAGGGAAAAAGAAAAATATTGTATGTTAATAGCTATACTTCTGATGCAATCTTTTCTTATTCCAAGAATGATCATTAAAAGTCAGTCCTTCAAAATTATTAACTACATTCCACTCGGTGAAAAGCATTTTTTTGGGGAAAGGGAGTGTCCAGGGTGAAAAGATGTGGTAAACAGAAATAGCAGCATGTTCAAAGGTAGAGAAGTTAGACAATGTAGGGAATGCCTGCAAGTTGTTCAACAGACAAAAGCTTGGGGGTAGTGGGTGGACAAGCGATAACAAGAAACAAGTGAGATAGATGAGCAGAGGCAGATCCTGACGTGTTGACCGTGCAATGTTAAGGAATCTGGATAAAGTCCAGGAACGCTGGGAGACACAGGGGAATTTAGCAGAAGCGATTTGCTCAGAATTGCATTTTACAAAAATCTCTTCAGTAGCAAAGTGGAGCACTGCACCAACAATCCCAACCCAGGGCAGGAAATCAGTTAGATGTTGCTGCTCTGATGTCCTGGAAGATGAGACTAAATGTGAGGCACACTCAGCATCGAAAGCTCTCGGTGATGGTTGGGGGTAGGGGAAGTCAGCCCCAGGATTTGGTTTACAAATAAAAGTTAGCACAGAAAGAAGAGTAGGTGTGATTGAGAGTTAAGAAGAACACGGTGGCAGGTTTGCACGTCCAGCTCTGCACATAAGGGCTCCTGCGCGCCCGGAACCCTGCCGTCCTGCCTCCACTGTGGTTCTAGAAACACTACGCTTAAGCAATATGGATTGAGAAGCTGGTGGCCCATGCAGAGAACTGACGTCCTGGAAATAAATTAATTCAGCAACCTAGTACCACGGAGGCATATTAATCACAAGCATCGTGATGGGCAGAGAAGCAGTGTGTAAAGAAACCATTCTCTCCCCCTCGGAATCTATACAGTGAGCCATAAATAACTTGGATGGTGGTATCGGAAAGAAAGCAGAAAAATGAGATGTACCCATGAAAGAAAATCAATTTAATCTTTGTGTTCAGGAGATGGTAGGATTATAGTTTAAAATACTTCATTCAAAGCAGCCTACCTTTTCCTACTGGAAGCGGCTCATTAATTCAAACTGTGAGACACTGGTCTTATCCCACACTCTAACCAGCCCGCTGCCTCCGACTGTGGAGAAACTCATAAATAACCTGCAGCTAAATTAGATAAGAATACAGAACTAATGAAGGTGGAAGGTAAGACATATGGAGAGAGAAGTCTGGACAACACAGAACAATGAGAGTTCCGGTTCTAATCGTAACTGGCTGGTCGGCTTTGGGAAATGGATCTGTGATTACTTTCCTCATCTATAAATTGAACTCTTAGGTTCCAAGTTTTCTTGAGTCTGGATTATGGACAGGCCAGGATGCTAAAACGGCCTTTACATTCATGAAGGGTTATTTATAGAGAGGAAGGGGAAAGAAACATATTTATTGAGGGTTACTGTGCACCAGCAACTCTGTTGCCCTGTTTGTATATATTTCACTTCAGGTCAAGCTTTCTACAGGCCCCTGTGAATAGCCTGTAGCTACAGACCAAGTGACCGAACCAGGATTTAAACACAGTGCTATTAGGATTTTGCATCACTTTTCACTACCTTTTCACTTTTCCAAGAAGAATCATATGCTGTTTTCCAAATAAGAACTAACAGCAAAAGAAGAATCAGGAGCTATATTGTGGGGCTGATAGACCCCCAGTGCAGGAGTTTATATGCAAATTTGCAGACAGTAGTAAGGTTTGTCTAGGAAGGGTTTAAAAATGCAGGGTTTTTTTATAAAGATGTACAAACACATGACGTATTTCACTTTTCTAGATCAGATTAAGTGTGATTCTTGCCAAGGGCAGATTTAGAATAGATGGTATTTCAAAGACCAAACCAACTTTGTATTATCCATCGATTTCCCAGTGTTTAGTATCGTGTCCGATATAATAATGAGCACAAATAGGGTTTCTTAAAAGCATTTCTACCTATTCTAACTGCTTCATGTATAGTAATCACATTTGAAAAATACCTGACTTGAAGTTATTTCTATGTTTAATGCTATAAAGATGAAAACGTCTGATTCAATGACGGCGATTTGACTTGGGGCATTATTTTCAGATGGTTTAACAATTTGTAAACAGTGATTCACCTTCAAAAGAGAAAGTCTCATCAAGCTCACCTTACGTTTGGCAAAAGATTATTCCCTCTACAAACCAAATTCACGTAGTTTACCTCTAAGCCCCTGCTTCTCAAATTATCAGTAAAAATTACCTACTTTGAAGTAAAGAAGACTGCTTTAAATGAAAAAAAAAATGTGGTTGCCAGGCAACAAAGATAACATCAGGTCTTTTTTTTTTTTCTCTCTCACCAGATGGATACCATCAGCATCACTAGCTGAACATTGCTGAGATAGCATTGTGTCGATATAACTGGTTTTCTCTCAATCACAACTTCTCATGCTAGATTATATAGATTTTCTTTTCCATGAATGAAAATGATATACATTTCTTTTTGACCATTACATCGAGAAAAGGAAAAATGCAGCAGTGATTCATTCCTATTACCAAAGACTGCATTGCACTATTAGAAAGCAGCATGAGGTATGTACTGGACAACCAGTCCATGGGGCAATGGCATTGCCAGTTCAGGCCAACCCAGCCCTTTGATGTCCACAGTGTGCATTTCAGAGTCTGCTTCAACCCATTTGAAAATCTTTGATAATCCAAAAATGTACTTTAATGAAAACTTTTCACCATAGCCCAAATTTGATGGACTCAGAAATTAAGTAAAACCAAGAAGCAAGGAATGACAAGGAGTTGAAAAGTAAAACCTAGGAAGACAGCATTTCATTGAACAAGAAATATTTTACTCCAAGATCTGCTGCCAGAGGAGCATTAGCTAGTGATTACTGGTTCCCCAACCACAGAGTAAAGGTTTTAAATCATTCAAGATTGAGTCTTCAAGGTAAAGTCACCAAGAAGATGTTTTCCTCATTGTCAGTCATAGAGAGCCTCTTATGTGTTCACCCTAGGAAGGAATTTTGCAGGAAAATATACAGGATTTTGCAGGGGCACAAGCTAAGTATGTATTCATTAGAAGAAAGGCACTATAGCTAGCACATAGTTGTAAAACGTTTTTTAAAAGGCAGAAATAACAAGTGTCATAAAGCTTCCGGTGTTGAATTCCAGACATGGAGAAAATTGCCTATTATCAGCTGAACTTAGAACTATAGACTGACAGATTGAAACCTTTCTGCAATAAGTACATCAAGTCTGATGCACCAAAGTGGGATGTTAGAGAACGCAAGGGTAACAAAGGAAAAGGATGATTCAGAAAAAAAAAGTGGCTTAAACTTTGATACCCTACCTATAAAATGTCCAAATCCTGGCTGTATTCACAATTAGTCTACTTAGGAGGAATGAGACACTGCTATATTTGAGCCTGTACCATCTCCTATAGAAATCTCTACTCAGGATAATTACCATTAAACTCTAGTGACTTATTCCATTTTGTATTTTGATTCTTGTAAATAAAATGTATTACTGTCTTTTAAAATATCATGAGCTAATGGATCTTTCCAGATAAACCAAAGTATGAGGACTAAATTGAGCCAGCCTAACTAATTTTTGAGTTCACAACTATTGTCCCAGTTGTCCTTGCTCAGGAAATATGTGTTACCAAACTGCAAAAAACAAGGATTATCACATCAAGTAACCTTGACACATTTTAATAACACAGTATTAGGATGTGTGTGCTTTGAGGATCAACGATTTTGATTTAAAACTGGCATGATTGAATTTGCTGGTGCCTTTGGGTCCACTTTAATAAAATGCAGAATTATCAGATTCCTCCTCAAAGGAGGAGGATTTAGACTATATATAGAATATAGTTACTTCAGAAACTAGCAATTGCAATTAAAACTGCAGCAGGTCAATCAAACAGGGAGAGAAATACTGTGATTACTGCAAGATGTAGGAACTCAGCAAAGAAGGCTCAAGGCAGATAAAGTCAGATCAATAACTTCAATCGTCACCAATGTCTCAATCCATTAGGTGACTGTGTTTTCCCATTGAAATCCCTCCATGGGGTTTTAAAAATTCTGTGAAAAAGTTTAGTCCTCCATTGGTCCTCCACTGAAGTGACAGAAACAAAACAAATAAACCAGCCACAAAATCACCCAGTTCTGCTCAAGTTCCTGGGCCTAAGGATACTTGAAACACTTTCCACATAAGCTCTATATCCTCTCATGGGAACACACAGATATGTCCAGCCAGCAAGTAGAAGGAATCATGGATTTCTTTTTTTAATTTCTTTATTGGTTAAGGTATTACAAATGTGTCCTCATTTCCCATTAACCCCCAGCATGGGTTCTTTTGATCTAAACCATTTACCAAGTTGTCTCTTATAAACACCATTATGGAACTTGAATATTCTAACTTTGTAGCTATTGCCTTTGGTTAACTGATTGCAAGTGAAGGAATAAAGTGTTTCTACCTAGGATTAAATAGCATTAAAAAGTGGGAAGTCATCTCAGACAGTGTGGCGCAATGGTTACGCACTAACCCATGAACCACGAGGTCACCAGTTTGATTCCCGGTAGAACTGGAGGGGAGGGGAGGGGAGGGGAGGGGAGGGGAGGGGAGGGGAGGGGAGGAAGAAAAATTAAACCTCGAAAAGGAATAAATTCTAATTTGTTTTGGGTTTTAGTGGTCAGTCTCTGAAATTTAATTCTTTTTTTGTATTTGGTCATTCACTCATAAGAAAAACAATTCCTTTATAGTCATCTTGAATAAGAAAAAAAATCATTTTGAAGGACACTGTGCACTGAACTGACAGTTTTTTCTTCTAAACCTGTGCTTTCTGTCTGATTTGTGGAAAAGCTGCTCTTAGTACTAAAAATGATCTATAACAGTACAGTGCAAACCTGAGGATAATGACATTCTGTCCATTTAGTTTTTGGCATATGAACTGCCATATCTTGATGAAACAATTATCTGTTCTCTTAATTTTCCCTTTTTAAATTATGATTATAGCATCCCTGTTTCTCTATCTTTATGTAAAAAAAACAAAATGAAAAATCTTTTCAATAATCCAGATGCTTTCAATCACCTTATCTACAAGTTACTGTGAAGATTAAACATCTAGGTGAGTGACAACAATTCATCTTTTATCCAGATTCATTTATCATATAGATACAACTCACCTTTCTACATGTAGCAAGACCAATTTCCTTCATGAGAGCATGGAATGCCTACATCATTAGAATCCAAAACAAGGGCTTAATGCTTCAGTAGTGTTGAACTGAGACAATTCTTTATTTAAACGCTCCTATGAAAAATTAATCTGCTCTTGAATTTTCCATGATTAGTTCTCAATTTAGAATCTTAGATATTATTCAAATCAGATATCAAAGTTGGTATTAATGGGCCAAAAGGGGATGTTAGTCACTGGAAATGTGTTGTTGCTAATACAAATTTCACGTGTAACAAAACCTACATGGTAATAAAGTGGATTGACTGTGTGTGCCTTCTTATAAACCAAGTCACAGAAACCAATCAATTTTTATTCATACATTTTAGTTACTTAACATATCCTTTACTAATTCCAATTACACATCCAAGTTTCTAAACAGCTCATGTGTACACACATATTAATGTAATCAGAGAGCAAATTCATAAATTATACATCATATGGAAGGCTCATAAAAGTATGCAATTATATTAAAAAATCAATTTATAAGTCAATAACAAGATAGAGACCTTGTGCAAAACTTGGAATTTGAAATAAAGAAAAAAATTCCTTTGGGAAAAGCTTAACATTCCTTCACCTGTTATTCAATTTTTACTGGCATACCTCTTACAGAAGTGTTCTACCATCTATTTGACATTTAAAACATTAGGAAATTCATGAATATGCTAGAAATATTGAATTTATCTTTCCTTTTCCTAAGAGTTAAGTGTAATCCACAAAGTATTTGTCTTTTCCCTTTGGTGGCTTAACATTAAATTAAAGTCACCTTAAGATCAATTTGATATCACCTTAGTAAATGTGAGGGGTTGCCAAAGGTAAATTTCAGTGTCACTCCACAATTATTTTCCACAACATACAACTTTGAATATAATTTTTTTTCAATGCAAATGAGATAAGATTCTAACTACATTTTGTTAGTAGCTGACATCTATATCACCTTAGGGGAATTTCTTTTATAAAGTACAAAATTGCCTAGTTAGTTAGTAAGCTATCTACCTACCTGTCCATATGTATGTATTTGTGTGCTTTAATTGGACACAATATCAAATGCTGTGCAGTTGACTGGAAGGGGAGTGGAAAGAATCAGTCATTATTAGCAGAAATCCACTCTGTTTTTCACAGTAATGAGCAGCCATTCAAATATGATTAAAGTGACAGCACACTGACATAATGTGGCTATTAATTCTCTCTGAACAATACATTAAAGAAAAATTTGGAATTCACATGAAACTCAGTACCCACCAGGGACCTCATATGCTTGTTTCTCAGGCTTCAGTGAGCTTTTCTGTATGCCTGAATGCCCTAACTATCTATATCTGCACAGGCTGTTGTACACAAATCTATCAATAAAAAGTAAAATAATTATAGTTATATTTATTAATGTGTCGCTTTCTTTCAGCAAGCTTTGGCGTAGTCAACTTTAAGAAGGAAAAAAATAAAAACAAAAAACCTCTTTGTAAGCATTTGTGTAAAGTCACTTCAGTGTTGGGAACAACACTGCCATTAGACCAAAGGGCAGCCATCTCAAAGGTGACAGGATATTCTTCTCTTTCAGCTTAAATGTCTGTTAAACTCTCCTGGTAAGTAGGAGATGCATCAATTTGATAAATACTCTTCCTTAGAGAGGCAATAACTTATTTGTTTTTATGCATTTCTATACATAGCATTGCTCTTTCTCCAAATTCAATGTTATCTTTTTTTATTTCCTAAATAGTTACAAATCTAAATTTAGATAAGAAGGTCCTCTTTTAGTTAGCAAAAAGGAATAGAAGCTCTGATTCTCGCTTTATTTAAGGGACACCTTTTCTGCTCTGATTATTTATTTTACATTAGATATTGCAAAAGATATAGAAAACACACTTTTTTTCCCCCTAAGAGAAATATCCAAGAAGATAATATAAAGCTACAGTTTATCAGAATCGGAGTTCTAAAATGACAAACACTGAAATTAAGTTTTAGTCACTCACTTGATCTTTAGATTATAAACATTTTTAAAATCAGATGTAATTTTTGCAAAGAAACTTTATTAATGTTTAATCCAAATTTGATATTCTTCCCTAGTTGCTCATAAGATGGAGATTCTGAAAACACTAGTATAAAAGGGTTGATCTGTTGTACTGGTTTAAGTAGAACTGAACTGAAATATGTACATATGAAAGCTACAAGGTTCTCAGAGCTCATAGTTACTCTCAGTAGCTCAGAGGGAAACGCAACAAAATCCCTACACTCAGTGAGGAGCAGAACAGATTCCAAATAATCTACTGACTTTCACAAATGTACACAATTACTCCTCAAAAGAAGCAGCGGAAAGGTGTGTGAGTTTTTTTTATTTGTACCAAAGCTTATATTCTATCTATTTAATATGACAGTTTGTTTTCCAACGGTCACTTAGGGAAAGGAAAATCGGGAATAAATCAAATAAGTTAATAAATAATTATATATAATATGTGTGTGTGTTTTAAAGAAAAATACATTTTTCTGCCTTGAATGCTAAGCAGAAATATTCAGTTTTATAGAGCACAAGAAGAGAGCCAGACAACCACAGGAAATCCTACGAGAGAAACAGTGCTTGTAAAAAACACACACAGAGAAAAAAACCTCTTAGAGCAGTGTGCAGGGTGTATAGGAAAGCAGAGAGAACAGAGATGAGTGATGAGAGTAATTTAAATCCAGTCAGATGATAATGAGGTTTCCACAGCTCAAAGACAATGGAGTATTGAAGGTAGAATGAATGCAACAGACACTTCAAAGAAAAATCTGAGAGTTAGTGATTTACTGGATATAGAAAATAAAGAGGAGGAGAAGCAAAACAGGTGTTCGGTGCTTTACACCTAGGGACCAAGAGAATGGTGGCACAAATGTAATTTATTGAAGACATTTTTAGCAATAGAATAATCAAACAATTGCTTATTTCTGCTGAAACCAGAACCATCTGAATGCTGAATTTGTGCCTGATGGTCGGAATTTAGAACTTCCTCCAATTCTTGCAGTGTTTTTTTGAGCATTTCTGCAATATTTATGTACATATTTAGAAAATGCTCACCAGTTTGCCACCAATGGTCTAAGACGGGTACTCTGAAGACCTTTTTGGACCATTCCAGAGTCTCAACATCACATCGTTCTCCAGCCACAAATAATGTTTTAAACCTAAATAGAAGAGGGAGAGTGAATTCAAGTTATTCCTTGAAAATAAATCTAAATAACTTCATCTACATTCTTTTAAACATTGTACAATCTAACCACAGTAATTTTCTCTGAGGAAAGCAGCCATGTTACCAGTATATCATACCGCAAAATGGTGAGAGGCATGATTTGTTTTGACCCAAATGTAACTTAATACACATCATGGCATTGGAAAGATGTATTTCAAAAGTACAATTCACAGCTACAGCTTCTCAGCTTTGAAAAGAGCAATCAAGCTGATCTCTATCACGTATCTGTCATCTTCATCTAATGCTTAAAGATGAAAATCCCTTTCCCCCCTTGACATTATCCCTGTTAATTTTAGCTCCAAGTTTGATTGCTATGTTCTACTTAGGTCTACACACAAAATACACTCTCAAGTATCAGCTAAGACAACAATTATGCTCATAAATATGATGAATGTGCTTCTTCTTATGAGTTCCTTTGGTAACGAGTACTCTGATTTCGAGCACATATTTCCCCTATTCCAAGGACGTATATATAGGAAAGATAGTAAAAAGTAAATACCATTATGGCCTTCAAAGTTTAAAAAGGCTCTTATGGAAAGGAATATATGATGACTGAGAAATGAAGAATCTTTGGCAGGAAGCGCCATGCCACAAAATAAAAAGGATGAAATAGAAAAATAGAATTGATTTGACACTATTGCTGGTTCATTGAGAGAATGACTATTTTTCTTCTATTCTCAATGCCCATGACCTGTCAAGACAAGGACTGTGTGCATGAAGAGTTAATTTACATCATCAAAGTAAACGAATAATCAAATAAATAAAAAGCTGTCTACCCAATGTAATCCAGCCACAGAAGATTTATTGCCATTCCCTAAACTTATATCATCTCATGAAGATTCATGGAGATTCAAATATTCTCATCTTTACTTTCTAACAACATGCATTTCCTGTCCCTGCTATAAACACACAGTTCATCCTATAATTATTTGTTTCTTATCTATTTCCCACAGTGCACTGTGAGCCCCTTAGCAGCAGTCATCTTTATCCCTCAATACCAATCAAAATACCTGGGAATTTTAGATACTGAAACATTTCTAGAAGGTTAGAAAGACAAAATACAGAGGTGGGGAGTTGGCAAAGTTTATGTCAGCTTGACTCATTCTATTGAGTAAAAGAGGAGGCATGTTGTTTTGTAAGAGCAATTGACAAAGGAACAGTGGCTTGAAGAAAGAAAAGTCTCGGTTATTTTGGAGAATTTTAAATGTATTACATAAAAGTGAAAGAACTAAAGAGCAGCTTCTTGGCTTTCATAAACTCAATCAGTAACCTGAGAGGCTAAGTCGACACAGCACAGGAAAGAGTGTAGTACAAAAAAGAAGGGATGGCAAATCAATGTTTGTGAATCTAAACAAGGCAAGAGAAATGGGGAAACAAGGTAGGAATAGCCATGATGGAGAAAATTATCAGGAAAAATAATGGGGTCACAGAAGAAATTTTAAAAAATTAGTAAAAGCAAAGGCACTGTAGGATCAGAAAAAAAGAGGATGTAGTTGTAAAAGGGGAATTTCAAACTTTGAGATCTTTACAATGTGTCTGTTCTGAGAGAGGATAGTGTTTATGGTAACAGAGAGAATCTAACATTGAAAGACTGGATAAAATAAGTGTATTGATAGAGAAATTTATCCTCCAGATATTAAAAATCACTTAAGGATGGTAACAGTCAAGAGGAGAGAGGACGTCCATGACTTGTTGACTAAAGTTGCTGAAGAGAGATCTGAAGAGAAGAGAGGGTTACATAAATTGCAAGAGCTTTAATAGAAGATGAGCAATTAAAAACAGAATGATCAAACTCTCATGAGCTCAACTTTAATATCCTTCTTAACTTTTATAAATAATCATGACCCTAAAGGTGCAGTTTGGCCTCAAGAGTCTCAATGTGGACATTTCAGAGGCTCAACAGCCACAGTAGCTAGTGGCCACCAAATGGAATAATGCAATTAGATCATGACTTTCTGAAGCAGCAGCAAAATTCCTACATTGGCCAGGATGATAATTTCTCTTAGTTAACACTATATACACAGTTCCTCCTCAAACCATTATGTCAATATTTTTTACTTGTATCTGAGTGCATGTACATGTGTGGGTGTGCAAGTGACAATAAATGCAAAGAAGACAATCTGTTACTTAATGTTTCTATAAGAAGACTGTCATCACAATAGCTTTGCAAAATTTTGGGTTTGGTTTGGCTCAATAACTTGTCATAGTTACAGGACTTCATTTAGTGGTACAAGGCACTGCCAAAAATAATGTTTGAGTCTGGCTGGTGTGGCTCAGCGGTTGAGCATCCACCTATGAACCAGAAGGCCATTGTTCCATTCCTGACCAGGACACATGCCTGAGTTTTGGGTTGGATCCCCAGTAGGGGGCATGCAGGAAGCAACAGATCAATGATTCTCTCTCACCACTCATGTTTCTCCCTCTCCCTCACCTTCTCCCTTCCTCTCTGAAATCAATAAAAATATTTTTTTTTAAAAATAATGGTTCAGTAGTTGCCTAGTGGCATATTTTCCAACTACTTAGCCACTAAGTCAGACCTGGGCCTCATCATGAAGGGGCTTGTAGAGCAGTGTAAGAAACTTAGATTTCATCATGAAGGAAGTGAGAAGCTAATTAAAGCCAATTAACGATTTTAAACAGGAGAAGGCACAGGGAGATTTTTGCTTTAGGAAGACTCCATCGGCAGTAGCATGGCAGGTATCTGGCTGTGGGACGCTGTTGCTCCAAGTGAAGAAGTGGTGAGGACCCAACCCCAGGCTGACCTGGGAGAGGAGGCAGACATGGAATTATTCAGGTCTGAGCAAACAGACTCATCACTACAAGACCATTCTCATTTCCTTTAAAATCCTTTTAGAAGACATTGTATGCTGTTGGAAGAAGAAAACCAACACATAAAACAACAACAAAAAACCTCTCAAATACTTAATCCTAAATAAAAGTAAAATGTAAGAAAACATAATTGGGAGGAAAACACAGGTAATCATGACAAATTGTGAAAGCAGAAAAGACTGAATGAAAATGTAGTTCCATTGTTTTTGTGCTGCTTCAAGTTGTATCACACACACTTTTGAGACTGACAATTGATACATGATTTAAAATTTAGATTAAATTAAAAGTATATTGTTTTTGTATATCATAGGAAATTTGCGGAATGAAAAGAATACACATATGTTATTGTACATATTAGGGTTTTTATTGTAATTTTGCCATTTATGACTACAGGAAGTTTCAAACATAGTTTTCCAATTGATCAAAAAACTATTCTTTGTACTTCATTGAAGATGTAATAAAAGATAAGAAAATGTAATCATTTTCTAGAGCATATTTTATCTTTTTTACCTCCTTTTTCATCAATAATACAAGTGTAGCCTAGCCAGTGTGGCTCAGTAGCTGAGCACAGACCTATGAACCAGGAGGTCACTGTTCGATTCCCGCTCAGGGCATATGCCCGGGTTTTGGGATGGAACCCCAGTGGGGAGCACGTGGGAGGTAGCTGATCAATGATTCTCTCTCATCATTGATGTTTCTCCCTTTCCCTTTCTCTCTGAAATCAATAAAAATATATTTATAATAGTACATGTGTAGTACACTTATTAGTCTAAAACTTTTCTTTAAGAACGGAATTTAACTTTCAATAGTTTGCTGTTTGAAAAAGTAAACAATATCCACCCAGCTGGTGTTGTTCAGTGGTTGAGCATGGACTCATGAACCAGGAGGTCAGGCACATGCCTAGGTTTCAGGCTCAATCAATACCCAGTAGGTGGCTTGCGGGAGGCAGCTAATTGATGATATTACTCTCGTCATTAATGTTTATATCTCTCTCTCCTCTCCCTACCTCCCTCTGAAATCAATAAAAACATATATTTTTTAAAAAGAATATTATGCATCTAGATCATTTGTATTAAAATATGTAAAATGATAGGTTTGGTTGATGCCAACAATATAAAGAAAAAAGATATTTATAGTTATAAAAGGCAGCATTTCCATTATCTGTCAAACCAAAGATTACTTCAAAGAGCCCTAGTTGTTCCAGATAGTTGTATGTTTAGTTTATAGATAAAATTGAAGATCTACAACTTCAAAAGTATTTATTAATAAAAATGATGCTAAACATTGTCAATTAAAAATGTTAGCACAAAATACAAAATATGTTTTGGCTAATGAAGAAACAATAACTTGATATTACCAGCATTTTTACAAGTTTTATCATAATTTTTATTTAACTAATATTTGGCATTATTTCCCAGCCAAGTAAATTACAATTAAACAATTAATTATTACAATAATAAGCCATGCACTAGCAATAAATTCATATCTGGTGGCAAATTTTAGCATTATGTATCTTAAAACTTAGTATTTATTGTTATAATTGTCCATTATAATTCTATTGTATTTCTTTCCTTAGATTTGAATTACATTAATATTATGGTAGTAATCTTTATGCTGGCACTAAAGCAAAATAGAAATATTTAATATTCAATAAAAAAATGGTAAAGTGACAGCTAGCTTCACCACAAAGTTAGAGTCCTTTCCGTTTCCATTGAACTCAAGATGAGAAAAAGTTTTGAAATCATTGGTGATTTAGAAAAATGTAAAAGTAGTATAAACATTTCCTTTCCCTGGATACATTACAAACTATCATTCACCTGTGGCTATTTAAAACTTAAATCAATTAAAATTGAAAAAAATTGAAACTATCATTTTTTTTTAGCAGTATTAATCCTTTGTCAAGAGTTTAGTAGTGACATGTGGCTAGTACCTACCTTATTATAGAGCTCAGGTTTATTAGATAGTGCTACCCTAGATAATTATAGACTAACTAGATTCGTGCACTGGTGGGGTCCCTCAACCTGGCCTGTGCCCTCTCGCAGTCCGGGACCCCTTGGGGGATGTAGTAGTACGTGAAGCAGCAGGCAGCTGGGGAGGAGCCTGAGACCAGGCCAAGCGCTGCCCTGCTCCTGCGCATCCTGGCCCTGCTGTGCCTGCTGCCACTCAGTAAGCTCGCTGAGCGGGGCTCCTGCTGTGGGAGCGCACTGACCACCAGGGGGCATTCCTGCATTGAGCATCTGCCCCCTGGTGGTCATTGCACATCATGGCGACCAGTCGACCAGTCGTACGGTTGCTTAGGCTTTTACATACATAGATTAATTATCTGGATGATATTATGATGGTAACACACACACAGAATGACTCTACTTCCAAATTTATAATACTAAAAATATAAACAAAAAAGATAATATGCAATATTCAGAGTAGGAAAAAGGAGGGGGGGGGCATTAATGGGAAGGAGACCTACACACCTTCCCCCAACTTTATGTAAAATTGAGTACAGCCCTAACCGGTTTGGCTCAGTGGATAGAGCGTCGGCCTGCAGACTCAAGGGTCCCAGGTGGTCCCAGTTTTGATTCCGGTCAAGGGCATGTACCTTGGTTGCAGGCACACACCCATTAGGGAATGTGCAGGAGGCAGCTGATCAATGTTTCTCTCTCATCAATGTTTCTAACTCTCTATCCCTCTCCTTTCCTCTCTGTAAAAAATCAATAAAATATATATTTTTAAAAACTGAGTACAATTCGAGATTAAAATAAAGTTGAAAATTAAGCAAAAAGGAAACAGAAAAATGGTAGTGTTATCAAATTAATTTTAGTCCAAAATGGACAGGAAGCTGCACTAAAATGAATAAAGAGCTAAAAGATAAATTCTACTGAAGAATTTCCAGGTAATAAAGTAGGGACAGAAGAAAACTAAAATGAATGTCTTATTCAAGGTCCATAAACTACCAAACCAGTGAAAATTACTCTTTATTTATGCCAAAAGAAGTTAAATTTAGATTATTTCAGTGATGCTGCATCAACTCCTAGTTCACATGACAAACATCATTATTTTTTGCCATCAGTGTGCCTGTGGTTATCTCCATCTTTCCTTCATTCTATTTTCTCCTACTCTTCCCCAGTAGAAGAAAATTACTTTTTCAAGAAAAAACTCAAAGTACTTTTTGAAAAAAACTCTCCACCATTTTGTTATTGTTATTTATCATATTAATTTTGGCTTCTGTTTAAACACAATATCCTATTATGATTGTTATGCCAAATATATAAATCAACAAAATATTTTATCAGTTTTATCAGTTACTTATTTTTCAAACCCATACCATTCCCCCATGTGTATTTTTTTCTTTTATGAAAGTCTTTGGACAATAAGTTCTTTTAGCTTTGTCCATATGAACATTTGTCTATTTTGCCCTCAGTCTTTAATAAAAAAAATAAAAAATAAATTAGTTTGACAATTCTCCCTCAGCACTTTGAAGATCCTTCACAGTTGTCATCTGAAATCTATTGGGATCAGTTTGATTTCCCTCTTTGGTGCTCTGTTGATTCTCTCTGGTAGTTTATAGATTTTATCTATAGCCTCAGCTTATGTTTTACAACTTCCAAATGGCATGTCCATTGAGAATTTACTTACATCTAACCTGCTTAGTACTTGGATGGCACTTCCACCTGGGATATATCTGCATACAAACAGCCTTACCACTTTCTATTCCAGTCATTTCCAGCCTATAGAAATGTTTTTGTTTTTCAGCTCATCTCTGATGCTAGGCTTTTTCTCGTTTGTGTTAGCTCTCATTGCTAAGTTATTGGAAAAGAAAGGCTGCATGAAGTAAGAGGTACTGTGATATCCTGAATGGAAATCCCAGCACTGAATACAGGAGTGGGCAAAGTAGGTTTACAGTTGTTCATATGGAAAAGGACATTCAGGTTATGAATATTACAATAGCTTTGTTAACTCAAAGGAATGTCACAATGGCAAAGTACACTTACATATAATCTCATATGTGCTCCAACTGCCGGCCTTCATCATTTACACATTCTTGTAGACTACTTGCTATACTCAAACACAATTGTAAACCTACTTTTGCCCACTCTTGCATTTACTAACTTAAGATTGAACTTGAAAATCATAGGAAAATAAACTATTATGATGTGATGTAAAAGGGAAATGAGTTAGAAAGCAGGAGATAATAATAGCTAAGAGTTGTCTATGTTAAGAACTGTTACAAGTGCTTTGCATGTCTTAGATACCTTTTATTTTCATTATATTCTTGCTCTATTACTCTTTACAGTGAATAAAGGTGGGGGAGGGAGGCTAGATCCAAGGTCTCACACAGCCAGTTAATGGTACATTGAACCCAGCTAGTCTAATTCCAGAGTCAGAATCTTAACTACCATACTGTACTGCCTAGTTCCAGCTTTGTCCCAGAGTAGTTGTGAAATCCAAGGGATACTATTTCACCTCTCTATGACAATATTTTCTCAACTGTAAAATGAAATAGCTCCATTAGATGACTTCTAATCTATTTTTCCAAATTCTAGAATATATAGTTCTGGTTATGTAAGTACAAAAGGTCTTGAACATAAATATAAAAGTACTAGAGGCCTGGTGCATGAAATTCGTGCACAGGTAGGGTCCCTAGGCCTGCCTGGCTATCAGGGCTGATCTGTGGGGCAACTGAGGGGTCCCCAACTGGCACCCACCTTGGCTGACTTGGCACTGCCCACTTGCCAACCCAGGCACCCCCCCACCACTGCCAGTCACCTCTCTCTGTGGGGTGACTGGCAGGGCAATCGGGGGGCCCCTGCCTTGACTGGCCTGGTGCCACCCACTCACCAGCCCTGCCCCCCCCCCACCACCAGTTGGGGCCTGCCAGCTGGGGGCAGCTCCTGTGTTGAGCATCTTCCCCCTGGTAGTCAGTGCAGATCATAGCTACTGGTCGTTCCACTGTTCGGTTGATTTGTGTATTAGGCTTTTATTATATAGAATAGTTATATGAGAAGAGTTGAATTCTGGTATTTATTCTGTCTCTAAACCAAATTTAACCTTTTTTGGACCTCAGTTTCCTTGTTTTAAAAATGAGATAGCTGGATTTCTATGCTCCCTTCTGTTTCTAACATTCTCTTAGTCCACAAATGAGAATCCATTAAAGTAGTTCAGTGAAGGTATTATCTCTGAATAGACTAAAAATATATGAAAAGTGAAAGTTGCTTTTATCCCACAAATGATAAAAATCTCTAGGCTTTGTGAGTTTCTTACTTTACCTCTCACAGTAAAAGAATGTTTGTGGTATTTAGTTAGGAGTGTGGGGGCTAGTCAAATTGCCTGGATTATTTTCTTTCTCAAGAGTTACTTAAATGCTCTGGGACCAATGTTACTCATGTGTATAATGAAGATCATCACAATTCCTATTTATTATGATGACAAAGCAAGATAAAAGTAAGCTGCTTATGGCTAACACATAGATTTTGAGTATTTGCACTTATTAGTAGTAGTGACTTGAATAATTGAAAGTGTTTGCAGAGTCTTCATTCCTAAATACCTATTAGAAACATATGTGCACGTAATCATAAATAATTTAGTTGCCTAAACACAAAGGAGCATGATCAGGAGGAACTTACTGCAATTTCTTCTACGCTAAAACCTGACTCCGTATCTTTATGTATTCTTTGGTAAACGATGACTTAATAGCCAATTAGGATTGTTCGATGCTTTAAACATTAGGCGAATTAGAAGCAGCTCCTGCCTTCACAGAAGTGATGGCATCTAAAGCCCACATACAAACGGAAAAAGCAGACGATGCAGCAAATGAGCAAGCTGAGTGTGCTGGTCACACAAGTGAATGCCCTGCAATCAGAACGCGTTTGTCAGTAAAGAGACACTGCGAGAAACCACAATCACTGCTTCTTCAAAAGCCCTGGAACTGTCTTAAGATGTGAGGATTACACACAGCCTCAAATGCATTTGCAAAGTTTATATTTCTATCCTTTTGACTAAAATGCAGGAAACCTAATGGAAATGTCACAATTGAATGAAGAAATAGAGGGCTAATATAAATATTATAATAGAGGGAAAAATAAATATTATAATAGAGGATTCATCTTATGAACACCTTTTATTTTAATAAGAGAGTACTCTTTGGATGATAAGTACATTTGGATGTAAACACGGATCTACTTTTTCATAAAATAAAAAAAGAAAAAGAAACAAATAAAACCCTGCCAAAACTGATTGCTTACATCTGTAATCGGTGTGTGTTATCTATTTTAAACTCCTTCTTTGGGCCATAGCAACACAAAATTAGTAACATTTGGCTTTTAACTTAAAAAAATTCAAACCGACTTCTTGCAAACACACTTTCTGACTTGAGAAAACAATAAAATCTCTTCCTTTAGTTTATGATAGCAGTGACCTACTTCAAAGAGATTCGATGAGAATCGATGCTGGAAACTGACTTAAAGATATAAATTACTATAATTATCTTTGGATATACATATCATTAGGCTAAAGAGGATGTCAATAAGCCAGCATAAAAATATCTAAACTCTTCACAGCATATTATTATAAAATAACAAAAATAATTTCCTTCACTCTTTCAACAAAGGTAATTTGATCTATAAAATTCGTATTTTATCTGTATATGTAAAATAAAATAATATTTTTCTTCTATTAAGACCATTGTTTTATTTTCAAAAGACAGGTATATACAGAGATATAGATCTAGATTACACAGGTATACATCTATATAAAATGCATATGTGTATGCATTTTAATTTCTAGTCAGCACTTTAAGAAAAATATAAGCAGCGTAGTTTTAAAAATATTTGGGTAATATTTGAACTGACATAAGCATAATGTGGTATTTAAAAATATCCATGGTGTAATTAAAATAATTCCAAGTATTTCAAAGATATGTTTAGAAGAGTCATTCTTGCTATCATTCAGAATCGTTGGGCTCTCTCCATAAGATACTGCAGTGCCAGAAAAAATAAAACGTTCAGTGATTCATTCAGATTGCGGTTTTTGAGGTAATTTGCCTTGTGCATCCCATTCACCTTGTTAGCGAGTACTGCTTCCCCAAGGCTGCCCCAGGGTCCTGTTGACGGATTGCTCTAATTGCAGTGGGCGCTGTAAACAAGGCAGCTACTCCATGCTCTGCCAGCACGCGGAAATAAGCGCCAGCATCTGGTGTTCCCACAGGCTTCCCCTACAATGAGATTCGTTTAAAATGTCACTGGGTAAAATGCCTCATATTTCATTGACGGGTCAACACTTACACATTTAACACAGACACGTTAATAAACTGGGACTCTCAGCAAGTCTTACTTGTAAAACATTCCCATGTTCTATCATAAATAAAACAAACCAAATGCCCGGGCATCAGAGAGGTTGTTTGTTCCATTACAACAACCTAAAAGCTTTTCAAACTCCGATGTTTCTTTTCTCAAGTTTTGTAATTCAAACTAACAGTACCCAACAGCCTGCTATTTTATAAGAAATTAAATAGATGGTTTTGCATGGTAGGCTGAATGAGAAATACATTGCTAACTTATCTTTTTTTCATGATCACTATTACAAGCGACAACAGTAAATCTTAAAGTATCTGAGAAAAGAGAAAAATCTGGAATCACAGTGATTTCTGAGCAATGACCTTTTCAATTAAATGTCTCACTCCAAGGATAGCAAATTCTATGAATTTTTTTAAAACCCAATAAGACATCCCAAAATGCATGTTTCCCACAGCCTCAAAATGACATTGTACATGTTCAATCAAAATTCATGCATAAAAATCTAACAATTATGACAAACTATGCAATTAAAAAGAACATAAAGCATTTTTAATTGATGTTTCTGCAAAGTGGAAAATGAGCATGTCATTTAAACAAATAAATAATTCTGTAAAAAGCTGAAATGACCCACAAAAATCTATCTTGGCTCTGCCACACCCATTATTCTTCAGTCCATTCTCATCTGTGCTGCTTTTTCTGTGTTTCTAAATCAACGTGCCTGGAATGTTTAATATATGTTATATATGTACCATTCCTTAAACTTCTTTGACCACATGTCCCATCTGAGCACCCCAAGGATCTGATGGTCTGGAAAACACACTGGGGAAACACTGAACTAAGATAAAGGAGGGAAGAATTTGCTGGCAGTAAACTTAGAGATCTCCCCACAGAGAATAATAAATGAAAGATAATAATATATGTTAGACCATAACTGTTCAATAATATAGATTTACTATCCACTTCTAATTGGACCTTTGATAGGGCATGATTTAGATTTTACTTTTATTTTTTTCATGGTTGATTTTATTATTCTTTAATGAAAATTACATTAATTTAAAAAAAAACTCTTTAGGACTTCCTTATGTCCTATTGCTTTTATTCTTGCTCCTTTTTAAAAATATATTTTTATTGATTTCAGAGAGGAAGGGAGAGAGAGAGAAAGATAGAAACATCAATGATGAGAGAGAATCATTGATCGGCTGCCTCCTGCATGCCCACTACTGAGGATCGAGCCCACAACCCAGGCATGTGCCCTGATCGGGAATCGAACCATGACCTCCTAGTTCTTAGGTCAACGCTCAACCACTGAATCATACAGGCTGGACTCTCTTAATACAAAAGAAAGTATTATTGCAACTAGAAATTTATTTTTTATTATCCCAGCTATCCCAAAAAAACTTGATCACATTTTATTTCATTACCACCTCATATAGATCAACAGATTGACACAGTATATAATCTGGCAACTCATGAACATAATTTCACTAACACATTTTGAAGCCTTAAGCACAGCGATCTAAAAATGAGTCAGCAACTTTATTATTTCTAACCAAACAAGGTAAACATTTGACTTTACTTCTTTGATCTTAGGCACTGATCAGCTCCTTGTGCAGTAGATTGTGACTTTGAGAAACTTGATATTAACCCCATAAGAAATGATTTGTCAGCTGACCTTATGCAATTGACTTGCCATTTTCTTGCTTGCTAAATCAGAATAAATCACTGATCTAATATTTCCTCAATAAGCTAAAAGCACTGAGATAATATTTTAAAGTAGTTTGACCTCCAGTGAAGAAAGATATTTTATATCCAATCGAAGTTCATGCGACAATAATATACTTACTAAAAGATGATATGAGCATCATAATGAACATGCTATCCCATAATGACTACCTACATAAAGGGCACAATTTGATGTAGTTTACAATGCCTTTAATTAATTATGTCTAAAGATAATAATGATTAAAGCATTAAACATATTAGAAACATCACCATACTTTTATAAATAATATAGAATTATAACGATTGTTGCAATTCTGACGCTGTGCCAAATTTTCACTAATATTATATTTACCCAGTATAAAAATCAGATAACATACCATTACTATTAGGATACTGAAGGATGGATACATAAAAGTTTATAATGTTTTTAGTTGATCTCAATAGGTTCAGATATTTTGCATTTTATTGTCCATTCCCAGATTATTCAAGATCATTTGAACATCATAAGGAATATGGTGTTTCCTTATTTTAGAATTGCTTTACTATTTATATATTTTAAACTTTTATTTTCTTATGAATTTCCATTTGATCTCAAATCTTAAGTAAAAGATATTATGATATAGTAAAGAACTTACTGTTCCCCAAAACAGCTGCGGATTAATACAAACATTAGGTTCTGAATGATGTAAACACTTCAAGTAATACTATGCAGCACTGAGCAATCTCTTGCATCAGAACCATGATCCACATAAAAACAAGTCATACTAAATTAGGTAGTGCTAATATATGTATTCACTTTATAAATATTTATTGAGCACCTACTATGGCTAGGCACTGTTCTAAATGCTGGGAATAATTTTATGAACAAACTAGGTAAGGCTCTGCTCTAATGGGACTTATATTCTGGTAATAATGGGTGTTTGTGTGACATAATATTATTAAAAATTACGTAGCAGATGGTACAAACTATTTGTGTCTAATAAAGGGAAGGAATAAAGTAATAAATATAGGACCCATACGTTCTCAACAACTATCACCACTAGAGCTTTAGAAAAATGAAGCAAAGCCTGTAAGCCACTTTCATTATGAGCTCTAAATGAAAGTGACTCCGTAACTTACTGATTTTATTGAACAATCTTCTCTCCTGCCCTCCTGCACATACACAGGCTCCGATACACATACACACACACACACACACACACACACACGCACGCACGCACACACAGATAGGCAATATCATCCCTTTACAATGCTTTTTTAAAGTAACCAGTAACACACTAATTATGCTGAACTGCCGGAGAGGAAAAATGACGCTAATTTCAGAATTTGTATTCAGTAAGGGGCAGGAGCCCAAATACTATTCAAATTTAAAATGAGATAATTCTAAAATTATGGGGATTTTTAACAAACAACATACACACCAAAAGCAGCAATATGCCTAAAAGGTGAAAGTAATTTAAAAATTCTTCAAAACTCAAATCTATGTCCTTACCATTTGCTTTTATTTCCTTCCCCTAACCTAGAGTCTACCCTGTTGGTGGCTGCCCAGAAAACAAAGGCAAAAAGCAATCCCTCCAGCGGCGAAGCTGAGGTTATAAGCTTTCAGTTGTTATAAATCATGAAATTTTTACATCCGAGGTTCATAGACAATCAATTGCCCATATTTATAATGTGGTTAGTGGGATGTTACAAAGCACTGAAAACAAGCCAGTTACCAAATATCTTGAAATTAACACGCACTTACAATTTTCTCCTACTTATAATTCAATGTGTTAATATTTATGGACAACAAATGATAAGTCCTGAGTTAAAAACCCAGGTAATGTCTTGACTTCTCACATAATTCCCAATGAGGTTACATTTTCAACATAGGACAGAAGTAGAATATAGCAACTTAGCAAAACAAAGATAAAAAACACTAGAGCTACACCTTTGAGCAAAAAATCACTTACTTTATTAATAACCCCATGATTTCCATTAATCTACAGCTTGGAGTCAAAGTTACTTGTGGTTTCTCAAATTTTGACATAAAACTTTTGTAGCAGGATTAAAAACACACCTGGTCTTTTTTTAGAACTCTAAAAAAAGCATGTTCTAAGGCAGTGGTTCTCAACCTTCTGGCCCTTTAAATACAGTTCTTCATGTTGTGACCCAACCATAAAATGATTTTCGTTGCTACTTCGTAACTGTAATGTTGCTACTGTTATGAATCGTAATGTAAATATCTGATATGCCGGATGGTCTTAGGCGACCCCTGTGAAAGGGTCGTTTGACCGCCAAAGGGGTCACGACCCACAGGTTGAGAACCACTGCTCTAAAGTGAGGACAGCACCATCCTTTTGTACAAACTTTCAACTATAAGATGTGTATTGTGTAATTAAAACTTTCAAGAGTAGAACTTAAATATTCTCACCAAAAATAAACACACATAAATAAATGAGGGGATTGATGTTTTAATTAACTAGGTAGGAACAATGCTGCCACAATTTACATGTGTTTAAAATCATCACAATATACACCTTAAATATCCTACAATATTTTGTCAATTATACCTTGATAATGTTTTGAAAAATTTATCTATCCCTTTTGGTTTGGTTCTTCCCCTGCCTCCTCCCAGCTCTGAGTTGGCCAGGTATGGCCAGTGAACAGGCCATTGCTTCCACCTAGGTCATAAGAGTCTATCTGTCTCACTGAAAAGATGCTTAACTCTGAAGTACTGATGCCAGGCAAACGAAGCAGCGCCCTGGCACTGGTAATCCTGCAGGACCAGTACTGTGCTAATTAGGAACTCTGACATATTTACCATTCTCAACAGTCAGAGGGAGCATTTATCACTAGGAGAGCTGGTGGCTTGTGACTTCTAGCTTTCATCTCTGAATTCCTCCATGCTGATGTACAATCACTCTGCTGTTCTGCACTAGAGGGACCAATTAAGGTGTGTTGTGTTTTGTTTTATTTATGGCGAATAGTGAGACTTTGCTGTAAGCAGAGAAATTAAATGGCGTCTTGCTTTTTTACACTTCCAGATTTCTTCCCAGAAAATAAAGGGTGGCTATTCCATATGTATGTACACTGCAATTCGACCTGAGGTTGTACAAAGCCTGGCTCCTCCATACTACTGAATCCTTTACATTAAAAAGCCCTGAAACATGCACATATGTCCCCATGTTAAAAAGCAAAACAAAATAAACACAATAAACCTTCCTATAAATTTGCTCTCATAAAGGTGGTTAATGACACCTCATCTCCAAAGCTCTCTTCAGCTGCTGCCTGGCCAGACCTCTCTCACTCGGATTGCTGAGGCCTTATCTTCTGAAAAACCTCCCCTCCACGGGTCTTCAGGACACCTTGCTTTTCAGATTTTCCTACAGCCTCTCCAATTTTTCATTCTCAATTTACATCATGCCCCTTTCTAAATCTTCACCTCTCTGAGGATCTTCATCACCTTAGGGACCGAATGATTAACTTTTCTACATCTCTAATTCTGAACGTTTTTATGAGCTTCAAACCTGGTTCCCAGCAGCATGCACATGTCTGAGTAGCACCTTTATTTTTTTTAAAATATGTATTTTATTGATTTTTTACAGAGAGGAAGGGAGAGGTATAGAGAGTTAGAAACATCGATGAGAGAGAAACATTGACCAGCTGCCTCCTGCACACCCCCTACTGGGGATGTGCCCGCAACCAAGGTACATGCCCTTAACCGGAATCGAACCTGGGACCTTTCAGTCCGCAGGCTGACGCTCTATCCACTGAGCCAAACTGGTTAGGGCTGAGTAGCACCTTTAAATTCAACATTACCAAACTCGAAAGTACCATTTCCCCAGCACAACAGTCGTGGCTCTACTGCAGTATTTCAGTTGATAACTGCCATTATGTACGTTGTCCTAACTGAAGACATCACAGCTATGTTCAACATCCTGTTTACTTCTTTCTGTAATATCCACCCGAATCCCTGTCATCCTGCCTTCTTAATGTTCAGACCACTGGTTCTGGCCATGCAGTTTGCACTTAACAGCTTCCCAATTGTTCGTCTTTAAAATGTAGCAAGGGAGCACTGACCTTGGAGCCAGAAAACCTTGTTTCAAATCCTAGCTCCATCTGGTTATTTACTGTCTTTGATCCTCAGTTTCTGCTGTAAATAGGGGCTCAAGATATTTGCCCCATGGGTTTGTAGAGAGAAAATTAATTAAGGCCTTGTATATAAGTGCTTAGAAGAGTTCCTATTACCCAACATTAATCAATAGTACCTACTATTATGATCTGTATTGTCTTTTCCATAGTTTTCTCTGTCTATTATCGTCCATAAGCTTCCCTTCAGGGACTGGTGGATGTATTTTTGAGTCAGAGAAGCATCCCAACTCTGCCATTTACAAGCTATGTGACCTAAAGCAACTTTATTTAATTTCTTTGATCCTCATTTAGTTCTAGCATCAGAAAACTGCATCCAAACAGGTACAAGAATTAAATAGAGTATTTATCACAAGCCATGGCTCATTATAGTTTCTGAACATTTTTTTTCATATATTTTACATAAAGAAAAAAAATGGTAGTCTTGATTTGTTTGCTTTCTGTCCTCTATATTATCCTCTTTAAATACATTGTCTGGATTTTCAGTGCAAGGAGTGCACCCGATTTTTATTCTGTCTCCCTATCAGCCCCTAGCAATATGTTGAGCTACAATAGGCACCAATAAATATTGTTGATGGAGCTATGACAATAGCTGAACTTGCTTGCGCCAACGTAAAACACAGGCGCACATAGAGAAAAATAAACTAAACAATAAGTATCTTTGTACAACTTGGTCGAGTGAGAGAGAAATCTAAAAGGTGCTGGCATCAGCTTTACAATCTTTCCCAGTTGAGAAAATCACATTATATGGCCTGAATCAGAGGAAAAACCGAATCATCGTGTTTTTTTTTTTTTCATTCCATAGACACAGAAAAGGACATTGGTGATATACTACATTAAAAGACTATTGTTGCCCTAACCGGTTTGGCTCAGTGGATAGAGCGTCGGCCTGCGGACTCAAGGGTCCCAGGTTTGATTCTGGTCAAGGGCATGTACCTTGCTTGCAGGCACATCCCCTGTGGGGAGTGTGCAGGAGGCAGCTGATCGATGTTTCTCTCTCATCGATGTTTCTAACTCTCTATCCCTCTCCCTTCCTCTCTGTAAAAAATCAATAAAATAATTTTTTAAAAAAAGACTATTGTCTTCCATTACATGACGGGGAAAACAAAGGACTATGATGTGTGCCTACTGAGTGCACTAGTTAGCAACACTGTGGCTACTAGTCTGATAATGAAGTAACATGTCCCTCTGCCTGAAAGAAGCAAATCTCTCTCCCTGAAATAGGGATAATCAAGTTAGACAAAACAGATGAACATAAGTGAGATGGCAAAGTTCTTATAAAAAGAAGATAACTACAATAAATACAGGTAAAATTATATTGTTAAAATGAATGCTGGAAGGGGCCAAGCATTCGGAGGGTCCATGTGAGGAAAATACACTATAGGATGACTTCACGAAGACTAAGGGTCCAGTGCAGCATTGACAGAAGTAGATGACGTATGCATTGAAGATCCACTGGGGATAATTCCACAAGACTGCTCAATACAAAAACAATCTGGACGTAGTTCTTATCCTCAGTATTTGAAATATGAAATGTTCAAACGTGGAGAAGGTTTAAAGTTCTGTGCGTGAATATACAGTGGTAATAGTTATCAATATTTTGAAAATATGTGTAAAATATGTGTGTATAAGTAATGCTGCTATATTTTACTATATATAATATACATATATGTCATATTTCTTTGAAGACTTCAAACTCATTTCACATACATTATCTTATTTGATTCCTATACAAATAAAGGAGAGAGTAGAGCTAATTTTCACAGTAATCATTCATAAAGAGAAAAAAGACAAGATTATCTAAACTCTTCCTTCCTCCTATGAATTCAGGAAAAGAACATTCAGTAAGAGATTATCAAACTTAATATCCTGAAAAAAATATATATATATATTAAAATTAGTAATGGCAAAGCCCATCAGAAAATGAAAATGAAAGCTTATAAATGCATGGGTAATGGTAAACCATGAAATGCATTATTCACAGATGAAAGACTTCAAGGCCACTCATTTCTCTCACAAGTTCTACTCTAAAAAAACAGACTCTTGAAGGGAGAGACAACTGGGTTATTTCCCACATCTGCCTCTCATTCTTCAAATTTGTTGGTAGCAGTATCAATACATCCCTGTGTGCTTATTCCTTTGCAAGTGCTTAGAGAGAATTAATGGGCTCCAAGGGGAGCTACTGTAGTGCTGTGATGACTTTTTCGAGTGGTGAGGACAACCAGACTGAAAGAAGAAATGTCGAATATCTGAAAATTCAAACATTACAGTGACGGGCTCACATGGGAATGAAGGTTGGTGTTTATATTGTATAATTCTATTCTGGGAAATAATAAATTCATATTTCTAAATAACAACAGTAGCTCATAATAGCATTTGTTGTATTATTATATCCTGGCAACTATTCTAAAGCCTTTTCATGGATTCACCAATTTAATGCCATATAAGAAAAGTACAATTAATATCAATATTTATACAGGAGAAAACTGAGGCTGAGAGCAGTTAAGTAACTTGTCTGAGGCCAAACAATTTGTAGACATTTCAGGAATCATTGTATGGAAGTCTTAACTGCTATGCTTCCTCTCAAACACTAAAATTTTTCACTAATTTAGAATGAAACATTTCTTCACTAAATGCATTTGAAGAGTCAGCTTCACTCACTATGAATATAAACTGGAATAAATTCCAGAGTCATAAACATTAAAACATGCTATCAAATCATATACTTATTCTAGAAAAAGAAATACAATGGACTTGGAGCAGATTCACAGAAGTACAGAACTGGGAGAACATGTGTCCACCCTCTATTTTAATGATGAAGAAATTGATTCTAGAAGAGGTTGAGTTAATTTGCCTAAGGTTATATAGGCAAATAAAGGCAGAGCAAGACAAATAACACAGATATTCACATTTCCAGACAAGGGACTATGCTCCCACACCACAGTTCAGAATCTTACGTCCTCTACTTCCTCTAACTAATTTATTGCCCAAGTAGGCAGATGTAGTACACACCTTCACAATTAATTATTCAATTACTAGAGGCCCAGTGCACGAATTCGTGCATGAGTGGGGCCCTGCCTCCAGGTCCCCGTCAAACTCCCAGTGGAGGGGACAATTTGCATATTAGCCTTTTATTATATAGGATTAACAGACAACCATCTGCCCTGGCTACTCTAGTGAGCATACTCTGAAGAGTCATTGAAGTAGTTTGCTGCTTAAAGTTAACAATTTGTTAAATGCAAACATATGTAAAATAAGAGCAAACTTCCATTCCTTAAAAACTTTCAAAGAGAATGTTATCACACAAACATGACATTTGCCATATCAAGATCAAGTATGCCAACCAGTATATGATCTAATGCCAAGCTAGTGACGAATAACTAATATTCCACTCTAAGTAATGACTTAGCCCAAAAAGAGTACACTGATTTCTTTTTTTAATATTTAAGATAAAATATATTTTTGTGTCATTTGATATATGAGCAGTTTTACACCATTGTCCCCAAGTTTTACTTAAGTATAATGAACAAATAAAAACTGGCTGTATTTGAGCTGTAATACTTGATGTTTAGATACATTTGTACACTGTGAAATAATCACTGCAATCAAGCTAATTAATATAGTCACTACCTCACATAGTTACCATTCTTTTATTTTGTTTTATGGTGAGAACACTTACAATCTACCCTCTTAACAAATTTCAAGTATATACTACATTATCGTTAACTATACCACATTACTGTACATTATATCTCCAGAATCTATTCACAGTAAATAACTAAAAATTTGTACCTTTGGCCAACATCTTTCTACCCAACAGCAGAAAAATACACATTCTTATCAAGAGCATATGAAACATTTTCAGAATAGCTTACATGTTAGGTCACAAAACAAGTCTTAAGTTTAAGAAAACAGAAATCATTCCAAGTATCTTTTCTGTCCACAATGGAATGAAACTATAAATCAGTAATAGTAAGAAAACAGAAAAATGTATAAGTATATGAAAACTAAACAAAACACTCTTTAATAATGATTGGGTTAAAAAGGAAATCAAACTTTTGAACAATAATAGATACAGAGGCAGAGCTGCCTCAAACAGATTGTCAAACTGCAGCGGGAGGGTTGGGGGGCAGGAGGTAGGGGGGTAAGAGATCAACTAAAGGACTTGTATGCATGCATATAAGCATAACCAATGGACATAAGACACTGGGGGATAGGGGAGGCTAGGGGACTGTCTAGGGCGGGGGGATAAAATGGATACATATGTAATACCCTTTGTAATACTTTAAGCAATAATAATAAAAAATTAAAAAAAAAAGGAAATCACAGGAAAAAATTTTAAAGTATCTCAAGACAGATAAAAATGAAAACACTACATCAAAATTAGGGAATGCAACAAAAGCAATAATAAGAGGAAAGTTTATAGTGATAAATGCTGACATTTAAGTAAAAGATATTAAATAAACAAAATTTTACACCTCAAGAAACTAGAGAAAGAACAAGACCCCACTAAACCCCAATATTAACGATCAAGGTAAGAGAAACCAAGACAGCAATAGGAGACAAACTGTCAAAAGTTAGAAAGAGTAGAGTTCAGTTTGGTTCCATAGCATTTATTGAGTGCTTATAGGCATGCGATGCACTGTGCCAAGAGACTATTTTTTGAGGCTTTCACACTATACGGGGTATAGACAGATAGTTTCAGCACAATGTGGTCATCTCAGTGACAGACATATGCTCAATGGACAACAGAACCATGGAACGAGGCACTGAGTACAGCTGAAGACTGTGAGAGGAACCTCTGGAGAGATAACATATAAGCAGAGTCTTCAAGGTTAGTAGGAATTAACAGATATGAAAAAATCAGAGGGAAAGTCATGCCAGGCAAAAGATACAGCATGAACAACAGAAAAGGGCATGGAGCACAAAAGTGGAGAGAGAATTACCTGCAAGGAACTGTCAGGGTTGATGCCATTGAGAGGAAAATAAAATCAGATCAAAGAGGCCCTTTGACTTAGGAAGTCACTGTTGGCTTCTGCTACAGCAGCTTCTATGAAGTGATGTGGACAGAACTTGGACTCCCATGGAATGAAGAATATGTTCAGACAGTGTGGGTAGAGTTTTTTTTTCAAGGGTCTTAGTGCAGAAGAAAATAAAGATAGGCAAGCTAGAAGTGGGAAGTTGTCTAAAAGGCTTAGTTTTGTGATTACAGAGAATTTGGTATGTTTACAAGTCATAGGAAAAAAAACATAAGTGAAGGGAAAAGTTTTTAAAATGTAGCTTACTTCATTCACTCTTCTGCAAAATCAAGTATTTATAGAGCATCTACACTGTTCTTGAGCACATCATTCTAGATAAAGACAAACAACCCAGACCCTTTTAGAGATGGTTTAATGGGTCAAAATCTGACTTAATGTCCCAACCATTTAGAGAGAAAACCAGCCAGGTAAAAATGAAGGAACACTAATATCTTCAAATGGTGACTGGAAGAATTCCACAAATATAGAGAATAGTCTCTATTTTTTTTTCAGAATCATTGCATTGCAGGATTTGAAGTTTGACATGATCTAATACTATTATCCACATCCCACGTATAAAATTCCCTTCTCCACGTTCCTCGTCTGATATTGAGAGACTTTATATAAAAGAGAACCTTTTATTTAAGAAGTTGACTATTCTACTACTAGACAATTAATTTTATGTCTAATTCCCAAAATATTGGCCCTGGAACTCTGAATTACTACACTACTTCCATTATATATAGCAATTCTTTAAATATCAAAAGATACTGAACATATATATATAGAGAGAGAGTAAATATATTATATTTCAAACTGACCTTTCACGATTCCTTCATTTCTTTCTCATATGACGTTATTTTTATCCCAGTCCCCATCTTCCAGATGCCTTTTTGTTTGTTTGTTTGTTTGTTTGTTTTGTTAATCCTCACCCAAGAATATTTTTCCCATGGATTTTTTTTTTTTTTTGAGAGAGAGAGAGTGGAAGGGAGGGGGAACGGAGAGAGACAGAGATCGATGTGAGAGAGACACATCGATTGGCTGCCTTCTGCACACACCCCACAGGTGATCAAACCTGCAACCAGGTATGTGCCCTTGACAAGGACTTGAACCCGTGTCTCTTCCATACTTCGGCTGGTGCTCTAATCACTGAACTACTCTGGCTAGGGCTCCAGATGCTTTCTAATAAGTTAATTATTTTTTCTCCTCCCCATTAACCTGAACACAAGTTTCCAAATGTGAAAGAATTAAATAAGATCATAACATTATATACTAGCATGACATTTTTTAAAGCAATTCTACCAAATGCTTTTGTTTGAATTATGGACAATTATATTGCACAGGCACTTAACCACATAAACTGCAACCAACTCAAGTTTCCCATTCTTCATCTCTGCAATTATTTTTAATATAAAAATAAAATAAAGATTTCCATATTTTCCTATTTTGTGCTTTTTGTACCAAAAGTCCAATTTAATTTTCAACACTGATTTAGTAAACTACCATTTTGCTATTCCTCTAAATTTTGGCCTCCTACAACTCTAATTATGTGTTTTAAGTATTCATAAAAGGCATAGATAAAATCAAACATAATGAGCATATGCGCAAAATTTTCTAGTATACACACAGAAATCTTATTCCTGGGTGACATTAATCCATGCAACAGAATCTTAAAGCAAAAATTTATTTAGCTATAAATCTGGTCAGCCTATGGTTTTCTTCCATGTTTGTGTATCCATCATCAGAAACCAGTGAAAACATCTACCTAAAATCAAGACATCATACATTTGGAAACCCATTAATCCTATAAGAACAAAAAGGTGAATCTTTGTTTCTTGCTTAATGATAACTATTTTCCTTACTAAGACTCTAAGATCGGTATTAATATAATATTTTCTAGAAATCTATTAGTGATAGACATCAAGTTTTTAGTGTATGTTTTTCAGAATATAATTTTTTAGGGCATTGTTCCACAAATAAAAATATAAAAATGTCCCCTGTCCCAATTCTGTTTCTACTCTTACATAGACCTACATGCCAAAATGGTTCAGTAAAATAATATTATGCATATGTTGCATTAATTTCATTTTATTACCTCATATAAAACTGTTGTATTCCCATGAAGAAGAGGTCCATAACAGATATAGGAATGTCCAACAACCCAGCCTAAGTCAGAAGCTGCCCACCACACCTAAAAACAAAAAAAAAAACAAAAACCACAATAAAACGCATGTATCTTAATCAGAGAAATGTCATGTAAAATGAACTGACATCCATGATTACCTCTCCAGGTTGAAGTCCATAGATAGAAGACATTGTCCAGTTTAGCATTACAGCATACCCCCCAGTGGGCCTAACCACACCCTAAATGAGAGAAAAAATAAAACTAAAATTAATAATGTGTTAAAAGAGTCTCTGTCTTCCTAGGATCTACCTAAAAAAAGTTTCTGTTTAAAGTATTTCATCTTTCATAAGCTACAAATCACTCTGACTTTTATATAATTGTATCTGAGTCATTTCGTCTTTGGCTCCTCCAATAATAAGCACAGGATAAATTGTCCACATCAGTTCAATTGCAGAATCCACTCTCACACATCATTCTTGACCTTCTAAAGAAAAACTTACGATTTCACAGAATCACATGCAATAAAAAATGTATTCTAGCCAAAACCGGTTTGGCTCAGTGGATAGAGGGTAGGCCTGCGGACTGAAAGGTCCCGGGTTCGATTCCGGTCAAGGGTATGTTCTTGGGTTGCGGGCACATCCCCAGTAGGAGATGTGCAAGAGGCAGCTGATCAATGTTTCTCTCTCATCAATGTTTCTAACTCTCTATCTCTCTCCCTTCCTCTCTGTAAAAAATCAATAAAATATATTTTAAAAAAATGTATTCTAGTGGTAACATAAATTAACAACATTACATTTTCAGATATATTTCCAGAACAAAAATGGAAACTCAAAATTAAGTGCACAGAAAGACCAAAGGTAGCTGTGTGTCTAGAATAAAGACTATAATAGGATGTCTAGCCCCTAATATTATTAAATTTTAGTATGCTTAGAAGAAAAAAAGACATATTCTAACCAGAGCCTCATTACAATGCTGAACTGGGGATCATGCTAGCCCAGTACTAAGCTGAGCAATTCTTTAGTGATGAATTCTGAAACTCTGAGGAATCAACCCTGGTGGGTTGGATCGAAGGCTGACAGATTTGCCTTATATTACATTTTGGGGCAACGGGAGGGATTGAACCAGTTTCTAGCAGCTATCCACAACACTGAACATACGCAACTTTTATACAGAGCCATACTTGAAAACTGAGCAAAGTCTCATGATAAATAAGAACTGATGGTAAATTTAATAATCAATTTTGTTTATTCCTTCACTATAAAGATTAATCATCATTGGCTCAAAAAAAAGACCTGATATTAATATTTAGAGCAGGAAGTTGAATGCTTGCTAAGAAATATTCAACATTTCCCTCAAATGCATTATGAAGCATTTTTAGTAGAGCAATAATAATTACTCTGTGCAGAAAATAATTATTTTACCCAAAGGGCACATGTGGTCCTAGCGTACCTAATTGCACCTCTCTGGCATAGTTCTGCGACTGTAACACACATACATAAATGAGTGAAATACAAAAGGAATTGACTTTCTGTCAGTTACTAAAATTTCTGCTCTCCTCGGATACCACTAATAAAACATAGGTACCAAGCTGTGGAACACATTTTATCTACCAGCAGCAACACCTGGTCTCTTAGCAAATATCACTTTGTTGACATTTGACAGCTACTTTTGGGGTTGTATGCCATAGTTAGCATGCAGCTGGCTCTCTTGATCACCTTGGGAGAATGAGAAATCCTACGCATCTCCCCATGTAAACTGTGCAGCTCTTTCCCCAATTTATTCTGTATTATCTTTCATGTATTTTGCTAATTCCTTTGTCCTTCTGAGAAGGTCGTTTCCTCTGGTTTACTGGCTTGATGAATTTGAAGGTAATCAACTTGCAAATGTTCTTTTCTAAAAATCTGTACTCATTTTGTGGAGAAAAAAGTGAACTTTTTCATAGAAAATATGTTATCCATACATTACAGTAGACAGTGATAATGTCAGTAATGATTTCACTCAAAATGTTTTGGAATTTTCTCTACACCTCCTGTCTCTGCATTCAGAGCTCATTTTTATCAATAACTATAAATATTATAATGGGTCAAATTTTAGATTATGTAATACAGAGGGTAAGGTAAATCAACCGGAAGTGATAAAAAGGAATTAAAGGCTTGGGATGACATAAATAAGTAGCAATTCACTTGGGAAGTTGAGAAGATAACTTAAAGAATAGGTTACAAAATTTCTATTTCTCTCAAGTGATTACTTTTTAAAGTATATTTACTAATGCTGCTCAGCCTGTAAGATGGTAGATATTTAATTCATTTGACCCAAAAAAAGTGAGGCTTAAAAATGAGATCATGCATGGTAAAGCATTTAAATTTATAAAAGCAAAAATTTTAAAACATAAAAGCTAAAATTTAAAATCTTATTAAAAAATATTTCCTTAGTTGGCAATTATTGATTTTTATTTCTCCCTGTGCTAATCCCACCCAAAAGGCAGAAATGTCAAAATAATTAGGTTACTTTAAAAGATTCTCATTAAAAATAATTAAAATGGAACTAAAGGAGAGAGAAAATCCATATTTGTTTTTTATTGGTATTTGATACCCACTTATTTTTATTTTGTTAAAGGATGAAATAGTGAAATAATTTCCATCAAGCATCACTTTGCCATTCATTAATTTAGACTTTAGATCTGAAATTTGGTATTGCCTCCAAAATATTCAGATAATAGTTTGCAATTTTCTAAGTATTTAATATGGTGCAGAAAAAAGAACTGCATCATTTCATATTCTCCATGTAGATCTTTTACAAGACGTTTGAAAGTTAAAAAAATTAAAAGATTATGTTAAAAAAGAGTTCATTATAATGTTGCTATTAACATGTGACTAAAAAGAAAGTATTTTTTATTTCTTGTTTATAATCCTACTTTCCAGGTAATGATAATTAAAATGCAAAAGAGAAATCTTGTTGAGCCTTTGAAAACACATAAATTATGTTTTTAAAAAATCATCATATCCTAAGTACACCAAATTGATCAAAAACTAAAAACGGAATCTGAACATATATTTGAAACCTGAGTATGAGGCAAAAGTACTTATTTAATACCAATGCTTAACCCTGAAACATAAGCACACTGCATTTTACCCTTTTGAGTCTCTGTTATTACTTTTTTATGTACTTACACTCTATATTCCTTAAAAGTAAAGACAGTAGATGACCTAATATATTCTCAGAAAAGCTCTGTAACCTGCCAATGTACTGCTCTGTTTTCTGTGGAATTGGCCATTATACTTAGTCTTCTGCAGAACTTGAAAGACAGCCAGGTGGGAATAACACTCCATTCCACAAATAAAGACATAAAAATGAATTCTACCTCAGAAACAGGAAAGGAAACAATGAGAATGTGCTCTTTAAAAAAAGAAAAGAAAAGAGAACAAAATCATAAAACCCACTTTCAATAGAAGGGCATTTTTAAAAATTCAATCTGTACAAATAAAATGAAACGCTAACCATTAATTACCCAGGAATGGGACCAGAGAATTGTCACAGATGGCTCCGTGCGATGCCCAGCTTAATGAGCTGTCTTTGAAGACAAGGACAGCCACAAAACATCATAAATAGGACTGATAAAGTAACACAGAAACCAGGTAAATATCAAGTGTTATGCAGTTTTCGTTGTTGCAAGTTAAAATAGTTAGAACAATATGGGTTGTTGCAGAAGAGGAAAGAAGACTGAGGTGTTTGATAAGAATAAGAGCTTGAAATTCTTCATCCTAAACATGTTTTTAAATTGATCTATAAAAATAAGAGGAAAATCTCCAAATACTCAGGTAAGAGAATTCTAGAATATGTGACAAAACTTTGCTTCCTAAATTGAGCCCCTCTGTCACCCAACTCTGTGATAAAGGCTTATACAAGGAAAATGGACATGTTTACACACATGAGATATAAATATTTATTCACACACACACATGTAAATGTGTGTGTCTATCTATACATATTATATGTTTACATGTTTTACGTATGCATGTTTATATCCATTTCATATATATTAATTTCAGCCTGACAAGTTGAGGAAAAAAAATAAAGCGAAAAGAAGAAATATTTTGCCTGAAGATAGAAAATCCATCACTAAGCAATGGTTGAAGTCAGCAAATTGAGAAGAAAAAAGGTATGGTTCTGATCACTTTAAAAAATCCAACACATCAACATTATTCTTTTCTTATAATGGCTAGGCAGATGATATTCCCTCTTCCTAGAGTAAGTCCCCACCCCCACCCCTCTTCTGAACTCGGTTAGCTCCTAGTTCATCACACAAGCCCTTAAAGCCCTAGCGAAAGTGCTGCCACCTCTGCTGGACGCTGTCCAGGATCCCACAGTAACCGCGTCCCATCCTCTTCCGGGGCCGCATGGCCTGCACACCTCCTCCGAGCACTGACAGCCCGACCTGCGCTGGGTCTCCACCAGGCGGTGCTGTGAGGTGAAGCCTTTGTCTTTCAGCACAGTCTGGCATAGAATAGTACTTCAATACATTTGTCCACAGATTAAATGACTGAACGTTAATTGAATGAGCACATGTAAACATCTTCTTAAAAATACTCTTCTTGGATCAGGGGAAACCTTTGAAACTTGTAGAACTTAGTGAAGCATATCAGTAGAAATGGAATGGTTCCATTTAGGATATCCCATCAAACATAAAATCTCTTGCTACAAGCTCTGATGCTGCCTCTATGAGCAGTAGACATTTTTGTTGATCTGAACAACTGTGAGGTAATGGGCAACGAGCGGTGTAACAAGACCAGCATTTTAACTACAAGAACTGTAACACAGATAACAAACTTCACTGCTTTTATATTTGACTTTTTAATTTTTTTTGGTAGGGAATATGAATAAGTCCCTTAAGGTGCAGGAATAAAGTGACATAAGCTGTGTAAATGCACATCAGGACGAAAGCCCTTATCTACATCTTCCTGGCATGCCTTCCTTTCAAGCTTCTCCTTTTGGTTTCTTTTCCCCTGTTCTCTTTTGGCACTAACTTATTTTTCACTTTTTTTTTTTTTTTTTTTTTTTTTGCGGGGGGAGGTAGTGTATAGAATAGGTTTCACTATCCCTCTGTGATATTAAGCAAAAAGAACATAAATATGACTGTCACTAAATCTCTCACTTCCCAAAAGGCACCCCATCCAGATGAGGAATTCTTCTATCATGAAGCTCTTTGAAGTATCTTGAATGCTGGCAACCTAACCAAACAAAATAGAGGCCCACAAGACTGAGATGTATGCAAAGCAGCTCCGCTGTGGCTGCCGGAATATTCCAGCAGCTAACAGATTAACCTGTCATAGAGCAACCTGACAAATCCAGGGCTGGCAGATGCAGAGATGCAAATATGCCCTAAATATAACTGCAAGTTCTAACCAAAGAACAGACTGTCTTATGTGTATCTTATATGTGCCTAGGAGAAATGAGCATTTTTAAGCAGAATATTTTTATGGGCTAACATTATTTTTCCTTGTGAAGATTAAAGATTGAGAAATCAAACTAAATGATGACATAAAACTTATATCTAAATGCTGCATAATGAATGTGGGCTCATCTTTCCTGTACTTCTATTGAGAACCCAAATATTAAATTTTCAGATCCCATTAATCCTGATTATACATACCAAAAATGAAGTGAGAATCTTAAGAAGAAAAAGGATGCTGGGAGCTAACTGCAGGAGTAAGAGATCATTTAAGAAATGATTTTTTTTTTTTTTTTGCCCTACAAGTTTGGCTCAGTGGATAGAGCGTCAGCCTGCAGACTCAAGGGTCCCAGGTTCGATTCCAGTCAAGAGCATGTACCTTGGTTGCGGGCACATCCCCAGTAGGGAGTGTGCAGGAGGCAGCTGATCGATGTTTCTCTCTCATCGATGTTTCTGACTCTCTATCCCTCTCCTTTCCTCTCTGTAAAAAATCAATAAAATATAAAAAAAACTTTATAAAAAAAGAAATGATTATTTTTATTGATTAAGGTATTACATATGTGTCCTTACCCCCTCATTGCCCCCCACACCCCCACTCATGCCCTCAACCCCCTGTTGTCTGTGTCCATTGATTTCTCCCCCTTAACCCCACCCTCCCCTACCTTTCCTCTGAGATTTGACAGTCTGATCAATGTTTCTCTGTCTCTGGATCTGTTTTTGTTCATCAGTTTAGGTTGTCCATTATATTCCATAAATGATCAAGATCATGTGATATTTATCTTTAAGAAATGATTTTTTGGCAATGTATAATCTCAAGGCATTTGAAATTCTAAAGTTCATTAAAGAGATGAGAGAAGTATTTCTGAGTTATCTTGAGAGATGATTATTTTCTCTTGCCATACTACACATCCGACTTTCCAAAATCTACCTACTCCCATGATGTAAACACCAGACTTCATACTGGTGACCCACAAGGGTCTATCTACAAACTCAGATGTATTTCTTAGCCTCAGATCTTCACCTCCAACTATTGACTAGGCATCTTCATGTTAAAAATGACACGTCACCCTCAATATGTTAAAAAACAACAACAAAAAAGCCTCTCCAGGCCTAATCCGTCCTCCTGTGTTTCTAGCTCAGGAAATGTTCAAAAGTTAACCCATGTTCTCAGGTTCAAAGTCTTGGACTCCTCCTCTGCACCAGTCCTATCCTTGAACCAAATTTGATCCCTCCCTATTAAGTGAGCTGTCCTAAGTAAAGTCCTAAAGTTTAGGACCTAATCTAATAAAACAACCTGGAATTTCCTTGCCTCTGTTGTTTATATGTACTTATATTTCCAATAAATGTTGCAAGGATTACCTTCCTTCATGTTTTTTCTCCTGCTTAAAAAATATTAGTGCCCTCCATTCCTTACATACAGAATATGAACCTAAATTTCTTACTTAGGGTGCTTGGCTCTCACCTATATATCTAGCCATTTCTTCTTCCCTTGCACCGCCGGCACTATCCATCCTGAAAGCTCCCTTACACACTCCTGCCTTTGCTTATGCTAGCCCACTCTGCCTTGGATGCCCTCCTCGCTGTGATGTCACTCTCTGAAGTTCTATTCATCCTTCCAGTGTCACCTCATCAAGAGCTTTCTCTGATAGAAATGTACTCCCACTTCTCCATCACTCTGGCCCCTTACCCCACTTTATGTTTCTTCATAACACTTATATTGCAGAGCTCTTTGTTTAGCGCCTGTGTCCCAGTTAGAGAATATAAACTTCTAAAAGGAGAGTCAAACACCTATGTGTGTGTTCAATAATATTTGATGAATACATTGAATGTAATCTTTCAGATACCATTGAATTTCTTTTACTGGAAAGAAACAGCTTTGTCCTCTCAGAGCAAGAGCACCATTCAGCCCTGGCTGAGTAGCTCAGTTGGTTAGAGTATCGTCCCAATATGCCCAGGTGGTGAGTTTGATCCCTGGTCAGGGCACATACAAGAATTAACCAATCCTATATAATAACAGGCTAATATGCAAATAGACTGAACGGCTGAATGACCGGTTGCTATTACACACACTGACCACCAGGGGGCAGGTGCTCAATGCAGGAGCTGCCCCCTGGTGGTCAGTGCCCTCCTACTGGGGAAGCACTCCTTAGCCAGAAGGCTCATGGCTGGTGAGCTCAGCTGCAGTGGCAGGAGCTTCTCCCTCTTCCACGGCAGCGCTAAGGATGTCCAACTGACAACTTAGGCCGTCCTTCGGACATCCCCCTAGGGTTCCCAGACTGCAAAAGGGTGCAGGCTGGGCTGAGGTACCCCCCACCCCCAGTGCAAGAATTTCGTGCACCGGGCCTCTAGTGAATGTATAAATAAGTGGAATAACAAATTGATGTTTCTCTCTCTCTCACTCCTTCTTTCTCTAAAAAAATAAATGTATTTCTTTTTAAAAAAATACAGTTTATCTTGCATTATCTGTGTGTATATATATATTTTAACCCCACTAGACTGAAGGGACTGTGGTTTACTCATATTTGTATCTCTCTGAGTCCAGAATGAAAACTCAATGAATGTATATTGAATTGAGTTAAATTCAATGTGACTAAAGATCACCAAACAATTAAAGCCTTTGCTAATCACTGAAACAGATTATCTTCATTATGGCACAATAGGATAAATGAGAATAATTAGAACTTCAAGTGATTTTCAGTTTGAGCATCTAGAAATCTAGAAGAGAAATTCTTGACCCAGAGCTACCACTTATTATGTAATGCTCTCTATATTGTTTTCCTTTCTTTCTACTACACTGGCTGAGTCCGTTTTGAGTTTCTAAGTTCTTTTTGGGATCCTCCCACAAAGTTCCCCATCCAGGCCACAGTGAGTTTCAGAGTAATTTAAGACATTGAGGTGATACAAATGCTCTTATAAGATTTCTTCAGGCTTTTATTTTATTTCATTTATTTTTAAAAATATGTTCCTATTGTTTCAGAGAGAGAAAGGTAGAAGGAGAGAGAGAGTTAGAAACATTAATGATAAGAGAGAATCATCCATCGGCTGCCTCCTGCACACACCTTCCTGTGGCTTTTAAGGAGCTAAAATGACTTTCTGTTTATTTTTATTTTGTTTTTGGTTAGGTTTTCAAGGTCAGGGGGTTCCTTTCATGTTAATAATTTTATATTAGATTAAAACTTGCCTTTGTTTTACAGCCAAGCGTTCAGTTGGACTCTATGTGACTGGCACATAATGTAAAATTGCAAAAAGTGGAGGGTAAGGATTTGGTCCAGCAGATCACTTGAACAAGCCTTAAGAGTCTTCAGTATAACAAATATTTATTTTTCTAATGACCAAAGTTGTTTTCCAAAAGAATGCTAAGGCTTTGATTCTACAATGACACAAATAACTTTATGTGTATGCCCTTATTTATTTATTTATTTATTTATTTATTTATGCACTCAACAGACATTTATAAGCACCAACTACACACAAAGCACACAATGATAGACTAAAATGACATAAAACATGGTCTCTCTCCTCAGCAAGATAATACTCCCCTACCAACTGTTATCTTATTCACAGCAAGTGAGTTTATATGGAACATCTTTATTTCCCTTTTTTAAGATTATTAGCCATTTATGTTTTTATAACTCTGATGCTATAGAGAACTAATATTAACCAAAAAGGCCACCATATTCTCAGAGGTAGGCGATTGTGAACATCCCTTACCCCACTAAAATTCTATGACTCAATGAATGTTGAACCCTCTAATAAAGATGAATAGAAAGATGATATTGCAAGCCGTTATGAAATTGTATAAAGAAACAGTATTGTTTGGCAATACCAGGCAGAAGTGGAATTTGTTATCTGACATCTTCATAAATATTGATGCTTTTAACTTTGTTTTGTGAAGACACCTTTCACAGTAAGCAGATTTAAAAATTCTGAGTGTCTTCAGTACTCAAAATCAAAGGGTTCAATACTCAGGATAAATTGCTTGTTGTTCAAACTCTCTAGACCAATTCTTGCACTTGTATTTATAACAAAGAATTACACTCCCTTAGATCAAAAATCAATCCTATACTGTATAAAAGTTATACCTAAATTTAAAAAATAGTTCACTTAAACTATATTTTTATAAAATTCTATTAAACCAATTGATATTCAGTCAAACCTCTATTAATGTTAATAGCTTAAGTAATTGTATATTGCTGATATAAGTAAAGAGTTTGGAAAAAATTGGGGCAGAATCCTTGACCTTAAATATAATTCATACTAGAGGCCCAGTGCACTAATTCATGCACAGGTAGGATCTGGCCAGCCCGCCTCCTAGTGAAACTCCCGGTTGAGGAGACGATTTGCATATTAGCCTTTTATTATATAGGATTTTTCTGTTTTTAAACACAACATTTCTTTAAACTATAAAGTACCTAAGTCTAAACCTCAAGGTATAGTCTGCAAGCATTGTCAGCTAGTAAACAAATATTTTCTGTGCAAAAGAACTCTGCCACTGTATCCTTATCCCTAAAAGAGTGAATACCTTCGGCAAACCTGTTGTTCCAGATGTGTAAAGAATATATAGTGGATGTTCCGAAAGAACAGGAACACAATCGTGTGACTGTGCTTTTGCCATCTCTTCATCCCAGTCAAGGTCACGACCTGGAGCCAAAGGAACTGTCTCCTGGGGAGCAAAAAATTGTGAATAGGCATTGAACAAAGATTAAAATCAGAGAACAATGTTAGTCTGAGCATCTGACTTACAATCTAGGTTGTCTGCATAGCACTAAATATCAGATTTATAAACGTCTCAGGTAAATGTTCATAAAAAGTCCAACAGTTGCCATTGGCTTTGAATCTGGGGCTAACCTTAAGAAACTCAATGTGATGCAGTCATGTTTTCATCAACGAAGCTTAACAACTAACAGAGGTTTATGTTTTCATAAATGTGTTTTTACTATTAACTTTATAAACTAATTTCTATTTTTGTAACCAATTTCTTTTCCTTTGGAACTATCATCTTTACAATCAAATGTCAACTAACCCATTAGGATTTCTCTTTATACAAGGGTCATTTAGGAATAATATTGTGGCTGTCTTTCAAAATAAGAGAATATTAAATCCTTTTTAAGGGTAGGGGGAAAATCTACTTTTGCTTTTAAAAGAAGAAAAGTCAGTTTTGAAAATTAATGGGGGTATGTGACATATCCAAAATGCTATGCAAGTTTCCCTCCATCTATGTCATTGATTCACTTGGTAGAAATGTTTGAGTTTTTCTTTTTGTTCTTACAACCAAGCTCTGTGTTGTAAACTTTATGATATCGGAGTCATGAGTTAGACACATATACCTTAAAAGAAAGTAGGCAGACCTCTTTACAACTCGTGCTAGTGAAATAGGCCAGACAGGTGAAGAGTAAGGAAGTGGCTTATGGAAAAATTACCCTCATGGAGAGTTACATCTATTTAAGTAGAGTTAAGACCCAGCACATGTTGAGTTATTTTCTGAAATGATAACTAAACTCAAGATCAGGAAGCTTACAGTTGGTAAACTTGTTAGTATAGGCACAAGGCAAGGCTACACATTCCTTGGTGAAAGTTAGTAAGATCTGCCTAGAATATAGTAATCATCATTCATCAAGGTGAAGCTAAACCCAGAGACTATGAGAGATTTAGAAGAGCCAGGCCATTTCTGTTTTCCAGGGCTCCTTAGTGTATTGATCAGGGTTGTTAAATTGGTCATATTTTTAAATGCAAACATTTACGAATTAACACTTCAATATAACATCACAATTGCAATGCCTATATGAATAAACACACTGGTAAATAACAATTTGAATTGATTTCCATGAAGGTGAAGTTTTAGGCACCTCCAGCCTCACTTTGAAAAACCCTAGTATGCCACTTAGATAAGTGAAAATAGTTAACAGTGACCAAATTGTATATTTTTTCATTTGTTTTTATGCATCAAACATAACAAATTTCAAATTGTCAAGCCTTTGACATCATATTACAGAACTTTAAAAAAAATCACAGTGCATAATTAAATATGCCAACTGAGTCATCACAAAAATAATTATAAATCAAGTGAAATGAGGACTTGAATGAGTGGTTATTTTTCAGGCTAAGGACCACAGGCATGTGTGTAAAATAGATATGATAAAAGGAAGAGAGGAAAAATTCAACACTAGCTTTTACAGATATACATTTACCTCTATACACAAGGCCTTCTTAGTTGTTAACATTCATAAAAGGCAATAATTGGGACAACAGTAGAGCTGACTGCTAGTATATTCTTTTAATTTGATTTCCTGAGGCTTAGGAGGGTCAGCCAGGTTTTTATCTCCTCTGGCAAAAAAGCAAATCTGGTTAATGAAAGACTCCACTAAGCTTCAATTTGTGTCTCCCTAAAGTCAAAGTAAAGCCAGTCCATTGGGCTTAATTACTGCCTGCACAGCAGTTCTAATATGAAGAACAAGAGACATCCAAAGCCTTCATCTAAAATAAAGACATGTCAAAATTGAAAGAGGGGTCTTTAAAAAAAGGGAGAGGAAGAGAAAGGGAGACAGTTATGTATGGGAGGGGGAGAGGAAGAATGTATCTCTACTCATTAAGAAGAAAGAGATTTGCACTAGAAAAATCTGGTGTATTATAAAATAAAAGAAATATGTTGGTTAAAAGTTATTTAACTGGAATTCAAATCTTGACTCCACCACCTTACTAGGTATGACTTTGGGCTATGATTTCTCCACGACTCACTTTCTTCATCTGCTACATGAGGCTAGTAATAGCATCTATTTCTTCATCTGCTACATGAGGCTAGTAATAGCATTTATGAGTTTGTGAGAATTAAATAAGAAGTATTTGAAAGTACTCAGCATCAGACCTGGCATAAGTTCTTTATAAATTCTACATGAATTCATACTTGTGTGAACAGCACACACATACCCACATAAATGCTTGTGTGTGTGTGAGTGTGTGTGTGTGTGTGTGTGTGTGTGTGTGTGTGTGTGCTCCTTCCCTTCTCTAATCTTCTCTCACCCAAAGACTTCTTTATTGCTTACATTGCATTCCCTGATTTAGAGCAACAAACCTTTTTTAAAAATATGCTTGAGGTCATCTGAAAGAAACTTAAAATTCTTCTTTGACACAGTAAGAATATTAAAATCATTGAGTGCAGCAATTCATGAGCCACCGACAACTAAAACTTTACACAGGAATTTAATGTGGTGAAGAGAATTGCTAGGTGGTAATGAAAATGACATAATTTTTACTGCTCTCTGTTCTTACATCTTATCATTTAAGCATTTTTTGCAGATAAGCTCTCAAGAGTTCCACAAAATTATACATGATCAATTCCACTCTAGCAATTTTTCTTATGCAAAAAAATTTAATCTGCTAGAAACCCAAGTTGGTACTACTATAAATACCTGAATATGTGCTTGAATGCAAAAAGAAGGTCCAATTTACTAGGAAAAGCAATTGCAATATATATTCATTGATGTGTTATACTGCTTTTTTTTTTCCTTCATGGATCACAGAATAAGGTATCTTTTTAGAATATTCAAATATTGTTTTCCTAAATATAATTTTTACTTCTGAACTAAATACCTTTCTAAAGTTTTAAAAAATAATTCACATACAAAATGATCATACCTTTCCACAAGGCAGGATAGTTCAGGATAGGCAGGCAGTCAGAGTTCATGCATTCAGGTCATGACCCTGACACTAGCTGGGTATGTTTCTCTTCATCCAATTCCTTTTCTTTAAAATAAGAATAATGCTATCACCTAGTCCTAGTTCACAGTTACCCAGAGGATTTTTTAAATGATTCACTAGTAGAGTGTCTTAAAAATCATATGGTAGGCAGTTAGTAAGTGTTACTAGAACTATTATTATGGCTATAATTTATATTAATAAATGATATCTCAGTAGACTATACAATCAATTCAATAATAATATAGCTATTTCTGTGTTTTCATCTTTTTATTTTAAGCTAGTTGGTTTTTTTATAAAGAGAGAAAGTATCACTCATATCTAATATCTTTTTTTTGCCAAAAGTAGAAAGTATATTCAGGAAGTATATTTAATAGTTCATAAATTAAAGGGTTTGTATGAAATGATGAAACAAGAATCATCCTTAGCACTTGTTATAAGCAAGAACCAAATTCAATATTCAGATTACCATATTTGGACGATTATAAATGAGAACTTTATCTGGTTTGTGTTGTCCAATTCTCAGCGCTTCTTCTAGAAGTGGCATATATTCTACCTTCCTTCCAGGTTCAATGCCAAAGGATGCTGTAACCACCACCTTGGGCTACAATTAAAAATAAAAATAAAAAACGAGAAAGCTTAACAACCCTAATTAAGGTGATCACAGTATTTCAGGTGCAGGCAAGCAGTTTAACATTGCTAAAGAAATGCTTGAATAATTTTGTTCTCTATTGACTAAATAAATGACCTAAAAACCAATAAGCCCTTTTTAAATGTTATAAACCTAACCACTTCCACATAAATCTCACTTACCTGTTCAAAATTACACGTCAACCTGCTTTCAGCTACTAAGTATGAGCTGCAAAAATGCTTTCCAAAGAAGCCATCAGGCCAGTGGATTTGCCATGAACCGGTAAAATGTAAGCTTAGGGTCCCCTCACTTGTAGAGGCCCCATAACAGTTGGCTGTTGCTGAAGTTGGAGCATTTTCTTAGGTGGAGGGGGTAGAAGTGGGGGGGCAGCCTAGTTGCTATCAGGAAGTATTTTTAACTGGTTTCGTTTTGTTTTGTTTTTATGTAAGCATCTCTGCTTAAATGCCTAGAGACCACTGAAGGAAGGAAACCAAATCTCTGATAATTCCTTCATGATTCTTTTTCTCATTCTAAATACATATTCATTTTCTATAAATATTTGTAATTTTGTTGTATTGTTTTCTTAAAAGAGCCCCCAAATGATTTAGGCTTCAACCCCACAAAGCTGGATCCTGCCTCTGTCATTAAGACGCACGCGACAGTTTTCTTTACCTGACAACTTGCTAGTTATTGAAGATGTACATAGATGGAGCCAATAGGCATGCCTGGAAGAGGCCGAAGTTAGGGGAATCTCCCTCCCTCAGTATACTCTGGGCAAGCCTCAGATGTCCGACTATATCAGTGTTCCTTCATCCCCACCACTGGACAGGAAGCTCTCCCAGGCCACATGTGGGTCCCTTTCACCTCCGTGTCTGCTATGTCTGGCACAATGATTGCCATACCATAAGCTCTGAATAAATATTTGTGGAGCTGAACCAAAACTCTCCCTAATTAAACAAACACGTCATTATTCTTTTACATACACTATTTCTTCACCAAGAAATCCAAAGCAAACAGATAATAAATTATTCAGGAGACAGATAATCAATCGGAGATAGTGAACCTATTCCTGAATTCTAATTTCTGGTTACAACACATTTCATCTAGAGAAGGTTTATATTATGCCCAATATATGCATATACAGTACTTTCTGCTTTTTGAATATCTTTTAATATTCACAGAGCTGAGGCTGCGTGCAGTTACATAGCTTGCCCCAGGTTATAAGTGGTGAAATGAGAGAGAGGCCCATTCTGTCTGATTACGGAAATATTCTCTTTTTGCTACATCAAGCTGCCTTTAAAAGGAAAAAAAAAGTAAGTCTTATTTCCTTTTATTATATTTTTAAAGGTCAGACATTTGAGTATAATTCATATTTTAATATCTTTACTACTTACAAAAGTAACTCTAGATAACATTCCCTAAGATTAGAATTCTGAATAAATAAAAATTACACATCAAATTAAAAACATCTAGAATATATCAAAACTTGAATAATTTAATAAAGTCAAAATTAGACTCTCCCTCTACAAAAATAATTCATTTTTACATTTCTATTAGTCTTTTATTGGAAGTTTTGAGACAGGATAGTAAGAAACTAAGAAAATTCCTTGGCAAGTGGAATGGGGAAACTGAGCCATATAGCTGAACAACTGGCTGAGCAATTTACAGCCAGATAATAAATTGCAAGGGCAGACTTCCCTCAGTCCTGGTCCCTCTTTAGTGACATTCTTTGAAGGAGAAACTGACCAGAGAATGACCCTGATACACTCATTTTGATGAATCAGCATATTAAAGGACACATTTGGAAAGCTGATGAATAGTCTACTGAGATCCTCACCTGAGAGCTCCCCTAAAATTCCAGTCTTTAGGAGGTAGATTAAACAAACTTTAATACAAGGGACGCAGTGGGCACTTGCTCTCTTGAACATGGTTGCACCTTCTCTTCAGGCATGTATCTTTGCTTTCTCTCTCCTAAGCGCTAAGGGTCCCCATGAGACTTGCAAGCAGGGAAGCAGTGGGCAGTGGCAGCTTGTCCCGGGCTAATCCCCTGGACCCATCTCCAAGGGCCCTCTTTCTGCCTCTGTTATTTGTTTCCTGAGGCCACACTTCTGTCTCTGTGACTTTCTTTCTAAAAGGCCAATGCATCTCTCTGAGCAACCCGCTCTAATCTTCTCTTCCAGGATACTTTTGCTTTGCATGCTAAATGAACTTCCTCCTGCACTCGAGTTCTTGGTTCTGAATTCTTTCTTTGCCAAACTCAAGAACTGAGAGCCACTAACAGTTTTATTTGGTCTTGACTGACTTATTGCAATATATTCTTACCATCTTCTGTTTAAAATATAACTTTTTCTTCAGCCTATTTATTTGAAAATCATGACATCAAAATCATCCCTGATTTCAACTACTAATTGTATCAAAATACCTCAGCTATACATCTCTATCTCCATCTTCTTGCTTTTAATTTGACATGATTAAAAGTCTTGCCTATAAAATAATGCATTTATTGCATAAAATTCTTAAAATGTGGTGTGTGTGTGTGTGTGTGTGTGTGTGTATGTGTGTGATAAAAATTCCTCCACTGGTACAGCATACATTTTATAAATACTTATTTTTTTATACATCTCAATTTCCCCACATCATATGAAATTTTACAAGAAGGAAAGAATACATCTCATACCTTTATCCAAATGGTGTTTAGACTTTTGCAGGTAAAAAACTGGAGTCTATACCTTCCTCAGAGAGGTCCCCACTGCCCACTGATTTGCAGGTCAGTGATTGACTTATATTTCCCTCGAGATTTCCCTTCATAAGCACTAACTCAACATGTTTAAAAAAGAGAGAGAGAAAGAGAAATCCAGCCAGTTAATCCACAAACCAGCTTCTAGTTCTAATAAATGATCTGTTCCAAATGAAGTCAGACATGCAAAACTTCACTGTATGCCTAGCACTCAGGGGGCCTTCAATACACAGGGTGTCCCCAAAGTGTATACATACTTTGAGTAATTATAAAGGCAGTAGTTATTAAAAGACATTTAATTTTCAAAATGTAATAGAATCTACAGACATTGTGTGTATACACTAGTTTCCTTCCTTGTTAAGAATGTCTCATCTTGGGCTTATAAAACTCTAAGGCAGTGGTTCTCAACCTTCCTAATGCCATGACCCTTTAATACAGTTCCTCATGTTGTGGTGACCCCCAATTCCATAAAGTTATTTTCGTTGTTACTTCATAACTGTAATTTTGCTACTGTTATGAATCGTAATGTAAATATCTGATATGCAGAATGTATTTTCATTGTTACAAATTTAACATAATTAAAGCATAGTGATTAATCACAAAAACAATAAGTAATTATATACGTGTTTTCCGATGGTCTTAGGCGACCCCTGTGAAAGGGGCATTCGACCCCCAAAGGGGTCGCGACCCACAGGTTGAGAACCGCTGCTCTAAGGTAAATCATCTTTTACTCTTTATTTTAAAAAATAGTTTATTGGTTGTTAGAGAGAGAGGAAGGGAGAGGGAAAGAGTGAAACATCTATATGAGAGTGAAACAACAATCTGCCGTCTCCCACACACCCCACACTGGAGATGGAGCCCAAAACCTGGGCATGCACCCTTGACCAGGAATGGCACTGACAACCCCCTCGTGCACGGGACAGTGCCCAAGCAACAGAGCCACATGCGCCAGGGCAATCATCTCTTAGTCGTATAACAAACAACCTTCCTTTCTTCATCTCGCCACTGCCATTTATGCTCCTGTACATGGCCCATTGCTTCACAAACAGACCACCTATCGAAGGTTTTTATTCGGGCCTCTCACCTCTATCCCACTCATCATATGGAAAGACTTGCCTCCTCTTAACATTGCTTAAAACAGGACACTTGTCTGCTCAAAACCTTTGACTGGACAAGGTCTACAGGATCCAGTTCAGACAGAAACTGCCTTTGCAAGGTCACCTCTGTCCCTCTTCAGTCACACTGGTCTATTCACTAGCCTCCAGATGAATTTTACACTTTCTTACCTCTAATACTAGACTTATATTGTTTTTCTCTCCTTTTGGATCCCATGAGGTCATTCTCTTCAGCTAGCTGAATTTTAGCCAAGATCTAAGTACAATCTCACTTCCTTTGACCACCCAACTAAAAGAAATCTCACTTCTTTGACCATCCAACTGAAAGAAAGAAATCAGGGGTCTGCAAACTATGGTTGAGAGCCACACCTTGCCCACTGCTATGAGTTTTTCTACGTAGCATCTAAGACTGCTTTTGTGCACAACAGAAGTGCTCAGTAGTTGCAACAGAAACCATGTGGCCCACATGCTTAAAATGTTTACTATCTGTAACATACAAAAAAAAATTTCTGATCAATGCTCTCAATCAGTGGCTCTCAACCTTCTGGCCCTTTAAACACAGTTCCTCATGTTGTGACCCAACCATAAAATTATCTTCGTTGCTACTTCATAACTGTAATGTTGCTACTGTTATGAATCGTAATGTAAATACCTGATATGCAGGATGGTCTTAGGTGACCCCTGTGAAAGGGTCGTTCAACCACCAAAAAGGTCGTGACCCACAGGTTGAGAACCACTGCTCTAAATTAATAAAATAATAATAGCTAGGTTTATTTTATGAGTCCTCTATGTCAGGCACCCTTATCAAGTTTATTTAGCATCCAATTTAAACTTGCCACTCTACTCCTCACTGACACCCTCTCTTATCCTCCGTGCTGCCCCACCATTTCTGGAAGCATAGAGTATAAAACTAGTTATGTGTCCCCACCATTGGATAAGTATCACTTATTACCCTGCTCCAAGCATAGTACCAAGCACATAGTGGGAACTTAATAAATATATGTTGAATAAATAAATTAGTTATTAGTTATTTTACTTGTCTTATACACTCAAATATATGCCACACTAACTTATATTTTATATTCCTCACTGCACCTAGCAAGATGCCTTTCATGTACTACTGACGCAAAAATAAAATTTTGATTAACAGATATATGCCAAAGAAAAAGTAAACTTTAGGGTATCCTGTATTAAAGGAGGATCTACTAAGTACAGATCATTCTTGGATGATTCATCCGCAGATATGGCTGTCCTGTACACACTACTGCTTGATTTCTCCAAATAAAGCACTTACCTTTGCATGATCAATGCGGGTACTTAGTTCTTTGGATGCAAATCCCCCAAATATGAGACTGTGGATGGCTCCTATCCGGGCGCATGCCAGCATCGTATAGATTGCCTGAGGGATCATGGGCATGTAGATAACCACAGTGTCACCTTTCTGGACACCATGCTTGACCAAAACACCAGCCAGCTTAGAGACCTGTAACACAATCATTAGATCAGTGAAGTGTTTTCTGTGTTCTTTTACTAAAAAGTTAAGTAGGTAACACAAGAAGATGATCGCCCTCTTGTTAGTGAATTAAAGAAGCCTGAGATCCATATTTGATGATGATGATGATGATGATGGTTTAGATAGTGACAATAATAACAGACATCTGTGTTATAACAATTGACTACAAACCAGCTTACTATTATTACACCATATGAACTTCCTGGCTTAAATGGTTTAATTATTCATATAACAACATGTTTTCTGAGAAACTATTACATGTCATATGTTGTATGCAGAGTTTGGAACACGACATTGAAAAGCAAAGACAAATTTGTTCTGGTGGAGCTTATATTCTAAAGGTAAATCAGTCACATGAATAGAAAATTGAAATGATTATAGATTTAGATATATGTTGGGTTAACTGTTGAAGAAAACAAGTATGTTTCATATGTTTTATGAAAGAAAACAAATCACTTATACACTTATACGGTAAAAAGAAAAAGTACATTATTATTATTATTTCTATTTTAAAGATAAGGTAACTGAGGCTCGGAGATAATAAATAGCTAATCAGAGGTGAGAGAGCTAGAAGCTGGTGTAGCCAAGATATCATCACAGTTCTTTTGACTTCATGCTCTTTGCCTCAAGTCAATTATTTTTCTTCATAGTTTTTATGCTAATTATCTATACAAAGTGACTGCCCTCTATATTGAGACCAAATATACAAATGTCTTTATTCTCTTAACATGTGTTTTTGCAATTTCTAGTAATAAAAACAAAACAGATCATAAGTCCATACATGATATAACCTTTCCCCGGGCAATTACCTCCTGTGGGAGGTATGCCCAGACCTAATAGAATAAGACATTCACCCTTTCTTCATTTTAAAAATATATATTGAGTACCTATATATGCCAGCCACTGTTTTTTGAAACATTAGTAATCAAAATTAGATAAAGGTCTCTATCCTCAGAGTACTTATGTTTTAGCAAAAGAAATATTTATAATAAACATAAGTAAATTATGCATTATGTTAAAGGTAATCAGTGCTATTGAGTAGAGGTGAGTAGAGCAAAGTAGAGGGGATTGGAAGTACAGGGGGTATAATTCTCAATGGGACAAACAGAATAGACCTCACTAAGAAAGTGACATTTTGGCCAAGACATGTGGCAGGTTGAGGATAAGTGAATCTGTAAATCTACTATTTCAGGCAGAGAGAATACCAGTACAAAGGTGTCAGGGTGGTCAGATGTAATGACAAAAGGGAACAGCAGGGAGACTAGGGGATTTGGATCAGAAAAAAAAAGGAAAAATATGGTTGTAGATCAGGTCAGACAGCTAAAAGGGCCTGCAGGGATCCGGCGGGTGACTGGGAGGAATATGTTATGTTCAAGATAATGAGCAGAGAAGGCCTGAACAAAGGAAGTAGGCCACACGGCTATTTGTGGTTCCTTTCACTTCACTCTGCCGCTCCTACTTTTTGAACAAGTTTAAAGGGTCTGAATCCTGATCATTCTTAATTATTCTTTTCTTTTGATTTACTTCCTCTGTTCAGATGGGGAAAGATGTGGTCAAGGTTAAGAACGTTGGTGAAAGAAAGTAACAGCTATCTAAGCATCTTATTCTCCCCTACATTGCAAACTATAATTCAGTGCTGCCCCATAAAAAGTTACAAGAAGGACACATGAAAATAATATAAGTTATGCACTTAAATTCTATGTGGAATTCAGAATCAAGATAAACACTAAAAAGTCATATCCAAACATCTGTGTGCAATCTCTGCAGAAAGTGGCCATGCTCCGTGATGACATTACTTCGCTTCCCATTAAAGGCACAGCAGCGGGAGAGACCAACAAGGAGGGCTTGTCCTATTTACAGCTATAACCTCAGCATCTTCATAGTGTCTGTTGATGAATAAAATATAATATTCAACAAGACTCAAGCTAGCAATAATTCAGCAACTTTATATTCCAGTTCCACTTCATAATGTTGTTGAAAGATGCCAACATTTTTTTCTGTTCTCTAAAAGAAGTAAAATAAATAAGTTCAAGACTGCCCTCGCCAGTTTGGCTCAGTGAATAGAGCATCCGCCCTGGGACTGAAGGGTCCCAGGTTTGATAATGGTCAAGGGCATCTACCTAGGTTGCAGGCTCGATCCCTGGCCTTGGTCCGGTCAGGGGTGGGAAGCAACCGATCACTGTGTCTCTCACATTGATGTTTCTCTCTGTGTGTCTCTCCCTCTCCCTTCTACTCTCTCTAGAAATCAATGGGAAAATATCCTCAGGTGAGGATTAACAAAACAAACAAATAAATAAATAAATAAATAAATAAATAAATAAATAAATAAAATCAAGACCTTTTTTGAAAGAAAGATCTAAAACTGGACAAATGTTATTCCAAAATACATGTGAGCCAACATATTAAAATTAGACGGTTTCATATACAAACCCAGCTTTCTATTTTCTCTAGAAAAATTGGAAGGTCTAACAACACTGGGTTCCTGTTCTTGAATGACAACAATCGATTGAACCTGCTCAGTTTGCCATACAGCTCGCCATTCCCTGGGTCTATTTATCACGGAGCTTGCATTTTTCTTCCCGTTCTGAATTTAAAATGTATTGTCTACATCCTGTTTATGTTATGTGCTTACACCAGACTTTCATAACCACAGAGTAAGATATATGCCAATAATTGATTTTTCTCCCACCCACTTCTTCCATTTATATTGTCTGCTTGGCTCCTGTAGGCATGAGTTGTTAACCACTGCCCAGAAGACAACCCTTGTCAAATTAGGCTGCACCAGATCCCTATAACCGCTAGAGGGCGAGCATTTGGCCTAGTTTACCTTGCTTCTTGCAGCTAATCCTCAGTGTTTTGCAATTTTGCTAATCACATCACAGATGCTCTAAAGACAAAAGTTTTATACAATCAATAGAGTAAATTTATTTTGTAGTGCTTGTTAGGGGTAAATGTCACTCCAGTAAAATTATCTATTGTAACTTCTAAATTTAAAACATATATGTATATATATGAGAAAATGAATGGGAATATGTTTCTGATGAGACTTCTAGTAAAGAGGCTTATGAAAAATAAAACAGCTCACAGCAAGAAAAAAAATAAACGGACATTGATTTAATTTAAAAATATTTAATGTTTCATTAAAAATATTCCTTATGAATATTAAATCAAGAGTTGGTTAATATGAGAGCTCCAGAGCAAAATATTTAATAATGTTGTCTCAGCTGCAAATAAAATCATTTTGAAGATAAGCGTAGGCTACAGTGAGCGATACGAGGGAAAATCTAGAAATCCCAGTCACCTAGGAGTTCACAATAACAAATAAAGTGCTATGAAATTTTAACACAAAGGGCAATTTGATGATTGCTATTTCAGGGTTATTTTTATTGACTTTCAAATTAAAAAAAAATTATCACGAGAAGAAAAATGGATATTATTTTTATTCAATGGCATCTATATTCTTATCGTACCATAGATGTCTCAGTATACAGATAATTTTTATTATTTTTCCAAAGGTAAAATATGTTCACGCGTATCTTATATAACCTATTGTTTTTCAACTGAGGAAAAAGTTAAATCATCTGCAATTCACCCGATCCGTATTCATCTTTGCACCTTCTTAAATATGCGCTTTAATTTATCAACAACTCAATAGCTTTACGTCAGGCATACACCACTCAATTTGGTTTCTATGCCGACATCAAAGACAGTGCATATCCCATGCAGTCGTGGCCAGGCTGTGCTCCTCTGCCAGAGTGAGGATAACGAAGCTGCGAAGGAAGGCTGGCGACACAAAACACACGCTTCTTTCCACTAAGAGTATGTGAAGTATCCTGTCACTGATTCCATTTTGTATATAGTATCTGCTCTGTGTCCTATACAAAGTCAAGTCTGCAGATGCAAAAATGAGGAAGACATGGTCATCAAAGCAAATACATTCAGAGTCCAGGAGAAAAGAGTGTGGGCCCAAGAGGGGCCACGTATTCCACCTGACAAGCTCAGGAGAGGCCTACATGGTGGCCTGCATGGTGGCCTTACAAACTCAGAGACCCCAACCACACAGGATGGTCTGAAATTAAAATGTCCCACCTAAAAGCGAGTCAAGCGGGTAATCAAAGTGGGTATTTTCCTAATTTGCCTTCTCCCACCTCCCTAATGTACCCCCAGTGAATTTCATGGAACCCTCCTTAGACAGCCTCCTTTGATTCTAGTGTGTAAAATAAGCAGTGAAACTGCCATTCTGGGGAGCATTTTCTCAATCCCTTGACATCTTGCTTCCTGGCAACTGTAGTCAGTTTGCCTCAAATAAACTCAGAAAAATTCATGCAAGTTTGGATGTTTCTTATGTTGACAATAGCATACATAAATAGTAATGATAAAATAAAAAAATGCAACAACAGATATTCATGTAATGTAACATAGTATGCTCATATATTTGTTTTACCCTCAAATAAAACTTTAAATTTTCTATAATAATTAAAGCATAATATGAACAGCTGAACAGCAGAACAACCGTCTGGATGACCTTCCAGACGAAGTCAGGGCTGCGAAGGCCTACTCTTGCACAAATTTTGTGCATCAGGCCTCTAGTAGAATTATAAAGTAAAAACATACTAGTACAAATAATGAAAAAGATTTCAATGAAATTTTTGTTTATTCACTCTGTAAAATCTTCATTCAAAAGAAGCCTGTGGATTAGTATAATTTCATGAGCAAATGCCCATAACACAAATATAAACATTAGTGGAAACCAACCAAACACTATGTTCTACAGCAGTGATGGAGAACCTATGACACGCATGTCAGAGGTGACACGCAAACTCATTTTTTTTGGTTGCTTTTTCTTTGTTAAATGGCATTTAAATATATAAAATAAATATCAAAAATATAAATCTTTGTTTTACTATGGTTGCAAATATCAAAAAATTTCTATATGTGACATGGCACCAGAGTTAAGTTAGGGTTTTTCAAAATGCTCACACGCCGAGCTCAAAAGGTTCACCATCACTGTTCTAAAGAGTATATTAGCACTTGCTTCACAAACAGCCAATGTGTCCATTGAAAGAAAATCCTGTTTATATGACAAAGATAGTGTTGGTGTCCAAATTATAGTAAACAGGTAACAATCATGGGCAACCTCAGAACCAAGTCAAAGAAATCTATACAAAGAGAAGACAAGAGAAAGCATATTTTCAAGCTGCAATGATGTCACACTGCAAACCCTGGCCTAATCACTGGAAACTGAACTAATTTAAAAACCAATAATAATATCTGAGAAAACAGTTTACTAAAATTAGGGATAAATGAGCTGCTCTTCAGAATTACAGAATTTCTCACAGAAAGAGATGATTACCTAAAGTGCTTGCATTTTACTTTTAAATATATTAAGTCAATCATGTACACACACACACACACCATACACATGTTTTGTTTTTTCTGCTTGGACACACATACAGAAGATAAAAATTTATAGTGAATCTGATACCATTGTAATTAACCTAGTTGTTAATAACAGGAAAGGAGCAAAAGGAAAGCCACGTGTGATAGGCATGTCATTTGTGCAGCTTTGCCAGGAAGCTGCAGTTTAACACTCCCAGGTCTGCTCTCCGCAGATCGCTGCGGGAAGGCATTGACGGGGGAGAATAGACGCATGCCCAGTAAAGTCTGGGTGAAATAGGGAAGGTACTTGTCTGTCAGTCACAGGTGGAAACAGGTGATTGGCCGGAGTAGGCGTGGCCACTGCGAGCATGGGAAGATTTGGATTATTTAACCCTCTCAACAAAGAAGTTTGCTGGGGGTTTTTAGGACTCTTAGGGCTCTTGTTGCAGGGGGCATGCTCTCTTGGCTCCCCTGCACTCGCCCACATGGCCCACAGCCATGTGGGCCCCACACACAGTGGACTGATGGACGGCACTAGCCTGATGCTGGACTGGACCCGCTCCAACATGGAAAGGACACTCCGGACACTGGCTTTGCTTTTCGCTCTGCTGAAGCCCCAGCTATACTTCTTCCAGGACTGGATGAAGAGAAACGGGACTTTGGAAACCCAGCAATATAATTCCACACAAAGGAAAATCACTCATCCTCCCCTGCAAGTCTCGGAAAATTCTTATTATCACAACACAGAGAAAAATATATTTTATATTTAAAAATGGAATTCTCTGGCCGAAACCGGTTTGGCTCAGTGGATAGAGCGTCGGCCTGCGGACTGAAAGGTCCCAGGTTCGATTCCGGTCAAGGGCATGTACCTGGGTTGCGGGCACATCCCCAGTAGGGGGTGTGCAGGAGGCGGCTGATCGATGTTTCGCTCTCATCGATGTTTCTAACTCTCTATCCCTCTCCCTTCCTCTCTGTAAAAAATCAATAAAATATATTTTTTTAAAAAATGGAATTCTATGAAGTTTTGGAAGAAAAACTGTAAAATCTTATGTTCAAAACAGTTATCTGCACTGCATTAGAATGCATTTTACTAACATATGTCTCCTCAAATAATTTTCTCCAAATAAAGGAATAAATATCTTTACTCAGAATAATCGTTTTTCTAATTTCCATTTTCTTAGAGGGGGTTTCAAGCAATATTTAGTCATTTTAAGACTATGTATTTGCAAGCAAAATGAAAGCGAACTGTTTAATCCATTTAGTTCAGGCTCAAAATAACCACAATTTCAATAATCTGTATGCTTTCAATACTAATGTGATTTTCAGACTATATTTCATAGAAAATTAGTTCAATCCAACATTTCTCTATGCATATGAGCTCAGAGGCTTGATAAAGAATGTGCTCTTCCATTTCTTTAATATTCATATGCTGTGATTTATAAATAGGTCATCAGAATTTATCACATCTTGAAAGGGACACCTTGTTAATTTTAAAATGTACTTCTATTTAACAATTTGGCTATTGTTGACAGAGAAAACAATCCTACATCAAGGAGAAGTCCAAGGTCTAAAAGACTGGCAATGACAAATGTAATTGATGCTCATTATTAACACATGACAATAGTAGAGTATATGTAATAAAAAGGGATAGAAAATAGTTAATGATGGCCTTCCCTTTTTTACCATTTTACATCTTTCTATTCTAGGCGTTAATGGTCAAGTAATAATGACTTACACCTGCTTTTACTCATTTGCTAGTTTCTGCCAAATTCCTAAATTTTATGGCATTTGTCATTTAAATCAGGTATTTGCCTGAGAAAATAAAGGATGTTCAGAAAGGATAGATCAAGAATTCAGGGTGAAGTGGGTAGTGAGATGGGCTGAAGAGACATAGAGATTCAATATCATATCATTCAGAACTCTTTTAAGCCCAGTTAAGTATAGATTTAGCCTAAGAACACTGTAAAAATTTGAAAGTGTTAAATCCTCTTTAGAAGTAGGCACTTCCCATATTTTTACACTGCAATGATTATTTGAAGAAATAGGATTTTGACAATAGGGATAAAAAGAAATGATATGATTTGAGAAATACTTAGTGTAGGATGTATTGGTGATTGATGGATGCAGGGAAGGAGGGGGTGGAAGGGAAGTTTACTAGTAAGAATGGGTCCAGGTTTTTGGTTTTAGCAACTGGTTGGTTACAAAGTGATGCCATTCATAATGTTGGTTCCTTGGTGTGAATTCATGTTCTCTGATAAGCTTGAAGCATGGAGGTGGAAAGGTCAGAAGTTTAAAGTAGACTTTGGAGGGCAGACACAGAACATATTAAAGACATGCTAAAGAAAAAAATGAAAATGCAGCATTGAAATCCCAGTGGATACTGAGAAACATGAATATATAGTAAACCCATAATATCTGGAGTTATGTGTTGTTTTTTTCTCTAAGAGAATTCACCATGTTAAGATTGTGGACAAAAAGGTCCACGTTAACCTGACTAGCTTAGGGAAGGTCTGTGTGGTGGCCTTGCAAACTCAGAGACCTAAAGTAACCACAAAGGATGGTCTGAAATTACAACTTTCTAACTAAAAGCAGTTTATGGAAGGTAGTCATGTCCTACGCTAGAATTTTCCCTGACAAAAGGCAATCTTTACCTTAACTAAGCCTGCCTATAGTCCTTTGCATCTATAATAGTGTTAATGTAAGGAACGTTCGAACCTATAAAGAACTATTGTAAGTTTATTTGAGCAGAATCTTAATACTCCCTGACAAGTGTCAACAGTTTGGCTCAAATAAACCCACAAAAATTCTTTCAAGGTCTGAATGTTTCTTACATTAACATTACTTGGTGTCATCAGCAGGATTCCAAAGAAGCTCACCCAGAACTATCCCATGGACCCAGGCCTGGTGCTAGGATCCAACAAAGGGCCCTTTGAGCCTGCTGGTTCCCTGTCCATTGGGTGAACTTGAGTGAGTTGTCTCTTTGATCCAGGACCTTCCCTTGCTTTTTGGTAGAGGGTCTGCCTTTATTTGAGCTTATTTTTAAAATCCTCAAGGTGGATCTAAGGTTAAGGGTTTACAGAACCCAGGCTAAGGCGAGACTGGAGAAAAAAAAAACGGGTGGCTGGGTTTTATTTTGGCTTTTCAATTGGAATTGCTTTCTGAGAGTCTGAGAAAAACACACACAAAAACCTTGATCATATAAATGAGAGCTGAACTCACTCAGCTCCCAAGATAAAGGGGCACAGCCTCCCTAGAGCCCGAATCTCGGGTGTTCTTAGGCAACTAAGAATCTTAGTGGAGGTGTCAGAGGTAATTCCTTATGACGTGCAGGAGCCCCATAGGGAAGTCCTAACTCAACTGTAATTAACTGACTTGTTCCTCCAAAGGCCGCCATGGGCTTGGTCTGCCAGGGCCCCAAGCCCTCCTGGTTGTTTTAGACAGCCAGGAGAAAAACTGAGGCACATAAAGGGTTGAATGAGACTCAAGGGCTGAGTGTCTCATGGAGCTCCACCCATAAGCAGCACACTTCAACCCATTACACAACATCCCTAGAAACTTTGCTCTGACTGCAGCTTTCCCAAGACGTCAACAAGGTTCTATGCTCACAAATTAATGCTGCTTCAACCTTGTTTTTATATCACTTAATTGTTAATGATTGAGTGTGTATAGAATAATTTTATATTGTTATTATCCTCCTTATGGTTTCCTAGTGGAAACAGTATCTGCTTTCCCAGACCCCCCTCCTTTATTAGATATGAAAAAACGTAGGTACCTGCTAATCTTTCCTACCTACTAGACAATAACATTCTGATTGTAAGCTATGATAATGAAGTTAATGTTTTGTTGGCCACACACAGGTCTTCTTTTACTATCAATATAAGCTTTGGTACGTTTTTTTCTAACTGTATATATCATAAAGGACCCATCTTGAGCAAAGCCCGCTAAGAACACCTCGCTAATAATTCCCCTGGTAGAATTATATGTGGATCTAATCTAGATGAGTATTTTAGATGAATATTGTCTAGATGTAGGAGTGGATGAAACTACTAACTGCCCAGAAGAAAACTTAGAGCTTCTGGATAATAAAATAGTAGAAAGTCTTAATTCATCTGGCCAAACTTATCATAAGATACAAGTGACAGTGGGTAAAGGAGGAAAACATATAATTATCTTAATAAAAATTGTGATAATACATATAAAGGGTTTTAGTTGTCTGGGATGCTTGTTCCCCTCAGATCCTTCCGTAACATTAGACATTTTCTGTTCCTAATCAGTGTTACTGGTTTAATATTGTTGCTTTTGTTCCTGGTACGTAAATGTTATACTAGACTAGGGGCCCGGTGCACGAAATTCGTGCACTGGGTGTGTGCGGGGGGGGGGGGGGGGGAGTGTCCCTCAGCCCAGCCTGCCCCCTCTCACATACTGGGAACCCTCAGGCGTTGACCCCCATCACCCTCCAATCGCAGGATCGGCCCCTTGCCCAGGCCTGATGCTTCTGACAGAGGTGTCAGGCCTGGGCAGGGGACCCTCATTTCCCCCCATCACTGGTTCTGCCCCCAGCCCAGGCCTGATGCCTCGGCCAGAGGCGTAGACGCCCAACACCCTCCGATCGCCTGATCGGCCCCTTGCCCAGGCCTGACGCCTCCGCCAGAGGTGTCAGGCTTGGACAGGGGACCCCCATCTCCCCCTGATCACTGGCTCTGGCCCCCGCCCAGGCCTGAGGCCTCTGGCCCAGGAATCATGCCTGGGCAGGGGACCCCCATCTCCCTCTGATCGCTTGCTCCACCCCCCGCCCAAGCCTGATGCCTCTGACCCAGGCTTCAGACCTGGGCAAGGGGACCATCATATCCCCCCAATCCCCGGCTCCGCCCCCCACCCAGGCCTGATGCCTCGGCCAGAGGAGTTGACCCTCATCACCCTCCGATCACCAATCACCGGATCGGCCCCTTGACCAGGCCTGAGGCCTCTGGCAGAGATGTCAGGCCTGGGCAGGGGACCCCCAGCTCCCCGCGGTTGCAGGCTCCGCCCCTGCCCAGGCCTAACACCTCTGGCCTAGGCGTCCGGCCCGGGCAGCGGGGACCCGCAGCTGCAGCGGCCCCGTGATCGTGGGCTCTGCTTTAGGCCCAGGCAAGGGACCCCTAGCTCCCGGGACTGCCAGCTTCGACCGTGCCCAGCTCCCATCGCTGGCTCCACCCCTACTTCCTGCTATCACTGGCCAGGGCGGCAAAGGTGCCTGATTCTCCAATCATGGCTGGGGGGCAGGGCAAAGGCGGCCCCAGGGCCTCCTTTGCCCTGCCCCCCAGCTCTTAGCTCCCCGCTGGGTTTCCGATCACTGTCAGTGGCAGGGGGCTTCTTCCTGCTTTCCCTTTCGCCTCCCTGCATTGTGCCTACATAAGCAAATTAACCGCCATCTTGTTGGCAGTTAACTGCCAATCTTAGTTGGCAGTTAATTTGCATATAGCCCTGATTAGCCAATGAAAAGGGTATCGTTGTACGCCAATTACCATTTTTCTCTTTTATTAGATAGGATGCAGAAAAACACAAAACTTAAGCAGCAAAAAGACTTGAATCATGGTAGCTCAAAAATTAGAAATGATCCAGAATATTTTTTAACAAGGACATATAGGATCTGGCTACCTCCCTTTTTATTTTGAATAATAATAATTCGACCTTGAATGCCATCTAAGGTTAGAGTCTTGCCCCATCCCTAGTGGTCGACCCTGTTCAGCAAGACAAATGCAGACACTGAGACTACCTAGGAATGAGCCTTCCTAGCGCTGTGGGACTCCATTATCCAACCAAAAGTTTGGTCATCAGTGCATCCTTTGGATTGATTTATGACCAAGAAAGGGATGTGTGGAAGAAAAGGGCCCACATGCTAACCTGACTAACTCAGGGAAGGCCTGCGTGGCAGCCTTGCAAACTCAGAGACCTAAAGTAACCACAAAGGATGGTCTGAAAATAAAACTTCTTAAATTAAAAAGCAGTTTATAGTGAGCAGTCATGTCCTAGGCTGGTATCCTCTCTGACAAAGATAAACTTTAATCTTAACTGAGCCTATAGTCTTTTTTGCATCTGTGATAACATACCTTTGGAAAGCAGAGTAACTTGTAACTTCCCTTTTTCCAGACCCCTCAGGGCACAACCAGTGCCAGGGCAGAACGGATTCCCTCATTGCTATTGTTATCCTGTTAAGTTTGACTGTTAACTATCCTGTACCCACCTATGTAAAAGAAACAGGTGTTTATCATTTTACTTTTTACCCAGTCCTAGAGGTTTCCCTGCTTTGCTTTCTCCCACCTCCCTAATCTATCACCAGTGGATTTCATGTAACTCACTTATGTCTCCTCCTTTGATGGTAATTCATACAAATAGGTGAAAAACTGCCATTCTCTGGAGCATTATCTCAATACATTGAAATTCCACTTCCTGGCAATTCTGCTTCCTGGCAATTGTCAACAGTTTGGCTCAAATAAACTCACAAAAATTCTTTACTGGTTTGAATGTTTCTTAGGGTAAAAATAACATACCTTTGGAATGCCAGGGCAACTCCTCTTTTAGCCAGACCCCTCAGGGGACAGCCAATACATCAGGGTGAAGACCATAAATCCTCTCACTGTTATTGTTACCATGTTCATTGTTGACTATTAATGGTCCTATAGCTACCTAATTAAAAAATGTGTCTATCATTTTACTTTTTATCCAATCCCAGATGTTTCCCAGCTTCACTTTCTCCCACATCATTAATCTAATCCCCAATGGATTTCACGTAACCCACTTGCATCTGCTCTTTTGATTGTAATGTATAAAATTAGGTGCAAAACTGCCGTCCTCTGAAGCACTATCTCAATCCGTTGAGATTTTGCTTCCCGGCAATTGTCAACAGTTTGGCTCAAATAAACTCACAGAAATTTCTCTATAGATTTGAATGTTTCTTACATTGACAGTACAGGAATGAAGATAGTAAAGAATTGGGCTGATTCAGGTTTGGAGTTCTACCAGAGAGGTAAGATGAAAACTGTGTGGTAAAGCTGAAGAATCTAACAGTATAAGTAGGGGAGTGAAACCAGAAGGGACCCTTAGTGGGTGACTATACAAAGTCAGAACCATTTAAAACTATAGTATTTAAATGGAATTGTGTCTAAAATTGCAAACTATCTGAAAATTTGTTTTTGTTACATTGTGCAAGAATACCAGAGTTTTAAAATAGATACATACTCTGAAAGTTATAGGCTCCAATTTACATGTGTCCTTTACTCCACACCCCCTGCCCCCTCCATCTACCAAAAAGGCCAAACTCCAGGGTTATTTCATGCATCTGTGTCCAGCTGATCTTCACATATCCTCCTGTTGTCCTTGGGAAATTATCTATACTAATAAAAGAGTAATATGCTAATTAGACCGGGAGACCTTCCAGACATCCTTCCGGACAATGCCATGGTGGCGGGCTAAGGCAGAGGCAGTTACAAGCGATCAGGCCAGGAAGGGAGGGCAGTTGAGGGTGAGCAGGCTGGCAGGCAGGGGCAGTTGGGGGCAAGCAGGTTGGCAGTGGGGGGCAGTTGGAGGCGATCAGGCCGGCAAGGGGGCAGTTGGGGACGAACAGGCCAGCAGGGGGGGGATCAGTTGGGGGTGATCAGGCCAGTAAGGGGGGACAGCTGAGGGCAAGAAGGCCAGTGGGGGGCAGTTGGGGGTGAGCAGGCCGGCAAGCAGAATGGTTAGAGGTGATCAAGCAGGCAGGCAGGTGAGAGGTTAGGAGCCAGCAGTCACAGATTGCAAGAGGGATGTCTGACTGCCGGTGGGATTGGGCCTTAACCAGCAGTCGGACATCCCCTGAGGGGTCCCAGTTTGGAGAGGGTGCAGGCCAGGCTGAGGGATCACCCGACCTCGTGCATGAATTTCGTGCACCGGACCACTAGTACTATGATATTCCCCTTCCCCTCCGCTGTTCACCCCATCGCTCAGCTTAGCCCATCTCAGGCAATCTCTTTGGCACAGACCACCTCCACTCACCTCCTTCACAGGAACAGCAATATCTTTAACTAAAATGCTCAGGAAGACCTCTCCAAACTTCCTCGTTGGTCTCTATTTAACTATGCACATTCCTCTAATTAAACCTGGTTTTCTCTAGCACCAATATTTTTAATTTGTATTCATTTTATTTCTGTCACTTACTTATGAGCATTGCAAGGATATTAACTTTATTATTTTTCTCACTGTGAATGCACTCTATTTCGGCTATATTATGTGTTAAGCACTTTGGTGGCTAGATTAGAACCCAAGCACCACTCAGAAAAGTACTATTCATAGATATATGGGGAAATACAGTACAAATTCTAATTTAACAGTTCTCAAATGAATTTTTAAAATATAGCTCATTTCAAAGTTGATTACTTTCTGTATGTTTCCTGGGGAGTTTCTTAAAAAATATTCCAAATCCTGAAGCAAATGTTATTACATTTTTTAAAATATAGCCCACCTGGACTAAAATGAAACATAAAATTCAACTACCGGAGAAGTCACTTTCACAATTTTGCATTCAAAAATCTTTATATAGATATCTGAAAAAAATTAGCATAATATGGTTATCATGCAAATTTTTCCAAATTTATGTTTAAAAAGTTACAGGATATTCTACATATTATTAATAAAGAGCATTCAATTCAGTACAAATTTATGTAAATCATCTAGATATGGCTATATTCCTTCAATAAACATAAAGGCTATGGTAATTAATATTTCCCTACATACTTTTTTATATAGTAATAAACACACAAAATGAAAAACAGTTATTATTTTTTAAAAATTACAGTGCGGTTGCTATAAACACTACATTAAATAGCTAATGGAGAATATTCTTTCCAAAGTAGCAAAATTCGCGCTGTCAATTAAAGCCAGATTTCTTTCACTTTATCTAATAAATTGTTTAATGTAGTGTGTCTGAATCTGGGGTGTACGGAGATATTTTCAGGGTCCACGAGTTCTCTATGAGAATGTGTAACTTTGTGTTTTCATTTGACAACAATTTAAAAAATTAATACAGTATACTGTGGATTATTTGAGCACACATACAATTTCACTGTATTTTTGTATTTGTTTTTATAATCTCATATAATCTCCTATAAAGGCCAGATGATGTCACAGTGCATTATGTAATAAAAGATTTTATAACTACTACTATGATGCTGGGGGCTAATTTCAGCAGGTCATAAATGCAAGAAGTCCTCAAAAGGTTGATGGGCTTCTATATTCAGCAGGGCTGAATCATATTACCTGCTGCAGAAATAGCTGAAAGCATCTCCCCAAACCTGAAAATCTGCATATATCATTGCCTGCTGCCAACAGCTGAGGGCAGTTCCCCCAACCTGACAATTTTACTGTTTACCAAACTTTACCTTTAATATGTGTGTTTGCTTTGCTTTAGGGCAATTTGTGTTAATAAAAAGCGAGGGGTCCAGAGATTCAGGGAACACGTGGTTACTGAAGCTTGGTCTCCTCTGGCTCCCCCGAAAAATGCCTCCCAAATTTACATTTCATGTCTAGTCTCTTTATTAATTTACTCGCAGCCCTTCTCCAGATTCCTGAACCCTTCTAGTTGCTGAGAAACACCCTGGCACTATGACAAGAGAATTAAGGCATCACAGGAAACATGTGGCCAAACCTAAAGGATTTGGGGTGCAGCACTCAGAACCATAAGCACCTTTCAAAAAGTCATTTAGTTCCAGCAAAACATCACTCACTATATGAAATTAATATTGTCATTTTTTTACTTTATTGACAAATATTGACTTTCTAGATTTGTTTTTACCCTGTTCATAAGTCAGATATGGCTTTGTATATGTATAGAATTTAAAAAGAATATCAAGGCCTCGTTATAACTTAAAGTAAAAATAATGTAAGCCAATACAAAAACTATGTGAGAATGTTTTTCTTTTATACAGTATTTGGACATGTCACAATTTTGAGAAAAACATGGTTTCCTTGAGTTTTTCCTCATATGAAAAAGCAGAAGATGTGACCAGGAACCTTGCACCATTTGCATCAATCCTGCATTGATTATTTAATCAAAGCTTTAATTAAGCAAACACTTCTGGCATTTTTACAGACAGTACATAAAACATGACAACTACCGGGGCTGCATCAACCACACTTCCCAGCATTCAGCTATGTTCCTGTTAACCTTTATGGTTTTGTTGGTCAATACATCCTGAAAGTCAATCAATATACGAAGGGCTCAGAGGGAACTTGTGAAATACCCTGGAGGGTCAAGGACGTGCGATCACTGCAATAGCTGGGTCTGTCCCAATAGCATTAACATCACCCAACAGAAGGAGCCATACATGTTTTAAAAGTGAAAAATTCCCCAATATAATGCATACACTCGTAACTAATAAACAAAGCAAACATAGTTCATCACATATGCCAAGATTTTATCATAAATACATATAAAAATAGATCAAATTTCTCATAAAGACTATATATGATAAAGTTAATGTAATTCAGTTTTGCAATGGAAACAAAATTATCTTAAATCAAGTATGGCATGAGAAAATAAATAATCAATTTCCCCAAGTTCTCTAATCTTGACAATAATTCTATTGAATGTAACCTTCCATTGATTTATTCAAATTTATTTTACTTAATTATTACAAATGCACATATGTGAGCATAAAACTGCCAAATGAAATAAAATAATGTTAACACCATCACTTCTCGTATCTACATATTTATTGATTTCAAAGTTTAAAATAAAATATTGTTGTTTCATACACTCAAAATATGATCCTATCCTTATATTTTTATTCGCATCACTGGAGCCACTCGATGTCTTTAATTTATGTTAATTAGCTTTATCCTCTACTTGCTGTAAAAATTATGTCAAGTCAAATTATTTCACAGTTTCATGCATAATCTAAGGTCAGGAACTAAAAGTGTTTATGCATTCAGCTGTCGTAAAGTTGCTGACTATATTTCAGGTGCAAACATGCTAGTCAATACATAAGAAAATAAATGTTATTAATTTCTCCTACTTCCACTTGTAGGAACAATTTCTTTTCTTTTTCTATTCTGCTCCTTTTTGAATTTAAAAACTGCCTGTCTCCCTCCTTTACCTTTCGATAATCTTTTTGTTTTGTTTCCCCTTTAATTCATCTTGCTGGCCGAGAACTTGGGCCAGCAAAGACAATCAGTTTTGTCTTCAGAGTGCACAGCTTCATCATTAAGGATGTCAACTCCAAATCTTGAATAAACACACCTCCTGCAGTCCTTCAGAGACACCTGTAGGCAGACCCCCCTATGCCTGCAGCTCATATTTCTATCTTTCTATCATGACTTAGCTAATACCTCACTTCCTCAGCAGTGCCTTCTCTGACCTGCTAGGACCAGGTTGGTCCTTTCTTCTTTTGTGCTACGAATGCACAAAGCTTTCTTGCTATTTTATCATACAACTAGAGGCCCGGGACACAAAATTTGTGCACAGGTAGGGTCCCTAGGCCTGGCTGGCAATCAGGGCTGTTCGAGGCCTTCCTTCCCCAGCTGCCGGCTGTTGGCCAGGGTCTTCCTTCATTCCCTGCCGCCTCCTGGTGATCAGCACACATCATAGTGAGCAGTTGAACTCCCGGTTGGTCGAACTCCCGAGGGGACAATTTGCATATGAGCCTTTTATTATATAGGACTGATCGTGCACCGATGGGGTCCCTTGACCTGGCCTGCTCCCTTTCGCAATCCAAGACCCCTCAGGGGATGTCGGAGAGCTGGCCAGGCTGAGGGACCTCATTGGTGCATGAATTTGTGCACCAGGCCTCTAGTAATAACGTAATGCAATATTATTACACATTCATCAGAAAGGCCAAAATTAAGACTTGGGATTCTCAATGCTAAGTGTGACAACCAGCATGCTCATATACCAGAAGTGGGATATACATTGGTACAACCACTCTGGAAGACTGTTTGACGTTATCTACTCAAACTGAACACATACACATTCCATCAACCAGTCATCTCACTCTTGAAAACAGTCCCAAACAAATGCATACATTTTGTCACAAAAATCGGTGCATAAATATATATACAGCAGCAGCATTTATAATAGCCCAAAACTAGTCACTACCCAAATGATCAAATTCGTGCACGGGTAGGGTCCCTAGGCCTGGCCAGCTATCAGAGCTGATCAGGTTCCCTGCCTCCCTGCCTCCCGGCCTCCTCCTTCCCTCACCACTCGTGCACCACCACCATGCGGTTCTCCCCCACTCCTGTTTCTCTCATTCCCTCAGAGGTCTGCCAGCCATGTTCCATTCTGCCCCCTGGTGGTTAGTGCCCTTCATAGCGAGTGATCAAACTCCTGGTCCCCTGGTCAAACTCCTAAGGGGACACTTTGCATATTAGCCTTTTATAGATGGTAGATAGATAGATGATAGATAGATAGATAGATAGATAGATAGATAGATAGATAGATGATAGATAGATAGATGATAGATAGATAGATAGATAGATAGATAGATAGATAGATAGATACATAATAGATAGATTCAAAGTTCAAAACAGGTTAACCTCATCATAGGTGGACTTTTAATGTCTGGATATAATCATGTGAGAGTGTGAGGGGAGGATGACTAAGGGGACGCCTGATAAGGGCTTCTAGGGGGCTGGGAATATTCTCTCTGGTTATATGACAGATCTCCTTGCATGCCCATATTTTATTTGTGAAAATCTAATAAGCTTTGCCGCTATAATCTATGCACTAATCTGAATGTATGTTAAATTTCAATAAAAGGTTTTTACAAATTACATGTTAGGAAAAATCATACATTAACCACTCTAAGAGTTCAGTCTTATACTAGCATCACCCATCTATTTACCAAGCATGCAGATGGTGATTTACCTTACAGAGATAGTTTTCAGTGGAGCTGACAGTTACACAAATGAAGCTGTTATTGCTTTTTTAGGAAGTTTAAGGAAAGGAGACTGGTAATGGGCACTGTTGTATCCTTTCCCCTCAACAAGGCAACCACTGGCAAGACTGATTTTCTGCATTGTCTGGATTTTGTGTTTTAGGTTTTTACTTGAGGAAGTACTGATGATGTGACAGACAAAAGGATATCATATTACCTCACCCTGACATATTTCTGAGACAGTGGGATCCACACTTTGAAGAGAGCATCCCAAAGGGCAGAGATGGGAAGGAGGACTTCTCATGAGACATGGCCCTAGATTTCAGAGTAGTTGTCTCTTCTAAATTATTCAACCTTCATAATTGAACCACTGCTGTAATTATATTTCCCAAATTACTTTTAGTAGAGATAGCAGACACTTTCAGTTTAAATTAAATCAGGAAAATTTAGCACCCACTGGGCTTTATCAAATTCTCCTGCATACATATATTTTTTAAAAAAAATCTCGAATGCCCTTTAGGAGATTGTGTTCTCCTTTAGTGAGTAAATGTATAAAAAATGTATAATAGTATTGATATAAATAAAACAAATTTACCAGAGACAAAGGTAAATTTGAAATAAAATCAGAGTTGAACAAATTAAATTCAATGTAGGAATTTCTAAAAATGATAAACACTGTATATGATATATGCAAACACATACAAAGAAACTTTGACACACGCACACCTTTTATTTCACTGAGATTTGATATAGCTACTAGCTTGAACAGAGTTAAGAAAAGAAGGACACAACAAACATATACCCATCTCCTGGAATACAGATCTGAGTTGTGTAGGTGGGAAATTCAAAGAGGAAATATTCATCCTAAACTGCCAAGCCAAATATTAAAAAAAGCTAAAATCTTTTACAGATATTAAGAAGTTAGAATTTACTTGGAAAGATCAAGTTCTATTACTGATGCAATTTAAAGATAAGAATTTTCTGCAATAAAGGAAATTAGAGTCACTTTGGAATCTCAAATGGTATTTCATTCATCCATTCCTTCTTCATTCAACAAATATTTACTATGTACCAAGCACTGTTCCTGTAAACAAAACAAAAATCCCTGCCCTCATGGACCTTACATCCTACAAGAGAAAACAACACTCAACTGCTTCCAGCAGATGGCGGGAAGAACAAAGGCTCTCGGGAACGAAGCAGGCCAGGAGAGCTGGCTGTAGGAGGCAGGGCAGCTGGGGAGTGCAGGACAGCATGGTGGCCACAGGAGTAGGTTACAGGAGCCAGATCACAATGAACCACAGGTCACAGAGTTGGATTTTGTTGCCTTCTTTCCACTGCCTTCAGGATAAAATACAAATACAGAGTGTGGCACTCTCAGACCTCTAGTCGGCCTCACTCCAGCCTCCTCTCTCCCTAAAATCGCTTGTGCTGCACTTTACCAAATCCAGTGTGGGCACCAGGCTCTCTCTTCCCTGAGTATCCCTGTATGTCCTGTTCCTTCAGCTGCAAGAACTTCTCCCCCGTTTTCCCTTCCCACTTTTGGTCCTCTGTGCTAATGTTAGGTATTGACTCTTCCAGAAAGCCTTCTTGTGTCCTATTGTGGTAGGCAGTTACACATAAACTGAGCACGGGTGATGGGCCAGGGACAGAAGGTCACCAGGGCAGAAAGCCCTGGGTGCCAGTTTTTCCAGGACAAAACTGGAAAAACAAGAACCTCACCCCCAAGGTAACCTTCTCTCCCCTAGCATATCGCTGGTCATGGGGTTTGGATCTTCTGATCTTTCATATCATTGTTCATTCGGTTTAAACCCCCTGACCTTTCTTCCCTAGAAATAACATCTAGGCCTCAGTTGTGTTTCAGCTACAGACCCAGAAAAGCAACAGAACCAGACAAGGGACTCCATGGCTAAGGTCAGGACCATCTGTAATGAATAATGACCCCCTGCCCGGGTGCTGACCAATCAGCGGAGGCCCAGATCCTGAAGGGACACACCTGGAAAGCTGCTGAATATTCTATTGAGACCCTCTCCCGGGATCACCCCTAAAATCTCCACCCTTAAACCCTTAGGACAGAGGACCTAGGACACTCTCTCTTCCCAGGAGCTCCCCCACCTGCTTTATCCCCTTCTATTCCCTCCAGGCGCCTTACCTTTACCTTCCTCTCTCCTAAGCTCCCAGGACCCTTCTTTTGCCTCCGTAGTTTGTTTCCTGAGCCCATTTCTTCTACCACTCATTTCTTCCACCTACGTGATATTCTAAATAAATGTTCTCTTATAGTTTGGGTCTTGGCTCTGAATTCTTTCCTAGCCAGAACTCAAGCACTGAGATTGCTGAACCCAGGTCCTGTCCTACCCCTCTGGTCTCACCCCTGGTGCTGTTCCTGCCACCGCCAACACTGTGAACTCCTGGCTGAGCTGAGGGTTTTCCCATGTGTTTCCACAGAATATAGCATTACCCCCATCACATTCTTTACTGTGTGTACATGCTATTGTAACCCCTTGAAAATAAGGAAGGGGTCCATTTGCCTGGTATCTTATGCTCCTAACAGGGTTTGGCATATAAAATAAATATTTGTTGAATGAATGCCGGATCTTAAACCAGGCTCAAATCTCTCTATAGAAAACTTAAAGGGTTATTTACGTTATCAGATCTACATAAAGATGGCGATTTTGGAAAAAGCTCTAATTCTGAATCATTCTGTAAAATCTCCAGTTCTTCCATGTCACGGAACCAATTTAGCCTTCAACTAGTTGGTTCACTAATTAAATAAGAAATACTAGGTGCAGTTTTACCTAGCCAGAAGCTCCCAGTAGAAATGAGAGGGGAGATTAAAACAAGCAGAGTGCAAAGACACTTTTCTTTGTTTGTTTGCAATGGCATTGCCCATTAAATCCTTCTCCGTCTTCTCTACTTAATAAAATAAAGGCCACGGGCAACCAGGAGCCAGTAATCAAAGTCAGCACAATGTGTCCCTCTTTCCGAGCAGGTCCTCCTTCAGTTCTTTGGAGAAGCAAAGCCTGCGGACTCAGGCTGTCAGCAGGGGACAGAAGCACACCTTTTAAGTGCTCGATGACAAGCTGAACTGAAACCGATAAACCAGTACAAACCTCAAAAAGAAATGAAGCTACATTTAATATTGGAAAATCAAGATGAGTAAGCAAAACAGCTTCTAAGTCAAATGTGGACATGTATTTATCATATATATGTATGTAACTGGTTAAAAAGAAAATGTAAATGAGAAGAGCAACAATCAGTATTTAACTCTTCTGTTTTTAGGTTTCTCTGAAGCTTTTTCTTTGACTCTGATGTTTGGCTATGTATCAAATATAATATGTTCATATAGATAACATTTTTCTAATATGTAAATTAGATTCATAATCTGTATACCAATTAAAATTTACTAGTATGTAAGGCCTAATAATATCAAATGGGAATGTGACAATATTCCTAAAGAGGAGTAAGTTTTGAATCAAAGAATAAACCTTCTAAAAATGCAAACTTAAAATAAAATATGGAATTAATAGGTTATCAAGACACTGATGCTGAATTATTAAGGCAGAGCCTCAAATGGGTCACAAAGTCATTCATTTGGCGTGCATATCCTCCTCAGCCCTAAGAGAAGCTCTGTCTCTGTATAATTCATTCAGAAAATACACAGTTCCAGCTTACAGACCAATCTAAAGCATCCAATAGTATATTTACAGAACTATTCTGTTTGTTCTGTCTTGGGCTATCTACTTCTTATCAGATTGGAATTCCCCAAGTGTAAGTACTAGAGGGAGGCAGGACCCCAATTCCTACTCTGTCAGTCTAGAAGGAAACTGATTCAAGTCAGCAACTCTAATTTCTAGACAATTTGTGGGCTCTCTTTAACTCTCCACTGCTGCCTCGTCTACCTTGCGATGTGCCATTTTTCTGAGCCTCTTTCCTTTTCATAAATCCCTCAATGTTTAAATCAGCTGAAGCTGGGATTGTCACCCAGTCTGGGCAAAACTGGCTTCTGTTTTTTCTCTTGACAGCGACAAGTCAGGATGGGGAGTTCATTGTTTTGTCTCAGTTGCCTTTCTTGAATTCTCTTAGAAGGCTAAACAGGAACATTGTGGACGCAAAAGGATGTAATTTCAGAGTCAGAGAAAGTTGAGCAAACTTTCTAAAAACTGAATGGAAGCCCTAAATAGGTTTTTTAAAAAAAAAAGCAAAAGAAGAAAATGTGATTCAAAAAGCCTTAATTTAAAAGCAAATTGCTTGAAAACCCTGGCATGACAGACTATTCAACCAGTAGTTGTTAACTAGCGGTAATTTTGACACCCAGGGGACACTTAGCAGCATGTGGAGTCCTTTATGACCATCACAGTGGGCGGGAGGGGTGCTGCTGACATCTAATGAGTAGAAAATGGGGTGCTAAACATCCTACAATGTACATAACAGCACCCACAACAAAGAATTCTCTGGTTTAAAATGTCAATAGTGTCAAGATTGAGATACCCTGCCCTACACTACTATTTCCCTTTAAATCAGATATAAATGCCCCACAGAGCTAAAATAACTCTCCCCCAGTCCACAATACCCAGACACTGTTATGCTTGCCTCTGAAACCTCATTTCTACCCTAATGTTCAAAGAAAGTCTCAAAACTCATCTGTCAATATCACGATTCACCTAAGAACTACACAGGTGGGGAAAAACTGAAAAAGAATCGATAGGGGAAAGGAATGAGCCCAGGCAAAGAGCTGTAAAGGGCCAGGAGTGCCTGGGGGAGTGATAGGACACCCAGGGTGAAAATACAGTTGTGTTCATGGCCACGAATATTGGGAAATAAAACTATGAGGAATGCTGTGATCAGAATCCAATGTGTCTTATACATCACAGCAGTCCATATTTTACTTTCTGAATAACAGTAATCTTTAAGGAAAAAAATTTTAAGTGGGGTAAATAAATATGTTGTTTCTTAGGAAAAAAAATCTCTGGTGTCAGTTTAGGTGAAGATCTGACATGAGCAGACCTGGTAATAAGGAAGTAAGGAGACAGCCTCAATAGTACAAAAGCTAAAATTAGAATAGCTGGATGGAGGTGATGGCAATGGAGATGGAAAACAAAGAGCAGAGAGAATTTAAACCTATTCTTAGGGATTTCCAGTTCTGTAAAATAGAACTTTAAGGGATAGAAACACTTTAAAAGAGTTAACACATCTTTATGTCCACTGTAGCATCAAAGGAAAAGTATGGTAACATGTCAATGGATTAAGAGAAGTAAAGGTTATACAATGATCTTGTATGCTATTTGAATAATTTCCCTATGACTTCTAAATAACATATACAGAAAATGTATGATATTACCTGCTCAAGGACTTCTTTGTAGGTAATAGTTGCTTTAGTGTTTGTAACAGGACTGTCATAGATGATAGCAATCTTATCTCCTTTGCCATTTTCAATATGACGATCAATGGCATTATAACAAATGTTAAGCATGCCTTCCACAAACCTGAAAAATAATTGGAAAGTAAAAGTAAATGACTCTTTTCAAAAGATATTGTTGCTTAGTTAGCTTTGTACATTTCTAGTTTGGCAGAGCTGCCCTTAAAACACTGCTTCCCTCTGCATGTTATGCTAGGTAATGATAGCTATAAACTGGATATGCAGGATGACACAGAGTGGCATTTTTATTTTATTTTAATGATTGTGCATTTATTTTGATGTGCACTAAAAAAGTACCTCGCACTTCTAGGTGATATCTTTGTGGATTGTATTGCTTAGGATGAAACTAGAGTATAGAGCAATAAAATAATCTACGTGGATGAAAGGAATTGTATATAAGTGCAGCACAGACACAATAGGCGGAGGGAACAAATGATAGATGTATGACTGAAGACTGGGTACGGGCTGTAAAAAAACAAACTTACTGGAAAACTCAAGTCTTCTTTGAAAGATATTTAGATGATAGATAATAGACAGATAGCTAGATAGGACATTAGTTTCAATTAAATATATCTCCAACTGCATAAATATAGGTGAGCTCTTTCCACATGTTGGAAATGCTTCGTCATTTAAATAAAAAATGGGCATGCACATAAAATTTTAATTTTTAAGAACTTTTGCAATTAAGTACTTTTCACCTCATAGTTGATCAATGTCTTCTTATGAAAATACAGGCATCATGTATAGATGAAGATACTTTATAAGAAAATACAACTCATTTTTTTAAAAAAGGCTAATCATTTACCACTTTTTGAGGTGGAAGGATTAAAATAAAAATACATGCACAAAAAATGCTCCATTTGTCAGACTAGCAAACATTTTAACAATGCCAAATAACAGAGGGGTGCGGGGGGGGGGAAATAGTGAAGCAACAAGAAAAAGAACTGTTAAATAGCTGAGTTTCAGCTGCAAGTATTCACTCAAAGAGCCGTGTGTGAAATTAAGCAGAAATTAAGAATAGCTATAGATACAGTGGCAGCATTACGAAGGAGCAGATTCAGAATGCAGCAGCAGGAGGGATCATTTCATCACAATCAAACAATGATAAATACTTCAATAATACTGAATTTGACTACCTTACAGCATAGCACAGGAAGTGGTTAATATAATCACTCCGAATTACCAAGTGTGAGAGCTTCAATACTTGTTCAAAAATATTGACCTAACCAGTTTGCTCAGTGATTAGAACTCAGGCCCTTGGACTGAAGGATTGTAGGTTCAATTCCAGCCAAGGGCGTGTACCTCAGTTGCAGCCTGATCCCTGCCCAGGTTGGGGAGTGTGTGGGAGGCAACCAATCAATGTGTCTCTCTCACATTGATGTTTCTATCTCTCTCTAAGTATCAATGGAAAAAATATCTTCAGGTGAGATATAATAAAATTAATATCTTTATTAATACATACTAATAAAAGGGTAATATGCTAATTAGACTGGACAGCCTTCCAGACAAAGCCACGGTGGAGGGGGCCAAGGCAGAGGTGGTTAGGGGCAATCAGGCTGGCAGGGGAGAGCAGTTAGGGGCAATCAGGCCAGCAGGGAGGGTAGTTAGGGGTGACCAGGCTGGCAGGGGAGGGCAGTTAAGGGCATCAGGCAGGCAAGCAGAGTGGTTAGGGGCGATTAGGCAGGCAGGCAGATGAGTGGTTAGGAGCCAGCAGTCCGGGAATGGGAGAGGGATGTCTAACTGCTGGTTTAGGCCTGATCCCAGTCAGACATTCCCCAAGGGGTCCTGGATTAGAGAGGGTACAGGCCAGACTGAGGGCCCCCGCCCCCACACGAATTTTGTGCACCGGGCCTCTAGTATATATATAATTTCATTATTTATTGTCTTTCCCTCTCCCCACTTCCTGGCATGAAGAACAACTCCCTTGGTTTTGGGCTCATCCATGTGACTTGCCTTGGTTAATCCTCAGACACAATACAAATAGGGGCCTGAAAGCCCTTGGACAACTGGGCTTGCTGTACTGCACCTCTGCCTTCTCCTGCAGAAGAACCTCCAGGTATTACCACTGCCTCTTCCTCAGCCAGAATGAATATTTGCAGGTGGGAACAGAGCCCGAAAGAAGTAAGAAGCCCAATCTAGCCAGATACATGTCTTGGAGCAATGTTTCCAGTTACACACATCCTAGATCAGCTGATCCCATGACAACCTACAGACACTAGCAATAACTGCTGACCATTTCATGATTTGGAGATTTTTATGGTTATTTGATATGCAGCATAATTGCAGCCATAATTCACTAATACACCAAAGCAAAGGTAAAGTTTACTCAACATCTGTGGCAAAAATAAGAAGAGATGTTTCATAAAAATTCCCTACAAGATATTTAAGTATTTTGTTGTTGTTATTTTTGCTTTTGTTTCTGAAAATACATTTTAGGCACATGGAAGATTGACTTGCTGGAACATGTCCTGATGTCATTATTCTTTTCCCCTTTATCTACATCTTCTCTACCAACTTTTGTGCTCAATATTTAGTCATGTTTATGACATATCACAAAAAAGGGGACTCTCAATTCCAAATACTCATGGAAAATTCACTTTATCTACTATCTCTTTTCTTGTTCTTTCTCAATATATTTTGGAGGAGGTCATCAAGAGGATAAGACCCTTGAGCTTAACCCAGACCATTGGTGGTTCCCCATTCATTCGCAAACTAGCAGCCTTTTCAAAGAAATAGCCTTGAGGAAATAAGGTGTTGTTGAGACCATCTGGACTGAATATATGACTGAACCCAGTTAAGGCCTCTATATAATCATTTAAGATTCTTGTGGGTGGATGTGAAGATCTACGTATCTTGCAGCTATCCACGACAAGCCTGGTATGTAAGTTCTCTGCTTACTAAACCTACAACCTAACAATCTGGAATGGCCTGCCTTTGTGTGTGTATGTGGGGGTAGGGGTCAGTTTGCAAAACAACAATATATTTCATGGAATATTCTTCCTTTGCCAAATTTTTAAATGGCAGTAAGCTCTAACATTCTAAATCCATCCCTTTACTCACTCCATATACATTCTCTAAGGGATATCTACACTCCTATGGTTTCAACCTCCATCTTTAACACTGATCCCCTTTCTCAGTTCCATACACTATAACCAATAGCCTTCTGGACATTTATACTTGAAAAAATATGTCCAATTATAATCATTTTCAGACAGCCTCCAGCCCATAACCCATTCTGTCAGCCTAAAATACAAGAACCAGCTCAAGACACAAAAGTATTCATTTGGGAACCCAAGAATGGCAATTTTCAGGGTAAACAGATTTAGGTAGAAATCCAAAGAGTGTCCAGATTACAGAAGAGGGGATCATGTTTTTGTATGAAAAAAAAAGAAAGAAAGATGAGGTAAGTTGGTTCTAAAGGAGTTCATTGGTACTAACAAAGCTAGATTTGTACAGTGGGGCCTTGACTTATGAGTGTCCCGACTAACGAGTTTTCTGAGATACGAGCCGTCTCTCTGCTGATTTTTTGCTTTGAGTTGCGAGCTAAAATTCGGGTTATGAGCCAGCTTCAGATACCCCACCGCTAGTTGGCGCAGCGAACGTCACGGTGAACGCCACAACATCAGCCCAGCTCACGTGTCTCACTCGTTCACTTTATGATTTGACATATGAGTAATTTGAGTTACGAGCTCCGTCACGGAATGAATTAAACTCGTAAGTCAAGGCCCCACTGTACTTCATTGATTGGTCAAGTGAAATGGTCACTAGGTAAAATTTCACTTTTGTCGGTCCTGTCAACAGAAAATTCTCACTCTTGCCGACATGGAATGTGGGTGGTTTGGCCCCATTCAAAGGTTCAGAAAGCAGGACATACAAGAACAAGACAGTTCCTCTGTAATGGCTGCTCCAGCTCCATTTTAAAACGGCTTCACTTATGTCAACTTTCACATTTCCCCCTTCTGATCAAGGTATTTTTTCAAAAGAATCACAGATTAACCATTGGAGTGGATTTTCTCAATTTCCTCATGTGTTCACATTGTGATCTCCTGTCACCAGGAATGTTCATATCTGGTATGTCATATTCATGTAGGAGAGAAACTGGTTTTCTTCGGAGCCTTTAGACCACATTTGAGCAATAGCAGTGCCAAACTGAGGAAGGCTTGCCATCCAGTTCTATGAAATAAAAGTTAGCAGAATTCAGCATAGGTAGTCAAATCATTTTCAATCTTGTCTTTTAATTGTCCATCTAAGATTTTATGTGGATTAAAAATCAGTTCAAAATGTTGTGCTACCATTATTTTTGTGAAGTTCTCATAGCATTGTGAAAGATAGTAGATATCTACACTAATACAAGAGAAAGATGCAAATTGACCATACCTTCACAACGCCCACCAGCCAGTCAGGAGTGATTATGCATATTAACCCAACAAAGATGGCAGGTTAATTTGCATATACAGGAGCCAAGCAGCTAGGGGTGTTCCACACCAGCCCAGCTGCTGCGAGCCTCTGGGCAGTGTGGGAAGGCAGGGGAACAAAGGCAGAAAGGCGGTTCCGGCTTGAGCGAAGGCGGTGCCAGCAGCCAGGGAAAGGAAGGCCCATTCTTGCACGAATCTTTGTGCATTGGGCCTCTAGTAAGTTTAATAATAGCAATTATTCTTAAAATTAAAAACAGGACACAAATTCCAAATAGTAGAATAATTCTAAACCATGAGGCTGTCCTTTTTAAACAGGTCAAAAACCCAAAAGCTTTCTAGAGGCACCTATAACCAATGGACTTATTCTCTGATTTTGTGCGATTGTGTTTCAATCTATCCTGAAGAATTTATTCAAGCACACAGGTGGTGACACAGACATCACCACCTTATTTTGCTAGAATATAATCAAAAGCAATACAGTTATGTGAAACAACTTGAGAAAGTAAATTTAAAGATATTTCTAGAGCAGCCATGGCTTTGGCGATAGATTCAGCAATATCCCCTAAAGTCCTAATGTTTTAGGCAAATTTCTGTCCGTTTATTCAATTATGCCAATACCCCACCACCATTGAAATAAAATTCTCAAGAATCTTATTTCTTCATTATCAGAGACATCACCTGGCAATTCTCATTTTGTTCTGTGATGTAAACTTAAGAGTGATGACCAATCCTGAGTCTCTGATTGACTACATAATGAAATAGATGTAACCAGTAATCCAACTGTGCAGTAACTCCCCAGTAGGTAAGAATTTAAGCAACTCCACCATAGATTTTTCTGCCAAGTACAAGTGAAAATAAATCCTAATGGGAGACAGATAATGGAGTTATGATAATGAAATTGACTGAAGTAAGGGTCTGAAGGGAGTAGGCACAGTGAACTGTTGTAGAGCCAGCCACACATCATAGACCTGTTGAATCACCTCACTGGTGAAATGAGTTCCCCAGTCATTATGAAGTTCAAGAGGGGTTCCCTATAACAGGGATACTTTTCTGTAATAGAGTCTCAGCTAAAGAAAAGACAGTAGCCTGTCTATAAGGAGAGCAGATGCTTACTGAACTTATTCAAATAACAGCATTGCTATGAAATAAGAATACTAATTGAGTTTCTGAAATCCAAAGGGATAAGGTAGAGTGAAAAGTTACTGTTTCACTTTTGTTCACAAAGATATACTTTACCAAACTGCTTTGAAGTCGCAGATAGCTAAAAAGCAAAAGTTTCCTTAAATGCAATTCAGTGGTATGACCTGAAAGTTATCAGAGACTTGTATTCTAAAGTATTTGTCAGTCCTTTCCATGAATTTCTCTAAAGATGAAACATCAAAGTAAAATAGTAACTGTCTATAAATAACAAAACTTAAAAATGCCCATTTTTAAAGATAGATGAGTGTTCATCACAAATAAATTGACAGAGTAGACCGGTTTATGTGGCTCAGTGGTTGATTGTTAGCGCATGAACCAGGAGGTCACGATGGATTCCCAACCAGGGCACATGCCTATGTTTCAGGCTCTATCCCCAGGAGATGGCATGCAGGAGGCAGCCTATTGATGTTTCTCTCTCACTGATGCTTCTATCTCTCTATTCTTCTCCCTTCCTCTCTAAAATCAATAAAAGTATATATTTTTCAAAAATAAATTGACAAAAAATATTTGTTATTTCTGTAATATACCCATTATGAGAGACAATTGGAATTATGACTGATAGTATATCAGGTCACATCAGAATTTAGGAATGTTGAGGCATAAGGCAAGCACATTGACATAATGATTATTTAGAATCAAAGTTAATTGAAAATCAGCAAATAAAAGGACATCTTAACCATCCTTTGTCTCCTGGAAGCAAGAAATACATCTCCCCTATAAAAGGTGCTTTCCCTTCACCTGGAGACTGAGAGAAATATTCGTATCACCAGAGTCAGAGAAGTGAAGGCTGAGAAGCCTATCCTATCTAGTAATAGACAAAGATGCAAATTGACCGTACCTTCACTATGCCCACCATTGGCTAATCAGAGTGATATGCAAATTAACCGCCAACAAAGATGGCGGCTAATTTGCATATACCGGCTGGGAGCGAAAACTGAAGACACCATAGAAGGAAGCCAAGCTACGGAGCCGAGGTAGCAGAGATGGGAAGGAGAGAAGCGGCAGAGACGGGCAGGGTAGGAGCAGCAGAGACGGGGGCGAAGCCCTATTCTTGCAGGAATCTTCCTGCAATGGGCATCTAGTATAAACATATCTTGCTACTTTCTTTCTTTTGTTTTTTAGTAATTTACTACTCAAGTCCAACCTTTGCTTAGATTCCTCACAAATGAGCACCTAAACCTAAGTGGGTGTTTTTTTTTGTATTTAGCTTTTGTGTGTGTGTGTGTGTGTGTGTATGTGTGTGTGTGTGTGTTTGTTTGTTTTTGTCCTCTCAAATGCCCACAAATTTTTGTTCCTTTGGGTAAAAAGATATAAAAGCTGACTGCTTTTGGTCACTCTCTGAGCATTAATTAACATTTCTTGTATGCACAAAATTAAATTGACTTTTCTCCTTTTAATCTGTTTTAAGTCAATTTTATTAATCCAGCCATATTTACTCAGAGAGCCAAGGAGAAAAATTTCCCCTCCCTGACAGAAATGTTATATAATGTTGGGAATACATTAATATATTAATAATACTCAGCCAAGCAATATAACCTAGGAAGGTGAGTCATCATTTATTTGACAATGCCATGTAATCTAACATATCAAGTAAGCCTAACTGGTTTATTATCTATCTTCTATAAGGAGAAGGAACAACTCTTTTGGAATGTTCTAGGGCAGTGGTCAGCAAACTGCGGCTTGCGAGCCACATGCAGCTCTTTGACCCCTTGAGTGTGGCTCTTCCACAAAATACCGACTTCTGCGCATGGGCCACGAAGTTTCAATCGCACTGTACATGTGTGCTTACACATGGTATTTTGTGGAAGAGCCACACTCAAGGGGCCAAAGAGCCGCATGTGGCTTGCGAGCCGCAGTTTGCCGACCACTGTTCTAGGGAGCTTCTTAAAAATCCCAAAGTTAGCTAAAAGTCAAGAGGACTTGATCTAAAATTTGATTTGGGAAGTTTGTCAAAAATACAAAAAGGTATGACACTTGGCTAAGTAGGGTCACAGATCATTATGAACCCATATCTAATCATCTACTCAACCAAAGTGACAAAAGATTTCAAAGGCAAATACAGGAGATAACACAATTGTTAGCAAAACTTAGGTCCTTTAATATTGAGGAGACTATGTTTACTCAAATAATCAAAGACTGATGCTAGAGATACCATGAAGCACAGAAATTATTCTGATAAAACACACCTTTGTTTTTTAGGTAGGCAACTTAAAAGATAACAAAACATTCCATTTGTTTTCAAAAGCAGACTAAAAGACCAACAAAACTTTAACCTTTCAACAGAGAGAAGACAAATTCTAATTTTGTATCAGTGTACTTTTGATATTTAAATAAATCTATTTCAATCTTAATGAGCTTGGTCTTGCATAAATTCCTTTCCAAAGATTCTTTTTCCATGAACCTCTACAATGTTCTTTTTTTTATATATTCAAATTTTGTCTGACTGCCCGTTTAGGCCAGATCCTCAGGTTCTGGCCTAAACTGGCAGTCAGACATCCCTCTCACAATCCAGGACAGCTGGCTCCTAACTGCTCACCTGCCTGGCTTCCTGATCACAACTAACTGGCCCCCTGCCAGCCTGACCACCCCTAACCTCCTCTGCCTGCCAACCTGATCGCCTCTAATTGCCCCTCCCGCCAGCATGGTCGCCACTTACTGCCTGTCTTGCCTGCCCTGCCAACCTGGTCACCCCCAACAGCCCCCCTCTGCCAACCTGGTCAACACTAACTGCCCCACCCGCCAGCCTGGTCACCCCCAAATTCCCCCACTACTGGCATGGTCACCCCTCACTGCATCCCTGCCAGCCTGGTTGCCCTTCACTGCCCCCCCTGCTGGTCTGGTTTCCCCACGCAGCCTGCTGCCCAGTCATTTGGTCATCCCTCATTACCCCCCCTGCTGGCCTGGTCACCCCATACAGCCTGGTGTTCAGTCATTTGGTCATCCCTCACTAACCCCCCTACTGGCATGGATGCCCCACACAGCCTGCTGCTCAGTCATTTGGTTGTCTCTCACTGCAGCCCTGCCGGCCTGGTTGCCCTTCACTGCCCCCCCTGCCGGTCTGGTCACCCCACGCAGCCTGATGCTCAGTCATTTGGTCATCCCTCACTAACCCCCCTGCCGGCCTGGTCGCCCCACTTCAGTCATCCGTTCAGTTGTTTCAGATGTGACAGCCCCTGGCTCTTTGTACATATATATATATATACTTTTGTGTTAATTTTTATGAACATGTATTTATATATTGAATGGGTTATTTAAGTACATTTCAATAAAAATATAAATTAAAACAGTCAAGATTGCTTGACTTTGGTCTTACTGAATCATCAACTTTATAATCAGTAAAATGAGCATTAATAAAAAAAAATGTTTTAATGAAATAAAAGCATCTCTTTTCAACTTCATCTAGTAAAAAGGACCATTTCTTATGACAACATCTAAACTTGGGTTTAAGAAACTAAAAATTGGGTCATAAAAATGTTTGCTCCTTTTTTTTTATTTACTTTTGTCATCAAAATCAACCTCAGGCAGCTGAACAGTCATAATAAATGGCTACATAGAACCTTCAAATCACATAGATTTGCTATAAATCTGTCATTGTCGTTTTTACTGTCCACTATGATTTTGGTTGCCCTCCTTCTAGCCACTTACAAGACTGCCCTTTCACACCCACTTAAAATGAGGTATGGCCATGACGTCTGCTATGGCCATAGAAGTAATCAAGGAAGTTTTAAAGGTCCAATGTATGTTTACCACAGTTCCTTCTTTCTTTCGGTCACAAGAACGAGTGACAGTCAAAGTGGTAACTCTCAGCTGGTATCCTTGAGTGAGGATGGATGGCATGGAGCAAATCTCCCAGGTAACCTGAGATAAACTCGTATGAGTGACACATACCTGAGCTTTTGAATCCAGGGAGATTTGAGAGTTGTTTATTCCTGCAGCAAAATCTAGTCTAGCCTGACTGATACAAAAGTCTTAAGATTCATCAATTTTACAAATTGAAACAAACTTTAGAATTGTCATATTTCATAATTTGAGAAGCAATGGGATACATTCCAGGACAACCAAAATACAAGGAATCTGAACTAGTATAATTATATAGTCACTACAGTAATGTTAGATGTCCTTGCAAAGCAGTCAAGCTGTGCTGTCATCAGTGTCTGAACTGACAAGGCATTGCTGAGGGTCTTGAGAAGGAGCTCCAAAAGAAGGAAGTTCTTGAAACTCCTTATGAATTTATTCTCGCACATAATTTTCTATTTTCCCCTGCTTTTTCTTTACTAACCCCTACTGGCTTATATCTGACATAAAAACTTAGACTCGGGTCTTTGGAGGGAAGGGAATCTTGTTTGAATTTGATTTATCTTCTTCCTCACCGCAACCTAACCTGAATCAGACTTCGGAGCACCTAATACCAGACTTTAGCCCATTCTGTGTTTCACTTTGGCCTTGCTCATCAAATGACCCACTGGAGTATGTATTTGGCCTACACAACGGGCTAGGTCAATGAATGTGGTAGATGTCTGAAGGATTTTTAAGAGGCTGGGAGCCTAACAAGTTCCACAGTCTTGATCTCTGGGCCTCATCAATTCCCAGAGATTACCACCAACTTACCCTTTGTTGAGAGCTAAAATTTTGTTATTTAAGCATGCATTTATTAAATCAATTTTTAAACATTATAAAAGGAAATAAAACCTGACACTCAAAAAAGCATTGCTTCTTTTAGAGGGGAAAATTGATAGCATTTACTCTGTGAATGTGATAACCCAGCGATGGAAAGTTAAATTAATAAAATCTAAAATGCCGCTCTCAACTGCTGCCACCCACTTTAAGAATAAAATGTAATGTACTTCAAACAGTTTGACCCATGTAACTCACAAAGGGTCATATTGCAATTTGCATGAAGTAACTGTTAAAGCTTCCTCCAGCACAACCACATTTAGTAATCATAATGTCACAACCCTCTCTATATGCTCAGCTACTGACTTCTGTAGTCTGCATATATTCATTGTTAAATAACTGGAAAGACCAACTCAAAATTAACCTTCTGATATGATCTTCCTTCTTTGGATCATATTACAATTTCTTTCCTTAATGACCTACTATTTGGGTCTTCATTTAATCACAATTACATTTAAAAAAAAGTCACGTTCTTTTTCAAAATTTAATAGATAAAGGAAAAAGATGAGTGCATTTCGTTATCTATATAATAAAATATTAAATCCACATACTAGTGATAAATGTATAACCTTTATAAGAAACAATTCATTATTTTATCGGAAGACTTCAACCACCTATCTATTGATAAATTTCTATCAATAATAATTTTCTCTTTAAAAGTTTTTCTACTCAACAAATTTAATAATAATTTGTTGTTGATTAGACTTGAGACTGTGAAGGAATGAAGAAAAATATAACTGGGAGCATGTTCTTCACTCTCAAAAGGTAGACTAATTGGTAATAACTATAATACAACATAAAATGTGGCAACTTTCCTTATACAGATGTAAACTAAGTATAATGAAAGCACAGAGAAAAAAATAGATTACTTCCAACTAATGGAATATGGTAAGGAGCCAGTAGATGTTGAAAGGGATGTAGCAGAGTGTAAAGGCCTGAGCTTTAAGGTCCAAGGACCAGAATTCACATTTCAGACATGTCATTTACTAGCTGCATGACCGAAGGCAAATTAACATGTCCAGGCCTTTCTCCCTCATCTTTAAAACCAGGAAAATAAAATTAGAAACAACAACACAGCACTTTGCACCAAGACAATGTTATAAGCATTTAACACAGATTAATTCATTTAATTCTCATAACAAATCTGTGTCTGCTAATAGGATCTTCATTTTACCAATGAGGAAACTGAGGTACAAAGAGGTTAGTGGCCTACCTGAGATGCACACTGATGTGTCACAAGCTGGGATTGGATATCAAGCAGTCAGCCTCCAAGTCTCAGCCACTATTCTATTTTCATAATGTGAGAGTACTTTATATCTACATAAGCACAATTTTATGCACATTTCATTGTGTATACACATTTCATTGTGCATAAAATTGTGCTCATGGTAGGTATAATCTATATAATAACCCTTTGAGGTATTTACTACTATAGACACACTTACCTATGAGGAAACTGGCTTAGATAAGTTATAAAAGCACAGTTGTGTGGCAATGCATACAATGGACAGGAGCACGACACAAAGAGAGGGTGACTGCTTAGAGATTTTTTTCTCAATAAAGTTGTGATAAAGGTGAAAAGGAGGGAGGGATTTGAGAAATAGGGGGACTGAAAAAGGAAAATTTTAGAGAAAAGTAGAAAGAAATTTTAAAAGGTATATATGAAGAAACTAGGGCTCTATGAGGGGGTCAGCAAATTACAGACACGTGACAAATCTGGCCCACCACCTATGTACGTAAGAAAAGTTCTATGGGCCCTAACTGGTTTGGCCTGCAGACTGAAGGGTCCCAGGTTTGATTCTGGTAAAGGGCATGTACCTTGGTTGCAGGCACATCCCCAGTAGGGAGTGTGCAGGAGGCAGTTGATCGATGTTTCTCTCTCATTGATATTTCTAACTCTCTTTCCCTCTACCTCTCCCTTCCTCTCTGTAAAAAATCAATAAAATATATTTTTTAAAAAAAGAAAAGTTCTATGGGAACACAGCCACACTCATATGTTTACATATTCTCTCTGGCTGCTTTTGCTCAACAACAGTAGAACTGAGAGGTTGCAATGGAACCTATCTAGCCCACAAAGTCAAAATTATTTACTATTTGGCCTCTTAAAAACTCTCAAATAAGGCCTGCCCAATAGAAATTTCTGTGATCATGGAAATGTTCTCTATTTCCACGCTTAATAGGGTAGCCACAAGCTACAGATGGCTGGCTAAATGTAAATTTATATTAATTGAAAGTAAATACAATTTGAAATTTAGCTCCTCAATCACACTGTCCACCTTTCAAGTGTTCAATCGCCACATTTGACTAATGTGACTGCAGAACTGAATTTTAAATTTTATTTAATTCTCACTAAATTAAACTTAAATTTCAATAGCCTCTGACCAGGCGGCCGTGGTGCTCACAGTGGCTCAGGCTCGGATGGGAGGGAGCCTGTTGCTTCTGGCGTTGAGTCCCCAGTGCCTTCTGACAACGGCCTGGGTTCCCTATTTCCCGCAGTTTTTTCCCAAAGGAAACTCATTCCAAATACTTCCCTTTTCCACTGGGGTCTTGGAGGAAAATGAAATTCTGATTCACACTGTGGTCCCTTGTAACCTCAGGTTTTTAATGTGGTCACTTTCAAGTTTAAAAGGTCTGGGTGGGAATATTTTTACTGCACTGGTGACAATTCTACACAGAACCCGAATTCAGCACTGTTAGGTTTCAGTATAAGTAGTGACTTTTTCTTTTCCTGTCTTTGATCTGGTTTTTTTCCTGTAATACAGCCACTCGATTTTGTGAGGGGGGAATAATACATGGTTTTGTACAAAAAAAAGAAAGAGAAGAAAAAAGAAAAAGAAAAAGAGGCTACCGGCTACCATACAGGACAAGTGAGTACAGTTTAAGGAAGTTCAAAGACACAGAGGTGGTCTACAGAGTCAAATACTGAAGAGAAATAAATTAAGGTAAGGACTCAAATCAATCCATTGAGTTAAGCAAAAAGTAGGTATCGATGATCTTTGGGAGAGCAATTTGGATGGAGCAATGAGGACTGGGCCCACCTTGCAGTGATGCAGAAGTATGAGGGAGAGGAGGACCTGGAGTATAGACAGCACGGCCAAGAAGTTAGGGCAGAAAGAGAAGAAGGAGCCCTCGCTCAGTTGGTTGGGGGTAGCCCCATGCAACAAAAGGTCACCACTCCAACTCTGCCCAGGATTGTGGGCCTGGTCCCCCGTAAAGGGCGTGCCCGTAGATGTTTCTCTCTCACATCGATCTTCTCTTTCTCCCTCTCCCTCTGTCTGTAAAATCAATAAAAACAATATTTTTAAAAAGGAAGAAAGAGAAGGAAGATGGTCTGATTTCTCTTTAGCTTGTACAAATCTTTCAACTGTTTTATTAAAAGAAAAAGATAAAAAGTGTAGGTAGTGAAGGGGAAAGGGTTGGTAAATTAATGAGAATATTGTTTGTTTTTTTCAGTGGCAATGACAATTGAGACAAGTACAAAAGTAAGGCAAAGTTCAGGTTCTGTTTTGGAAGTCCAGGTTCATGAGCGCTGCTGAAATAAGAGATGTGTTTGGAGCATAACATGAGCTAAGGCACGAAAGACCAGTGCAAGCCGTGTCTTCAAAGCCTTGAATGCCTTGCTAAGGGCAGGCCCTGAAAGGATTTTGAGCAGGGGAATGTCTTGCTCAGACATGGATTTCAGGTCAGCCTTGAGAGGCATCTCAGAGGCAAATGAGGAAATGGAAGAAGCCTAGGACGACATGGTAAGTAAAGAAATGGTGGGGAGGGAGGACTATTGTAGAAAAAAAATCAAAAGAAACTAGAAGTAGGAGGAAGGATGCTATCAAAGAAAATGGAGGCTTTTTTTCATCTCCGAGTGCCAAATAGATGTTCTCTTTAAGGTAAATTTCGAATAAGAAAAAAAAAAAGTTTTGAAATAGGAGAGATAGCTAACATTTTTTTAATCACCAATAATGTGCCAGATTCTGAGTTCGGTAATTGACATACATCAAATCATTCAATTTACACACTACCCCTTGAGGAAAACAATGTTACTCCCATTTTACATTTAAGAAATGAAGCTCCGCGTAGTCAGGTAACTTCCCAGAATTTATACAACTCACACACGGCAGACTGGAACCGAGTGCTTTCTCACTCCCAGGGAAATGTAATGAATCTCTGATTTGATAGGACTGTGGGCTTATTTGAGTAATTCTTGTACTTTCACTAGACACTACATCCTGTGGCCAGAGACCATGAGCTACCTCATTAATGGCACACAACAAATGCTCAACAACTGTTTTTAAATAAATGTCTTCAGGTGTGAATGAATGTGAATGGAAGTAGTACTCCTCTGACACATTAACACAAATAAGAAAAAGAGTCTCGTGAGGTAAACGCTCAGCAGAAACAATGACGAGCTCAAAAGACTACTATTGCCCACAAACAGAGAATGCTTTAAGCATTTTTAAGAGGGCATCATATTGCTTTAGTCACACAGTGACATCCCATCTAAATGAGATACTTGGCCTTTAGCAGTATCAACTGACTGTTCCAGGAAACCCTCCAAATTGGGTAATTGCTTACTTGGGCAGCATAATAACCTTATGGTAATTTAACCACTAGGGATATTGTTTTTGAAAAAGTATTTGGAAAACACGTATCTCTATAGGACAATTATTTTAACAGGGAAACCTAACACAAAGAGAGAGACTTCTGTAGCCCTACTGATCCTGCATCCATGAGTATACACACTCAGAACCCAGCCCCATCCCACCAGCTCTGGCCACAGATTGCCCCATCTCGACATGAAAGGACAGCTCAGACATCTGCACCGGGGCCAGATCATCTCGGATTAAAACTGCGTCAACTGCCAATGGTGAGACATGCAGCCAACAGGAAAAAGAATGGAAAGAAAGGCTTTCAAGAAATCGATACCTGTTATCTGAACTGGATCCACTGTCAATGAAGAGAAAAGGCATAAATGAATCATCTTAAAGATCCTCCGGCTGTGAGTCATGCTTGACAGTTAAATTCAAAGCAGAAGGTGAGGACACCCTTTTATCTTGTTTTATTTTTATTCTAGAGAGAATGCAGGAAACAGAGACTTGAAGGAAAAGGAACTAAGACTTGGTTTAATATAAGAAAAGAAAAAGATAAAATAATAATTAATTAAATTACTATTAAAGGCCAATGTGAAAGATCAAAACACCTTTAAATTTCAAGCATAAATTTATTAAAATTTAAATATAGTCCTAAATGCATATACACCTAAAAGTACATTTTCAAGGAAAGTAAACTTCACTAGACAGCCCTTTTCAAGAGAGCGCTTAGCACACTCTTAGGGGCAGTAGGCTTCAGGAACAAATTCAAAAATCAGTCATGATAAGGAAACAAATTCCAAATCAGGGCAGATTCTCAGAAAACATCTTCAGACCAGGATGCCCACAGAGGCCCAAGAAGGTAACCCTGCAAACCGCAAAGCTACCTAGAGAACCAGGAGGGAGCAGAAGAGGAGGCACAATCTCCATTGTCAACCGATATTTGTTGGAGAGAAGATGCATGTCTGTCAGCACTTAATACTGATGATGATAATAATGAAGTGATGGAGAAAGAACAAAAATGAAAGGGCGAGGGGGGCAGAGGAGAAGAGATTGCAGCCCAGCACCATGCAGGGAGGAGGAAACCAATTTCTGACATGGTGTTATCTCACTCTGGTCAAGGAGAAAAGGAAAGAAGAGAGGGGAGAAATATGTCAAGATTGAAACTAACGTGCTCTAAACCTTAGGACGTTAGGACTGCATATTTTTCTGTTTCCATATTACATCTTTGCCTTAGCTGTCCATTTATTTCTCTTCAAGGCTGTAACTCATGCCTTATGGCACACTTCTGTTGTGATGAAACTCCTCTGCCACTGAGGGTCACAGAAGGCCAACACCACATTCGTTAACTCATTCTGCACAACACAGCTCATGTCCACAGACAGGTGTTTATTACAAGCTCTTATTAAAGAGGAGGAATACAATCAATCATTTAAGAATATCGAAGAAGAAATTGTTTTTCCCACTGAGCCTTTAAAATTCTTCAAAGATTGTTTCTATAAAGACTATGTAATTGAGGAAAATACAAAGGGAGCATCAATTTTGTTTTATTGCTTAAATAAAAAGGTCTGAAGCAAATATGACACAATGTTGAGATTTTACAGAGCCTAGTATTCAGTGTCCACTAAATTATTACCTTTATTTATTCTCTACATATTTCCTAAGGAAAAAGGCTGTGGGACCTTATTCACAATATTAATCTGTTCTGAGAAAAAATTTGACAATATACATCAGAAAGTATATAAATTCTCTTTGACTCAGAAATCTAACAATTCTTCAGTAGGAAGGAAGAAAAGAAAGAAATAGGAAGAGGCAAACAGACAGAGAGAGAGAAATCTTTGGAATTCTGTCCAAAGATGCAAGTGTATCTGCCTGTTCATAATAGCACAAACAGAGAAACCACTTAAATATCAACATAATGGGATTGTGAAATAATTTTACATTTACCAAACAATATGTTAAAATATTCTGCATACATTGAAAATCATGAAATAGAATAGAGCTGTGGTCAGCAAACTGCGGCTCGCGAGCCACATGCAGCTCTTTGGCCCCTTGAGTGTGGCTCTTCCACAAAATACCACGTGCGGGCACGCGTATAGTGCGATTGAAACTTTCTGGCCCATGCGCAGAAGTCGGTTTTCAGCCTGGACGAGTCTATTTTGAAGAAGTACTGTTGATATTTGGCTCTATTGACTAATGAGTTTGCCAACCACTAGAATAGAGGAATGGAAAAACCACAACTTACTATAACTGAAAAAAATGAGATAGCAAGTAGTATGGGTAATATAATTATACTAGAGGCCCAGTACACGAAATTTGTGCACGAGGGCGGGGGGGGGTCCCCTCAGCCCAGCCTGCACCCTCTCCAATCCGGGACCTCTTAGGGGACATCTGACTGCTGGTTTAGGCCTGATCCCGGGGAATAGGCCTAAACTGGGAGTCGGACATCCCTCTCACAATCCTGGAACACTGGCTCCTAATCACTCACCTGGCTGCCTTCCTGATCACAGCTAACTGCCCCCCGTGCCAGCCTGATCTCCCCATGCAGCCTGCTGTTCAGTTGTTTGGTGGTCCCTCTCTAACCCCCCTGCCGGCCTGGTCATAGGCAGCCATATTTTGAGTGTGTGAGGGTTAATTTGCATATTACCTCTTTATTATATAGGATTTTTCTGTAAGAAGAAAAATAGAGCCCAGAATAACAAACATGCATAAATTATAGGTTTTTTAGAAAGACAAACATGTACACAGGCAAAAATATGAGTGCCTACAAAAAATGGTAAATCTGAACAAGCATGGTAGTCTAGTGAACTGTACTGCCAATATCAAGTTTGGTTTTGATACGGTGCTATGGTTATATAAGATGTTACCCTTGGGGGAAGCTGAGTGATGAGTACAAAAGACCTCTCTGTACTACTTTTGCAACTTCTTGTGAGTCTGTAATTATTCCAAAATAAAAACTTTAAAGGAAAGAAATGAAAGATTGAAGGGAAATATACCGAGATATATACTGAGGATATATTTTGATATTGAACTACAGCTGATTTTTCCATCTATTTTGGCTTTTCTAAGTTTAAATAAAATGTAAAATAATACTTCTTTGTGAAACAAAACATAAATCCGAATTTCAATCAGAATTATTTTTGAATAAAGAAATATCAATGAAAAGTAATTAGTCAAACCTAGGTCTCAAACCTTATCTTTATAAAATCTCTGCTCTTTTAATTAAAATACACTATATCTTTCATCAGAATTCCAACCTTCACCTCTCACCAAAACAGCCTGACACACAGGTACAAACACAACATAGACATACCTACAAAGATAAACCAAACATAAGTAACTACATATTATTGAGCATAAATTAAAAACGTTAAGGAAAGTAGACAAAAAATGTATTATGCCATTTTTCCTAGCTTTATCCTCAAAATAATCTGAGAACAATGTCACAAACTACATCTTTGTTCTCTTTGCCAACTCCCCTACTATCTACATATTCGTAAATAAATAATTTTCCATTAACATTCAATAATTTGAAACTTGAATACAGTGAAGCCTGCTCAAATATCCAAAAGTTCATTATCTATTTTTATTCTCTTTTTGTTTCTTTTATTCTCTTTTTGTTTCTTACTTGTCTTTTCCTCATCTAAGAGAAAAATGAGAGGCTACACAAAGGGATAAAATTAAATTGGTGGAGTCTTTTATCTGTTAAAGGATTCATTAGTTAGAGAACGGCTGCTGTTCACCAACTAAATGGTCCATACCACTCATGATTACTCTTCTTTTATTAAGCAGGTAAATGAAAACTATGCTATTATAAGCAGAAACACGTTTTTCCTTTGATGTATGACATTGTTCTTCAAAGTTATACACTCTCTAGACTCTCATTCAATGCCTGGATTAGTGCCTGGCTCACAGAAGACATTTAATAAACATTTGCTGAATGAACAAGAGAAAGAAGGAAAGAATAAATGAGGGAACAAATAAGTTAATGAATGAATACATTTTAGAACCAAAAAAACATTACTTTTATAAATATAACAGGTCAACAAATAGATACACATGTATGTATGTATGCACGTGACTTGACTTTAAATCTGTAACACCGGTATTATGAGGACAAAACAGGATTAGAGAGGAAATGTGACACAATTGGAAGATTATGCACTCCGAAGTCTAACAGGTCCGGTTTTTCATGCCAGATCTGCCACCTGCATGCCAAGTGAACACAAGCAAGTTACTTAACCCTCCCTAAATTCTTCTTTAAGAAACTATGTCCTTGCCCTGGCCAGTGTGGATCAGTTGGTTAGAGTATTATCCATACACCAAAAGGTCAAGGGTTTGATTCCTGGTCAGGGTGCTTACTGGAGGCAACTGATTGATGTTTCTCTCTCACATTAATGTTTCTCTCTCACTCTCTGTCCCTCTCCCTTCCTTTCTCTATAAGTCAATAAAAACAAATCCTCAGGAAAGGATTAAAAATAAAAAAATAAAAATAAAAATAAAAATTTTTAAAGGAAGTATGATCTTGAAAAGTTAAAAACTATGGTAAGGGATATTATTGTAGTTATTGTTATCATAATAATATATTTTGTCTCCTATAACACCTTAACACACACTCACAAACACACGCATATGCACATACATAAACATATACATATAGAGTAAGATCAGCCTTGAGGATTTAAGAGATTTTAATGCAACAGTATTATTATTTCCATAAAATACAGTTTTTCAACTAACTAGATACTTAGTAAGAAAAAGCAAATCTTCCTGATTAAAGGTATTTTATTAATTATAAATTTTATATTAAATAACATATTAATATAAAATTTTATTTAACATGAACATTAATCCTTTTATAACATCATTAAATTAAGATACAATTTTGATCAAATTATATCCACTAAGCCTATAATTACAGTCATATTTCAAACAGCTTTTGAACTATTTAAATAATGAGATGTTTATAGTAGACATCTGTACAAGACCATGAACAATTAGGACCCAACATTTTAAACTGACAATAAATTCAGCTTTATATATACATTTTTTAAATTCAAGCTTTTATCAGAATAAAATCAGCTTTTATTCCAAATAACGTAAATATTAAGAGTGTTGTCATTTGTGGCAGTACCTAAATGTGTCCTAAAAGAAATAATATTTTTATTATCTGATTGCTAACCCATTTTTTACTTTTTTCATTGAAGAACAATTTACATATAATATATTAGTTTTATGTGTGAAATATAATTATTTAATATTTGTATATTTGCTAAATCATCACCACAATAAGTCTAGTTACTATCCATCATCATACCCCCTTACAATTTCCTTTCCTGTGATGAGGACTTTTAAGATTCACTCTCCTAGCAACTTTCAAATATGAACATCATGTTATATATTACATTCCCATGACTTATTTATTTTATAATTAGAAGTTTGAACCTTTTGATCTCTTCAGCCAATTCACCCAGCCCAGATCCCTCTTCCCCTCTGGCAATCACCAATCAGTTCTCTGTATCTGTAAACTTGTGTGTGTTTTTTTGTTTTGGTTTGGTTTGACTCATTTTTAGATCCAACATATAAGTGAAATCACATGATATTTGTCCTTCTTTTATCACTTTTATCAATAAAATTTTATATATTTGGTTAACATATGTACTACACAATGACAGTCTAGTAACATAATATTGATCCAGCTCTTAAATCTGAAATTCTTAAGAGTCTGATATGTGCCAAAGAGACAACTTTTCCAATCTATACTCATATGGGTACTTGGTCTGTACCACCGAAGTAAAGAATTTCTCTCCTTGCAATATAAGTGTCTTTGGCTTGATGACTAAGAACCTATGCCAATGTAAAATATTATCTACTACAACTTAAATATAAATTAGCTAAAGAGGAGCAAAAGGATCCAATTGCCTTGTAATAAAACTTAGAGCCATGAAGATAAAGAGAATTTCCAACCCTTGGATGCTTTTATTCATGGGTAATTTTGGGTTCTGGAAGGATGGATAATTCAAGTAATAAGATGCAATATATGTACAAATGAAGATTAAGGAAATGGATTAAGAAGGTTAATCTGAACATAGACCTATAAACCAGGTCAGGTTTTGATTCCAGGTCAGGACACATGCCTGGGTTGTGGGCTTAATCCCTAGTAGGGGTCATGCAGGCGGTAGCTGATCAATGATTCTCTCTCATCATTGATGTTTCTATCTCTCTCCCCCTCTCCCTTCCTCTCTGAAATCAATAAAGAATATTTTTTTATAAAAAGGTTAATCTGCATATATTAAAGTTTTAAAAGCAATTCAACTGATACACAGTTATGCGCATTCCACTATAGAGATAACAGAGGTGACTGAGACCTGATCACTGCCCTTCCATGACCTCGTGGTGATTTGTTAACTTACTGGTAAGACCAAAGCATTGTGGAAGGTGAGCATTTACAGTGGATGTATAGTGACAACATGGAGATGAATATTGAGCATTCTTTGCCAAACTAGCTTAAAGGGAAATAAGATTCAAGGTGATGTGCTTTTTACAAAAGAGGCATTTGTCAAGAAGACATGTGCAAGTTGACTCTGGGAAAACAATGAAGATACATTCCTCTAAAATGAGAGGAGGGTGGAAGACACATAGAAACATAAACAACAAATGAGGAGAAAGGAAGTTACAACTCTGATCAAAAATTTTTAGAATTCTTACATTGTTCTCATTCTTCTGGACCTTCTAGGTCCTGACATCTAAACAGTCATATGACACCAGACAGAAGTTAAAAGTGTAGTTACAACTAAATACAGAAATTAAGCTATATGATGTGACCCAACTAGGTTAAAAAATTAAGTCGATCACTATTCAACATGTGTTTTAGTTAACACAGCTATAAAAATACATTTTTATTTGATAAGGTGTTGGGAGAATTAAAAGAAATATGCATATATAATGTTAGTATAAGTCCTAACCCAGAGCAAGTGCCCAATAATCAGTAACTGCTGTTATCATTGCCATGGTTGTTACTGTTGTTGTCATAATCATTATTGAGATACAAGGCATCATCTTTAAGGAAAGGAATAGCTCAGTCATCAGCTAGAGAATAATCATATACAAGTATCCTTCCTAATCCAGTACAGATTCTGTAAATGTACCAAGTCTTTTGTGGCTGACCTCCTAACACTTAACGGCAGTACAGGAAAGTGAGAGAGCCCGCAACTCATTGTCCTTACACTGAATTTCAAAAAATAAGCTGTTCATATTCAAACTAAGAAAGCTGTATGCAATATAATTCCTAAGAAACTCATCTCTGCACTGAACATATATAAATAAGCCTGTCCACCTGCACTAGAATCAAGATGAAAAGCCATTAAAGAAAAACAGGAAAGAATATTATACGTGAATGCATTAAAAAATAAACAAACTCATTAACTTCCATAATTATAAAATTCAACAAGTTCTAATATTTTATTTTATTAGCAGATTGGAAGAAAGGAAAAATTTCAAATATTCATAAGTAGATGAGTTAATTAGGTTATTTATCACTATGTTCCCATAACAATAATATTAAAGTATACTGTAAGCAATGAATAATGTGGTCATTACACATTTTCCTTAAGCCAAAAAACCAACAGAGCATTTTTTAAAATATACTTTATTGATTTTTTTACAGAGAGGAAGGGAGAAGCATAGAGTTAGAAACTCTGATGAGAGAGAAACATCAATCAGCTGCCTCCTGCACACCCCCTACTGGGGATGTGCCCACAACCAAGGTACATGCCCTTGACCAGAATCGAAACTGGGACCCTTCAGTCCGCAGGCCGATGCTCCATCCACTGAGCCAAACCGGTTAGGGCCAACAGAGCATTTTTACTAGAGGAGAATAATATTGTTTTCTACTGTCCAGGAAATATTTCTAAAGTAGGTAATAATTAGTATAAAGCCTTCCTCCCTTCCCCTCACCTTTGGGACCATTGTACATATTTTAAATATTTTATATATAAAATATAATTTCCCCCCTCCCTCCAAAAACACACACACATAAACCTCTTATTCTATATTTAAAAGTGATATTTTCCAAATGTTACTAAGATGTAGATCTAGATTTTTAAAGTTGTTTTTAGTGGTTTCAATGGAGAAGGGATAAGAAAAGAAAGAAAAACTAAAATTAACTGAGGCTATTGCTATAGCACAATATAATGTAGTACTTAGATAGAATCTAGATACTAAATTCAGGCTGCCTGGGTTGAAATCTTAGATCTGCTATTCAATAGTTTTATAAGCTTAGGCAAATAGACTAAAGTCTCTGCATCTCTATTTTTACCCTTATTACATGAGAATAAAAACTGGCAAGGTTGTTATAAGTATTAAATAAATTAAAGCATTTAGCATTGTACCTGGCTCATAGCATGGATACAAATAAAGCTTAGCTCTTTTAACTATATGCTAGATGCTACTTCTGTGCATTATTAGCACACTTAATCACTTTAAATATCCTATACAGTTGTTATTTCTTCTCAATCAATAAGGACAGTTAGATTCACTACAATAATAACCACAAACTTTCTGTAACTTGAAAAAAATATGTTCATTTCTCACTTATGCTTCACTGCGGGCTCAAGTGGACTCCCAGAGCATGTCATCTATGCATTTCTGCTCAGCAGTCCAGACTACTTCTCTGCTACATGTGCTTCCATAATGACTGTGACAGAATGGAGGGCACTGGGCACTGAAGCACTGACACGCCTTATTCCTCTAAGGGCCATAGCTAAGCTAATCACATAACCATGCTGATGTGGGGAAATTCTATCTTCTCCTGTGCTCAGAAGTAGAGGAGAACAGATATTGCTGAACAATAATACCCACCACAACCCGAATTTTATAATCCTATTTTATGATTATTTGAGGCAAGGTGCTGTTCAAAGAGTGGAGCCAACATTTTAACTAACAAATCAGATTTTCTCCACAAATAATGATCCTCAACCTTTTTCTTCACTCACCAAAACAGGCTATCTGACAAATTTCCATTGGTAAGTAATAGTGGCAGACTTTATTCGGCCTTGATAAGGGGAGAGTTGCGAGGAAGGCTAAATCAGGGCATTTGTGGTTAGAAAAGCACTTAACTCTCAATTGAGAATCAATGAAGCCCTATAAAAATAAGAAAAAGTGTAGAGAAAGCAAAGTGAGATTAGTGCAAAAGTAGACTTTTCTAAGCTCCAATACTTTCACTTAGTTATTTAGCTAATAGTCAATAATACCTATTTTATGTTCCTCCAGCTCCTAATTTTTTTTAAATCAATCTAACATACTAATATTTTTGCAAATACTTAGTTTTCTTTCTTTATTCTTAATCTTCCCGTTTATTTTACTTAACTGATGTATCCATTTAGGAGAGAAATCTTGAAAGATTATACCTTGGAGATGTTATTCTAACATCAAAACCTAAGGAGAAGGTGTCCTATTGTCCAGAGTTAGCTCTGAAGTCAAACACCTACAAGACTAGTTGGTCTTCTCCCACTTAGAGCAATTTGCATTTTAAATTAACAAAATTCATTATTTAGTACTTAAAAGTCATAAATGAAACTCTAACTTAGGATTTAAAAGAGTTTCTTTTTTAGCTATTGTAAGACTGTCAACTGGACTATTTCAAACTCAAAACTTCAACTTCAACTTCAATTTCCCTAGATATTATAATAGTGCCTCTCCTTGCTACATTAGTACACTGTCTCTTACATCTGTTAGCCACAATGCCAGTGAAAGCAAACATAATTAAACCTTTTATAACAAGTTCTCTATCCGCATAGTTTAGATCAAGAATTTGAGTTCCACATTCAGATATGCTTCCTAAAACCATAATTTTAAGAAGTTATTACAATATTTATATATATTATCACAAAGATGCCTTGGTTTCCCACACATTTCTCTTGCAAATGTACCACCACACTGAAAACTAATGCTCTCCTTCATGAAGTTGCTGCTTTTTGCTCATGAAAGTGGAATTTTATTTTTTTTTTTAAGAAGGAGGAAGAGGAAAAGGAGAGGGAGGAAATGACTCGAACCACTGGATTTCTTTCTCAATGACAGTATATGGCAGTGATGGCGAACCTATGACACGCGTGTCAGAGGTGACATGCGAACTCATTTTTTTGGTTGATTTTTCTTTGTTAAATGGCATTTAAATATATAAAATAAATATCAAAAATATAAATCTTTGTTTTACTGTGGTTGCAAATATCAAAAAATTTCTATATGTGACACGGCACCAGAGTTAAGTTAGGGTTTTTCAAAATGCTGACACGCCGAGCTCAAAAGGTTCGCCATCACTGGTATATGGCATGAACAAAGGAAAAGTAAGCCACCTTCCAGGAGGTGCTCAGAGCTTGGCTTTCCCCCACACCTGGTCCTGGATTGGTAGCAGCTGCTTGAATTTCCATTGTCCATTGATTGTGGCCTTTGTCAGGCAATCCATCCTTGCTTATGTAATTGCCGCATTCCTGCAGTTCGCTCTGTTCTGTCCTGAAGGCTCAGTTGCAGGACAGACTGAGAAAATTAGATACAGCAGAGTAAAAAGCTGCTGACCTTCAGAAACAAAATGAGGCCCGTCTTTTACAACTGGTCTTTTTGATGAGTACTGTGTTTCCAACAGGCCATTTTCATGCTGACCATGTGTCTTCTAAAAATATAATAATGTTATATTTAAGTTTAGATATACCTATACTGTACATAATGTTATGAATAAATTCATTTCCTGCAGTGGTTCTCAACCTTCCTAATGTCGCGACCCTTTAATACAGTTCTTCATGTTGTGGTGACCCCCAACCATAAAATTATTTTCGTTGCTACTTCATAATTGTAATTTTGCTACTGTTATGAATCGTAATGTGAATATCTGATATGCTATATGTGTTTTCCGATGGTCGCGACCCACAGGTTGAGAACCGCTGCTAGAGTTTGACAAAAAGGGGCAAGTCTTCATCCTTAGATAAAACTCTGACCTTCAAAAGAATTAAATATAACTATATAAAATCTGAAACATATAAAGGAAATTTCTCAGAATCTTACTAAGGCTTTAAAAAAGACTTAATTTCCCTAACAGTTGAAATGTGCCTGAGAAATTGTTTGCCAAAGAACCAAAATTCAGTAGGGGAATTAAATTACTTCTGGTTATATAAAATTCACATTATATTTTATTTTATTTTTTTCCTTTTAAACAATGTCAAACTCATAGAAAAGTTCCAAGTACAAGATAAAGAAGTTTTCCCCTCTGAACAACTTACCAACATGTTGCCTGGCAACCTTAGAATAACTGAACAAATATTATTTCATCCCTTTCCCACGGTCTCTTCTTCCCTGTCAATCTCACAGTCAAATTCCCTTTATTCCTGTTTCACAGATTTTTTTCACTTCTGCCTTTTAAACATGGGTTTCTCCTAAATGGGGCAGAGGAGAAAAGTAAAGAGAGTGAGGAAACTATCTTTTAGGGAACCTGGGCACCTTCACAATCTCTTATTCTATTTCCCTTAGGTCACAGTCAAATACATCCATGTGTTTACCTATCATCAGTTCACTCTGAAATGCACTGTTCTGGCTTTAGCCTTCATCTCTCCATTGATATCACATTATTAAAAGTCACTGATGATTTCTGAGTCAAAACTGATCTTTCAATCCTCAATAGCCTCAAAACAACTCTAGAGCCCATGACCTCTATGGACTTCCCCTACTTTTACCTCTCCTCTTTCTCATACTCCATGACACAAAAATACCCTACTCTTGCTTCTACTTCTTTGAACAAGTCCCAACCATTCCACAGTATTTTTCCTCCTCTTTGTCTCCCTACACTCAACATCCACCAGGCTTTAACTCTCATCTCTTTGCAATTTATAGTCAAAACCATAATTCTACATCAATTCCCTCTCACATTTTCAACCGATTATCTTTAATTTCTCAATCAATTCCTCCACTTGGACTTTTGACTCATATTCTTGCAGTCACCACAACTTCTTTTCTTCCCTGCACCCCGGCCAGCCAGTCACTATGTCTAATTTTGCCTGGAACAGCAGCTACTCAGTTCCAGCCAAGTGTTACCAGAGGAAAATGCTGACCCACTGCTGACAGATGGTCCGCTTTTTGTTTTCTTTTCAGGAGAAGTCCAAAATGTGACTTGTTAAAGGAAATTTAAATTTTAGATGAGATCTTCCAATGTTTAAATACTGATAACTAATTTTTATAAACAAACAAAAAAATGTCCAGCATCTGGATCAAACAAAACCTATCTGCAGCCTGTCAGACTGTGACTTATGGCCTGAGGGTGAATGCAAATGCCTGAGCATGCTTTCTGAGTCTTCTTAAACCATCCTGAAACTACCTTCTGAATTCCATTACCAGTGATTCAAAATAACCACTACAAGCCAACTGTTTTGTTTAGATACTCCAAGCACACTTGATTCTTTCATATCTCCATGCCTTTGCCATGTTTGTTCCCCACATTAAAAAAAAAAAAAAGTTTGTTTTTTTCCCCTTAAGTCCCACTTTATGATCAGTTCAAAAGCTACCATTTCTCTGAAAACTTCCTGAACCACCAGCTAATGAGACCATCTCTCCCATGGTCAAAAGACATCAATACCCAGTGCTGTGTGCCAGGCACAGTCCTGGACATTTTATAAGTTCCCTTCCCCCACACAATCCTAAGAAATTGATACTAACATTATGAAAATATTGAAGAAAACCCAAGGTAAGTGGCAGAGCTGGGATTGTAACTTCACAGAAACTCCATTTCTTTAACATGATCCTTTCTCCTTTGAACTTTTCTCCTTTCTGTCCAAGTCCACTCCCTTCCTTAATCATTAAGTCCGTAGGACATCACATTCTGTTCAGTATTAATGTGTCTTAAGAACAAAGCCTCAGGTCTGTTGACCACAAAACAGAGTTTCCTTCCAAGTAAAGATAGCATTTTTAATTCATTGAGTTTCAGTCCCAGGCCCATGAACGCAGAAAGACCCTACCCTAACTGTTCCACAGCCTCAGGAAACCAGGCAGAACATCAGCACCTGACACAGTGATCACCTCCTCCCTTTCCTGGTCCCTGCCAATCAGTAGAACCAGGATCCCAACTCCTTTAACCACCATGATTAATGATTTTTCCCCTATTTCACCCATGGCCTGGAAGCCATTGGGGAGCCAGATCTTTGAACATTAGTTTACCTGAGACTCCAAGCTTGGCACCATTTCCTCAACTAATACTTTACTTTCTTGGCTGCAAACTCCTCTTGTGTTTGATTGCGCTTTAATGTGCTCAAATAGACCCATTTAGTCTGGTAACAGGGTTGAACTACAAGCTGTCTTGTTCTAGTGAAAAAAGAGTAGGACACTCATGTTTTAATCACATTATATGACATGCGTTATGTGGGAGGAAAAAAAAAAAGTTCAAATCCTTAACACAACTCCTAAGACCACTAGGAATATGGCTCTCTTCTTCCATTTCTTGAAAATTTTCCTGTCATTCCTTAAGCCTCAGCCACATTAGCCTGCTTTCAGTTTTATAGAATTTACTGAGCTATTATATAATTCAAGGCCTTTGCCAACGTTGTTTTCATAGTCTGGAATGGTCCTCCCCTCTTCTCACAACTAATCCTTATTATTCATTGTGAACCAATTTTAAAGATTTCCCCAAGACTCTGTTTTTCAGTAGTGTTTGACTAAATAGTAGTGTTAGAATAATATTATTTGACTAAATAACATCATTCAGTTGTTGTCCTTTCTCCTCCATGTATGCTTGGCCACTGCCTTATGTTTGGCCCTTGTTTTTATTTGGACTGTCCCAGTGACTTCTTGAGTTCTTTGCAGTGTTATGGAAGAGATGGTCACATCAATCATTTCAGTACCATACTTTATGACAGAACTTTGAGAACGCACTCTTAGGAGAGGAAATAATCTGTGTTTTGATCTAAGAAACACTAGGAGGGTTTCCTGCTCCTAAAATAATTGTGGTATGAGTGCAAAATACCTAGTCTTCCTTTAACTTTTACAGGGTCTATTTCATTCAAGTCAGGGTCTTAATTCTTTATTTAGGTAATCCTCATACTATTTCTACATTTATATATATGAAAATCGAGGCACAGAGAGATTAAGTAACATGCCTGGGAACACACAGCCAGTAACTGCAAAAGCCAAGACTCAAACCCAATATTCTGGTTCCAGCTCTCAATCATCATGATTCCCAAAAAGCAGGGACCACGTATTACTCATTGGTGTATAGGTCATTGCCAGGCATGTAAAAGAGGATGAGTCAAACACTACTGTCAAAATAAGAACTGGAAGAGGAAAGGCCCTCAGATTCTAAAGGGAAAACCATGCAAACATTGAATTTCAAACAGGACAGGACGGGGTAGGGTGGCAACACAGATCAGCCCTGGTCCACTTACCCTTCCCCACTCCAGGTTCCCTGCCTTCAACAAGGAGACATTTGTCAAATGCAAACCTGACCATGTCATTTTCCCCATCTCACTGCTGGGAACTTGGAAATGGGAAACCTTCTTGCAGTGCTTCTAAAACTTTTTCAGGGAACATTGCTCCCTAATGGCTGGCAGAGGAGAGCAACCACAGTCATACTGGTGAGGCGCATGTCCCAAAAAGTTAGCCACCACTCTCAGTTCTCACAGTCTGTGTCTCACCCTCACTATTCTAGCAAGTTGGTGTTTATTCTATAAAGTATCTCTGATTGTTGTAATATAAAAAAATGTTTATAACTACTTATAATTGCCGCTCTAGAAGAAAAGCTTTTGCTCCTACCATGATTTCTAGTACCACCTGGCCTCTATCTGCATTCTTTCTGGGCACTCCCATACTCCAGCTTCACACACAGAACAGGGCTATGGAGCTCCTGGCCATGACACATGAAACCCTTCCCGACCCAGCCCTGACTGACAGCCCCTCTCCCACCTCTTCAGCTAACACAATCAGAAGCAGTCCAATTTCAACCTGATTTCCAGCTCCTGGTCTTTAAGACTTAGGTACTTGAGGACTTTGAGAAGACATACCCGCCCTCCCCAACCCTACTTGGGTGTGAATTTACTGATTGACTATCCCCTTCTCCCCGCAGCTACTTAGCCGTATTTCCCTAGTTTAATAGAGTGCCTGCATTTGTTTACATGGCTTTCTCCCATGTTAGGCTGTGCTTTAGACAGGCCCTTGATTTAATCAGTTTAACATCCCAGTGCCGCGCAGAGCCCTGCCATACAGGTAAACTGTCTACAGGAAACTGGACTCACAATAGATAACCGAATTCCTCAAGAGCAGGCAAGAAAGCTGTGAAATTGAAATTAAACACAAACTGAAGGGTCTGAGCGCACATCTCCAGCCTCGATTTCCATTCCCAATAGAACTCCAGGTTCCCCTTGCAGGGGACGTCGAGGCCAGAGATCGGGGTGGGCACAAGAGTCACTCACCAGCTGGTGGAAGGGTGTCTGTTCTCCAGCGTTTTGGTCCAGGGCTTGTACCAGCTGATCTGCTCCGCGGCTTTGCCCCAGAACCCATCGGGGTCCGCCACCGAGGCCGCGAAGTGGGTCTTGTACTCGCCGCCACCGCCCGAGGAAAGCGCGCGGCAGCCGCGGCCCCCGAGGGCGCTCCGCGGACCCGGGGCCACGTACGCCCTGCGGGCCGGGCCGGCTCCCCGAGCCTGGGAGGACCCGGGCAGGGGTCCCCCGAGCCCTCCGGCGCCGGTGACTTTGCGGCACTGCAGCCAAGACGGCTTCATCGCCGCTAGCGGCCCCCGCCCCCTGCAGGACCCGCGATCTGCGGCCCCAAGTGCACTTCGCAGGCGACGATCGGGGTGCTGGAGGCTCCCTGGGGCCCGAGGGCAGCAGGCGGGAGGCGGGGGCTAATGGCGAGGTGAGTCGCAGCCTAAGAGTTTGGAAGTCACACTAGAGTCGCCGGGAAAAACCGACCTGGAGCCGCGGAGGAAGCAACAGGCTGGAGTGGGGGTGGGGGGTTCGGAGAATGAGATGGGGGGAAAGGGGAGGCGTCACTGTGCCCTTGCGCGTGGTGACGGCGGCCCTGCAAGAAATCCAACCTCTCCAAGCATTGCCCACCTCGCGGTTCCCAGGAACAGCGCCCTCAAACTGCAGCACGGCCTCCCTTCTCTCGCACACAGAGCCCCTGGGATGAGGCCCATGGGCCCATCCCACTCTCAGTTGTCAGGCAAACAAGTTGTGCTCAGCTTCTCTGGGCAAATCTCTGGAGAGCGAGCTGGTGCTGGAGGCGGCCTCGCCTCTGGCCTGCAGAGGAAGCCAGCAACCCCGGGGTATGCGGCGAGGCCCCTGAAATGTGCGTTTTAGTTTTGTATTGTTTCAACTCAACTCAATCGCTGATTATTAACAACAGAAGCGGCTCCAGGGCAAAGACTGCTCCAGGATTTCCTGGCAGCTGAGAGAGTAGGAGGAGTGGTAGGAGGTTTTGCAGGCAGAATTGGGAAATGCTTCCTGGGGGTGAATGACAGGCCTCTGGGGTAGTAAACCCCACTGAGATGAGGGCTTCACTCCCCACCGGACCAGAAGCAAAAAGAAGAATGGACGTGTACATTTCCTCCCTACCAATTTGCCTCTTTGGAGTTTCTGTGTACCTCTTATTGATAAGAAAGAAAAAATAAATGAAGACCTGATGAAAAGAGAAAAAGAGGAAGCTGAAGAAAATTAAGAGAAAGGCGATATAAATAGTAGCTGGGTTTACCATTATTCAAGCTCCTTCCCTGTTTTTTACATGTTAGCGAAATTCATGTGCCATCTCATTTGCCTTAGGAGTATGCCAACCACGTTCCATTTTGGTGTGGCAGTATTTTCTGTTTTAAATGAAAGATATGCATTTCCAAATCTGAAGTGAGAAATAGTGGCATGCCCCTGGCCCTAGGAAGGATTGTAAACCTGAGAAGTTGTAAACAGATTATTCTGCAGGAAAAGATAAGGGTTAAGCAGAACAGAGATAAATCTATTGCAAAATAAACAAGAATCTTTAGCCACCTGGGCTATTTCCTTTCAACTGAGAAACAAGGCACTAGACTTTCCTGACTCCTACAGAGTACTTTATTCCTTCTAATAGCCTCAAATCAAAATGATTTCCAATAACAAAAGACACTTGTCACCACATGAATCCAGAGAAAGTTACAATGCTTCTTAACCTCCTGGCTCCTTCCTTTCCTCTGCCCAGTTGCTTAATGCTGGTCTCTGGTATATAAGACCCCCTGACCCCAAAGTATTCCCTGGCCCCAAAGTATTCCCTATTGTATTACAATGATGTCCACCTTAGCATTTGATTAACAAATATGTGAGCACCTACACAGCGAGGTAAGGTTGGTTGGAGGAGCTGTCAAGGAAGGGAGTAGACAATTATTGACCTACTGTGTATACACTGCATTCCCACTTTCAAATATGCTAGCCCCTCTGATTCTCAAAAGAGTACTAAGAGGTGGAAACTAGCCCTAACCGGTTTGGCTCAGTGGATAGAGTGTCAGCCTGTGGACTCAAGGGTCCCAGGTTCGATTCCAGTTAAGGGCATGTACCTTGGTTGCCGGCACATACCCAGTGGGGAGTATGCAGGAGGCAGCTGATCAATGTTTCTCTCTCATTGATGTTTCTGGCTCTCTATCCCTCTCCCTTTCTCTGTAAAAAATCAATAAAATATATTTAAAGAAAAAAAAGTGGAAACTGTAATCCTCACCCCCATGTTTACAAATGGAGCTTAACCTGCTCATGCAGCTACCAAGCCAAACAGGATTCAAACCTGTTGATGCACAGAGCAACCCAGCCACCTAGTGAGGCATGTGTGCCATGAGATGGATCACCACTGTCTCAAGGTGGAGGCGTTGCTCAGGGACAGTCTACGTCAGTCCTGTCGCTCACCCCAGCACACTGTACAAATATTACCATTTTCTCTGTGGTCTCTGACTTTGATAAGATGGGGAATCTGATTCCAAAGTCCAGGATTTTACCACCAGGCTGCTTTTCTTTTTATTTTATAAAATTAGACTTCCAATAAAATATGACAAATTGAATGCCCAGATGTATCTTTCTTCATCTGGAAACCCTATTGAAAAAGAATAAAAACCCCACAAAAACAGAGAACAGAAGAGAATAAACCAAATGGGAGAATGGAAAAGAAAGGCAGATTTTTCGTCTGTGACTTAAAAAGAGAAGCGGGTGCTGAATTTAACTGCTTTTAGAGGAGAAAATGATTTTCTCATGATATGGAGGCCCGGTGTTTCTGTCAAGGTTCAAACTGAAGGTTAAGGGGTTAAAAACAAAAGGATTAATTTAAAAGATTGTGGGAGGTGAAGTTAGACCCCCACATTGCCAGATGAAACCATCTTCTCTGGGCTCAGCAGTACAATAGCCCTAAGGGGATGCCAGAAACCTTAGATGGTACCGAAACCTAAATATGCGATATTTTTGCTATACATACATACCTTTTCACTTAAAGGAAGCACTTTTCTGGCTTCTCTTTGGCATATTCGAACTGCCAGAATCACTGCTCTTGTACTTGGGGGCCATTATTAAATAAAGTGAAGGTTACTCGAACACAGGCACCATGATATCAAGACAATCCTAACAACCAAGATGGCAAGTGAATGAGTAACGGGCAGGAAACACGTACAGCTTGGCTACTCTGGACAAAGAGATGATGCATATCCCAGGCAGGATGGAGCTGGACGGTGTGAGAGTTCATCAAAACAGCTCATAATGAAAAAACTCATAATTGTTCTTTCTGTAATTTCCCATATAATATTTTTTGGGCTGCAGTTGCCCATGGGTAACAGACTGCAGAAAGTGAAACCACAGATGGGGTGGGGGGTGGGGAGTGGCAAGTGTTCATTGTCTTGTTTTGAGTAATTGTACAAAATAGACTGTTAATGTAAGTTCCATTCCAGGGCAAGGAAAGAGCATGAGTGAAGGCACAGTCCAACAAAGGCTGCAGTGATGGTGAACCTATGACACGCGTGTCAGAGGCGACACGTGTGTCAGAGGTGACACGCGAACTCATTTTTTGGGTTGATTTTTCTTTGTTAAATGGCATTTAAATATATAAAATGAATATCAAAAATATAAGTCTTTGTTTTACTATGGTTGCAAATATCAAAAAAATTTCTATATGTGACACGGCACCAGAGTTAAGTAAGGGTTTTTCAAAATGTTGACATGCCGAGCTCAAAAGGTTCGCCATCACTGGGCCAGGGTGTAGTGTATGGGTGGAGCAGGAGTGGGCAGTAAGACTAGAAACATTTACTGGAGCCAGATAGGGAAATGTGAAATAGTGTCAAATACAGTTCAGGGCCTAAGGGTAGACCATTGGCCTTTATATTAAGACTAAAGGCCCAGTGCACGGGATTCATGCACTGGTGGAGGGAGGGGCGGTGACCTGCAGGGATTGGCCTGCTGCAGGAGCAGCCTCTCATCCTGGTCAGCTGAGCAGCACTCCCACTGTGGAAGCGCACTGACCACCAGGAGGCAGATCCTGCATTGAGCATCTGCCCCCTGGTAGTCAGTGCGCGTCTTAGTGACTGGTTGACCGGTCACTTTGGTCGTTCCGTCATTTGGTCACTGGGCTTTTATAATATAAGATAATAAAAGCTTCTTGACTGGTCACTAAACATACGAGTCTCAATTTGAATCCTAGTACCTAATAAGTGGGAAAACTTGGAAAATATGTTAATTCCCTACACTGCCCTGGCCCGTATTGCTCACTGGTTAGAGTGTCAGCCCAGTACACTTAAGGGTCTCGGTTTCCATTCCCGGTCAAGGGCATGTACTTGGGTTGCAGGTTCGATCCTTGGCCCCCAGTCTGGGTGCATGCGGGAAGTGACTAGTGGATATATCTCTCACATCAATATCTCTCTCTCTCTCTCTCTCTCTCTCTCTCATTCATTATCTCCCTATACCCCCCCTCCCTCCCTCCCTTCCAATCTCTCTAAAAAGCAATGGAAAAAATATATCTCCCCATACCCCCCCCTCCCTCCCTCCTTTCCAATCTCTCTAAAAAGCAATGGAAAAAATATCCTTATTGAGAATTAACAAAAATTAAAATAAAATATTAATTCCCTACACTGTAATTTAGTATCTGTATTCTGAAGTTTAGATATGTGTAAACTGTTTAGCATCAGGGCAGTAGCAAACCAAACTAATTTAGGACTGCAGCAAAGCCTGTGAATAAACAACCAATCCAAAAAAATAAACCCAAAAAACTCCAGCTTTATTGCCATACTTAAAATTGTACAATCAGATAATTTCTAAAGAAATTCTTTTAATTTAACCATGTATCTGTACTATTTTTTAATTACATTTTTAAATAATTTGGGGACAGGTAATCACAATCTTTCCAAAGTTTAAACACTCTAAAACTCCAGCTTTTTAATACACAATATTTACTTTATTGTATGTCAATAAGTGGTATATATTAATATGCTATCTAAGATGACATTTAAACACCTCCAGTGGTTTTCAACCTTCCTAATGCAGTGACCCTTTAATGCAGTTCCTTATCATGTGGTGACCCCCAACTATAAAATTATTTTCGTTGCTACTTCATAACTGTAATTTTGCTACTGTTATGAATCATAATGTAAATATCTGATATGCAGGATGTATTTTCAATGATGTTAATAATAATAATAATAAAACAGAAAGAAAGCAGAGTGAAGTTAGAATTGAAAGGGGAAAAAAAAGATACAGAAATTCTACAAGTCATTTACCCCACTTAACAATTTTTTACTACATTTGGTCATCCCTAGTACATGCAAACCTTACCAGAGAGTAGAAAAGTTATTAAAGAGAACACAACTTGAAAAGAATGGTAGATTACTCTGTTCATGTTTGTGCTAGCATATAATTCATATTTATAATTCAAAATTGTGAAGAGTCAAATGTCTGATTTTGGGTAAGTAGGTAAATATTAGAGCTGCTGAGATTTTGCTTGTGACGAAAACAAGAATGTTCCTACAGATCTAATTTCTTGGTTAGTGTGAAAGTGTGTCAAGTAAACATGGAAACGTTTGCACAAAGTACTATATCCCTGCAGCAAAAGCAAACTGAGCTAATATTTTGAGGCTTCAGAAACACTGCTCATGGACTCCGATTTAACAGAGTTTCTGGAAACTATGCTGATGTTCATAACTTAAAAAATATCTTTAAAACTTCCAAAGTGATATGGTACACAGTAACATAATTACAAACTCCTATTTCAAAACTCTCTTTTTGCCCACGTAGTGATTGCAATAAAGGCAAGGAGAAGAGGCATATGAAAGATTTGTCTTAAAACTATTGACACTCCGGGAGACGCTCCGGGTTGCAGAGATCAGTAGAAGCAGGTCGCTGTGCCACTGTAGATACTCCCAGTTGCAAATTTCGAACTAGAACAGCCTAGAAAATCAACTCTGAGAAGAAAACACACATTCTGAGGAAAGTAACTCCAGGTCCCTTGGTTGCATGGTACCAGAATCCTGCCTATAATCCATTCTCATTTCCTAGATTCAGATATGGAAACCTGTATTTTTCATGTTTATTGAGGCCCAATGAGTACCGGGCCTTCCTGGTACCTCAATCACCATTGCCCACTACACCTCACTAAAGACCTATGCCCCCTACGTGTTATGAGCCGGGACTGTAGTGGCTACGGAGAAAGATAAGAACCTAAGGGACTCAAATTGAACTTCATCAGGTGCAGCACCATGGGATTTCACAACGGAGTTCATGTGAAAGTGAAGGTGTGCTTGGTAACCCTGGTGACAGTGGAGACCGCTTCCCTGGGAAAGAGTATGAAGAAGAAGTGGGCCATTCTCTCCGCCTCCCTGTTGGCCCAGTTTAACAAAGTGGAAGAAGGCGCCCAGTGTGATATGAGCTGGTGGCCAGATGCAGAGCTTGAGAAATCCTCTGAGCAAATGCCCTTGGTAAATGAAGAGTCATCACTGCACAACAAAGAGATCAAGGAAAAAGTCCAGGAATTGGACATTAAACTCAGGTGACCAGGTATGGAACATATTTTTAAATTGTAAGACAGTGTTTTTGAAGAAAAATGCTGTCTTGAAACATTGTTCTTCCCGATGATTCAGGCGACTGTGAGTTGGAAGAGGAAGAGTATGGGGTAGAGTGGCCCTTTGAAGAAGTTAGTAGTCTGAGTTCTAAAGAAAGGTTTTATCATGATGCCTACAGGGCAACTAGGTTGTCTGGAGAGCTCTCTTTATCCCTAAGTTATCTGGCCCTCCAGAAATAAGAACAATAATAATAAGTATGCTGAATATAAGAACATCCCTTTCAACATGGTTTATATGTTGAAGAGAAAGGAGGACTGTGAAATCATTTATAGCAAGCTCTAAACACAACATACCATGGCCAAGCAGGAGGCACTGGAATCCAAAAGAGTTCCAGAAATCACTGGAATGAAACAAATTACTGAGTTCCAGCTGCAAAGAAGGGCCAGATTATGTTGCATCATCATGATGGGTTAGAACATGTTATGTTTTAAAGCTGTTATACTAACAAACAAGTTAAGCCTTTGGAATTATAAGTTGTAAAATAAATAAATTGAATTGCATGTTTATATAAAATTGTCTTAATAAAACAAATAACATTCCAATCAAAGGGAAGACTCTGTACAACTCCAGTTCATTCTAATAACCAAATAAAATAAGTCATGGGATTCATCCATCAGCTTTATTGTTATTTCTGATTTTTAAAAAAAGTAACCAAAATTTATTTCTAGCTAACAAAAAATATGTAGCTGATTCTATTTTGGAGGGGAAAAAACTGGAAAGAAACAACCTAGGCAAAGATTTCCAGTCATGTTTTCAAATTCTTGTTTGTTTTTTTTCTCTATGCATCTGCATAGCAATTGAGGGAAAAATATCTCATCATTGCAGTTGTGATGAAAAAATTCCAATAAATTACTAATATTTTAATCAGATAATAAAAATCCTTGAGAGATCACTTTAATTCTTCTGCATAGATAATTCCTAAGAAATTTCCCCTTTTTTCTTTCATATTCCTAAACTAAAACCACTATATGACATTTAAGTATTTGTAATAATACTTTAAATATAGCAAATGATCTTATTAGAGAACAAACAATGAAAAGGAAAAAATATACTTTGTAATAATATTTTTCATAAAGTGTAGTTGATTGTTAACATAACCTTAAGTTGCCAGTTGTGTGTGTGTGTGTGTGTGTGTGTGTGTGTGTGTGTGTGTGTGTGTGTGTTTGGTGGGAGAATATGAAATTAAATAAGAAAATGAAACTCAAGGCCAGTTTGCCAAAACAAGAGCTACTCTTACTAGTATGTAACAAGGAAGTAGTCATTAATTTTGTGATTTTAAGACTAAACAATGACTTCAACTGAAGTACTATTACAAAACAGAATGAAATATAGAGATAAGCATTAGGTAGATCATGAAACCAGGTGTCTCATTTATTTATTTCAAGCACTGAAGATAAAAAAAAAAAGAAAGAAAAGCATGGAATATGTATTGGTTATTTTAACACCTTTTTGCAATCATTATTTTGAATGATGAGATGCTTAGATGACTCTTGTCGTACCTATGTTCTATCTGTTGATACCATTTCCTAACTGATTTTAGATTTGAACTAGTACATATTTACACTTGCTTAGGATATTTACTTTAAAAGAGATTTTTGTACATTTTATCGAGTGCTCCAGAATATATTCAGAATTTTGTGTATAAAACAATTCCAATTGACATCTCTTTGTTATTTGCTTGCACTCCTATATCTTGACGTGAATATAAGGTTTCATTCTTTATAGCTACCTATAATAATAAAAGCATAATATGCTAATTAGACTGGATGTCTTTCCGTATGAAGCCGGGGTTGCGAGGGAAGCCCAGGTCCCAGGTGCCAGATGGAAGTTGGAGCCAGCAGCTGGGGGAAGGAAGGCCTACTCTTTTTTTTTTTTTTTTTAATAAACGTTATTGATTTTTTATAGAGAGAAAGGGAGAAGGATAGAGAGTTAGAAACATCAATGAGAGAGAAACAATGATCAGCTGCCTCCTGTACACCCCCTACTGGGGATGTGCCCGCAACCAAGGTATATGCCCTTGACCGGAATCGAACCTGGGACCCTTCAGTCCAGAGGCTGACGCTCTATCCACTGAGCCAAACTGGTTAGGGTAGGAAGGCCTACTCTTGCACGAATTTCTTTCTTCGGGCCTCTAGTGAACTTATAACTCGATGTAGATACGGAGTCTATTTCAAAACTAGACTATTTCAAAACGTTGCTACTTCAAAAACATTATATTGCTTATTCCCCCTGAAACTTGTATCAGCCTACTATAAACCAATTCATCACAATTGAAAAAGCAAGAAAATGTATTGGTTATTTTTAATTTAATTTTTTCATCATTTTTTGTATTGTTGTTTCATAACAACAAACTTCAAGTAATATTACTGAGCTCTTCCAGACTATTTCAGCTACCGGTATTTCCTGATTTTATCTCTGCTTAAGATAACACAAATAGACAGTACAAAAGTTTACGGTTTTTGATAGAGGATTATACCTGAAAAACTTACTATAAATGTGTGTGTGTGTTTATGTAAAATGACCAATTTATACTTTCTTATTCTTTACCACCTCTACGGTACATTTCTTTATCACTTCTCCAGTGAACTAATACAATAGCCTGCTAACCCAGCTCTCTTTCTGCAGGTTCACCTACCTCCCATCATTCAATTAATCACAAGTAAATACTGAGTGCCTCTCAACGTGCTCAGCAGGCAGGTTTCCAGGGACACAAAGGATGGTTTATAAATAACTAAGAATCCAACTCTGTTTGCAGGAAGCTCAAGATCTAGGCAGGAGTGAAACAAATAAACAATTACCATGTGGTTTGCTAAGCCTTTTCAGAGATAGATGAAAATGCAGTAGTGGAGGACCAAGGAATGGAATGGAAGACACTGTGTTCAAGGCAAAGGGAATCATTCTAAAGCACAAATCAACATCTCTTGCTTAAAATGTATCTACAACTCCCCACCTCCAATAGAAAAGTCCAGAGCCCTTAGCATAGACCAGTGGTCGGCAAACCGCAGCTCGTGAGCCACATGCGGCTCTTTGGCCCCTTGAGTGTGGCTCTTCCACAAAATACCACACGTGGGCGCGCATGTAAAGTGCGATTGAAACTTCGTGGCCTGTGCATAGAAGTCGGTTTTCGGCCTGGGCGAGTCTATTTTGAAGAAGTGGTGTTAGAAGAAGTGGGGGGTGTCGGTTGGTTGGTTGGGCCACGGGAGACGCAGCACAGGCGGGCCAAGGGATACGCAGCGCGGGGGAGGCATGCAGGATTCAGGCACGAGTTGAGTGAGCCAGTCAGTCAGCAGTTTCGTACAGTGGTTAGTGCTAGTCGCATCCGCAAATCGCACGCAGGTGACAAAAGTACCTACTCAAAGCAAAAAGTTACCTGTATTTTTCCAACCAGCTGCAAATCCTACAGCTTTTCTCAACAGGTTTCAGGAATTCAGAAACAGCAAAGCGACATTAGCCTTTGTTAAAAAAACAAAAAACAAAAAACCTCTCAATGCTACTGTAACAGAATTAAATTTTTCTCCCTTTAATATTGACATTGGCAATTTTAAAATGCAATTGCTGGATTTAAAAAACAAAGAACTGTGGAGCTCGAAATTTGAACATCTTTGTTCTGATGTAGAAATATTGTAGAAAAACAAATGTGAACTTAGTTCACAGCACAAGTGGTCTGCTTTGAAAGACCTGGAGAAGGAAGATATGTTGATTTTTAACACCTGGAATAGTATTCCTGACTCATATAATCAACTAAAAAAACTAGCATTTGCTGTTCTTTCCTTATTCGGGTCTACATATTTATGGGAACAATCATTTTCAAGCATGAACCTTATCAAGAGTAAACTGAGAAGTCGTCTTATTGATGAGAACCTGGAATCGTGCCTAAAATAAAAAACAACATACAAACCTAACTTACCCAAACTTTCCAAGGAGATGCAACGCCTTTGTTCACATTAGTATTTGTCAGTCATTTTCATGATTTAATTTTATGGATATTGTAAGGTAAATTGTAAGCAATTTAATTTTATCAATAAATAATATCATTATTAAGTATGATATCAAGTTTTATTCAACGTACCTATAGTTTAACTAAGACTTAAAACTTTAAGTAAAGTTTATTAAGTTAATTTTAGGGAACGTTGTGTAGTGAAAGACGATGTAGTGTCGAGGATTGAGAAAGGTATGTTGAGATGGTTTGGACATACAGAGAAGATGAACGAAAGGAGATAGACGAAACAAGTATACAAGACGAGTGTGGATGGGAGAGTTGGAAGGGGTCGACCTCAGCGAACGTACCTCAATCAGATTAAGGCCTTTTTTTAGCAAAGGCCAGCTTAGGAGTACCCTAATTAAGTTAATAACAATATACCTACCTATATAAGTTTAAGTTTAAAAAATTTGGCTCTCAAAAGAAATTTCAATCGTTCTACTGTTGATATTTGGCTCTGTTGACTAATGAGTTTGCTGACCACTGGCATAGACCTTTGGTTTCACTTGGTATTTACACTACTCCACTAGGGGGCATTTGGAAGTGAGTAGTGTATTTCTATATATTGCTGTCTGATAAATTATAGCCTAATTTAGCAGCTTACAACATGTTTGTTTGTTATCTCACATGAGCTTCTGTGGATCAGGATTCAGAATGGTTTAGCTGGGGGGTTCTGGCTTTAATGAGAACAGTCAGGCTGTTGGTCAGAATTACTGTCATCTGAATGGGCAGGAGAATCTGGTTCATGGTCACTCATGTGGCTGTTGGCAGGAGCCTTTAGTTCCAGACCACTTGCTTTCCCTAAACCTAGAGCAGTGGTTCTCAACCTTCTGGCCCTTTAAATACAGTTCCTCATGTTGTGACCCAACCATAAAATTATTTTCGTTGCTACTTCATAACTGTAATGTTGCTACTGTTATGAATCGTAATGTAAATATCTGATATGCAGGATGGTCTTAGGCGACCCCTGTGAAAGGGTCGTTCGACCGCCAAAGGGGTCGCGACCCACAGGTTGAGAACCACTGGCCTAGAGTGACATGAGTGGTTGAGGTGTGTGTGTGTGTGTGTGTGTGTGTGTGTGTGTGTGTGTGTGAGAGAGAGAGAGAGAGAGAGAGAGAGAGAGAGAGAGAGAGAGAGAAACCCCACAATCTTTTATAACGCAGTCTCCAAATGGCAAATTATCATTTCCTTTTTTTGCTCTTGGTCACACAGACAAACTCTTGTATGCTGTAGGAGGAAATTATGCAAGGGTGTGAATAGCAAGAGTCTGGGATGATTGGCGACCCGCTTGGATACTTTTGGTTTGTCACAATGACTGGAGATTGCTACTAGCAAGAGAAAGGTCCAAGGATATTAAAGTCTTGCACAATAAAGAATTGCAGTCCCTCATCAAGTTACCAACAGTGTTGCCAAATAGCCCTTCTACACTTTGTGTACACTATCTTTTTTTACATGTACACATCTGTGCTCTTTCTGTGTCTGGCTTCTCCCAATTCCCTGTAAAATGCAATTCCTTTTGATCTCCACAAATCTTCCTTCTGGCTCCAGTGCCTTCTTCGCCTTGGCAATCTTTCAAACACTCTCTTCAGGATTTTGTACAAATATCTTCATCTCCTGGATGCATTCCCTGATCACATTAAGCAGATGAGCCCTTGCTTCCCTCTGCCTTATTCATATCTTTGTTATAGCTCTATTATGCTGCGGTGATTATTCCCTTACCAACCCTTCTCCCGCAGAAGGCTGTTAACCCCTTGTACAACTATGTTTTATAATTTTAGTTTAATCTCAGTGTCTCATACCTTACGCAGTCCCTGCACATAGTAAACATGTCCTAATACAAGTTAGTTGAATGAATAATCAAATTAGTGTCATGCTGTCTGTTTGTGAATGTGTATGTACAGGATCGTTTTGTTAAATATATTTGTTAAAATATATTTTTATTGATTTCAGAGAGGAAGGGAGGAGAGAGAGATAGAAGCATCAATGATGAGAGAGAATCATTGATCAGCTGCCTCCTGCACGGCCCCCACTGGGGATTGAGCCCACAATTTGGGCATGTGCCCTTGACTGGAATCAAACCTGGAACCCTTTAATCCGCAGGCTGACGCTCTATCCACTGAGCCAAACCAGCTAGGGCAGGATCGTGCTTTTTAAGAGGTAATTAAACAATGTGAAAGCTTGATTTGCTCTGTTTTAACCCAGACTCTGCTGGTTCCATTGTTTCTTATTAAGGTGCAAATCCGCCTTCATATAATAACTCCCACCTCAGGAAAACTTTTAAAAATAAATGTTTATATCCTAACACATTATAACAATACATGATTATTATTTTATATAAGTACTAGTGACCCAACGTGCGAAATCACGGAGACCTGGGACCCCAGACCCCGCCGTGCCGTGCCGAGGGACCTCCCTGAGTCCTGCTGCGCCGTGAGACCGAGAGTCAAGTCCCGCCACACCGCGGGACCCAGAGTGCAGTCCCCACCCATCTGTGCACACTCGCTGTTCACGCAGCCTCCTACGGGTCTTTGGTCATTACAGCATTAGGGCCTCTGGGTTTTTATAATATAGATGTGGCCTATGGTGAAAATTAAACAAAGTAAAGGGTGAGTGAATAACATCCCTTAAGAGGTGATATTAAAACTAAGACCTGAATTTAGGGGGGGAAATTGCCATGCGAATACCTGTGAGAAGAGAACTTTAGATAGAAGAACAGAGAGGTCAACAAATGCAAGGTCTCTGTGGTTGGGACAAGCGTGGCATATATGGGAGTTAGAAAGTTGACCAGTAATGTTGAAGAAATTTAAAAGGTTGAGAGATTTAGAATGAGGGGAGGAGCTAGATCATGAAGGACCTTATAGCCTATGGAAAGGAGTTTAGACTTTACTCTAAATACAGAGATTTAATGAATTTCAAAAACAAAAGTGATATCTGATTTATGCTTATAAAGTTTTTAAGTGTTGACCCTTTTATTCTGGTCTTTACTATAACCCAGTGATTTTCAACTGGTGTGCCACAAGAAGTTTTAAACATGCAATAGCTAACTATTTAGTCAGGGACACTGATCTGTCTTCCCTTATATTGTCAAAATAATAAAAAAAAATTACAATAGCCAACACAACAATAGCTGTCCAGTGCCAATGAATCAAAATTGTATCAATTTTTTTGTCAGATCAGCAAAAAATATATTTTTGGTGTGCAGCAGAATTTTAGGTATTAGTTTATGTGCCATGAGATGAAAAAGGTTGATAATCACTACTATAATCATTAGTTCCTGAATCTGACATCTGTGACAAAAGTTCTTGAAAGAATCCAAATGTAAGGGTGGCTTGTATTTGCTGATTGTGTACCATGGCTTTTATTTACAGTGTTAACATTGCATGGAACTTCAATATTGACACTTAACCCACAATCAATATTTGAATTTAAGATTTAGTTTAAAATGCCAAAATGTTCTTACACATGAACATTTTTTCTTGTCAGGTTTAGATAAACACTCATAGAAAAGTGACTAACTTTGCCCCTATATACTTCTTTATTGCCTACCATATGTACATTGCCCATTGATTTTGACAGTGCTACACATATTAGCACTCTATAAGACTCTACAGAAGGACGATAAATTTAAGCCTCACCATTGTAAATGCATTTCTGTCAATTAAAAGAAAAAAAAGACAAAACCATTATAATTAAGTTGTAATTAGGATATGTAACAAAATTCATAAATGTCTATGAAAGCCAAAATAAGTATTTAGACCAAAGCAAAGGCTAGTATAGTAAAAACTAAATTACTAGAGATTTGGTTGTGTTGTATATTATAGTAAAAACTAAATTAAATGTAACCTAGACATTTGGTTATGCTGTATATAACTGAACGGTAATCAAATTTATTTCATGATTGCTATGATAACCCTCAAATTGACTTGTTTCTCTACAAATATTATTAGGAAATAACATATAATTGACTTCTTGTAATAGATATTTAAAATAATGTTCTTTTAAAAAAAAGCATGTGAATGTTTTACTGATAGCTGCAATTTTACTTTTGTTAATTTAATCAAGATTTTGAACAAGATCTATATTTAATAGATTTGAGTTTTGTAGGCAATATTCTTCCTCCACCTCTCAAAGAATACACTTAATCAACTTAGGTTAGAAAGAGAACAATCAGTAAGCTTACAAAGAAAAGGACACACCCACTTCAAATTTCTATTTGGAGATGGAACATAGGTTAAAAAAAAAGTGACATGCCCTAACCGGTTTGGCTCAGTGGATAGAGCGTCGGTCTGTGGACTGAAGGGTCCCAGGTTCGATTCCCTGGTCAAGGGCATGTACCTTGGTTGCAGGCACATCCCCAGTTGGGAGTGTGCAGGAGGCAGCTGATCAATGTTTCTCATAGATGTTTCTAACTCTCTATCCCTCTCCCTTCCTCTCTGTAAAAAAAACCCAATAATATATATATTTTTTAAAATATGACTTAAAAAACTCCAATCATTCCATTGTCATGCAATCAAAACAAATTTATGAAGAGCAAAAGAGCATAACTATTTCAACTCTACTTTAAACCTTTCTGTAAGCTCATCTCTTATTAAAAAAAACAAGCCAAATGGACTTTTAACCATACCATAGGGTCAAATCAACAACACTTTGAAAATTCATCTGGTCAAAGCACATGTGAGAAATAAAGTAAACTGAAGAACATTTACAGTTGTATGATTTTTTCCACTCACTATTGTAACATTTCATGTTGGCCAAATAAATTGCAAATCCCAGATCATCAAAAAACAAAAGAGAAATACAATAGGGAGGACCAGGGAGAAATTATTATAATACAGAGGTTAGGAGTTCAGGCTCATGAGTCAGACAATCCTTGGTTTTAGTCCTCTGTCTCTTATTAGCTGTGTGATTTGAGGCAAATATCTCATCACTAGACTCAGTTTTCTTGTGTGTAAAATGGAAATACCACTGGGAAAATTAAGTGAGATAATGCATATAAAGTGCTTGGTACAGTGCTTTATGTATACTTGGCATTAAACAAGTGGTCATTTCCATTCATTCATTCAACATATACATTAGGCACCAAGTATAAGCCAAGCATTCTGCTGGCTAATAGAAACACAAGAACAAGACTTTTGTTGTGGAACTTATAGTTTATTAAGAAGGAGAGAATATTGACAAATAACTATATATATATATATATATATATATATATATATATATATATATATATCTCCTATATAATTAAAGGCTAATATGCAAATTGGCTGAACATCGGAACAAACGGTTGCTATGATGTGCACTGACCACCAAGGAGCAGACACTCAACACAGTAGCTGCCCCCTGGTGGTCAGTGCGCTCCTGCCTCCACAGCAGCACTAAGGATGTCCAAATGACATCTATCAGTCAGACATCAGCCAAGGGCTCCCAGACTACGAGAGGGTGCAGGCCGGGCTGGGGATGCCCCCACACCCCCCCTTCCCGAGTGCACAAATTTTGTGCACCAGACCTATAGTATATATATAAAAGGCTAAGTGACTGTCTGACCACACGACTGTCCGACCGGTAGCTATGACCTGCAATGACCACCAGAGAACAGACGCTCAATACAGGAGCTGCCGAGCAATAGCAACTTTGCAGAGTGCCTCCCTACACTCCGGGACCCTTCAGGGGATGTCGAACTGCTGGTTTTGGCCTGATCCCCGCAGGCCAGGCCGAGGGACCCCACCTGCCAGAGGGACCCCACTCACTCTGCAGATGCCCTTCAACCATAGTGCTGCCCCAGGTGCATCCAGCCGGGGAGGGACTGTGGGAAACTGGCTCCAGGGCATGTCTGGCCCATCTCACCCAGTCCACCCCACCGGCCACCTTCTAAGTAATTTCCTTTAAATGTGCACAAATCTGTGCACCGAGTCACTAGTTAATGATAAGAAAGTACTGTGAAAAGGGTGGGGAAGGGAGGTAAGCAAGAGAAAGCTTCTTAGAGAAGATACATTTTAAGCTTAGAAATACAGGAATAGACAGGGGTTGGGCAAGAAAGAAGGTAGAGGAGTGTTCCAAACAGAGGAAACAGCATATAAAATGGCACTCATTTTTTTCCCCCAGAGATTCAGATGGATGTGCTTTTCTCTTTTTCATCTCTAGTCATTCTCTTTATGGCTAGTTGTCATTCCCCTCTGCTTATGTACATTGTTTTCATTTTGCTACACCATTTTTTACTTATTTGTTTGGACAGTTCCTCTACAACCTTCAGATAGCTACTGGTACTTTGCATTGCCAGGAAATTTTTTCTAAATATAATAAGTACTATAGTAGGTGCCTCTGTGTATATTTTTTCACTTAACATTTATCACACTTTACCCTATACTTCAATTTGTGAGTGTAAGGATCTGACTTACCTTTGTACCCGTGATATCTAGCATAGTGCTGTTATATAGTAGGTTTTTAATAGATATTTGGTGGAGGGATGAGCCAAAAAAGGGAAAAGAAAAAGAAAGAACTCACTGACACAGGCAACAGTGTGGTGATTACAAGGCACAGGGGTTGGTGGAGGTGAAAGAGGGTATAGAGGGAACAAGTGGTGATAGAAAAAAAATTAAAAATTAAAGAAAAATAAATAAATAAATAAATATTTGGTGGAGACTGTATCTGATGTGTCAATTGCCTTAATGAGCAAGTGAATGAATGAGTGCATATGACAAAACACACAGAAATAAAATTAAAAAACACACAACAACAATAACACTCAAGAGCATGCAGAAAAGAAAGAAAGAAGATAAAAACGCTGTGTGATGTTTTACCCATAGGGGATATAAAGAGTTTGCCACTACTATAGCAAACAAATAAAAGGTACCTAGGAATAAATTTAACCAAGGAGGTAAGGGACCTGTATTCAGGAAATTATAGAATACCGAAGAAAGAAATTGAAAAAGACACAGATAAGTGGAAGCATATGCCATGTTCATGGATTGGAAGAATTAACATCATTAAAATGCCCATACTATCCCAAGCAAACTATAGATTCAATGCAATTCCAATTACAATATCATTGACATACTTCACAGATCTAGAACAAATATTCCAAAAACTTATATGGAACAAAAGAAGACCCCAAATAACCTCAGCAATCTTGAGAAAAAAGAACAAAGTTGGAGATACTATTCCAATTAGAATTAATCCCTGTTGTATTTGATCTTATATAATAATATAAAGAGTATTTTTTGCTTTCTATTTTAAAAACCAAAATCATATTCTAGCTACCAGACTAATTAGTTTTTAGCAATATAAAGTTTCTCATTCTTTAAATGCATAGAAAAAGTCCAATCATAATGAACAGCAAAAGTACTTACAAATATTTTGAAATTATTGTACATTATTTTTATTGAATTACACCCAGAATCCAAACATCAGAATTGCAAGGAGTCTCTGTTTTTTTGAAACTAGAGGCCCGGTGCATGAAATTCGTGCACAGGGAGGGAGGGTTCTCCTCAGCCCACCCTGCACCCTGTCCAACCCGGACCCCTTGGGGGATGTCCGAACATCCCTCTCACAATCCTGGACCACTGGCTCCTAATCGCTCACCTGCCTGCCTGCCTAGTCACCCCCAACTAGCCCCCTCTACTGGCCTGGTCACCCCCAATTGCCCCTCCTGCCAGCCTGGTCACCCCTAACTAACCCCCCACCAGCCTAGTTGCCCCTCATGGCCACCCTGCCAGTTTGGTTGCCCCACTCAGCCTGCTGTTCAGTCATTTGGTCATCCCTCATTAACCCCCCTGCCATGTTGGTCACCCCATGTAGCCTGCTTGCTTAGTTGTTTGGTCATCCCTCACTAACCCCCCTGCTGGCCTGGTTGTAGGCAGCCATCTTGTGAGGGTCTGAGGGTTAATTTGCATATTACCTCTTTATTATATAGGATAACATTTTTGCTTACAGATTTTATGGAGTGTTTTTCTTAATTAATTCAACCTAAGAGGAAGTCTGCATTTACATTAAATTATATTTGTTTATTTTACAGATGAAAAAATTGGGATTCACAGAAGGAAGTTAACTTGCCCAAGGATCCACAGCTAGTACGTGGGAAGCTGTAATTAACCTAGATGAGATGGGCTCTGATGGCCTAAGTTCTTAATGACTAAATTCCTTAATCAGAATTTCTCAGACCCTTAGGGACCCACAGATACAGTTTCAACACACAGTTGAAACTGTATCTGTGGGTCCCTAAAAGTCTGTGAATCCTAGGTTGGGAAATATACAATTAATGAGCACAGTCTTATTGTGTCATATTTTGCTGCAATAAAACCATAAACAGTTTACATAGAAATTATAAGGCATGATTAATTTAAATGTAGCATGATAATAAAAGAATCTATTAGATTATCTAAAATGTGTTAATACACACATGCATGTCTATTTATCTAACTATTTATTCGGTTATTGAAGGGTGTGGACTTGGCTGGGTACACGTAGAGAGTTTTAGTTTTCTCTAAACACTGCCTCTTTGAAGCAGTCTTTAAACCTAGGTATGCAAACCATTATAACACCAAGACTTTAAATGAAATAAAGGAGCAAGCACAGTTTAAAGAGTATCAATATCCATTTGCTCAATTTCATATGTGTTCTTTTCTAAGAGTGACCCAGCTGAGAGTGAATCTGTGAAAGAAATTTTAAAGCAGATTTCCCCGATCCCCTTCCCTCTGCCTATCTCTTCTATCCTGTTTCACAAAAGAAAGACTCACCTCAAAAATCTCTCTGAACATCAAAGTGATTTAGAATATCAGTGCAAGAAAACAAATCACTGTCAATAAATAACCAAGGAAGCATAAATCATCTTAGAACTTGTGTCTTTTCCGGTCTTATAGATAGTTCTGTTAAAGGTGAAAAACTGGCATTTAAAAGAGACTGATAATTGTGGTTTAAAGATCTCACCTCTTCCAGCTCCCCACTATTGTCAAAGAATGCATCAATTTTGAGGGAGTTCCACAATAGCAAAACAAATAACATATAGTTAAGAAATATTTCCTACTGGAAACAGATTTGTACATGAATTTAAATTTTATTTAAATAATAGAGGCCCGGTGAATGAATTCGTGCATGGGTGGGGTCCTTTGGCCTGGCCAGCGATCAGAGCTGATAGGGCCCTTCTTGCCCAATCCTGATGGGGGCCAATTGGGGCTGGCTGGCTGAGGGGTGGGACTGCAGGAGGTTGGTCAGCTTGGCGGGGAGGCTGTGGGAGGTTGGCTGTGGGAGTGCACTGACCACCAGGGGGCAGTTCCTGCATTGAGCATCTGCCTCCTGGTGGTCAGTGAGCATCAGAGCAGCCAGTTGACTAGTCATTCGTCCGACCTGGCATAATGGTCGCTTAGGCTTTTATATATATAGAAGTAAAAATATGTTGCCCTCTGGTTTGGCTCAGTGAATAGAGCATCGGCCTATGGACTAAAGGGTCTCAGGTTTGATTCTAACCAAGGGCACATGCCTGGGTTGTGGGCTCCATCCCTAGCGGGGGGTGTGCAGGAGGCAGCCGATCAATAATTCTCTCTGATCATTGATGTTTCTCTCTCTCTCTCTCTCCCTCTCCCTTTCACTGTGAAATCAATAAATATATACTTAAAAAATATGTGTGTGTGTGTGCATGCTAGCTGCCAGACTGCTGAGTTTTGAGTAATAGAGAAGTTTCTTTTTATTTAGATACAAGAAAATTTAATAATCATGGCTAATAAAATTAATAGAGTTCTTTCTGTCTTTATACATTACTAGAGGGCTGATGCACAAAAATAGTGTAAGAGTAGACCTTCCTTCCCCGGCTGCTGGCACCGGCTTCCCTCTGGCACCAGGGACCTGGGCTTCCCTCCATCCCTGGCTTCGTCCAGAAGGACATCTGGTCTAATTGACATATTACCCTTTTATTATTATAGATTTTAATTTAATTACTCTCAGTAGCCAAGCATCAGAGTTATCAACACATATATGTACACTCATTTAAGAAGAAAATTATTTCTGGGTAAATAAATAATTTATGACCTGAGTTGCATATTACATTACTTTATTAAAAATCTCTATATAAAAGCCTAAGCAACCGTTCGACCATTAGATCATTTGACCATTTGACCGGTACCTATGAAGCGCACTGACCACCAGGGGGCAGACGCTCTGACTGGTAGGTGAGCTTGCTGCTGGGGTCTGGCCAGTCAGGACTGGGTGAGACAGGCCAGACACACCCTGGAGCCCTCCCGTGGCCCCTCCCTGGCCCTGATCGAGGTTGGGTCCCTCGGCCTGGCCTATACCCTCTGCAATCTAGAACCCTTCAGGGGATGTCAGAGAGCTGGTTTAGGCCTGATCCCTGCAGGCCAGGCCAAGGGACCCCATCGGTGCACAAATCCGGGCCTCTAGTAAGCAATAATAAATATCATATTGATTTATAATTTTGTTTTATAAAATTATATGAATTAATGAGGTCTTGATTAAGAGGACTTATTATATCCTCTTATTAAGAAGACATGTTGTGTATCATATTTCTCAGTGGTTTTTGAAATACTTTTCAAAATGAGTATTAGAATTCTTAATTAAATAAAAAAATGAAGTTAGATTTTCCTTGTCAGAATTATTTTCGTTAATGGCTTTTTGGCTTGACAATGAGAACTGGCTTTACCAATTAAATTGCCTGGTAATTAAATTTAGATAAATCTGCAACTCCAAAGTTTTATAAATTTTATTTAAAGCACATAGCAAGATAAAAACCTATTATTAAAAATATTATATTGGCAAATATGTATTAAAATTAAGAATGTTTTTATTTTCCAAAACTTTCTGAATATATTGGTGGTCGGGGGGGGAAGAGACAGCTGTAATTTAGTAGATAAGAGAACAAACCAGAGCAATAAGACCTGAATTCAAATCCTGAATTCACTAGTTTCTAGCCAAGAGATTTTAGGTAAGTGACTTAACCTGTCTATACTTTGATTTTCATCTTTAAAATGGGATATCAACAGGACCTAAAGTTGTGATGAGGATTGAGTGGTTAATAGTTAGGTTAAACTGAATAAAATTTGCATGTTCAACCATTTTTAACCTCTAGAGACAGTGGTTTCACATGGTCAAACTAATAAAGTTCTTAGAACAAATGGTGAGGACTATACTGTAGAATTATTAGCTCTTGTTCAGTTAAACTAGGTGCCATTGATGAGAGTAAAATATACAGATAATAGTTGCTTAGTAAGTCTTGGAAAAGCCATTGCAGAGAACTTTCCAGAAATAGGAAAAGTAAATGATTTTGACCACTAGGTAACGAATTCTTTTGAAGTTAATGGTTTTCAAATTCTTCACTTTTGACAAAATTCAAGTAGGAACTAAATGACCTAGTAGTAAATAGGTTATTTTTTTCCCAAAAATATATCTTTATTGACTTCAGAGAGGAAGGGAGAGGGAGAGATGGATAGAAACATCAATGATGAGAGGGTATCATTGATCGGCTGCCTTCTGCACACCCCCTACTGGAGATCCAGCCCACAACTCAGGCATGCACCCCAACTGGGAATAGAACCATGACTTCCTGGTTCATAGTTCAGACACTCAACCACTGAGCCATGCCAGCTGGCCTTAAATAGGTTATTAATAATGATTTTTGATGATAGATTACTATGAGTTTACTTCTAATAGAAAAAGTTCAAGTAATTGAGTTATATTAAAAAATACTGTCATTCCTATCAATATATAAATGAAACTAATTTTTTGGTCTGTACAATTATAAAAATGAAAAATCAAAATAGAGGTGATCTTGAACTTGTTGCAGTCTAACATTAAGTAATATATATCTTTGCATATATTAATATTTTTAAATAGTTTAATCTCATTAGCAGATTCATTTCTAATAAATATTTTAATTTATAATAAAAGTTTCCTTTATTTTTTGGGATAACATTTATTGAATATGTTATTTATGATGAATTGTGTATCATATTGAAATAGCTCAATTCAGAAAAATGCCAATTTACTTATATAAAAACCATGAGTGGTGTTCGTCACATATGGACAAACAGCAACCAAGCAGAAGGAAGTCAGTCCTACAGGGGTTGCCTTGGCAATGGCTGCCCCCTCCCCCAAGCTGTTTCCCAGAGCTGTTTCCTGTAAGGGCGGAGTTTGAGGCAGGAACCTGCCCTGGGAGCATGGAGGTAGATCTTTCTAAAGCAGTGATGGCGAACCTATGACACGCGTGTCAGAGGTGACACGCGAACTCATTTTTTGGTTGATTTTTCTTTGTTAAATGGCATTTAAATATATAAAATAAATATCAAAAATATAAACCTTTGTTTTACTATGGTTGCAAATATCAAAAAATTTCTATATGTGACATGGCACCAGAGTTAAGTTAGGGTTTTTCAAAATGTTGACACACCGAGCTCAAAAGGTTCGCCATCACTGTTCTAAAGTGTGCCCCAGCACAGGGTGAACCTGAGTGGGGCAGCTGAAAGGCTTAGAAAAGACAGACAAGAGAATGAAAGCCGGGTCTCGGGTCTCGGGTGGGACGCTGTTTCTCTAAGAGACAGCGACCACACCCACAGCCATGCCTTTAGCTTATAGCAGATGCTGCAAGGCAAAGTAAGGGCGTGACCAAGATGTTTACAAACATTCTCCTGGGTTTCAATCCTACTCAACTACATGCACCTGAACTCTATCAAGCCCACATCACTCAGGCACGTGGGGCCATGTGTTCCAACCATAGGTTCACGCTTACAGCTACAGCTGTTGGCTATAATTGTGCTGGGAGGGCCCTGCCCTCCAAGCTGGGACTTCCACGTGGCAATGAGAGGACTGGTGCCCTCTCATCAGTCCAATGCTTGAACCTGCCCCACCCCATAACAAAGAAACAAAGGAAACTTTCCCCATCGAATTTCTGAATAGTATTACTCCTTCTGGAATGCTGTGTCATAAATTAAAATTGAAAGTGGGTGCAATCATCATGCTATTGAGAAATCTCAGTAGTAAATGGGGTCTTTGTAATGGCACCAGATTCATTATCAAAAGATTATGACCTAACATTATCAAAGCTGAAGTATTAACAGGATCTGCAGAGGAAGAGGCTGTTCTGATTCCAAGAATTAATTTGTCCACATCTGACACTGGCCTCCCATTTAAATTGATTCGACGACCGTTTCCCGTGATGCCAGCATTTGTGATGACTATTAATAAATCACAAGGACAAACTCTAGACAGAGTAGGCATGTTCCTACCGGAACCCGTTTTTGCACATGGTCAGTTATATGTTGCTTCCTCTCGAGTTTGAAGAGCAGGTGATGTTACAGTTAAAGTTCTAAGTACTTTATCACAAGGGAAATTAGTCAAGCACTCTGAAAGTGTTTTCACTCTTAATGTGGTGTACAGGGAGATATTAGAATAAGTTGAATCACTTTATCAGTCAGTGTTTGCATCACTGTTGTTTTTATATCATGTTTTTGTTGTTTTCATATCATGTTTCTGTCATTTTTATATCATGCCTCTGTTGTTATATCCTTTTGTTGCTGTTTATTTATTAATAAATTTATATATTATTTTCATATACATTTTACTAATTTCCTTTAATCTCTCACACTTCTATTATAGAGAAAGGGCAAATAGCAATATTAAAATATCTCTGCTAATTAATTCCCTTTAAAAAAATGTTTTATTGATTTTTTACAGAGAGGAAGGGAGAGGCATAGAGAGTTAGAAACATCGATGAGAGAGAAACATCGATCAGCTGCCTCCTGCACACTCCCTACTGTGGATGTGCCCGCAACCAAGGTGCATGCCTTTGACCGGAATCAAACCTGGGACCCTTGAGTCCACAGGCTGATGCTCTATCCACTGAGCCAAACCAGTTAGGGCAATTAATTCCCTTTTAATGTGCACGAATTTCATGCACCGGGCTACTAGTTAAATATATAATTATAATAAATTTTAATAGATAAATTCAATTTATATCCATCATCTAATTATCTTGTGCCTGAATAGATAGGAATAAATCAGTAAGTGCTGTATAAGATACCCTGTCGACTTCTTTAATTTCTGGGGGTGGCATTTCCTCAGGCCTTCTCTCTTGGATTTGATGAGCATTATTTCTTTACTCTTAAAGCAAAGAAGTGAAAAATCACAGTTTCTTCTTCCCTGGGTTAATAATTCATAACTTGGATTAATTCTGGCTCTCCCTACTCTCTAAGTTTCCACTTAAAAGGACTTGGTGTTGGGATAGACACCAGGGCAATGATCTGGAACGGCTGAGTTATTTGCATTGTAATAAGCTGTCAGGGAGTTCGTGACCTCTTAATTATTTTTCACATTCTTTAGAAGGTAGAGAATTGATCCTCCTTTTTTCTTGGTCTTGGGTATTAGTTGTTGAACTGAAGACTATTAATAAGCAAATGAACACTCAGCACTCACACACAGAATGAAGCAAATATTTTTTTTAACCTTTATTGTTGAAAGAATTACATATGCCCTCTCTTTTCCCCATTGACCCTCTCCAGCCCCCCTACCCCCAAGCACAGATTTTGTACAAAGTGTAGAAACATGCCCAGATTCAGGGGGCTGAGGACACCAAAATGAGGTTCTATAAACAGTATGCTTTCTAGCTTTTAGACAGGTGCTATATAAATCCAAGACAGTCTGTCAAGTGGAGATTATATCAGCACCACAGAATGTCTATACTATACTTCATAAAACATATTTCACTGAGATCTACTTAAAATTAAAAAATATATATATACCCATTTCTAAATTATCTGTCATTTTATTTAGAAATTTCAGGAAAAATAATGAAATAAAATTAAGATTATTACCATCAACATCATAGGTTAAAATTAAAAACTATTTTTAGTCTTTTAGTATCAATTATTTAAAACTTTATTACAGAATAAATGATCAAAACTAGAAGAAAAGAAAAAACGCACAAGAAAAAATGCAATAATTGTACCAATGAAATTATATTATTTTTATAAGGACTTCAACAATCTAGATGTAAAGACTATTGCCCCAGTATACAGATAATGTCTAAAAGTGATTATCTAACAACATTGCTTCTTTTTTTGTTCCTGTTTGATCACCACTCTATAAGTTATCACTGACCTAATCAATTCAACATCACTGGGGGCTAGGAAGAGGTTTTTAGTACATGAAAACAAATAAATTTTAGAGACAATCTTAGTTCTCTATAATGTAGATGTAACAAAGTATCAATATAGTCAATTCAGGTAAGATTGGTAAGAATAAAATCACAGATTAAAGTTTGGGATTATATAACACTAGAGGCCTGGTGCACAAAAATTTGTGCACTCAAGGGGGAGAGGGGGGTACTTCAGCCCGGCCTGTGCCCTCTCGCAGTCTGGGACCTGCTGGCTTAGGCCTGCTCCCGGGTGGCAGAGGGCCGGCCCAATCCCTAGGTGCAGCCCCTGGTCGGGCTCAGAGCAGGACCGATTGGGGAGTTGGGACGCCGCCCCCTGTCATGCACAGAGCAGGGCGGATTGGGAGGTTGTGATGCCACCCTCAGTCACGCTCAGGGTAGGGCTGATTGGGGGGTTGGGGCACCGCCCCCTGTCACACTCAAGGCAGGGTCGATGGGGAGGTTGTGGCGCCACCCCCTGTCACACACAGAGCAGGGGCAATCAGGGGGTTGGGGAGCTCCCCCCCGTCACTCACAGAGTAGGGCCGATAGGGGAGTTGGCGCACCACCCCCTGTCACACAAAGAGCAGGGCAGATCAGGGGGTTGGGGCGCTGCCACTGTCACACACAGAGCCGCAGGGCATCAGGGGGTTTGGGCGCTGCCCCCTGTCACGCTGATCCCGGTGCCAGGAGGCCTCTCAGCTCCGCTGATCCCGGTGCCGGGAGGCATATTACCCTTTTACTATATAGAATAGAGGCCTGGTGCATGGGTGGGGGCCAGCTGGTTTGCCCTGAAGGGTGTCCTGGATCAGGGTGGGGGTCCCCACTGGGGTGCCTGGCCAGCCTGGATGAGGGGATGATGGCTGTTTGCAGCTGGTCACACACCCTTCAGGGTGGGGATCCCCACTGGGGTGCCTGGCCAGTCTGGGTGAGGGGCTGAGGGCTGTTTTCAGGCTGGGACTGAAGCTCCCAACTGCTCCTTTTTTTCTTTTTTTTTTTTATTCTGGGCCAGCTTTAGCTCTGAGGCTTGGCCTCAGCTCTGAGGCCTCAGCTGCTGAAAACACGTATCTGGTTTGTTTCGGTTCTATAATCGAAACTCTGTATCAATTCCAGCTCTGAGATACCAGCTCTCTGAAAGCTGATTTCTGGGGTTTTGTTTAGCTCCCATATTTGTTACAATGTTTTTTAAACTGCAAGCTCAGAGGCCGGCAAGGCAGGCGGGGAACGTTGGAGTCCTTCATCACTGAAGCAAGCAAGCCTCATGTTAGTTTCAAGCTGCCTGGCTGCCGGCCGCCATCTTGGCTGGCAGTTAATTTGCATATCTTGCTGATTAGCCAATGGGAAGGGTAGCGGTTGTATGCCAATTACCATGTTTCTCTTTTATTAGATAGGATAACTTGGAGAGTTCCTAAGGGAATGCTCAGTAATCTTGCAGTTTTCAATTATTATCTTCTGAGAATACTATTATTTAGGACTGATTGTGGCTTACATGTGGAAAGACAGCAGATTCTGAAGTTTATATGTGACTTTCCATCTATATTATAAATAAATATAAAAACTTCTCAAGACAGTGCTTACATTTATTAATATACAGTATTGCCCAAGAACACAATGCATTATTATCTATGTCCTTTGCTCATTGATAATAACATTGATTTTTTTGTAGTGGACAATCTTTTGGCAACTTCAACATTTGTAACAAATCTGAGAACCTGATAATAAGTGGATAAAGTTCTGATCCTTTGAAACATTTGGTATTCTAAGATTCAGCAGTGTTGTTTATTGGCTAGAATTCAGTGATCGGCAAACTGCAGCTCGCGAGCCACATGCAGCTCTTTGGCCCCTTGAGTGTGGCTCTTCCTAAGCCTTAGGAGTACCCTAATTAAGTTAATAACAATGTACCTACCTATATACATTGTTATAATTTAAAAAATTTGGCTCTCAAAAGAAATTTCAGTCATTGTACTGTTGATATTTGGCTCTGTTGACTAATGAGTTTGCCGACCACTGGCTAGATCCATGATTCAATGAATGCACTTTTCCAACAAGCTTAGCTATTTTATTTCTCTGCCCACATAAAATCCCTGAGGACAATATTACTCCCTCCCCAACAATAGCCAAAAAGTGTCAATGATTTGACTCATGTACATAAAACCAGTGGGCAATGAAACATCCATCTTATATAAAAACTGCTGTTTGAAATTTTAACCCTGCATTTTGGCTTCTATAAATGCTTGTTGACTTAAATAATAAAGAAAATAGGACTACTCCCATTTCAGAGAGGCCATTAAACCTTCTCCAGACGAAGTTATCAGTGCTGGCATCAGGCCAAGCCTTTGGTCAAGGTCTCAAAGCCCCAACACATAGGGGCTCTGTAAGAACTTGCAAAGGGAACTGGGAAAACCCCATATTTGGGAGACAAAGAAGGTAAAATGGTATAAATACAGGAAACTTCCTGTGATTTCACCCAGAATTTGAGAGACATTTTCTTCTGGGCCCGCACATAATAATAATAAATGTAACTCCATCTCTCTAAGTGTTGCTTGGTTCTTCTCCAGTTTTTCTGTAACAAAATAAGCAAGAGTAGAATTGAAAGTTTCATTTGAGAGTGCATGCATTCATTTCGCAAGTATTTTCTTTAAACTTCCCATGTGCTCAGCAAACTAAAATGATTTATAACTAAATAATAGTAAGGGAAGACATACAAAAATAACCATGCCAAAGCCATGGATTAAAATGGAGATAATGACAATGACTCTGAAGTGTTAAAAGAAGAGCTAAATTATGCTTGCTATTTTTTATTTCTGAAAGCAAGTAAGTGTTTTTATTTTAGTAAGCTTTTTTATTTTCTCTTTAGTAGGATTGTAACTTAAAATACATATTGTTGAAAATATTACTTTTGATACTTAAAGAAAAAAAATTATCAGTAATTCATTTATTGAAGCAATGTATTTTACAATCACAGCAGGCATATGGCAATAATAATAATCATTGCCTCTCTGTTTCTTTAGAAACATTTAGAACTTATTCTCATAAAAAATAGTCATCTCTAAAGGCCAGGACAGCAATTTAATAAGCTGGAGATTAATTACAATTACATTATGTCTCAGAAAATGGACATTGTGTAATAAGGCACAGTAAGATTCCCGGGAGAAACCACATTGGTTATTTTCAGTTGGCTATTTCTATTAGATACAGGAATAGCACTGAGAAGTTTTGAAAATTTAATGGTCTCTGTCCTCCCTGGAGGACTAAATCCGTAGATTGAAATGAAATATTATGCTGGATTTCAAAATAGAATATCGTGAATAAGGTACGCAAATTAACATCAGTGGTTAGTCAGAGAAAACAATCAAACATTGCACATGTTAAACTAGCCATGTAGAATGGCATGGGTTCATAAGTTCAAGGCCTTCATGAAATACTGCTGTGGGCAGGTCAACATTTCAATCAAACTTGGAAATAAAATCCTCAGGTCTATGACTGAACGTATTTTCCAGTCTGCGTTACATATGCACATCACATTCTGTTATTATACAAAATGCATAGGTTCCAAAAATAAGCACAAATGGTCACCTCCAATCAAGTTATTAACAACCCAGTGAAATTCAATCTGGCTAAAAACCAAAATTGGCAGTCTGCTGTCTGATCTCCTACAGATGTTCTTTCTTCCCTGTAGAATCTATCCTTTGTTTTAACCTGCCAGCATACATCAATGCTAATCCTTACCCAAAACAGCTATGCGGGACCATCTCTATATTTTGAAATGTAAAGTTGATCATTGTTTCTGAGCAAATGTTTCATGTTTTACTTGCTATTTACTGATTTCTGAGCTTTCCCCAGGAATGGCAGTTTTAAGTCACTAATCCTACATTATCATTATATTTCTATAAAAGTATTCTATTAACTGTTCTTAGCACCCCATTTTATGTAATTATATTTATAAGTGCAAATGAAATAAAAATAAAAATTCTACCGACTGTTTGATTCATCCATTTGTAAAGCAATTGAGTAAAATAAAAACCTGTCATCTGCTCTGTTATTCAAAATCCAAATGTTTTTAACATGGTCCTCAGTAGCCTTTTAATAGTTATAATTCCAGGAGAAATATATTAAGATAATATTTGACAGCACTTCTCAAAATATGTATTTTGGACTTTCAGCACCTTCCTCGATTTACTATTGATATGTATCAGTTTTTCTTTCCATTTCTTACTTTTCTATTGCAAATTTATTGAGGTGTTTTAAATAATGAAAATAGCTTTTAACTTTTTTTAATGTTAAAAAGAAATGAAAGAAAAATTTGTTTACCTTGGCATAATCACAAAACCTCAAAAGAATGAGTCTTTAGATGTTTTACAATTGGGAAAAATAAAGCTTTTTTATAGTAATATTGTATAAAATCACCAGATAGCATCCCCTAGTCCTTGTAGAAGATTCCTGTTCTCTTGGTAGACAAAACATTTAAAAGAACAACCAAAAATTAATCTTCACCAAAAATGGAGATATTTCTAAGTACTAGCTGCTTTTTTTTGTATTGTACTTTTTTCATTGAAGTTAGTCCCTTGCTTCCACTTTTACCAATATTAAAAACTCAAATATTTATTGCCTACATGAACTATAGGGTTTATGACCAAGCAAGGCCTAGCAAGCACTAAAATTCTCTTCTTAAAATCTCTTTCCAAGGACATAAAGTCCAGGGTTGTATGTCAAATGCCTGACTGATTCTCATAACATGGTAACGAGTCTTCAAAATCAAAGCTGTTTTGCTACAAAAGGCACAGCCCATAAGGCAAAATTATATGTACAATTTCTAAGCTGAGCTCCCTGATCACTCCTGTTTTCCTCTGAGAACCTCAAGCTGTGGTTTACAAAGAGCTTTCTTGCAGAATGTGCTGTGAAATAGCAAATGGATTTTAACTTATCTGTTACCTTGGGGCTTTGTTTACTTCCCTAAATGGAGAGCAGCGGGATATAAAGAGAGAATTCTGGAAAAGAATACCTTCCAGAACTGTTTCCCATGCCCTCTTCTGAAGAAAAATATTGTTGTGGTTAAATGTGTTGTAGAAATACAGTAACTGATTAAACAAAGATAAATGTTTTTGTTTATCTGCTTGTTTGGGATGGCCCAGAGCTTTTCCTATTCTAATGTTTGGTGAATGCCTCAAAAGGAAATATGGATAAAACCAGTGTGAACTGTTATTTCACCCCAGCATATATATTTTGTTGATTTCTTCTGAAGATTTATATTCAACCAAATGTACTTTGGGAATGTTGGCCTAGTAGAAGCTAATGGTAACCACTTGTTTTAAGAAATTAATTACAAAAATTTCAATACTATCATTAATGGTGCATGTTTTTGTTTTGTGTGCCATATCAATGAATGCAAAGCTTTGGAATATTTTTCTATTCCAATTACTATTGGAAAACAGTCTATTTTAGATGTGATGTGTATCATTATGCATTTTCTCAAAGAGAAATGCCTATACATTTAAAAATACCCAAGTAACTGACTAAATTTGTTACATTTCTATATGAGATGTGTTGATGCAAATTGTGACATGGTACGATTGTTTAAATTGATTGTTAAAAAATTCCTGCTGAATCAATGTATGTTAAAGTAGGAAGATGTTAATAGAGCCATTTCATAAATTTATCTCCCTCATTTTAAGGAAATTCCAGCTCAAGGAGGTAAAATAATATGTTCAAGTTTGAGTATTGGGGGGAGAAGCAAAAAATTAAGATAAAACGATTATAAACAAAAAAGAATACCTGCGGTAGAAATGGTAGAAATGAGACAATCTCTCTCTCTCTCTCTCTCTCTCTCTCTCTCTCTCTCTCTCTCTCTCTCTCTCATTTGGAGCCCAAAGATTCCCAGCCCAGGCTTCTGACATGTTAAAGGGCTTCCATTCCCAAGGCCACCTCATGGTCCTGTGAAAGCTACTGTAGTTTTATTTTTTAAAAATATTTTATTGATTTTTTACAGAGAGGAGGGGAGAGGGATAGAGAGTTAGAAACATCGATCAGCTGCCTCCTGCACATCCCAAACTGGGGATGTGCCCGCAACCAAGGTACATGCCCTTGACCGGAATCAAACCTGGGACCTTTCAGTCCGCAGGCTGACACTCTATCCACTGAGCCAAACCGGTTAGGGCATGTAGTTTTAGCATTTAGGTGTTCCTTCTAAACAGCGACAAGGAGGGACAGATGAAAAGGATGTTTGTTAAGAGCATTTTCTGGAAGTTGCACACCCTGCTCTCCTTATATTCATTAGCTAAAATTTAGACACATAATCAAACCTCAAGGCAAGGAAGTTGTGTGCCCAGGTAAAAATTGAGAAGAAAGTGAGAAGAGTGATTAGGAGATAATTAGCACCTTCCGCCACTCGGGAAGCTAATTAAGACAGAACTTTAAAGTTAAATCAGCTCTTTAGAATTCCTGTCTATTTCTTCTTGACCACATTTCCACTTATTATGTGAATATTCTCAAGTTCTTCATTATTAAATCTGTCATGTTCTATGTCGTCTTCCCTACCTCACAAACCTTTTCCTAACTACCCTGCCTCAGAATGATGAGTTAGCTCTTTGAATTGTGATGTATTCAGTCAAACCACAAATTCCAGCTTACACTGTATTGCAGACACTGACTTCTGTTTGCATGCCGTCTTTCTGTACCTGCATTGCAGATTTCAAGAGGCCAGGGAGCGCAACTTTACTACTGGCTTGTAGCTGTCCCTAGTTTGTGATTTGCTAGATAGAATGGCCTTTGAGTCTTCATCCTGATTTACTGGGTGTAACCTTGTTACATACTAATTTACAAAAATTCATCCCACCTTCTGCCTCCTATAGAACCACAAACCAACTCTTCTTAAGGGTGCCAACTAGCATGTTAGTATTGGAACACTGTAGCCATGATGCACAGGAGAAGACATCTTGAATTTTAATCCTCTCCTCAGTGCTCAATCATATGATATTTTAATAGAGTCAAAGTTTGCAGATTGTTGGCCTACAGACTGAATCTAGTTTTAGATATATATTTTTTGGTTCATACAAGGTCATTAAAAGAGTGATTTAGTAGTCAACATTTAAAAATCAGGACATGTCATGTTAAAAAAACAAACAAACTGCATTTCTAGGTTCTTCTGAAAATTCAAAGATCTGGCAACTTGGTTCAACATGCTCACATGTTATTAATAGGCATCAGCTGAGTATCTGTCATGTTTGGAAGAGACAATGCTATGTGTTCACTAAATCAATCTTTCTTCCTTCCCTTCTCCTTTACTTCACTTCTCTCTCTCTCTCTCTCTCTCTCTCTCTCTCTCTCTCTCTCTTTCTTTCTTTCTTTCCTTCCTCCTCTCTCTCTCTCTCTCTCTCTCTCTCTCTCTCTCTCTCTCTCTCTCTCTCTCTCTCTCTCTCTCTCTCTTTCTTTCTTTCTTCCTTTTTCTGAGCATACGACCAAGCCATATTTCTCAATAAATTAGGTATGCGTGTTTGATCGAGTTCAAAAAATCAAATATAGTTAAAAGTGATTTATGTCACTTCAAGGTATGACTGTTGAAAAAGTTGTCTATATATGATGCTCAATGCTCAAGTTCTTACCTTATATGTCTGACTATACAGAGGATATGGTTGGAAGACTTCAAGGCCATAAGAGATGAGGGAGGCACTGCCTGGAAGAAGCCTGGATCCTTGAACTACTACCTGGAGCTGAGTACCCATGCTAATTTTCACTATAACATATACAATAAATAAACCTGTTGTAATAAACCATAGGGATTGGGGGATTATTTGTCACATCATTTAACCTAACCTGACTAAAACACCTGCTTTAGACAGCAGTAGGCAGTCTAGTTCACCATGATCTCCATCAAGCCTGATTTATCTTCCTACTTCTGGTAAGGAGTTGACATTATGACTCAAATTATGCATCTAGATTAGTAATGTAGAGAGTTTTGAGGACCAAATTTAAAAGGAATTTGACAAACTGAAGCACTTAAAAATTAATTTACCAAGGTCTGGATTACGTGTAATTAAAAACACCTGAAGGAATTGTGAATGAATGTACAGCTTAGAAATGATAGATTTAAAATATATTATAAACAATTTCCAAATATTTGAAAGGGTTGATGCAGTGAGAATTTGAATTTGCTCTCCATTACTCTTGAGGGTATATTAGGACCAATTGAATAAAAATACAAACTGAAATTCCATCATTCAAAGAGTTACATTGGGTTACTAGGTTGAACTAAAAGACCTCTGAATTCCAGAAAAGTTCTTGGATTTTATTAAGTTGGTACTATAAAAATTATTCATCTTATATGTGAGTGGCTCTGCTTTCTTTGAAATACAATATTTGTTTTGTTGTGGTTTGGTTTTTACTGTTGCAGTGAGCTTCCAATGATTTGCTTTCAAAGTAAGCTTCAGCTATGTTACAGATTGATTGTTTGTTATGAATGCAAAATGAAATTGTCTTGGTAAAATAATTAGTAATCAATAGGCATAATTAATAAGAGCATTTTTATTTTATAGTTCCTAATATTAAAGATAGATACATGAGCTTTTTTAATATGAATCTTCTTAATAGATCCAATGACTATTCAATTAAATTTTATACATTTTTTACAGAATCTCAGTTAATGTTAATATCATTAAAATATATTTAGTGACTTTCCTAAAATAGTTCCTTTACTTAAAAACACCAAGTATTTCCATGTTTCTGCCCATCTTTATATTTTTTAAATCTATATGACCTACTATGAAATGATGACGAAAAAATACAGATGAAGTTACCTGACTTCCCCTTTCCCAATTATAAGTTTATTATTATTTTTTAATCCTTACCTGAGGATATGTTTTTATTGATTTTAGAGAGAGAGGAAGGGAAAGGGAAAAAGTGGGGAGAGGGAGAGAGAGAGAGAGAGAGAGAGATTGGTTGCCTTCTGATCCATTGCCTCCCTTGCCTCCCATACACTCCCCTACTGGGGATTGAACCCACAAACTTTGGTGTACAGGACGACTCTCCAATCAACTGAGCCACACAGCAGGACCCCCTCCCCCAATTCTATTCACCTCTTTCTCTTTCCAGAAATAACCATTAGCTACAATTGGGACTGTATCATTCCTATGCATGTTTTTGAATTATTACTATACTTGAGACCTGATGCATGAAAATTCGTGCAAGAGTAGGCCTTCCTTCCCCTGGCTTCCGGCACTGGATTCTCTCTGGCACCTAAGACCCGGGCTTCTCTCCCTTGGCTGCCAGCAGGCACCCGGGACCCGGGCTGCTTCCTTCCTCCAGCCACCTGCATGAACCCTGGACCCTGGCTGGCTTTCCCCGGGCCCGGCTTGGTCAAGAAGGACCTCCGGAAGATGTCCAGTCTAATTAGCATATTACCCTTTTATTATTATAGATAAGCAAGTATTAATAAGCTATATATAATTGATTTTCCTGTTTAAAAAACATATAAATGCGCCACATGGAGTTGAATTTGCTTTTCCTATTCGACATTATGTTTTGTTTTCAATAAAGTACATGCATTTCTGGTATATATTTTATTTTTCCTTTAAGCATTTAAACAATTAACTAATTGTAGAACAGATAATCCATTCATATGCCACCAAAGTCAATAAGCATAAAACACTACTTACAGAGTTTAAAGTTTCCTTCCTACCTCTGTACTTTAACCACCTAGTTTCCATCCACCCACCTCAGTCACCAAAAATAGGTACCCATGGTTACTAGTTTCTTGTGTAGCCCTCCCGAAATGTTTTAAATGTATAAATAAATGGTATTATGCTATGTTTGCACTGTTATGTACATTGGTTTTTTAATGCTTACAATAAATTGGTTTTCTTTTCATATCAGTGCATAAAAGGCATCCTTTATTCTTTCTTAGTGTAGCATTATGTATGTTTCATTTCACAAACTTTTGGCTGGAGGCCTTCCTCCCTTCCTTGCCAGATGGGCCTCTCCATAGGGCAACTTACAATATGGCAGCTTGCTTCTTCCACAGCAAGGACTCTATGAGAGAAATAATGCCAAATACATAGAGAGCTACAAAGAATAGGAAATATAATAATAGATGCACGTGCATTGGTGTGAAAATAGAAAACTAGAGCAGCCAACAGATGTTCACTAGGAAGCACTGTGAGACAGTAAAACCGGAACTGACAGGAGGTGGAGTTTTGGCCCATTCCAAATGTAGGTAAATGGCAGGGCTTGCAGTAAGGAAGCTTAAAGGAGTAGGAATATTCTAATAAGGCTCCAGCATGACCTGCCAAGGCCAATTTTCATGGCAGGATCACAGGGAGTGGCTGTTGGCAATGGAATTCAGATTTAGCATGGCACAGGTAACAGAGAGGAAGGCAAGGGCTCTCCAGGTAAAAGGCGGAACAGAGAGCAGAGCCAGGACTATCAGGAAGCAAGGTGCTACAAAAAGCTACAGAAGAGGAAGCTCTGTGAAATTAGAAAGCGTATCTGAGTCAAGTCTTCCCTTGAAAGATTGGGAAAACGAATTTCACACAAAAATAAGCATGCAAAAAATATTAAGGTCGAATCCCATTAAGTAAAAAGAGAATAAAGAACAAAAGCACATCCATTCAGTGAAAGGACCTCAGAAAAGACATCCTGTAGATAGGTAGACAAATAAACAAATATATATTAAAACCTTACCTACTATCTCAGAATGAGATAAAAGTGTCAAGAAAATTACATAAGAAATAAATGCATAAAAATACCACATAAAATCTGACTTCAAAAAATTCAGAAATGAGATAACAACATTTTTAAAAATCATATTTTATTATTTAAATGCTCTTATGAATATTTTGTGCCTATAACTTGGAACATATGTGCTAGCGTTTCACTGAGGTATATGCCTAGATATAAAATTGCTTCATCGAATTGTGTGCACATCTTTAAATTGACTAAATATTGCCAAGTTGTTATCTAAAATGGTTATGCTAGTTTACATTCACACCAATATGTTAGGAGATTCAACAATTTCTACTTATACTACCCACATATTTATGGTCAGACTGTTATAATTTTGCCAGTCTATTTTGTGTGAAATTGTAACAAAACATTTACATTTTTATCTCTGTGATTACTAATGAGGTTTAGCATTTTAAATATGATTTTTTCAGAAAAAAATCATATTTTTTTCTGAATTACCTACTTACATCCTTTACCTATTTTCTTCTGCATTTTTTCTCATTGGTAGCAATAATCTCCCTTCCCCTTCCCCTTCCCCTTCCCCCTCCTCTTCCCCTTCCCCTTCCCCTTCCCCTTCCCCTTCCCCTTCCCCTTCCCCTTCCCCTTCCTCTTCCCCGTCTCCTTCTCCTTCTCCTTCTCCTTCTCCTTCTCCTTCTCCTTCTCCTTCTCCTTCTCCTTCTCCTTCTCCTTCTCCTTCTCCTTCTCCTTCTCCTTCTCCTTCTCCTTCTCCTTCTCCTTCTCCTTCTCCTTCTCCTTCTCCTTCTCCTTCTCCTTCTCCTTCTCCTTCTCCTTCTCCTTCTTCTTCTTCTTCTTCTTCTTCTTCTTCTTCTTCTTCTTCTTCTTCTTCTTCTTCTTCTTCTTCATCTCTCTTCTTTCTCTTTTTTTGTTGTTATCCTCATCTGAGGATTTTTTTCCCATTGATTTTTAGAGAGAGTGGAAGGGAGGGGAATAGGGTGAGAGAGAGACAAAGAGAGAGAGAGAGGGAGAGATACAGAGAGAGAGAGAGAGAGAGAGAGAGACATCAATGTGAGAGAGATACATGGATTGATTGTCTTCTACACACACCCTGACCAAGGGTGTGATCAAACCCAAAACCCAGGTATGTTCTCTTGGTGTGAGGTTTGACACTCTAACCATTGAGCACACAGGCCAGGGCTTGATTGTAATAGTTCTTTTACCTTTTCTGAAAAACACTACTCTGCTATATGCATGTTAAGTGTCTTATTTTAAGTTCCACTTTTTTATTTATTTATTTTCAATTTCAGTGTCTCTTTTTGAATCAAAATTTGCCAGTTTTATGTAGCATACATTTCAACAAATTTTTATATATGCCTTGTGGTGTTGTGTTTTTGTGTGTTTTTTCTCTCTCCTGTCCCAATAAGAAAAATAAATGTCCTATACATTCTTCAACATTTTATAAAGTTTTGCTTTTATAATTGAGTCTTTAATCCGTGTGGACTCGATTTTATGAGGTATGATGTGAGGTATGGTTCTAATTAGTATTTCGATAACCACGTGGAAACCAGTTGTTCACTCATACGAACAATACTGCAAATGGATCCTTGTGCTCACCTAGAAGTGCAGGTACTGGAGTAAAGCATGTGCCCATTTTTGTATTCATTAGCTATTGCCAAATTATTTTTCTAAGAAAATTTTCAAGTTGACACTATCACTAATGAAGTCTGAGTTCTACTTTTCTATGAATGTCATCAAATATTAATTTGCACCAATCTGATGAATGTTAATTGCTCTATCAGTAGTCATTTTACAAAGACATTTTTTTCTTTCAGTTTGTTTACTGGGGATATATTACATAATTACTTGTTCAAAGTGGATGATCTATTTTCTGAGTTTGTATGATTTATAAATCCTAGATTATTTCTTTCAGACTGGTAATCAAATGTGCACAAAGAACTTATTAAATAATGACCCCTTCCTCCCATTGTTGCCTTGTATCTAAGACATGATCTTAAAGATAATCAAGGAAAAGAAACTTACCATTATCCATTTGTATTTTCTCATCACCGTGCTTTAAATATTCATAATACTAATAATATCTTAGGTCTGTATGAACACTTGACAATTTTAATTTTAACATACATTTCAGTGTTTAAAACCCTGATTACAGTTTCTCATCACTAAACATAATAGAACTAAAAAAATTTTTGTGTTTATGAGTCACTTTCAATTATTTAATGTTTCATCAAAAATGCCTGCATATTTATATCAACTTTCTGTTTATCCCTTAGATTATTCATGCCTGAGTAGAGTGTCAGCTGCAGAAATAGGAGGTTTAATGAGTTTCATGGGGATACCTCATTCCAAAAACAAAAACTGGAAAAGGACTATAACACAAGTGCCTGCATACTAATATGGCCCCTTGTTAGAACCAATTTCAGGGGCACAAGATGATAGATAGTTCATACACAATATATATCTCCTTTAGAGAGGCTTGTACTTCCGATTTGGTTTACTTTGTATAAATTAATCTACAGACACTGTACAAATACGAAACATATAAGCAACAAATACCCAAAGGCAGAGATTGCCATTATTCTACCCCAAATACTGCCTTATTCTGCAGTTGCTCAGATTTTATTTTAGACTTTTAATTTGTTCTGCTTTTCTTTTTTCTTTTTTAAAAAGAACCATTGTTATTTATAATAGAAATGGGACACATCATAAAAATAAACATTTAACTTAGCATACTACACAGACATTCTTTTTCTTTGAAAGAGACCCTTAATTTACTTTGGTGAAGATAATGCATTATAAAGCAACTTTTTAAAACATGTTTAATCTATGCTCTGCAGTGCTAGTCTATTGGGACAGCAAGCAAAGTTAATTTAAAGAAGTGAAATTTAAATTTTATGATCTATGAAAAATAGAGAACTAAAGTAATTATTCATGCTTTTCAGGTTAAAAATTCCAATATATCTATAATAATCTATAATACAAGTGTAATATGCAAATCGACCGAACAGCAGAATGACCATCTGGACGACTTTCCGACGACCACGCTATGACACCCACTGGCGCCAGGCCAGCCAAGGCAGGCGCGATGCGATTGGTTGGGGGCCCGGCCATCGCCCATGACCGCCATGCAGAGGGAGGCTCAGGCCACTGGCTGGCAGGGCAATAAATAGGGGTGCTCCACAATTGCCCCAAAGAGGGAGGCCCAGGCCACCAAACAGCTGGCTGCAGTGGGGGGAGGGGGACTCTCCCACTCTGTGGGGGGCTATACATCATGGAGCCCCCACCAGGTGTGTGCAGGGCCTACCTCTTTGGGGCTATTGATCACAGGGCTCCCGGACTATGAGAGGGCACAGGCTGGACTGAGGACCACCCTCTCCGAGTGCACACATTTCATGTGCTGGGCCTCTAGTGTATAAATAAAAAGCAAGATTTTGAATCTGTATGATATAGGTACATTATTGTGTGTATGGATTATGTGTGTGAGTGTGTGTGTGTGTGTGTGTGCAGCAAAATACATGGAATTATAATACATTCTAATGTTCATGAAAAATTTGGTCTTTATTTTACAGTAAAAGTTAAAAAAAGACTTCTGAAGAACCCTATGTTTCTTAAGTCAGGTGAAGTTTATAAAGCAATATTTCCCTGTCTAACATACAATCCATCAAGAAGTAAACAGGGAACTTTGACTAAGGCTAATATGATGTGAAAATGTGTCCAATAAAATTATGAATTTATTCTTAATGCTCTTGTATGTTGTGAGGGAGGAATGAATGTATTGCCAACACCATTTATCTAAGAAATACATTTTTTTAGATAATTAAAAAACATTAGATATTTCTACTAACAGGATCTATAATGCTATAGAATTTGCAAAATATTTTATATGATTTAGATTTTATTCTTTGAAGGATTGCTTTCTGCCAGTCATGGTTCTATTATCACATTTCATCTATTCAACAAGCCAGCAAGGAAAGTATTATTAGCCAATTTTTATAGACAACACTGAGGTTTAAACACTGACTAATATACAGAGTCCTATAGGACTTCCCAAATTTAATAAAATTTCTCCAAACTCCTAATTCCTTAATTTTTTACTCTTCCCACTACTCCACATAGACCAGGGTTGCGCAAACTTTTTGTGAGTGCGTGCCAAAACCAGCAAAATCTCTGACTCAAAATTCATCTGCGTGCCAACCCTAATTTTTTGAGAACATATTACGCCTACTTGATATCTCTTAAGGTGTACATATGTGAAGAACCTTGAAGAAATAATAAAATTCATTCGAGCAACAAAAACACAGTATATGATGATGAAAAATACATTTATTTTTTAATGTATACATGTTATGTAAAATTATTTATTTTTCTAAGATGTACCTACACTGAATTTATCTGAAAAATAAAAAAGTCAACATTAAGAAAAAAAAATCGTAAATGGAAGATTATAAGAGAGGGTTTCGTGTGCCAGCAAAAGTTACTGGCATGCCCACCCCTGACATAGACTGTTCAATACATCAGAATAAAGGACACTTAAGAGTCTAACGTCTAATGGTGGTTTAAAGTTAGATAAATGGAACAATTGTTGTGATTATTCAAACTCCCAAAATTTCTTTTCTATACAGAGTAATCCAAGTATTTAAATTTCAAAACACCCAAATAATTATCTCAATATTTCCACTTTGCCCAAAGAAGTTAACTGGGGAAAAAACAACTCACCATGAAAATCTTTACAGTTAGATAAAAAAATAATAAACACATTTTTAAAAGTCCTGAAATGTGCTGTTAGTGAATGCAATGTTTCCATTTATTATTTAGGAAGGCCATCTATCTTATCAGTTAAACATCATGGCTCTGGAGTTCTGACTTTGAGAATCCAAATCCTAGTCCTAAAATATATTTTCTTGGGTGCTTGCGTTTTCATTTATTCTCCAGTTTCCAAAATTATATGACTAAAGGAAACAATGATTATTCTAATGTTACTGCACTGAAAAAAAGTATTATAGTATATTATTTAGCAGAATATTTACAAGTTTCTGTTGACCTTGTTGGTTGAGCATGACTACTAAATATTATGTAATAATAAAAAGCATTAATCATATCAGTCTTGCAAAATAATTCATTGAATACAGAAGTTTGCATAATTTAGTCCATGAAATGGGGATAACATTTCTGAATTTAATTTTCCCAAGTAATGGGGATAATAATGTGCGTATGACTCGTTTAGGATGCTTGACTGTAAGTTTCGAAAAACTACTCAAAACAAACTTAAAAACCCAAATGTAGTGGCTCACATAAACTAAGAGTTCAGAGGTTTCAGGAATGCTTTGCTCACAGCTTTGGCTCCATTTTCTAAGTTTTGTGCCAATGTTGGCTTACTTCAGGGTAACCAAATGGCTGCTTTAGTTGTAAGCTTCCCATCTCACACTACTCACTCCAGAATAAGAGAGCCTTTCTCTTCTCATAACCATCAGATACAAGCCCTTCAGGCTTCATCCAGATTTAATTAGCTTCGGTGCCCATGCCTACCCTTTAAAATTATTTTTAACTCAAAGAATGGGAAGGAGTACTCTTACTGGGTTGATTTGTGGGAAGGCTCAATCTGAAACAGACCACGTAGTGATTTCACAATGAGGAAAAAGACAGGAATAGTGGCTGGGGGTGCCAGAATCAATGTCTCCTGCAGCCTGCCTGATAGGGTGGTAGAAGAATTGAAAGAAATAATCTCTGTAATACACCCACCAGAGCTTCTGACACACAATAAAAGATACATAAACATTAGATAATATTATTCTAATACTTTTACTATTTTACTTTCATTTCACTTGATGATTTTATTAGCAGGAAAAATGAAATATAATGCAAGATTATATATAGTATCTTGGAAATAATTTTTTCTAAAAGACAGATCTGGATTGGACTGTTGTTATTTTATGTGCTGAATTTGCCTGTACAGAGAGCCAAATCATATAATTTGATTCAAATATTTTTTGCTCTTGCCTTACCCCATTTTTCCATGAAAAGTATTTATAAATTACATTAATCATTCAGCACCCTAGCTGGCTTGGCTCAGTGGATAGAGCCTCAGCCTGTGGACTGAAGGGTCCCAGGTTCGATTCAGGCCAAGGGCACATGCCTGGGTTGTGGGCTCGATCCCCAGTGTGGGGTGTGCAGGAGGCAGCCAATCAATGATTCTCTCTAATCATTGATGTTTCTTTCTCTCTCTCCTTCTCCCTTCCTCTCTGAAATCAATAAAGAAATATATTTAAAAACATAAAAAATAAATTAATCATTCAGCAATGGTTGATTTGGTAACAAAAACTTCATTTTTTTTTTTAGTTAGTTCATTGGTTCTCAAGTTGCATGTACTTGTGATACACTTTCAAATGCATCAATTTTGGCTGGATACTTTAAGGAACTGAAAGAAAATGGATGATTTTTCAGAAACTCATTTCATGAAGATGAGAGCTTAAAACTCCTCATTGCAGTTACTCAACTATCTCTTCAGAACTGAGCCAAAAATGTAGTTTATTTTCTATTCTGACACACTCCTGAACTCGCAAGACAGATTTCACATATTCTGATAAACTTGACATTCCTCTTTTCTTCACTTTCCTTTCCTCCCACACCTCTTTTAATTGTAAGACATTCTGTTGCTTCACCAAACCCAGCTTTTCATAATTATAATAATAGGTAAAATTTATTGAGTCATTATTATTTCCCAGAAACTGTTCTAAACTTTTTATATGCATTTACTCTTTTCATCCTCAAAATGGTGACATTCCTTGTGAAGGACTATTAAGTTCCTTCATGTTGTACCACACATTATGGTGAATCCTTAAATAAGTCTCTCTTACAGAAATCTATGCTTCAAGAAGTTATTTTTATAGTTTGAATAGATCACCACAAGAAAGAATGCGTATGTTGCCATCCCCAACACACACAAACAAACACACACATCACTACTATGTGATAAATCTAGAGCTCTTCAACTAGCATGGGTCTTCATGCACAGGAACTTTACATTTCCTGAGATTACAGCTTCATATTCATGTACACACAAAGACTGCTCACGTGTTTCTGAATCATTGTTTCACATTCCTGGAACAGGGAATCTGATTGGCCCAGCTAGGGTTAAATGTCTATAAATGATTCATTCACCTATATCTAGGAGTTAAAATCCTATTGGTTAAAAGAAGGAGAAGAAGGAGGAAAATGGAGGAAGGAAGGGAGAAGTATTAAATCTATCATAGACTGATCAGTTTTTGCTATTAGTAATAATCTCCCGGATGAAAGGGAGCAGCATTATATTGGTGCTTAGTGGAATTGGAGGACATGGGGACGTACAGAAACCAGCAGAGGCTGGACAAAGAAAAAGAAGAGATACTCTATAGAGACAGTTCCTTCGCTTTGTGTCTAAGGGTCTGAGGAAATGCTTTCGTGATGAACATGGAACATTTGTGAATTATTTATAGTTACTTAATTGTGTTTAACTGCATGGTACACTTGGCTTTCTCTGTAGTGTGAGCTGAATCATTCTCATTCAATCTTTCGTATTTCGAGTCCAAGAAATCATCCTAACATTATTAAGGGAATAAGAACTTCCATCAGTAATTGTACTTAAGATTCTTATACTCAGAGAGGGCAGACCAGATTAATTAGCAAGCCTTACAGAATACTGCAGTAATAAGATATTGCTGTGTGGAAGTATTCTGTCGTTATCCTTATTCTTTAAAACATGTTCTTTCTACAAGCACAGAAGTGAAAGCGAATATAGAAAGAAAGCAAAACAAAAACAACTAAGGACTCATACTCAGAAGTGCAGTGATCGTTTCCCTGGACACGATGTCTGTAGACAGTTCTTCACGTGTTTTTCATTAGAGAGTAGCTGACAGAGTTTGAGGCAGAAGCTGTCAATGCTCTTTCTCTCTTCTTAGCATGTCTGATCTTCCTCTCCACTGTCCTAGAGAGCACCACAGTTTTATTCGTTACCATGAAGAACCACAGCATTATTTCAAGAACCTAACCAGTTCGTATCTATAATTTCCACTGTAAATATTGACATGGAGAGTAAGGAAAGAATAGAATCTGCATTATTCACTCAAACTTAATCTCAAATCAGGAATCTGAATTGCACATTATTGACAGGTACATTTAAAGGGAAAATTGGAAGAAGACAGCATTTGATATTATTTTAATTTTAACAATCTAAGTTTCTGTGCAATGATACTGCATTACAGTTTAAATTTGAATTTTCTTGATGCTGATGTTCCTGAACATGTTTTCATTTTTAAAAATTCTTTATTATTAAAAGTGTTACATGTGCCCCTTTCCCCCTTTGTTGTCTCCCAGCCTGCCACCACCCCCCAGTCCCAGTCTTCACCCTACCCCCTCATTGTCTGTGTCCATTGGTTATGCCTACATGCATACAAGTTCTTTGGTTGATCTCTACCCCTGAAGTCTCCCCCCACCCCAATTACCCTCCTCTGCCTTCCCCCTGAGGTTTGAGGGTCTTTTTGATCCTTCTATGTCTCTGGATCTATTTTTGTTCATCAGTTTATGTTGTTCATTAGATTCCACAAATGAGCAAGATCATGTGATACTTATCTTTCTCTGACTGGCTTATTTTGCTTAGCATAATGCTCTCCAGGTCCATCCAAGCTATTGTAAATGGTAAGAGTTCTTTCTTTTTTATAGCAGCATAGTATTCCATTGTGTAGATGTACCATTATTTTTTAATCCACTCATCTGATGATGGGCACTTAGGCTGTTTCCAAATCTTCGCTATTGTAAATTGTGCTGCTATGAACATAGGGGTGCATATTTTCTTTCTGATTGGTGTTTCTTATTTTTGGGGGATATATTCCTAGGAGTGGGATTACTGGGTCAAATGGGATTTCCATTTTTAATTTTTTGAGGAAATGCCATACTGTTTTCCACAGTGGCTGCCCCAGCAATGCAAGAGGGTTCCTTTTTCTCCACATCCTTGCCAGCACTTGTTTGTTGATTTGTTGATGATAGCCATTCTGACTGTGTGTGGTGGTATTTCCTTATTGTTTTGATTAGTGATTTTAGAGCATGTTTTCATATGCCTCTTGGCCTTCTGTATGTCCACTTTCAAAAAGTGTCTATTTAGGACCTTTGCCCATTTTTTGATTGGATTGCTTCTTCCTTTTGTTAAATTGTATGAGTTCCCTATATATTTTGGAGATTATACCCTTATCAGATGTCACATTGGCAAATATGTTGTCCCATGCAGTGGATTTTCTTGTTATTTTTTGATGGTTTCCTTTGCTGTGCGGAATCTTTTTATTTTGATGTAGTCCCATTTGTTCTTCTCCTTAGTTTCCATTGTTCTAGGAGATTTGTTGGTAATCTTATTGCTATGAGCTATATATAATATTTTCCTTCCATGGATTCTTCTAAGATTTTTATGGTTTCCCATCTTAAGTTTAAGTCTTGTATCCATTTTAAGTTTATTTTTGTGTACAGTGTAAGTTGGTAGTCTAGTTTCGTTTTTTTTGCAAGTATCTGACCAAATCTTAGCTATTGTAGGTTGCACTGCTTCATATTTTCCCATCACCATTTATTGAAGAGACTGTCTTGCCTCCATTGTATACTCTTGCCTCCTTTGTCAAATGTTAATTGATCATAATGTTTTGGGTCGATTTCTGGATACTCTGTTCTGTTCCATTGGTCTAGTTGTTTGTTCTTGTGTCAGTACTAGGCTGTTTTGAGAACAGTGGCTTTGTAATATAATTTAATGTCTGGTATTGTGATCCCTTTAACTTTGTTCTTTTTTGTCAGGATTGCTGCGGCTATTTGGGGTCTTTTTCTATTCCATATAAATTTTTGGAGAGTTGGTCCTAGGTCTGTGAAATATGCTGTTGGTATTTTAATGGGAATTGTGTTGAATCTATAGATTGCTTTGGGTAGCATGGGCATTTTAATTGTGTTGATTCTACCAATCCATGAACACAGAATGTCCTTCCACTTGTTTATGTCTTCCTCTATATCTTTTTTCAATGTCCTGTAGTTTTCCGAGTACAGGTCTTTCACCTCCGTAGTTAAGTTCATTCCTAGGTATCTTAATTTTTGTGGTGCAATGGTAAATGGGATTTTTTTTTTTTTTAGTTTCTCTTTCTGTGAGTTCATTATTGGTGTATGAAAATGTCATAGATTTCTGGATGCTAATTTTGTATCCTACTACATTGCCGAATTCATTTATTAAATCAAGTAGTTTTTTTGATGGAGTCTTTAGGGTTTTCTATGTACAATATTATGTCATCAGTGAGTAATGACAGTTTTACTTCTTCTTTTCCAATTTGGATGCCTTTTATTTCTTCTTATTACTTCTGATCACCATGGCTAGCACTTCCAGTACTATGCCGAACAGGAGTGGTGAAAGTGGGCATCCCTGTCTCATTCCTGTTCATAGGGAAATGGTTTTAGTTTTTGCCAGTTGAGTATGATGTTGGCTGTAGGTTTGCCATATAGGCTTTTATTGGTTGCGGTATGCTCCCTCATGTTCCTACTTTGCTGAGAGTTTTTATTAAGAAAGGATTTTAGATTTTGTCTAATGCTTTTTCTGCATCAATTGATATGACCATGTGATTTTATCTTTCAATTTGTTTATGTGATGTATCATGTTCATTGATTTGTGGATGTTGTACCGGCCTTGGATTCTCAGAATAAATCCCACTGGGTCATGGTGTGTGATCTTTTTAATGTATTGCTGGATCCGATTTGCTAATATTTTGTTGAGGATTTTAGCATCTATGTTCATCAGGGATACTGGTCTGTAAATCTCTTTCTTTGCAGTGTCTTTATCTGGTTTTCAGAATTAAGGTAATGCTGGCTTCATTACCCTAATGAACATGTTTTCACAATTTTTTGGTTATTTTTTTTGTTTTCAGCCAACTAATTGTTCTCCCTTTTTTATGCTTTTCTTCATTTATAAACTTGAGATTTATGTTTTTCTTATTTATTGCTTTTTCTCAATATATTTACTAATTAGGTATGAATAAGATTCATATTCTAAAGACAAGTTTTCTTTTTTACATTTTTTTCTTTATTTTTAACATTTCAATTTGAGAAAAAATTTAGACATACAAAGGTATTACAGATATAGAGTGGTCATGTCCACCATTCATCCAGCTTTCTTTACCTGACCACTGCACAACTATCAAAAATAACAAGTAAAACTTGGCACAACACTATTTACTAAACTACAGATTTTGTTTAGATTTACCCAGACTTTCTACTAATATCGCCTTTTCTTGTTCTTTTGGCATCTAATCCAGGATACCACACTGTATTTAGTCATGTCTAGTCTGTGATAGTTTCTCAGTCACTCCTTGTCTTTTTTGAACTTCCATGCTTTTGAGGAGTACTTGTCAGGTATGCTGTAGAATCCCAATTTTGGTTTGTCTAATATTTTCTCATGATTAGGTCTGAGCTATGGGTTTTGGGGAAGGCTACCACAAAGGTTATGTGCACTACTCAGTGGATCATATCAATATATATATGATGTTGCTCTGTCCCCTGTTACTGGGGATGCTAATCTTGGTCACTTGGGTAAGGTAGTGCCTGACATGTTTCTCCAATATGATGTTACTGTTTTTCCCTTAAATATTAATAAATATTTGGAAAGGGAGATACTTTGAGGCTATGTAAAAATCCTGTGAAGACAACTTTTTGATGGATGTATGTAAATTAGTTATCTTGGTACAATCACTGGTTTATAACTGTGTCCTTTGTGGAATAGCTATTCTTAATTTCATAAAAATCAACTTATCAATCTTTTCTTTTATAGTTTGCTTTTTGTGAACTGTTTCAGGAATCTTTGCATACCTCAAGCATATAAAGACATTCTATACTTTATCCTGGAAGCTCTATTATTTTACCTTTTATATTTATATCTATGATCCATCTCAAATTATTTTTTTGAGATCAAGGTTTACTCATATCCTATCTAATAAAAGAGAAACATGGTAATTAGCGTACATCCGCTACCCTTCCCATTGGCTAATCAGGGCGGTATGCAAATTAACTGCCAGCCAAGATGGCGGCCAGCAGCCAGGCAGCTTGAAACTAACATGAGGCTTGCTTGCTTCAGTGATGGAGGACTCCAACATTCCCCGCCTGCCTTGCCGGCCTCTGAGCTTGTAGTTTGAAACATTGTTACAAATATAGAAGCTAAACAAAACCCCAGAAACCTGCTTTTAGCCAGCCGGGATCTCAGAGCTGGAGTTGATACAGTGTCTCGATTATAGAACACAAACAAACCAGATACCTGCTTTCAGCAGCAGAGGCCTCAGAGCTGGAGTCAGAGCTAAAGCTGGCCCAGAATAAAAAAAGAAAAAAGAAAAAAAGGAGCAGTTGGGAGCTTCAGTCACCCGCCAGCCTGAAAACAGCCCTCAGCCCCTCACCCAGACTGGCCAGGCACCCCAGTGGGGACCCCCACCCTGAATGGTGTGTGACCAGCTGCAAATAGCCATCATCCCCTCACCCAGGCTGGCCAGGCTCCCCAGTGGGGACCCCCACCCTGATCCAGGACACCCTTCAGGGCAAACCAGCCGGCCTCCACCCATGCACCAGGCCTCTATCCTATATAATAAAAGGGTAATATGCCTCCCAGCACCGGGATCAGCATGACAGGGGGCAGCGCCCAAACCCCCTGATGCCCTGCGGCTCTGTGTGTGACAGGGGGCGGGGCCACAACCTCCCTATCCGCCCTGCTCTGTTTGTGACAGGGGAAGGCGCCCCAAACCCCTGATCGGCCCTGCAGCTCTGTGTGTGACAGGGTGCAGCACCCCAACCCCCTGATCGGCCCTGCTCTGTGTGTGACAGGGTGCAGTGCCCCAACCCTCCATCCATGGGCCCTGCTCTGTGTGTGATGGGGTAGAACCATAACCTCCCCATCAGCCCTGCCCTGAGTGTGACAGTGGCAGCACCCCAACCCCCTGATCGGCCCTGCTCTGTGGGTGGTAGAGGGTGGCGCCCCAACCCCCTGATCCGCCCTGCTCTGTGTGTGACAGGGCGTGGTGCCCCAACTCCCCTATCAGCCCTACTCTGTGAGTAACAGGGGGTAGCTCCCCAAACCCCTGATTGACCCTGCTCTGTAAGTGACAGGGTACGGAGCCCCAACCCCCCTGATGGACCCTGCTCTGTGTGTGACAGGGGGTGTTGCCGCAACCTCCCCATCGACCCTGCCTTGAGTGTAACAGGGTGTGGTGCCCCAACCCCGCAATCGGCCCTACCCTGATCATGACTGAGGGTGGCATCACAACCTCCCAATCCGCCCTGCTCTGTGCATGACAGGGGGTGGCGCTCCAACTCCCCAATCGTCCCTGCTCTGAGCCCGACCAGGGGCTGCACCTAGGGATTGGGCCTGCCCTCTGCCACCTGGGAGCAGGCCTAAGCCAGCAGGTCGTTATCTCCTGAGGGGTTCCAGACTAGGAGAGGGCACAGGCTGGGCTGAGGGACCCCCCTTCCCCCCCTGGTGCACAAATTTTTGTGCACCGGGCCTCTAGTTAATTATAAATATCCAGCTGGCATAGCAGCACTCATTGAAAAGACCACCTTTGTATTACAAACTTCAATGTTGTTCTTATCACAAAACTGATGAGTAAATATGTGGGAATCTATCTCTAACCTCTATTGTGTTTCCTTAATCTACACATTTATCTTTGTGACAATATCACAAATTCACAATTACTCTACCTTTATATGTCTAATATATAGTAATACTAGAGGCCTGGTGCATGAATTAGTGCATGGGTGGGGTCCGGCTAGTTTGCCCTCATCGGGGCCAATCAGGCCAGCCAGCCTAGAGAAAGAGCCAATTGGGGTGGTGAGGGTTGACAGGGGCAGGGCTGGCCTGGGGGAGGGGCTGCAGGTGGTTGGCCAGCAGACCCGCCCCTGGTCGAACTCCTGGTCGAACTCCCGGTCAAAGGGACAATTTGCATATTAGCCTTTTATTATATGGGATAATTAATCCATTTTTATTCTTCTTTAAAATTTCCTTGACTCATATAAATCTTTTGCATTTTCTTATGAATTTTATAATTAGCTTGTTAATTTTCATTTAAAATATGCTCAATTTTTAATCGGGATTTTGTTTAATAGATAGCTTAATTTGGATGGGGTATAAGACCTTTAGTGTTTTAGTTTTCTATTGCTGCATAACACATTTCCACAAACGTAGGGAATTAAAAAACACATTAATTATCTAATTTTCCAAAGTCCCAAGTCTAGGCATGGTATTTTTGGGTTCAATGTTCTCTGCACAGAGCCAAGGCTCACAAGGCTACAGTCAAACTATTGGCGGGGTCTTATATCTGATCTGAGGCACAGGGTCTGCTTCAAGTATTTGTTCCTTTTTTCTTTCTGTATAAATCACTTTGACTAATTGTTGTGAAAATGATGGTAGCACGGCAATTAGACTATGTCCTGCTCCAGATGTAAAATAAGTTGGGGTTAGGAAAAAGGATGTAAGACAGAAAAGGGAAGAAGAAGAGACAGCTGAAGAGGAGGGTGAGAAGGAGGAAAGGAAGTTAGAGCAAGAAGAAATATATAAGTCCCGGGGAAGGCAGCCCTAAATTAAACACTTCTGGCCGGTAAAACCTGATGAAGATTTCTTAAATCTGTATTTAGTAAGTCAGGCCTGGAGGGAGGAATAGTTAAATAAATTGTACAGGACATACCCTCTAAGATAGGAAGGACAAGAAGATGGAGATGTTGGAAGGAAGGGAGAACCAGATTCCTGCTGGTTCTTTCTTACCACCTGGGCCTGTTCTTAGGCGAGTGTATGAGTGAGCAAGGTGGGTGGGGGATGTATTACAATGCTATTTTGACCAAAAGTTCATCAACACTGGCTTTACCCTGGAGTGAGTCCTGGCCCAAGGTCAGGCACACCTAATCCAGCTGACTCCACCTCACAGTTTGTGCAGGTGAGAAACTGGCCCCGGTCTGTGTCAGCAGTCTGGATAAACTCAAAGGTGAAATTCACCTGTGTCTTGTAGGCTTGGACTGAGAATTTCTCCTTGATTTCTTCAATGTTGCTGAAGGCCTGTCACTGGAGGTAAATGGAATTGACCAATCAATGCCTGTGGTGAAGTTTACTAGTACATAGGATTCGCTGTCTGTGTTGCCAATAGAAATACCTGGGGAACAATATTGACTTCCAGGAAGACAGACTGTATGACTGATGGAGTAGCTGGCAGTCCAAGGCCTGATTGTCAGAGGGGCTGACAGACAGGCGTCAGAGGCACTCAACAGGTGGAACTGGATGTAGTCATCAGCTTCGATGTTCTTGAGGAGCTCTGGGGTCTCCAGGACTGTCCGTGTAAGGTGAATCCTGGAGTTGGTTGTGGCTTGGATCATTGTGGGTATAACTTTACCTTGACTGCTGCATTAAACGTGGTAAGTGACATGAATATCCTTACCAGCTCATTGGTTATGTGATTTATATCCAATTAACCGAGGCCTGGGTCAGAGGTCAGAAATCAGTATTTGTTTTTTGACTATGTAGAATGGAGGGCAGCTTACTTCTTTAAGATCAGAAGAGAGGATCTCTGATTTCTTCCTTCTTTGCTGCTACTGTAAATCCTCTTTAAAAGCTCATGTGATTAGTTGGACCTGCCTAGGATAAATGCCCTTTTCTTAACTTTAACAAATTAGGGACCTTAATTATATCTGTGAAATTCCTTCACCTTTGACATAGTCTAAGGGAGAAGCAAGTTAAAGGTCTTGTCCACAGTCATGAGGAGGAGATTATGGAAAAGTGTGAAATCATTAGGGCTCATTTTTAAGTTTTGCACAGTAAGAAGTAGTAAATATTCCAACCCATGAACATTATATTCTCTCTATTTATTTATGCTATTTTCAAATTTTCTCAGCCATATTTTGTAGTTTTCTTTTCAGAGGTTAAGCACATCTACTGGAAGATTTTTTCTTCGGAATTATATATATATTTTTTGTATTTTATCATTATATGTTAGTATTACTTTTTAATTCCTATTTTAAACATATAGAAATAAAATGTACTTTGCATATTAACTTTGAATCCAGCAATCTTGCTAAATGTACACAGATACTTTTACTAGTTTATCTGTAAATATTACTAGATTTTATACATACAAAATCATGTTAGCTAATTCTCTCTCCCCAATTGTTATACTTTTTTTCATGCTTATTTCATGAGAAAGAACATACAGTACAAAGTTTAATAGAAGTGATAATAGTGGCATTCTTGTTTTATTCCTGACCTAAGGGGAAAAATGTTAAATTCACCATTAAGTATGATGCTAACTATGGTTTTTTTGAAACTGTCCTTTACCAATTGAGTAGGTTTACTTCTCTTTCATTGCAATTTGTGAAGAGTTTTTGGTTTTTTATCCTACCGAGTATTTAATATTATCAAATTCTTTTTCTGCATATATTAATATCATATTTTTATTCTTTATTCTTTTAATGTGGTTAATTATATTGCTAACTTTTCTAATATTAAACCAACCATACTTTACTGAAATGCATTACTCTTCATCATGATAATACATAATATATTTTATATCATACTTTATTTAATTTGCTAATGTTTATTTAAGGGTTTTGCTTGCATATCATGAGAGATACTGGTCTGTAATTTTTCTTTTTTATTTTATCCTTGTCAGGTGTTGATATTGATATAAATGTAATAATCTGGTTATTAATGAACAGAAAAGAAATGAAGGAAAGGCATGCCATTTGTACAGCTTTGCCAGAATGCTCTAGATTAACACTCTTTAAATTTGTTTCCCGTAGACTGTTGGGGGAAGGGACTGGACAATGGACCCATGCCCAGTAAGGTCTGGATGACATGGAAAGATGCTTATTTGTCAGTCACACCTGGGAATAAGTCAGGGGACAAAATAGGCGTGGCCACTGCAAACTCAAAAAGATGTGCTACTTAAACTCCTAAACAAAGGGAGTGCCCTTTCTTGCTCTGTTGTGCTCTTGGCCCTCTTGCTTTCTTGGGACTCTTGTGGCAGGGACTACGCTCCCCTGCATTTGCCCACATTATATTCTCTCATGGCCATGTGGGATGCACACAATGGACTAATGGACTAAATCTAGCCCAATGCTCTGCCTGACTCAACTCCACCATAGAACAGAAACGCTGGACACTGGCTTTGCTTCTAGCTCTGCTGACCCCCAGGACACCTTTTACAGGACTTTTTTTTTTAAAGACATGAGACTTGCCCTAGGCGGGTTGGCTCAGTGGATAGAGCGTAGGCCTAAGCACTGAAGGCTCCCTGGTTCGATTCTGGTCAAGAGGACATGCCAGGGCTGTGGGCTCGATCTTCAGTAGGGGACATGCAGGAGGCAGCTGATCAATGATTCTCTCTCATCATTGATGTTTCTATCTCTCTCTCCTTCTCCTTTCCTCTCTGAAATTAATATATATCTATATCTATATCTATATCTATATCTATATCTATATCTATATCTATATCTATATCTATATCTATATATCTATATATATCTATATATATTTATATATATATATATATATATATATATATATATATATATATATATATCCTGGGACTTTGCAAACCGAAGAATATAACTCTATGCAAATAAAAACCACTCATTCTCCGATATCAGTCAGAAAATTATTTTTCTCAAGATATCGCAAGAATCCCACTCCCATGAGTGATGGAGAAATTCCACCCATTCAATTCTCTGGCAACAATATCAGATTTATTTTGTCCTCACACATTGGGAACTATTCCCTCTTTTTATATTCCAATAAAATTTTGTTTTAATTGGTATTACTTCTTCCTAACATGTTTAGAAGAACTTAGCAGTAAAGGTTGATATTTTATTTTTTTTGTGAAGACTTTAAGTTACTGATTCAATTTCTTCTTTTTAAATATATTTTTATTGGTTTCAGAGAGGAAGAGAGAGAGAGAGAGAAATATCAATGATGAGAGAGAATCATTGACCAGCTGCCTCCTGCATGCCCCATACCAGGAATCGAGCCCACAACCTGGGCATGTGCCCTGACCGGGAATCGAACTGTGACCTATTGGTTCATAGGTCAATGCTCAACCACTGAGCCATGCTGGCCGGGCCAGATTCAATTTCTTCAAAAGATTTGGACTGTTCAGACACTATTTTTATTGTCACTTTTGGTAAATTGTCTTAAAGAAAGCTTTCTGTCATTGTTTCTTTCTGTTTATTGTGTAGTATTTTCAGCCTGGGCTTCCAGGCCTCCAGACTTCCCACTCCCACTCAACTACCAATGAGAGAGTACGTTAATTATTGACAAATTTTTTTGATGCTGTTAGGTAAGTTTAACAACTATCGATGAATGATATATTTAATAATTTTTCATCTTTCTCATAACCAATTGATCATAAACAACAGTGAAAGAGTTTTTGTTTGTATTTTGTGTCTTTTCTAAAAGGTTTCTTTGTTTCTATAAATGTTGTTAGTGAAGTCTCAGTAACTGAAGTGAGAGAGCAAAACACTTGAAAGGGCTGAAGACTCTGCTGCATGCACTCCATCCACTGCAATGTAGTTGCTGAGTGGTTATCTAAACAGCTCCTCACTCGCTGTCAATATAGCAAAATGTGGCTATACTTCATAATAAAAGTAAGAGGGTGTTTTAATAACTTTATAAAATAAGAGTTTTTTTAACTTTAATGCCAAAATATCCTATATAATGTGAAAAATCAAAGTAAACATTTAGATTTTTATAGCTTGCACCTAAAATACATTTTATTTTACTATTTTGTTCTTTATATGGATATAAATTTTAAATAGTTCTGAAAGACACTTCAATATATGGGTACTAAAATGATAGCAAATATACCTCAATTTTGAGAAATGAGAAATTCATTACAATAGAGCTAAGCGAAGCTTATATAAAGTACACATATTGTTCAAATATTTTAGAAAGATATTGGGAATAATTATTGTATTTGTGAAATGGAAATACTAGACTAAACAATTGGGAATTATGACTTTTATTTCTTTATGTCTTAGATAACTTTTATCTCTTACCAACACTTATAACTGTACCAAAAATTTACTTATTTGAAATTAGCCTTAGAAATACTATGTCATGCTTTTCTCTAAACCAAAGAGATATTTATTTTAAGTATAAAGAAATAAGGATTTCAATTTATATCACTATAAAGTGATAAAAAATCAGGCAAATAAAAATTGTTTCCCGCCTTAGCCAGTTTGGCTCAGTGGATAGAGCATCAGCCTGCGGACTGAAGGGTCCAGGGTTTGATTCTGGTCAAGGGCACATGCCTGGGTCGCGGGCTTGATCCCCAGTGTGGGGCGTGCAGGAGGCAGCCAATGATTCGCTGTCATCATTGATATTTCTATCTCTCTCCCTCTCCCTTCCACTCTGAAATCAATAAAAATATATTTTTTAAAAAAATTGTTTCCCTGTTTGTGTTTGCTGGTTAATTGGTGTTTTTGCTCTCTTGCTTTATCTTCGAAGGGTGTAGGATGTTACTGGAGGGGTTAGTGAGGAGTCAAATGGAGGACATAGATGTTTAAACAAGAATCATCTTCCACAAGATATGAGTTGAATATTCTGAGATATGTGCTACATCGTGATATGCATCACTAGTATTTAACACACCAGATATCAAGTGTTCACTCTGAAACCCAGCAGAAGGCTGCCCCTTATGTATTTCCATGCTTTCCCCTGCTCTGCCCGGGTAGGCTCCTGTTAATGCTTGATTGGCATGATAAATTCTTTCTTCTGACTGCCAAATATCCCTGTGGTGGCCTCTCTCTAGACTTCAGTTCCCTTATTAACCATAATTCTAACCTGTAAACCATTTATTTTCTTATCCGATGTGAGTGTTAATTTATGTCTAACACCCAAGGAAATAGAGCTGTAAGTAATTAATACAGAGTGCACGTATATGACCAGCTCTCCCTGGAGGTATCTTCTTGGTGGTCTAATGGAAGAGAATTCTGTTCACATACACAATAATATTGAGATTTCATCATTTAGCTATTCACTTCTTTGGATCCTCAATGTTAAGATCCATGTATTTTTCACTGGGTAGCATCATGCCTGTGGATAAAAAAGGGGCCACACACTAAACCTGGCTAGCTCAGGGGAGGTCAGCATGATGGGCCTTTCATTTTCCGTATCAAAAGTAGTCACATACGATGGTTTGAACATAAAGATTTCTAACTAAACGCAGATCAGTGATGAGTAGCCATGTCCTAGACCTGTAGCTTCCTTGACAAAGTTTCAGTCTTTATCGTAAGTGAGCCTGTCTACTGTCTTTTTGCATCAGACCTTATTGTGAGAATACTCTCCTTTTCCAGATCCCCGGGGCCATGGCACATTCACCGGAGCATGAGACCAGAGCATAGACCTTCTCATTGTCATCTTGTTCCCCACATGCCCTCGCTATGTGCTGTAAGTGTTAATCATTAACTCTCCTGTACCCACCAATGTGAAAAAGGTGTGTCTCTCTGTTTTACTTTTATTCAATCACAGAGATTTCCCCTCTTTGCTTTCTCCAGCCCCTTTAATCTACCACCAATGGATTTTATGTAACCTTCCCTACGTCTCCTCCTTTTATTGTCATGTATAAAATAAACTGTACAGCTGCCATTCTCCGGAGCACTTTCTTCATCCACCGGCATTTTGCTTCCTGGCCATTGTTATCAGTTTGGCTCAAATAAACTCATAAATATTATCTATGTGTTTGGATGTTTTGTATGTAGACACACCTTAAACTGCTGCCTGCCTGCCTGCCAGAAAGGGAAGAATCAGTGGGAAACCAGTCTCAGTACTGGTGGGAAAAAAGAACAACTGCCAAGGTTAGGAAAGATAACCAGAATAATGGAAGGAGGAGTCCAGCATGAAGAGTAAATGTTGGGGATGCAGGACGATGTCCTCCTATAGATTCTTCACAGATTTGCTTAAGGTTGGTTCTCTAAAATCATATTTATTTTGCAGGTGGGAGTAACTGAAAAATAAATACCTTGATCAAAGTTAAAGACTACATTTTTAATCCTTTCACACAGGTTATTTAAATGCTGAGGAGAGTTACATTTCTTTCCTGTTGTCTTGGGAAGGGTTTTTGGAAATTAATATCTCTTCTATGTGTATAAAAGATTTTTTCCCTAAACACAAGAGATGTGTATAGACTAAGATTAAACTATGTGCAAGAAACAGATAAGGTACATAGCTTATCTTCTGGCAAATCTTTTGCATTTTCTATTAAGTCAATGTTACAGTAGTTTCAGAATTCTTTGTGGCTCTAATATTAATATCATGAACCTTAGAGCTGATAAAGACAATCTAATTTTTATCACTCCCCAGGTGATGAACAAAGAGCTAAATCCCAACTCAGATTAAATCAGAGGTGATTCTGCAACATTACTAGTAAAATGCCATTGTCTCCTTACATATTTGTTTTTATTTATTTCAGGAATGAAACTGCGATCTATAAAAGAATAATGTTTGAATTAGCATATTAATTTTTTAATAGTACTTTAGACAAAACACATTGTTTTAGTATAACATTCTGTTCCAAAACCTGAATAGCTATTTTGTTTACTTTTATGTCATTTAAAGATACTGAAATAATATTATCAGTATTTAAAACAATAAAAATTTATATGAAATCTATTCAAAATTCTTCCTTGGATAATTGGCATTATCATAAATAATGCATACACATGATTTGAAAATTTCTTCTTTTTTATTTATTTATTTATTTATTTATTTATTTATTTATTTATTTTAAAATATATTTTATTGATATTTTACAGAGAGGAAGGGAGAGAGATAGAGAGCTAGAAACATCGATGAGAGAGAAACATCGATCAGCCGCCTCCTGCACATCTCCTACCGGGGATGTGCCTGCAACCCAGGTACATGCCCTTGACCGGAATCGAACCTGGGACCTTTCAGTCCGCAGGCCGATGCTCTATCCACTGAGCCAAACCGGTTTTGGCCATTTCTTCTTTTTTAAAAAATGTATATATTTCAGAAAGACAGGGAGAAAAACATCAGTGATGAGAGGGAATCATTGATTGGCTGCCTCCTGCATTCCCCCTACTGGGGATTGAGCCCACAATGTGGGCATGTGCCTGATGGTTAGTCAAACCTTGACCTCCTGGTTCATAGGTTGATGCTCAACCATTGAGCCACACTGGCTGGGCAGAAAATTTCTTCTTAAAAAAGCACAAACTCAAGCCTTCAAGTGAGAGATATAAACAGTGTATCTTTTATTTGGGTTTAAATTACTTACAGTTTTAAAAACATGAAAGTTTACTGAAAATTATTCTTTAAAATTGATACAGTGTTTTTAATATTGTGTGTCCTGCAATTCTGGTGTCCTTCTAGTCATTCAATAAATTATTTTGAACAAAGAGCTGATTCCTTGAAATGCATGTTGTTGCATTTTATTAAGTAAATGTCTAAGGAGAACAAATTATGTATTTATGTATTTATTTATTTATTTAATTTAACAGAGAATATGTTAGTGTTACACAATAGAGGATTGAAAAACAGCTTAGTCATTTGGAATTTTAAAAGTTATATCGAGTAAAAAATACTTGGGGGGAGTATTATCATATTGTACATAGACTCAGATGTTTGAAATTATTAGATCTATGAAATTTTATCTGTAAAATGTAATTATAAGAATGTTTATTAGAGATAGAACAATATTCTGTTTTGAGCAATTTTTTCTCAACCTTCCAACTTCAGAAAAGAGATATATATATATGAAGGATAAAGTAAATGACATGAAAGAATTACTTAAAAAAATACCTAACTATTCTTTCAGGTTAGCTGTATTTTGATCACTAATTTCTATGCTTATATAAAATTGTGGGACCAAATTTTGAGCATCACTGCTTTGAACCACTTGACTCTTTTCTACCTTTTCTTCAAATTATATTTGCCCATTTTTCTAAGTTTTATATGGTCATCCTGATTAAAAGGTTTCCTCTCCTCTGAACTGACATTATTTGCATGCATGGAATATATATTTTTATTATCTGCTACTATTTTTAGCCGTAGAAAATTTCCATTTGGATCATGAAAGCCATCAAATACTGGTAATTTTATATAACTCAAATTAACATTTGGCAACCAGTTAGTGTATGCTTTCAAATGTGTGATTTATTTAATTCCCTTGTGTACTCATTGTGTATTGCATTTTATTATATGTAATTATATACATATCATTTTTTTCCATCTAGCTTGTAAATGCCAAAGGAAAAGGAATGTCACCTTATTTGTTTTTAATTAATTAGAAGGAATGAATGAGCAAATGGAAGTAGCTGTAGGGAAGGTACAAATAGAGTTATTGCTTTAATACTTAGAACATTTCCTAGCCAGAGCTTTTTTATGTACAACATAGTTAGAAAAGAGAAAAGCAATATAAAATGTCTTTAATATCTGATATAATTTTTAATCCAGAAGCATAGATATTCATTCATTTATTCATTCAACAGAATGTAATTTGTACCTATTATTTTTCAACATCACACTAGTATGAAAGGCAAGAATAATATCAAATATTTATTGAGTTCTTATATGCCAGGTACAATTCTAAATATTTTATACATTTTAATTAATGTTATGCTCACAAGAAACTTATGATATATTAGATAACTAGTTAGCAAATGGTGAAAATGAGATGCAGAAAAGTTAAGTAACATACTCAAGAGCACATAGCTCATAAATGGTAAAGATGGGCTTCAAACAATACAATCTAGTCCCAAAGTCCTTTCCCTTAATCACTGTCTCGAATGTTTCTCAAGATAAAATCCAGATACAACACCCACTAAACTGTGAGGCCCCAAATCATTTGTATTGTTTTTATTACTTCATCCTGAGTATCCAAACCAATGCCTGGCTCCTTTTATGTGCAGAATAGCTGTTGTTGAATAAATGAAAGGCTACTCAAGAAGAAATCCTCTAGAGAAGTGATATGCAGAGATAGAATCTGTAATTGAGACTTGAAAAGAAGTATTGTGGAAGGTCTCAGGATGCAGGACCTAACCTTGCCTAATAGAATTAGGACAGCTTTTCTGAGTAACATGTGCACAGTACTTAAAAGATATTAGTTATAAAGTATCCCTGGTATAGAAAATAGCATTTGCAAAAAGCTCTGAGTCTTGTACTGAGTCAGATTCTACTACTGGGTGTTAATAGAATATAGCAGAAATGAGAAAACTGGTAATTTCATCTGGGATTTTACTGTGAAGGGGAAATGTATTTCAATCTCAAGATATTGCGTTTAATCCTGTGGGCAATGGTAAGGCAAGCTGGCTTGCTTTCTTCTCTCTTACTGTTTAAATCTATGTATGAATTAATTAGTGTTTTGTTTTTTGTTGTCATTACATTTACTCCCAAGAACATCTCAGCTAGATTTAGTGAAATATCAGTTATTAAAACAGTAAATTTCAGATGTTAAAACTATGTAGCAAAGTATTAAACCAAGCCTCCACAAGGTCCAGAAAAATGGCCAGTAATTTAACTGTTAGAACAAACAAGAAAGAAACACTTTCAGAGGAAAATAGCAGAGTGTCGTTTCTACAAATTTTGCTCACAATGTCTAACATGTAATAAAAAGCACTAGACTTAACAGAAGCAGGAACATGACTCATTGTCAGGACGTTTGTTCAGTGGGGTTAAGAGCAGACTGGAGACAATAGAAGTGTGTCAGTGAACTTGAACATATATCAGTTGAAATGATTCAATCTGAAGATAGAGAAAAACGTGTAAAAAAGGATGAGCAGACATTTATTAAACTGTGATTTAAAGAAAAAAAGTGGTGTGGCATACATGTGACTAGAGTTCTAGAAAAAGAGGAGAGAGAATAGAGCAGAAAATAATTGTAGAAATTTTTTACACATTTGGTGAATAACAAGAAATTCAGCTAAACTCCGCACAGAATAAATGCTAAGAAAGAACATTGAGGGACAACATAATCAAACCACAAATCAATATCAATGGCAAATAGTGTCTTAAGTAGCCAGAGGGGGAAAAATGTATTGCATTCAGGGGAACAACAATGTGAATTAAGTGGACTGATTTCTCACTAGGAAAATAATGAATAACATGAAATGACACCTTTAACGTATTAATACAAATCAGAATTCTATGTCTTTCATAAATATTAGTTAACAATAAAGATACAATAAAAGACATTTTTCAGATAAGCCCAAACTCATAGAATTCATCTCAGAGATCTGCATTTCAAGAAATGTTGAAGACAATTGGGCAGACTGTTCTTGTTCTTTCTGTATTCCTCTCATTGCACATCACAATACCTTTTACAAGATCGTGCTTAATAAATTTTTTTTCAAAATTTCAAAACCCATGTTAGTGATTAATTAACATTAAAATGTGCTTTTGGACCAGTTATCAGAGCTATCAACACCTCATTCTCCAACTTTATTTTTGCAATTATTTTTTAATGAATCATATTCTGTTTCTCCTGGCAATTGGGAATTCTGACAAAAGATTACCAGTACTCTCCAGAAATTTAACTAAAATTTGGCCAATAATTAGAGAGCGAATGAGACCTTCTTTTATCCAAACAGCAATTCTGAATAACCAACTATTTTCCTTGACAGGGTTATGGTTTCCTTTTATTGCTGCCTGAAGCGCCCAAGTAATTGCCTTTTGTTTAGAGACTTAAACATCATCATGGTATAATTTGTTTGAATATTGCTACCTTTGTTTTCCAGACACAACACAACTTAAAAAGCATTAACATGCATTTTTCTGGCACCTGGTTTAAACTATGGCCTGCAAGAAAAAACTATTGGAAATATTCTGAAACTGCTGTATGATTTTTTGTATGCTTCTGTGTTTTGTTTTGTTTGGTTTGCTTTTTGTAAAGATAAAAATTTACTACAATCCTAAACTTTCTATTCTGTTTTTTAATTACCTTAATTTTCAAAAGTAGAACATAAACTTCTCATGAGTAGAATAAAATCCTTTGGTCCTCCTTCTGAGAAAGATTATTTCCCATTAATGTCTGGTACTTGCCCATCATAAGGCCCCAGTTCTCCCTGACACCTGGAAGACAGTTTCTCCTACAAGTTCCACGGATCTCATATGCTTTTGTTTTAGGTACATACTAGGGGCCTAGTGCACCTTGAAAGGAATTGTGGGCCACGAGTCTGTGGTAGACACAGGGGCGGGTCTCAGCCCATCCTCTGCACCCCCACCTGGCCCCTCCCGACGCAGACCCCGGTCCCCTGTCAGCCTGCAGCCCTGCTCCCGCCGCCACTGCTTCCACACACTGATGGCACTAGCCCCACTCGCACCGCTGACAGCGAAGAGCAATTTAGTGCCAGCAGTGGGTGTGAGCAGTGACTGCTGCCCCAATCACCCTTCAGGAGCAGGGGGAAGTGGAGAAGCCATCAGGTGCAATCAGGGCCAGCAGCTGATCGAGTGATTGGTACCTGTGCCGGGCACTGGTAGCGAGTGTGAACAGTGGCTCTGGCACTAGCTGCAGGTGCAAACGGGGCCGGTGCTGGCAGTGGGTCGAAGCGCTGGGCAGGACCACAGTGCACAGGAGCAAAGAATTTTCAGTAACCACCAGAGGTTTGCCCTGATGACAGCAACCGGTGCCCTGCCTTGGTCTGGCACCCCTGCTCACCTGCTCCACCATCCCGCCATGGCCAACACTTGCCATGTTCCGCACACACCCCCTGGTGGTCAGCGCACATTATAGCAACTGGTTGTTCGGTTGTTCTGGTTGTTCCACCATTCGGTCTATTTGCATATTAGCGCTCTATTATATACCAGTAGCCCTGTGCACAAATATGTGCACCAGTAGGTTGCTGCCACTCTCCTGTAGCTCTCTGTCTGCTGTCCCGCCCCCCTGTATCTCCCTCGCCACCCCCCATAGCTTGTTGCCCTGCCCTCTCCTGTAGCTCTCTGCCTCCTGCTTGCTTGGTTCCCTGACCCGTCCTGTAACTCTCTGCCGTCTACTTGTAGCCAGTAGGTCGCTGCAGCCCTCCTGCAGCTCCCCCTGCCCCCTTCTCTCCTCCTCCCCTCATAGCTTGCTGCCCTGTTCCCTCATGTAGCTCTCTGCAGCCTACTTGTACCTCGCCGGCCCACCCTCCTGCTGATCCATGATCTGGTCATGACACACTTGGTCTTTACGCCTCAGGGTGTAATGGCTAATTAGCATAGTCCTCTCTTATTATATAGGATGATAGTTTCCAGAATTTCCATGCTTTCTAGTTTTGCAGAACATAGAGTGTTTGAATTTCCCTTTTCTCTTCTCACTCCCCTTGATTCTTTATATTGTTTCTAGGAGAGCAATAAGAAGATAAGTAATAAGCCATGGCTCCTTTTTTCAGAGACTGAATTTATAAAATATTTATAGTGACTTAATAAATCTGCTATGACAGAATGAATCTTTTTTCTCCACTAAAATCTCTGCTCATTAAATATATTAATACACTTTTTTATAGCATTTCATCACTACTAAAGTTAATGCTAAATTAAACTTTTTCATCAACTAATCTAACTTTAAGTTATTTAATGTTCAGGCATCCTGTGTCAATTCAAAGAATGTGTGATTAACATTTTAAAAGCTAAATTGAGTTTACACCTAGGGAATTGTATGAACAGTGGTAGCTAGATTATAAGGTACTTTGGTGGATAATGATAAAAGTAAAATGAATCCAAAGAAAAACACAGTGAGTTCTCTACTTGAATATCTTTAATATTTAGAAAACTATGTAAATCACTAGAATGATCTTTTTTCTTATCATGAATTTATTATTCATATGACCTATTCTTTGATGTTTTTATGAGATTGGTCTGATTAAGTTTTATGAATATGGTCAAATCAAAATTGTGTATGAAAGGCTATTCATTTTTTTTAAAATGAGAGAGGAAATTAATATCTATTATTGTAGGTATAAAAATAGCTCAATTAAAAGAGTATTATCGCCCTGACCGGTTTGGCTCAGTGGATAGAGCATCAGCCTGAGGACTGAAGGGTCCCAGGTTCGATTCCGGTCAAGGGCATATACCTTGGTTGCGGGCACATCCCCAGTGGGGGGTGTGCAGGAGGCAGCTGATCGATGTTTCTCTCTCATCAATGTTTCTGGCTCTCTCTCCCTCTCCCTTCCTCTCTGTCAAAAAATCAATAAAATATATAAAAAAAGAGTATTATCAGGTTTCTAATTTTCATGTGTTTTTTTTATATTTTAAGCTATAAATAATGATCAATATGCAAGATCCACTCTTATCCAAGCCACATGTCAGCCTTCTATATTTAAACTTATTATTTGTCACAGCTGCAGAGTCTCTCCTCCAATAAAACTGTCTCAAATATTTATATTAAGGACTAACTTGCCTAGTAATACTATACTGTATATATATTTCAACTACCTTACATCATTACCTTTAAATGTTGATACCTTCTGTTTGGTTAATTTTGGTTACAATTTTGAACTCAGCATATTGAGGGGTTTTCTACACTCTTATTTCACAGTTTTAATTCAAAGTTTTATTGTTATTTTATTAATAGTTTACAGGTGCTATATGGAATCTGCTTTGAAGAGTAAACAAATACTCTTGTCAAAATATGACAACAATACTGTGGTTATTGTAGTATCCCTACATTATTGCGTTTTATGTAGTTCATCTCCAGTTGTACAAACCATTTCATTATCAATAACTTAATTTTGATTACTTCAAAGTTTGGTCATTCTCTTCTTTCAGGTCCTAACTAAAATGTTATTTTCTTGGCAAGGCCTTCCCTGTTCTTCCTGTATAAAACTATACCTCCAATGTCCTCTGACTCCAACCTGATTATTTTCTGGAGCATTTATTATGCTCTGATATTTTATTATTTGTTTATGGTTTGTCTCCCTTCTCTAAAATTTAAACTTTATGATGTCAGAGATGCTATATGCCCTTCTTCATGCTCTAATAACTGCTACCTGAATAGTTCCTGAAATGTAATGGTTCTCAATAAATATTTGTTGAATAAAAAAAAGCAAAATCCAGAATGATAAGGACATTGTAAGCGAAGACATATAAAAAGTGCAGTTGTTGCAGGATGTAATGGAGGATGTTTTTTAATAAAACTGTTTAATTATCTGATCTAATAAAAGAGAAACATGCAAATTGACTGTACCTCTACTACACTCAACAGCCACACCAACCAGCCACGCCCACCAGCCAATTAGGAGTGAGTATGCAAATAAACTCAACCAAGATGGCGGTGGCCACAGAGCTGGAGTGAACAGGAGGCTTGGGTTGCCCCTGGCGATGAAGGAAGCCAAGCTTCCCGCCTGCCCTGGCCGGCTGTGGGCTCCGCTCAAGGCTACAAAGTTTCAATTATAGAAGATAAATAAATCCCAGATACCTTCTTCCAGCCACTGTGGCCTCCGCTCAAGGAAGGTCTGGGAGCCTGGGTTGCCCAGGGTCATGCCCAGCCTGCAAACAGCCATCAGCCCCTCATCCAGGCTGGCCAGGCACCCCAGTGGGGAACCCCACCCTGAAGGGGGTGTGGCCAGCCTGAAAACAGCCCTCAGCCCCTCACCTAGGATGGCCCCACCCTCATAGGGTGAGGGTCCCTGCTGGGGGGCTTGGCAAGCCTTCAAACAGCCATGAGCCCCTCACCAAGGCTGGCCAGACACCCCAGCAGGGACCCCCACCCTAAAAGGGGTGTGGCCAGGCTGAACACGGCCCTCAGCCCCTCACCCAGGTTGGCCAGGTACTGCAGCGGGCATCCCCACCCTGAAGAGGGTGTGGCCAGCTTCAAAACAGCCCTTAGCCTTTCACCCAGGCTGGCCACGCCCCCCAGTGGGGACCCTCACCCCATGGGGTCATGGCCAGCCTGAAAACCACCACAGGCCCCTCGCCCAGGCCACCCCACGCCCCAAAGCTATGGTGGCGGGGCCAAGGTAGAGGCAGTTAGAGGCCAAGAGGGGAGGGCAGTTGTGGGTGATCAGGCTGGTGGGGGGCGGGGCCATTGGGGGTAAGCAGACCAGCAGGGGGGTGAGTTGGGGACAAGCAAGCCATCATTGGGGGTCAGTTGGAGGTGATCAGGCTAGCCGGGGTGCAGTTGAGGGTGATCAGGCAGGCAGGGGGGCATTTGGGGACAAGCAGGCCGGTGGCGGGGGGCAGGTGGGGGTGAGCAGGCCATCAGGCAGAGTGGTTAGGGGCTATCAGGCAGGCAGGTGAGCGGTTAGGAGCCAGCAGTCCCAGATTGTGAGAGGGATGTCCAACTGCCAGTTTAGGCCCAATCCCTGTAAACTGGCAGTAGGACATCCTTCTAGGGGTCCCAGATTGGAGAGGGTGCAGGCCTGGCTGAGGAACACCCCCTCCCCCATGCAGGAATTTCGTGCACCGGGCCACTAGTATTACATAATACTAGAGGCCCAGTGCATGAATTTGTGCACAGGTGGGGTCTGGCTGGTCCCAATTGGCAGATTGGGGTCAGGCTGGCTTGCAGGAGAGGCCATGGGTGATTGGCCAGCAGCTCCCACCCCCAATTGGGGTGGGGGGCCAATTGGGGGCGTAACTGGCTGTTGGGAGAGATCGTGGGCGATTGGAGTGGTGAGGGCTGATCAGGGGTGGGGCTGGACTTGGGGAGGGTCTGTGGGTGGTGGGCTGGCTGCTCCACCCCCAAATGGGGTGGAGGGAGGCCGATTGGGGGCCAATGGCCGGGGGGAGGGGCCATGGGTGGTTTTTCAGCCGGCCCTGCTCCTGATCAGAGTGAGGGGGCCCATCGGCCTTGGGGCTGGCAGGGGGAGGGGCCACAGGTGGTGGGCTGGAAGCCCTGCCCCTGATTGGAGTGGGGGGGGTGATCTGGGGTGGGTCTGGGTGGGGTGAGGGGCTTCAGGAGGTTGGCCAGCTGGCCTCGCCCCCTATTGGGGTGGGGGCGGCAATCAGGAGCGTGGCCAGCCGGGGGGAGGGACCATTGGCCAATCGGGGTGGTGGGGGCCAATCAGGAGTGGGGCTTGCTGGGGGGAGGGGCTTCAGAATGTTGGTTGGCTGGCCAAGCCCCCTATTGGGGTGGGGGGAGATCAGGAGTGGGGCCAGCTGGGGGGAGGGGCTGTGGGCCGATCAGGGTGTTGGGGGCCCATTGGGGGTGGGGCTGGCCGGGCACCCCTTGATTGGCCGATTCGCTGGCCACAGTGGGTGTTATAGTGACTGGTTGTTCTGGTCATTATGGCATTCTGGTCACTGGCTTTTTATATATATACTAGGGGCCCAGTGCATGAAATTCGTGCACTGGGTGTATGTGGAGGGGAGTGTCCCTCAGCCCAGCCTGCCCCCTCTCACATACTGGGAGCCCTCAGGCGTTGACCCCCATCACCTCCAATCGCAGGATCGGCCCCCAGCCCAGGCCTGATGCCTCTGGCCTAGGCGTTCGGCCCGGGCAGCGGGGACCCACAGCTGCAGCGGGGGGCGCAGCGATCGTGGGCTTCGCTTTAGGCCCAGGCAAGGGACCCCTAGCTCCTGGGACTGCCAGCTTCGACCGTGCCCAGCTCCCATCGCTGGCTCCACCCCTACTTCCTGCTATCACTGCCCAGGGAGGCAAAGGCGCCTGATTCTCCAATCATGGCTGGGGGGCAGGGCAAAGGCGGCCCCAGGGCCGCCTTTGCCCTGCCCCCCAGCTCTTAGCTCCCCCCTGGGTTTCCGATCACTGTCAGTGGCAGGGGGCTTCTTCCTGCTTTCCCTTTCGCCTCCCTGCATTGTGCCTACATATGCAAATTAACCGCCATCTTGTTGGCAGTTAACTGCCAATCTTAGTTGGCAGTTAATTTACATATAGCCCTGATTAGCCAATGAAAAGGGTAGCTCGTACGCCAATTACCATTTTTCTCTTTTATTAGTGTTGATAGATGCTGTTTAATATTTTTAATAAGATTTGACAACAAAAGTCAGTATATAGGAGTTTCTGTACTCCCTTGTAATGCACAGTTGTACAGAGCCATAATATCTGGCAGAATCTTGAGACAGGAAATAAGAAAGAGGTTCTCAGTACTCTGGAATCATGTTTACAATGAAGATATTAAATGATGAGCTAAGCTGTGCTGTGAGGGGTTGGAATATTGTGAAGGTAGAAAACTGAACCAGATGTGCTGGTGGTAGGTTGCCTCTCCATTTCCCCTCAAATGCTGTGTCATTAACCACCCTCATTGTGACTTGCTTTTCACTGCCAAGACTACTCTACATGTAAAACACTAGACAGCTTTGTCTCTTGATTCCCCCCCCCCCCCCAATCTTCTGGCTGGCATACATAGTACTCTGGGAAATAAAGACTCCCAATATAGTTGGTTTCTCTACCAGTTAAGGTGCTTCTAAATGTCTAATGGAGCAAAGGATTCTATGACTGAATAGCTATGGATATCAATATCAAAGCAGCTGCAATCATGGCTCATTTTGGCACTAGTGCCTAATGTAGGATGAAGGAAGTAGCAATATGCCAGGTGGAGATAAGTCACTTAGCTGGCTGATTACATCAAATTGCTTCCAATATAATCGGCCAGGACACATTTGTCAAATTGGCATTCAAAATCATTATAAAGAAGGTGAATTAATTACCTAGTTATATGGCTTAATATTATGTATTCTGAATGTGCTCATCATAGGCACTTAATAAAAATATTATATATGGAAGGAAAAATAGAACAAGTAAAATCACAGCTGAAATTTTTTGGTAATATTATATATTTTTACATTCTAACCCTATAATAGTGTACTAACTATAAACTCTGTTAGTTATCAATGAATGTTTTTGATTAGTCTAAAAATCTATACTGAGGTATTCACTGAGAAAATTAGGAAACATGGTCTGAAACTGATAACATTCAACACTGAATTTTCTTGTGTCATTCTCCCGTTTAGAGTCAATCAAGATTAGATTGTACCTTATTTTTAAATTTCTGTAGTTCTCCATTGCAAAAGTGTCTGCCAGCTCTTGGATCACAATTCATCTGTGCTGTGCCCTGCACACATTCTTCTTCATTAGAAGGCTTTATTGGTTGGCTGTGATGTGGTTTTACACAGTCCCTTGATCCCAAAGAGTTCCCTGTCTTTGCCATTTTCTCATTTCATTACATTGGGAAAATGAAAGACAGGCAGGATTGGGGCATAGTATATACATCATTTTTCTAACCTTTGAAACTGCTGACATGGCAAATAGCAATAAAAATTCCTCCTAAATCTTAGTATGGTAATATTAAAAGTAATGTAAATAGTGAGTGCAGTGATTGTCTTCCTCTTCTATTAAAAATAAAGGTTGAATATTACTGCCTTGACACTATAACAAATATTTTTTATGATTTTTAAAAGCTGTTCTCAGAACTAAGTGATTTCCTTTCTTAGAGACGTTAATACATTGACAACATCAAAATTAAGAGTATAAATTGTTGATGGAGGTTTTTTCTTATCATTTCAAAATACTTTAGTCAGTGAAGGCTCTAAAATGTCACTTCTGGTACTGAAAACATCCTTTAAACTATTAATAATGAATAGCTTGGGACAGATTTTACCTTTAAAAATTTTTTGACTTGTTAAGACCAGAAATATTACTTTTTGAAATTTAAAATATGCAACATAAATTTGATCACAAAATAACAAACTCTCACTTTGAATTATTTAGTAAGCCCTTAGTTTTTATTGAGCACATTTATGAGTCATAAATTTCTTTGCTGTAAACAAGAAAATACACTTATTGTACTGTATTTATTCTTGGGTATTAACATAGTGGACATTTTGCATCTTTACCCTACTGCTATTATCCTACCATTTATTATGCTACAATCCATCTTATTTGTGAAGAATTTTCCTGATTCAATTGATGAGAGAGTTCAATCTACTACAGAAGATGAAGGTTTCAAACATTGCCTCTCCCTAACTTTCCTGGAGTGTCAGCCCATGATGCTGCACCAGTGAAATTCTTCAGTTTTGATCTTGAATCTGCAAAGATGCAGATACAGTTAAAGACTTTAACCAAGCAGCACTTAGAGTCCTGATGAAGTGCTAGGAATGCTATCCATAGCATTAACTTGACTGTATTCCCTGATTCCTAACGTTCTAGAACCTATTTTCCCCTGATACTTATTCTCTAACCTTTCTATACATTCTTCAATTAATTATTATTGGTTCAGGAAAATAACTTCTTTTTTGAAAATTTATCTTTATTACTGAAAGTATTACAGATGTCACTTTTGTTTGTGTTTTTCTCCCATTGACCCCTTCCACCCTGTACCCTCTTCTCCCAGGCCTTCACCACTCTATTGTCTGTGTCCATGGTTTATGCATTTATGCATATAAGTTCCCAGTTATTCACTTCCCTCCCATCCTCCTACCCCCATCTTCTCCCTGAAATTCATCAATCTGTTCCATGCTTCTATGTCTTTGGTTCTATTTTATTCATCAGTTGGTTTTGTTCATTAGTTCCAGATATGAGTGAGAGATCATGTTATACTTATCTTTCTATGACTGGCTTATTTTATTTAGCATAATATTCTCCAGGTTCATCCATGCTGTTGTAAATGGTAAAAGTTCTTTCTTTTTTACAGCAGCATAGTATTCCATTGTGTAAATGTACCACAGCTTTTTTAAAATAAATCTTTATTGTTCAGATTATTACAGTTCCTCTTTTTTCCCCCCATAGCTCCCCTCCACCCAGTTCCCACCACACTTCCTGCCCTTACCCCTCCACTGTCCTCGGCCATAGGTGTACAATTTTTGTCCAATCTCTTCCCGCACCCCCCCACACTCCCTTCTCCCCCGAGAATTATCAGTCCACTCCCTTTCTATGCCCTGATTCTATTATAATCACCAGTTTATTCTGTTCATCAGATTATTTATTCACTTGATTTTTAGATTTACTTGTTGATAGATATGTATTTGTTGTTCATATTTTATATCTTTACCTTTTTCTTCTTCTTCCTCTTCTTAAAGGATACCTTTCAACATTTCATATAATACTGGTTTGGTGGTGATGAACCCCTTTAGCTTTGCCTTATCTGTGAAGCTCTTTATCTGACCTTCAATTCTGAATGATAGCTTTGCTGGATAAAGTAATCTTGGTTGTAAGTTCTTGCTATGCATCACTGTGAATATTTCTTGCCACTCCCTTCTGACCTGCATAGTTTCTGTTGAGAAATCAGCTGATGGTCATATGGGTACTCCCTTGTAGGTAACTAACTGTTTTTCTCTTGCTGCTTTTAAGATTCTCTCTTTGTCTTTTGCCCTTGGCATTTTAATTATGATATGTCTTGGTGTGGTCCTCTTTGGATTTCTTTTGTTTGGGGTTCTCTGCGCTTCCTGGACTTGTAAGTCTATTTCTTTCACCAGGTAGGGGAAGTTTTCTGTCATTATTTCTTCAAATAGGGTTTCAATATCTTTCTCTCTCTCTTCTTCTGGCACCCCTATAATTTGAATGTTGGTAAGCTTGAATTTGTCTCAGAGGCTCCTTGAACTATCTTCATATTTTTGTATTCTTTTTTCCTTTTGCTTTCCCAGTTGGGTGATTTTTGCTTCTTCGTATTTCAAATCTATGACTTGATTCTTGGGATCCTCTAGTCTGCTATTGGATCTCTGTATATTATTCTTTATTTCAGTCAGTGTATACTTAATTTCTAATTGGTCCTTTTTCATATCCTTGAGGGTCTCACTATTTCTCTGAGGTTTCTAGAAGATTCTAGAGTAACCTTATAATCGTGGTTTTGAACTCTATATCCAGTAGTTTGTTTTCCTCCATTTCTGTCATTGTGACCTGTTTCTTTGTCTCTGCATTTTGGCTGCTTCCCTGTGTTGATAGAGTGGCTTTGTGTGCTAGGTGTCCTGTAGGTCCCATTGGCTCAGCCTCCCTCATTACCTGAAGTGGACACTCTTGGTGCACCCCTTTGTGGGCTGTGTGCACAGTCTTGTTGTAGTTAAGCCTTGATTGCTATTGGTATCATTGGGAGGAATTGACCTGCAGGTCAATTGGCAGTGAGGACCAGTTGTGTCTACAATGGGAGAACTTCTGTCCTGGAGACACCCTTATGGGGCAAGACTTGCTTCAGTGGGGCTTTGGCACTCACTGAGTTTGCCCCCTGAGTGTGTCTCTTATGGATGTGAAGAGTTGTAATTTGGATGGTCTCCCTCTGACCACTGGGTAGACTGGCTCTTGGATCTCCAAGGAGGTGCAAAGTCAACCACTGCCTGAGGCCACCCATCAGAAGCTACAGCGAGAACTGCAGATTCCTCCTCTTTGTTTGTGGTTTGGAGGTGCCCAGATGAGGTGCAGCTGTGAAGTAATGCAGGCTGCTGATGAGCCTTAGGCCTTCTTTTGGAATCTCTGGGTTTCTCTGACCCAGCTTCAGTTTGACAGGTTTTTAGGTGGAGAAGGCCAGGCCATTAGTATGCAAAACCCTCTGTGCACAGCTTGGGTGAGGATTTAAATTGGGTGGGGCAGGGTCTCAGGGAATCACCAGGGCGGTGCAAACCGCAATGGCTGCCAGTCTGCTTTGTCTCGGAGAGGTTCTGTGGTCTGTGTCCCACTGCCCCATGCAGGAACAATGAACACTGCAAGCACTTCTGTGAGGAAGCTGCCCTCACGTTCTGGCCCAATGCCAGGCAGTACAGTTTCTCAGTTTCTCTCCATATGAGTCTGGGTCTCCAAATTTTTGCCCGCAGCTGGAGTTCAGAGAAGTAGGGAGCTTGAATCTCCATCCTGATTGAAAAAGACAACATCATACCCAGCTGCCAGGCCCTTTTGCACGCACCTCCATACCTCCACACTTCCAACCTCCTGCTGGACTTTTTTCTTTCCTTCTAGTTGTAGAATTTCCACTCAGCCAGTCTTCCCGTGCTGGTTCTGGATGATATACATTTTGTCTTTTAGTTGTAGTTTTAATGTGGTTGTACACAGCAGCAAGTTCAGGTGTTTACCTATGCCGCCATCGTGGTTCTCCTACCACAGCTTTTTTATCCACTCATCTTCTGATGGGCACTTGGGCTGTTTCCAAATCTTAGCTATTGTAAATTATGCTGCTATGAACAAAGGGATGCATATATTATTTCTGACTGGTGTTTCTTATTTCTTAGTATATATGCATTCCTAGAAGTGGGATCATTGGGTCAAATGGGAGTTTCATTTTTAAATTTTTGAGGAAACTCCATGCTGTTTTTTACAGTGGCTGTTACAGTATGCATTCCCACCAGCAATGTACTAGGGTTCCCTTTTCTCCACACCCTTGCCACCACTTGTCCTTTGTTGATGATAGCCATTCTGACAGGTGTGAGGAGATACCTCATTGTTGTTTTAATTTTGATGATTAGTGACTCTGAGCATTTCTTCATGTATCTTGGCCTTTTGTACATCCACCTTGGAGAAGTATCTATTCAGGTCTTTTGGCCATTTTTAATTGGATTGTTTGTCTTCCTTTTGTTAAGTTGTATGAGTTCCCTGTATATTTTGAAAATAAAACCTTTATTGAATGTATCATTGACAAATATGTTCTCCCATGCAGTGGACTCTCTTTTCATTTTGTTGATGGTTTCTTTTGCTGTGACAAAGCTTTTTATTTTGATGTAGTCCCATGTGTTTATTTTCTCCTTATTTTCCTTTGCCCTAGGACAGTGATGGCGAACCTATGACACGTGTGTCAGAGGTGACACACGAACTCATTTTTTTTTGGTTGATTTTTCTTTGTTAAACGGTATTTAAATATATAAAATAAATATCAAAATATGTCTTTGTTTTATTATGGTTGCAAATATCAAAAAATTTCTATATGTGACACGGCAGAGTTAAATTAGGGTTTTTCAAAATGCTGACACGCTGAGCTCAAAAGGTTTGCCATCACTGCCCTAGGAGATGTATCAGTAATCATATTTGTGTGAGAGATGTCTGAGATTTTGCTGCCTATGGTTTCTTCTAAGATTTTTATGGTTTTACTAGAGGCCCGGTGCACAAAAATTTGTGCACTGGTGGGGGGGGGTCCCTCAGCCCAGCTTGCCCCCTATCACATACTGGGAGCCCTAGGGGATGTCCTACTACCTGCTCCCTGCTCCCCTTGGGGAGTGGGCCTAAGCCACAGTCTGGCCTCCCTTTGTGGGAGTCAACCAGGCTGATCAGGGGAAGGCCGCAGCCCCATCACCGCACTGTTGCAGCCACTGCCAGTCAGGGCAGCCACCAAGATGTTTTCATCAACACGGACTCCAGTCCCTTTACCATGAAAAAATCCATCCATCCATCCTTCCATCCTTCCATCTTCCTTCCTTCCTTCCTTCCTTCCTTCCTTCCTTCCTTCCTTCCTTCCTTCCTTCCTCCTTCCTTCCTTCTTTCCTTCCTTCCTTCCTTCCTTCCTTCCTTCCTTCCTTCCTTCCTTCCTTCCTTCCTTCCTTCTTCCTTCCTTCTCCTCACCTGAGGATATGTTTCCATTGATTTTTAGAGAATGTGGAGGGGAAAGGGAAAGACAGAGAGAAACATCAAAGTGAGAGGAACACTTTGATTGGTTGCCTCCTGCATGAGCCCTGACCTGGGCCCGGGCCAGGGAGGAACCTGCAACCTAGGTGCATGCCCTTGGTCAGAATTGAACCCAGAATCTGTGTTGGGCAGGCCGAGGTATTACCCACTGAGCCAAACCAGCTAGGGCAGGATATGACATTTCTTAACCCTCCAGCAGCAGACCTTCCTTTTTTTCTCCAGGAGTGTAGTAAAAAAACCCTAGATCACCTATTTGGACTCTCATTACCCAAGTTACTAAGAATATTACCAGTGACCACAGGGAGCTTAGCCAATCAGCAGTCAGAAAAGGTGTTTCCTCTGTAGTTCACACCAATTGCCAGTATGGCCCCTGCCGGGCCTAAAGCCTCTGGAGAGTTATTAGCCCTGGGCCGGGTCACCCCCAGCTCCCCGCCGCTGCCACCATCAACCATTGCTGGCTGGCTCCTCCTTGGCCCAAGCTTAAAGCCTCAGGCTGAGGTGTTAGGCCTGGGCCTCCATCAATGATCGCTGGCTCAATGATCGCTGGCTGGCTCCTCCCCGGCCCAAACCTAAAGCCTCAGGCCAAGGTTTTAGGCCTGGGCCGGGGCACCCCCAGCTCCCCACAGCCGCTGCCACCGCCATCAAGGATCGCTGGCTGGCTCTGCCCTGATTTCCCGCCGCTGCAGCCATCAATGATCCCTGGCTGGCTCCTCCCCGGCCCAAGCCTAAAGCCTCTGGTTGAGGTGTTAGGCCTGGGCCTGGGCCGGCGCCCCCCGCCCCCCCAGCTCCCCGCTGCTGATCGCTGGCTGGCTCCCCCCGGCCGGCCTAAAGCCTCAGGCCGAGGCTTTAGACCTGGACCGGGGCACCCCCAGCTCCCCGCCACCAATCACTGACTGGCTCCGACCCGGTTCCCTGCCAAAGTCGCCATGAGGATCACTTGCTGGCTCCGTCACGGTCCAAGCCTAAAGCCTCTGGCTGAAGTGTTAGGCCTGGGCCAGGGACCCTCCCCCCATGCTCCCCACCTTTGCTGCCATCAACGATCGCTGGCTGGCTCCTCCCCATTCCCCGCCAAAGCCGCCATAAACTATCGCTGGCTGGCTCCGCCCCAGTCCAAGCCTAAAGCCTCTGGCTGAGGCGTTAGGCCTGGGCCGGACCCCCCCATGCTCCCTACCATTAACGATCTCTGGCTGGCTCCTCCCTGACCCAGGCCTAACGCCTCAGGCTGAGGGTTTAGGCCTGGGCCGGGGCACCCCCAGCTCCCTGCAGCCGCCACCATCAACAGTCGCTGGCTGGCTCCTCCCCGGCCCAAGCCTAAAGCCTCTGGCCAAGGCTTTAGGCTTGGACTGGGGCACCCCCAGCAACCCGCCGCCACCGATTGCTGGCTGGCTCCGTCCCGGTTCCCCGCTGCAACTGCCATCAAGAATCCCTGGCTGGCTGGACCGGCCCAAGCCTAAAGCCTCTGGCGGAGGCTTTAGCCTTGGGCCCGAGCACCCCCAGCTTCCTGCCGCTGCTGCCATCAAGCATAGCTGGCTGGCTCCGCCTGGTTCCCCTCCGCTGCCGCCATCAATGATTGCTGGATGGCTCAGCCCAGGCCCCAGCCTAAAGCCTCAGTCTGAGGCTTGGGGTGACATATGCAAATTAGCCACCATCTTGGCTGTCGACTAATTTGCATATCTCTCTGATTAGCCAATGAAAAGGGTAGTGGTCATATGCCAATTACCATGTTTCTGTTTTATTAGATAGGATGACTTACATTTAAGTCTTTTAACTATTTTAAGTTTATTCTTGTGTATGGTGTAATTTAGTAGTCTAATTTCATTTTTTTTTTGCATGTATCTGTCTAATTTTCCCAACACTATTTATTGAAGAGACTGTCTTGACTCAATTGTATGCTCTTGCCTCCTTTGTCAAATATTAATTGAGCATAATGGCTGGGATCAATTTCTGGAGTCTCCATCCTGTTCCATTGATCTATATGCCTGTTCTTGTGCCAGTACCAGTATGTTTTGTTTATGGTGACTTTGTATAATAACTTGATATCTGATATTGTGATCCCTCCAACTTTGTTCTTTTTCCTCAAGATTGCTGCAGTTTTTTTTGGGACTTTTTTGGTTTCATATAAATTTTTGGAGTGTTTGTTCTATACCTCTGAAATATGCCATTGGCATTTTAATAAGGATTGCATTGAATCTATAGATTGCTTTGGGTAGTAGGGACCTTTAAATGATGTTGATTCTACCAATCCATGAACACTGTATATTCTTCTACTTGTTTATATCTTTCTCTATCTCTTTTTTCAACATCCTGTAGTTTTCTGAGTATAGGTCGCTTACCTCCTTGGTTAAATTTATTCCTACGTACCTTAATTTTTGTGTTGCAATGGTAAATGGGATTGTTTGTTTAGTTTATTTTTTTGAGTTTATTGTTGGTGTATAAAAAAAGCTATAGATTACTGGGTGTTAATTTTGTATCCTGCCTGGTGGACAAATTCATTTATTAAGTCTAGTAGTTTTTTTATGGAGTCTTTAAAGTTTTCTTCTTAAATTCTCCAGAGTTGGTGTTGTTGATTATGACAAAAGCGCTGGTGAAGAAATTGTTTTTTTGGAAATGGATTGTAGACAGCAGATGCTTAGAGAAATGAGGATTCTTGGATTGGTTATGGCCTGAAGACTGCTCAATGGGAGTAAAATCTCCTCTTTCTGCTCACAGGTAGACATCTGGCAACAAATGTATGCAGGCATGAGGAATTCAAGACTGTAGGATGGGATGACTACAGTTATTTACACTGGTAAGCTTAAAGAAAGAGAAAAAGAATAAGACCTGTGCTGTTCATTATGGTACCACTAGCCCCATATAGGTAAATAAAGCCTGAACATTCAATACTTAGTGCTTTTTTAAAAAGAGTGTAAAATATCTGATTAGTAATTTGCATGCCGTTTCTATGTTAGAATATAATATATTTGGGTGTGTTGGGTTAAATAAATGATAAAAATTAATTTCATCTGGTTCTTTTGACTTTTTAAAATGTGATACTAGAAAAAATTAAATTGCACAAGAAACATTTCTGGCTTAAAAATTAAGGCACTTGTTGGAAAAGAGTGAGGACAAAATAGCGATGGCTATACTGATGAGATCCAGGAAGACTTGTAATACCTCATTCTCCAGTCCCACTAACCTTCTCTTGCCAGATAAAGAACCTGCCTAAAACATTATAACTTTCTTTCATAAGAGTGTTACATAAACAGTTAATCCAATTTCCTTCATAGCCAGTGGTCCATCCTTCATGGTCTCCAGGCTTCCAATTAGAACCACGTACCAACATGGTTCCTATAGGCTAAACGAATTTCAGAACTTTGATATTTATGCCTGTAAATGTGTAAGGACATAAGTGGAAATAGATGATAAGGTTGCTCAACAAAAGAGGGAGTGATATAATTTGAAACTGGGCTGCAGGTCTCAATAAGAGCACACCTCCCATGGATCCCGATTCAGTGTGTTATCTCAACCAGCTGACATGTGTCTAATTGCTTGCTTTCCTAAAGTGACTTGTGACTAGTTACCTATGTAACTTCTCCAGACCTTTCAGGGAATTGGTAAAGCAAGTCCAGTTAGTTCCTAGTATCCCACAGTGCCCCTGCAGTCTGGAGAGTTCACTGTAGTCAAAAAGCTGGTGGAGTTCTGACCAAAATCTGCCCAATGGGAGCCTAATTTGTAGAGATTTTATTTCAGAATTCCTGAAATTATTCTGCAGATCTCATTTTTTGCTGAAGTTAACCAGAGTTCATTTCTATTATTCACAATAGAGGGCACTCATTGGTTGACATATATTTCTGAAACTTAGTAATGTCTTCCATTATCTGAAAAAGGTAGTGCTGATCTTGATTAGAATATGCCTGTTTAATCAAGGCTTTGAAACTAAATAATTGTGTGACTTTGAGCATTTACCTTCTTCACTTGTAAAATTAGGGTATTTGAGTATTATTTGGATTGATCATTTATATCATAACTGAATATGTTTATAAGTGTCTCCAAACTAAATTTATCTTTAACCCAGTGTTTTGACAGTTCCCAGCCCAAATATCCATGTGATAACAGAATTAGAATTATTGACAAAGCCTGCTCCAAACCTGAGTTGTTGTTTTTTTAATTTTAGTTTCCTGTTCAGTGATATATCCACCCAAATCCTAAAACATAAAACTACATTCACTAGTTTATCTCTTGAAACTGTGCTTCTTCCTATTTTTTTTAAACCTTGTGGCTATAGCCTTTGATTATTAATTTATAATAATTACAACTAAGCCAACCTCTTCCTATATAATAAAAGCCTAATATGCTAAGTGTCTGGTCGTCCAGTTGGCCATTCAACCAATCGAAGTGTAATATGCTAATGAATGCTAAGGCTGCTCAACCCTCGCTATGACATGCACTGACCACAGGGGGCAGAGAGTCAACTGGTTGACCAGTCACTATGACATGCAGATGCTCCAACTGGTAGGTTAGCTGGCTTCTGGGGACAGGCAAATCAGGACTGAGTGAGATGGGCCAGACATGCCCTGGAGCCCTCCTGCAGTCCCTCCCAAGCTGGCCAACCTCCCGTGTCCCTCCCCAGCCCTGATCATGCACTGGTAGGGTCTCTCAGCCTGGCCTGCCTTCTCCCAATCCAGGACCCTTCAGGGGATGTCAGAGAGCCGGTTCCGGCCCGATCCCACAGGCCAGGCCAAGGGACCCCACTGGTGCATGAATTCATGCACCGGGCCTCTAGTTAGTCTATAATAAAACATAATCCTCAGGCTAGAGATGAAGACAAGTATAAAAGGAATAATTTTACAAATATATCATCTTTGTGTTTAGTGCCACAAAGTTTAATAGGATGCTAGGAGAACACAAAAGAAGACACCTGGCAGGTAATGGCCTCTAGAGAAGTAATGTATTTTTCAGAGGTGTGTTAGAGATGGGATCTGGATCACATTAAGTCTGGCAGCTGATGGGCACTGGGCTGTTCTCTAGCTGATGTGTTTCATGCAGATCAAACTGAAGCACAGGATAAAGCATGGTGTGCCAGCCTGCTGGCATCAGAACTCTTATTAATCCTTGTTTCTTCTTGGAGTTCTGGAGCCTGAACCCTCAAAGGCCTTGGATCCAGGTTTCATCCCCTCACTAGTCCAAAGTAGATCTTCATGTCACCTGAGAAAGAGAGTGATGAAAAGGTAACGAAATGTCTTCTGGTTGCTTCAAACATCAAGATATCTTCAAAGTGTCGCCTTACATGTGCATGGCCTTTTCTTCTCCTTGTTAGTTCCATTTTCTTTTAAACTAAGAGAATAAAATTTTCAACATTCAGGAAACCAGTTTCAGAATTCTCCTTCAGAAGCAGAGGCCCATACAAATCCACTTTTTACAAAATAAGAAGTGGATTTTCTTTTAGGCTAGTGGCCTCATTTCTTTGCCACTTTAGTTTAATTTAGGTCCTACGCATGAGTTTATTTTCACAGAGATATTTATAGGGAGAAGAAGAAAAGACAGAGAAGTTTAGATTTGAATTTCTCCAATGCCTTCAAGATATCAGGACTCTCTCTATGGACCATGAATGCATTTTCTTCATAGTACCAGCTTCCTAGACATGACAGCCTGGTGGCTAAGTGCCAGGTTCTGGAGTGAGTAGGCTAGGTTATTGCTTGTATTAACACTACATAGAAAAATCATTTAATCATCTAGGCCTCAACTTCCCAGCCTGTAAAATGTGAGCAATAATAAGATTCTGGTGAGGAGTGGATGAAATACATTTGTGAAGTGTTTGGCACAGTGCCTAGGCAATATCTGCTCAATAAATGTTAGCTATTAATATACATGTCATTACATTTCTTTTTTAAAAAATGTATTTTTATTGATTTCAGAGAGGAAGGGAGAGGGGGAGAGAGAGAAACATCAATGATGAGAAAGAATCATTGATCAGCTGCCTCCCTACACTGGGGATCAAGCCCACAACTCAGGCATGTGCCCCTAACCAGGATCAAACCTGGGACCCTTCAGTCCTCAGGCTGACGCCCCATCCACTGAGCCAAACCAGCACGTCATTACATTTCTAACAAGTACTCAATATCAGAATAGCGTGGACACTGGGAAGCACAGACAGATAGATGAAGAAAGGAGCATATTCGTGTTACACAGGCAGCCTACGAAAACATTGTAATTTATATAGAACCTATTTTCATCTAAAGGGTGTCCCATAAATTCACGCAAGAAGTAATTTTGATAGAAAACACAGGTTTGTAATTAAAAATTGTAAATTTTTTATTGATTCATAAAGTATAGGGTTATGTATGGAATAGGATATAGGGTAAATGGCCTCCGCGGCTTTGCTGGCACATACGCACTCTTTTGTTGAAATTTTCCATGACCGTTTTGCATAAATGTGGCTGAATTTCGATGAGGCTCATTTTCATCTTGTTGGCTTGGTTAATTGACAAAATTGTCGCATTTGGGGTTCAGAAAATCCCCTAGTGATTGTTGAGAAACAAATGCATCCACAACGTGTCACTGTTTGGTGCGGATTTTGGGCTGGAGGCATCATCGGACCATTCTTCTTCGGAAATGCGGCTGCTCAGGCAGTAACAAAAGAGTGCGTGTGTGCCAGCAAAGCCGCGGAGGCCATTTACCCGATATGCTATTCCATACATAACCCTATACTGTATACTTTATGAATCAATAAAAAATTTACAATTTTTCATTATAAACCTGTGTTTTCTATCAAAATTACTTCTTGCGTGAATTTGGGGACACCCTTTACATTATTCATTTAACCACTTTTATTGATGATGTGTGCTTGGATTGACCTTTATTTATTGCATTCAAAGCAGCACATTGTAATGTGTAAGAATAAAGTCACTGGAGTCAGAATGCCTGGAGACAATTGCTGTCTTTTCCATTTTTGAGCTGGGCAATGTCAGGCGAGTTACCTCGCTGAGCTTCTGCTTTTACATTTTTAAAATAGGGGTAATGATAGTGCCTTCTCATAGAGATGTGAGAATTGAGTGAAATAAGGTACAGAAAGTTCTCAGAACAGAGTCTAGCACAAGATGAGCATTCAAGAAATATTAGCTCAAATTAAATATTATACACTATCTGAGATTTATGATGTCCTTTCCCCCAAATTAATAGGTTCTTCTTTCTTATTCTGTAATGCCTATTTACAACTGCTGCTTAGTGTGGTGAAAGCTGGTCACATTTAATTGAAAAATCTCAGGCTAAAATAAGCAATGTTGGCAAATCTCAAATGCTCATGATTGATTTCAACAATTTCATGGTATCAGCTAGGAATCAGAAAAAATAAAGCAGCCACTTTGGGATTTCAAGCAGAAAGAAATTTAACACTGTGAACTAGTGGCTTACACATATATAGTTGGGGCGAGAGGAGAGCAATTAGGGAAAGCACCAACGATTACTCACTATTTCTTAGTTTTATCACCAGCCTGAGAGGATGAGTACGTTCCAGGAATCGCAGGCAACTTCCACTAATGAGTGCAGCCAACAGTACACAGATGGACACGTGCCAGGGCACCCGAAGGAGCTGCAAAGCGTTGCATCTGTTGAAAGTCACGCATTATCCTTGCTGGACGAAGAATAATTGTTTCTGCTTCTTTCAAATTCTGTGGCTTCTGCTTGATGGACTCTGAACCAGAAGCGTGCTGGCAAAAAAAATTCTTGGAAATGTATTTTCTAAACTTGCAGTCACTGTGTATGAGGACATCAAGCAAAGGAAATAAAGGCGCATGCTGGTTGCTCTAGGAAAAATAATATGCAATGCAGCCTCCTTTGCCCATTCAGCAGCCATGTAGACTGCCTTCCTGTATTTAAAGTTAAAACAACAGTAAAAACAATAAAATAACAACATTCTTAAATCTAACATATTGAACTATTTCTTATTCAATTGCAGGTGTGATCACTCTTTCCCTGAGAAAAGATCCCAAATTCTATTAGTAACTTTATCCAAATCAGGATATTACTTATCTTTCTAGTTTGATCACAATGTTTTTGATAAACTTTAACTTAATCAATTATAAAGTTTCCCACCACCAAAATACTTTTAGTAAAATAGTATGAGAAAGAAAAAAATGATATAAGTTAATATATACAAATACAGGGTGAGGCAAATGTAGGTTTACAGTTGTGAGTACATGAAACAGTTTATTCTTGTATTATTATTTATTAATTATTGTATTATTTCCATACAAATAACTGTGAAACTACTTCTACCCAGCCCTGTATATTTATAACAAATTAATAAAGAAGGTATAGGAACCAACAATTAATATAAATACCTTATTTCTTCTCCTAATTATTTGATGTCATCTTTGTCCTCAGTTAGCTTGTAATTCTTTACCTGGTAGAGTGCCCGAAATGTTAATGGTCCCACCTGAATTTGATTGCTGTAGGCCCTCCATGAATTCCTCCCACCACAGATGGACACAGTAAGAGTTTCCCAGAGAATCCCTTCTATTTCACATGATACCCCACTGGTTAGCAGAAACCTTATTTTTCCTTAATTATCAAGACCATTCACTCCAAACTGTCCAGTAAACCGCTTCTTTGTCTGTTGTTTCATTGGAAATCTCAACTTCTGGATTCATAGAAATTTCATTTTTTCCTTTGGTAGAAGCATTCCTCCATAGGAACCAGAGAGCCTAAGTTGTAGGACAGGAATTGGAACATCAGTGATGAGATGAGCTGCTCTGGTTAGTTCTAGATGCATGTGTTCTTATTATACTTCTAGATGCTTGGGGACCAGATAAGACCAGGGACTCCCATGGATATTAGTTTACTCCCTCACTTGTAGCACAGTAACTGAGTTCCTTGGTCAGAAACAATGTTTGGGACCCTATGACAGTAAGTCCAAGGTTGATGCTGCTGGCAAAAGTTTATTGGAATTAGAAGGAAAATACATATCCACAGTTCCAAAGAGTGCAAATTGCTCCCTTTAATAAAATATACACATTTAATATATCAATTTGCTACCAGGTGAGTGGTTGGTCCTAGGGAATGTGTCATACTGGGAACTCAGCTTTTATCTCAGCCCTGACAAACAATGTGTACACAGCAAATGTTCAATGGCCAGCAGTGTTCATCTTGAAGAAATTATACCATATGGCTTAACTTTGCATATCTTCCATCTGAACTGCCTTGGCCACTTGGTTTTTTGAAATCACTGAGCAAACAATGGGGTAGTTGTTGATAGAGACTGACTAATATCCACAGATCAGGTCATCTTGTCTACCTTATTGTGAAGAGTCTTTTTTTGCAGTGTATACCCTTTATTGAGGGTGTATGTATATGGTGTACAAATATCCTCACACTCAGTAATGACCTAAGAGGTCCTCTTCTTCTTCTATTCACCTCCCATTTACTTCCTCTCCTGACTTCCTTGTCACGAATGTTTCAGTCAAATCCCTTCCATGTTCATCAATAATCAGTAAATCCATTGAAATCATATTCTAATTGGTATCTAATCCATATAACTGGTCGTCTCCTTTACCAGCAAAATGAAACACTGTATGTATGCACTGCTCCAGGTTCTGCCCAACAGGAAGATTTCTCTTTCCCACTGTTTCCTGGGATCCCAATTGAGTGAAGTAGTTATGCTATAATTGTATAGTTTTGACTGGTGGTAAATCTTTTTTAATGTGTAAACCAACCTTGAAATTTTTCTTTCTCATACAATTGATCATAAAAAACTCCCCATGAGGTCACAGGTACAGGCGGAGGGAGAGGTGGAGATGCGTGTTGCCTACAGAATCTAAAGAGGTCTTTCTCTCAATAGTGGCAGAGTAAAAGGTGTGGAAACGCATGTTTTGCGTTGGAGGGCGTATGTTAATATGACATGGTCACTGGCATATCAGAAACTTCACTGAGGAAACAGGTTCCAGAATTTTTATAAAGTTTGCTTTTCAGCTTCTGGCATATTATGTGACATGCCAAGGCATCTAGGACATTTGTTGATTTTTGCCAACAAAATCCAAAGAGGATGTCATCCATGCAGTAAACCCCAAATCTTATGGGTTGGAGACATTATTAAGATTCCTGTGGAGAAATATTAAAATAACTGTGGTAAGTAAAATAAAACTTCTATTAGTAATATTCTTTACTAGGTTTAACTTCAAAGACTAGCAATAGGTTTTTTATTTGTGTGAATTAGTGGTCTAAGAAAACATAAAATTGGGTGAAAAGAAAAATAATTTTATATCTAATAAGCAGATTTATAAAACAAAGCAGATGAATAAAAGTGATTTCCAAGAAGAGAATTATAATGTAAAAAGAGCAAGTAATCAGGCAAAAGATAGCAAGATGGAATCATAGGATAGAAAAAGTAATAACTTAAGTAAATTTTAGGGAGATAATGATATAGAATGCTGGAGTAATCTATACACGAGTTATTCTATCTACCTTAATTATTTTTTTAAATTAACAACTATGAAAGGGGAAATATCCTAAGTGTTGAAAGCATTTATGACTGGTGTATATGAAAAATGACATCTTGCAGGAAAATCATAGATTTCATTTGAAATTTAAATGTGTCCAATGTTCACTTTTATGTAAATGTTTAAAATTCTAAATGCTGATTCATTATTTTTGTTTTCTTAGTTGCCATTGTTGTGAAAAAATTATGTATTTCTCTTGAATAATTCATTATTCTTTCCTGGTAAAGTTAGTCACCTTCATACTACTGTTATAAATTAGAACAATATTTCTGGTTCTAGAAATAATTTTTTTGCTTGAAAAATAATATTTATAAAAACTTATGTTTCCCCCAAATGTCTTCCAATGTAACATTATTTAATAATTCTTTTATCTATTTAGTTTCATTTACTTACCATGATATTCTAAAGATTCATCCATGTTGTAGCATGTACCAGTAGTTTATTCTTTTATTAGAGGCCTATTCTTTTACTAGGTGCACAAATTCGTGCATGGGTGGGGTCTCGAGGGAGATGAGGTGGGGTGTGGGGGGCAGGACGCGATTGGCACTCTGGGCCGGCAGTGGGACGGCCTTGCCCACCTGGGATCTGGATCTGTCCTGCTGACATTCACGCTGGTTGTCAGGAGCCACCTGTTGGCCGCTTTATATTACTTCTTCCTTGCGGAGTGTCTAGGGAGGGGAAGCTGCCATGTTGCCCAGCAGCACTGTCAGGATCATGCCGGCGATGGTCCATCGGTGCCTGGCCCATTCTCCAGAGATTGGACCTGCAGGACTACTGAAGGAGTGAGTGGCTGCCGCCGGGCTGGTGGGCTGCTGGGACGGGTTGGTCAACTGAGCAGCGCTCCTGCTGTGGGAGCACACTGACCACCAGTGGGCACCTCCTGCATTGAGTGTCTGTCCCTGGCCATCATAGCGACTGGTCGTTCCAGTCAATCTGGTCATTTGTTAGGTTAGGCTTTTATATATATAGATGGACAAATAGGACTGTATGGATATACCATATATTTTATCCATTCATCAGTTGATTGATACTTATGTTGCTTCCACATATTGGCTATTATGAATAATGCTGCTATAAACATTCAGATATAAGTTTTTGTGAGACATAAGCTTTCAGATGTCTTGGGTATATATCTAGGAGTGGAATTGCTGTGCCATATGGTATCTCTATGTTTAACATTTTGAGAAAATGCCAAAGTGTTTTCCAATGTGATTGTGCAATCTTACAATCTCATTAGCAATGTATGAAGGTTCCTATTTCTCCACATCTTAGCCAACACTCAGTATTGTCTGTCTGTTTTGTTTTAGCCATTCTGATTTGTGTGTGAAGTGATATCTAATTGTGGTTTTGATTTGTATATTCCTGGCGAATAATGATATTGAGCCTCTTTTCATATCTTTCTTTTTTATATAAAAATTCAATTTTATTTGTATTCAAATTAGTATAAAATTAGACAAAATTGGATACTATTTTCTGTTTACATACTGAGAGTAATGGAAAAAGATAATATCTGATGTTGTTAATACCAAGGTTCCCATTTGTTTATCTTCTTCGGGAATACCTCTATTCAAATCTTTTCTCATTTTGAAATAAGATCATTTGTTTTTTTATTGTTGAATTGTAAGAATCCTTTGTATATTCTGGATACATGTTCCTTTCAGATATATGATTTGCAAATATTATCTTTTGTTCTTTGGGTGTTTTGTTGTTGCTGTTTTTTTTTGTGTGTGTGTGCTTGTTTTTGTTTGTTTGTTTTTTACTTTATTGATTCTGTCTTTTGAAATCAAACATTTTTAATTTGATAAACATGGATGTATCTATTCTTGTTTTTGCTGCTTGTGCTTTTGGTATCATATTTTAGAGACCATTTTCTAATCCAAATTCATAAAGATTTATGCTTTTGTTTTCTAGGAGTTTTATAGTTTTGATCATTACATTTAAGTCTTGGCTCCATTTTGAGTTAATTTTTGTATGTGGTGTGTGGTAGGGGTTCAATTTCATTTTTTTTTATTGTAAATATCCAGTTTCCCAGCACTGTTTGTTGATAAAACTATCCAAGTCATTGGTGTCTATAACTAGCATTTTATTTGCTTGTTATTCATCTATACAACATATAAGTATGAATAAATATACTAAAAACACCTATATCAGAATAAATAAATTCCATCCTTCTTTAACAAAATAAAAAGAAGCCAAGCCAAAAATATTATGAATATCTTTGTCTCACTTAGTCTATACCTACCTGAACAAATATAAAAATTATTTTCCATTATTATCTTTGATTGTTAGTAACTTAGCACCATTCCTGAATCATTCCATTGTCTGTCTGTTTCCCTTGCCAACAGAATTATGTCCTAGATTTACCAATAAAAAGCACTCATGTGAGAAATGAAAAGCATTGCTTCTGAATCAATAGTGAGATAGACGTGAGCGCCAGCAATTCTCAGAAGTGAAGCCTCTGAGAATTCCCCTGCAGATTATCTGCCTTAGGGCTACAGGTAGCTATAAACTTACATAAGTGGATCCCTCATTTCCTGAAATTGCCTGAGTCTCAGAAAGCTAGCAGTGAACCTGAGAGTTACGGTGTTTTGTTTGTTTGTTTGTTTGTTTGTTTGTTTTTTCTGATCTTTACTTTTCCAACATACCCAAAAGTTTTCTAAGCTTCTAATTCCTTGTATTAAATCTCTTCCTTCCTGGATTACTTAGAATAGTTTCTTTTAATTTCTCTTATTAAAGCTTAAATGATATAGCCTGGCAGTTGTGGCTCAGTGTTTGAGCATCGACCAATGGACCAGGAGGTCAGAGTTCGAATACCAGTCAGGGCACATGTCCCGGTTGTGGGATAGGTCCCCAGTGTAGAGGGTGCAGGAAGCAGCTGGTAGATGATTCGCTCTCATCATTGATGTTTCTATCTCTCTCTCCTTCTTCCTTTCTCTCTGAAATGAATAAACATATTTAAAAAAAAACTTAACTGATATATTTATGTTGGGGGATATGCCACGCACATATTTTCAAGTACTGTGGAATCAAAATTGTATTCACACATTTAAGAGACTTTCTTTTGAAACATTAACTATTATGAGCAGCTTTCTCATGCTGCCATCTCCTTGCCTTAGTACTGCCGTAGCTTTACCTGGGATACCTACAAAAGACAGAAAGTCTTCCACTTGTGCTTCTTGCTGAGAATCACTGTCTCGGTGCCTCTGGCATAATGGGCTCTACTCTCTATCTTTTGCAGAACCACAGCCCACAAATTTCTTTCTGCTTTCACCAGATGTCTCTTCATGGACAATTGTGGGACTTCTCTGATTTCTTTTTGGAGGGCTGAGTCTTTCTGAGAGTGCATGTAGAAAATAGAGTCCTAGTTTCTATTTTTCAACTTAGAAAAAGAGTTGCCAAAGTATTATGTTCTGTTCATTTTGGTTCCACCCAGGTGCCCATTTTTTATAGTACATTCTGTTTCCAGAACCGAGGCATGTAGACAAATAGATTGATAGAGAGGTTGATGTCTCTAAATACACATGCAAAGACTACCATTTTCTGAGAACCAACTATGTGTCAGATACTGTGTGATGCATTTTACATGATAATAAGAGTTATTCTTAGTGCATACTATATTTAGACATTAACTTAAAGAGTTTATATCCAGTATCTTATTAAACCATTAAACAGGTACATGAGATAGGTACTGTTATTTCCATTTCACTGATGAAGAAACAGACTTGAAAAGGGTGAAAAACATTCCCATGATCACAGAGTTGCTAGGTAGCAGAGCCGTCAAACCCAATTCTGTGTGGCCCTGAAGTCCATATTTTTTTTAATATAGCAATCAATTTTGTGACCTATATTTGTGCAAATATTAAAGGAGTTTGTAATTCCCTCTTGTATTATTTCAATCTGTCCTCTATTACCGCAGGATGTTGTCTGTATGTTTTATATAAACAAACAATACAGTCACCTTTGCTCATGATTCTTCGATGGTTTCCTACACTATGCAATCTATACTTTCTAGCATGGCTCAAAAAGTATTTGTGATTTGATCATTTAAACTGATTGAGTCTTAGTATCTCTATTGCCTTCATATTTTATCTTTATCAAATTTGTTTTCCCCACTGCCTGGAATGCTTATATGTATGACAAACTTCTAATCATTCTTCAAGTCTTGCCTCCACACATCATGTGTGAAGAAGGTTTTGTTGACTTGATTTCTTCAGGAAGCCTTGGGCAGAACTTCGCCTCTACTCTCATTGCTTCTGGCATCATTGTTCTAGTCTGCCTCCATCATCGATGTGTTGTGAAGATTAAACAAGATTGTCCTTATAAAAAACTTGGTAGAATGCCTAGCACACAGGGAATGCTCATCAAAATGGTAGCTATTATTTTTTTCTTGTATTATTAAGCATTATACAAATATATGAATTTAGCACTTTGTAACTTTATATTTATTATAGTTTTCCATTTTTTAGTGTTTTACCTTTTATATTGTAAATGCTCTACATAGTGTGTGTGCTTGCCAGAAAAAAATTCTGGGTCTATTCTAGGTTAATATTTACCTGCTGTTGAAACTATCTAGTTGGGAAGTGAACAAATTTAAAATATTTTAGACCCCCAAATAAAAATACATTTTATGATGGTATACATGTTGGTTTATATTTAGTGTGATTAATTACAAAGAATTGAAGTGAACCAGCTGAGCATCTCTGGTAATGACAGAGAGGAACCATCGTTTCAGTTGCTCAGCTACTTAACAGGTTGGGGTACTAGGCCTCCTTTTGGGGACAGTGTGAAAGAACCACACCAACACTTTACCTGCTCTGCTGGCTGCCACGGCGTGCTGATGAAGATGCCCTCACTTCATTGACAGGAGGAAGGCGATACAGTGGGCACTCCCAGACTGTCCAAACACACATTTAATTCCTAGTCCTTCTGTTAGGGAAGTCATGCAGTGTGACCTCAGTGAGAGCCAATGCTAAGGTGGCCTCACGTTCTTAAGCTAAAAGTGAGTATACATGATCATGCATGTCATCGTCATCCTAAAACAAAAGAACCCAACACAGGCATGGGATGAGGTTTATGACCTCAGGCGTTAGTAATGCACTATCTTTTTATCTTTGTAACTACAAATTACTCACAATATTTTTGTCCCATACCAGACATTGAGGGAAAGATAAAAGAAAAGAAAGAGAAGAAGAGAGGCAGAAGGAAATGGAGAGAGAGAGAGGAAGAAGAGAGAAGGAAGGAAAGAAACAAGGAAAGGAGAAGAAAGCAAAAGGAAGGGAGGATTGGAAATAACATTTCTCATTTTTACTGACTGCAACATACCCATTTTTCTTGCTGCCTATTTCTCTGAATTGTTCCCTGCTGAAGGTTTATTTTTCTCCACATCTTTTTGCATTGCCCTGCTACAACCAGTTTCTATTGTAACCATTCTTTTATGCTAAAAGCTATTATGGAAGACCAGAGGCCTGGTGCATGAAGTTCTTGCATGGGTAGGGTCCCTAGGCCTAGCCTGCAATCAGGGCTGATTGGTACCTTCCTGCTGCCAGCCAGGACCTCCCTTCCTTGGCTGCCAGCCATAGGCTGGGGCCTTCCTTCATTCCACACCTCCCTCTGGTGGTCAGCACACGTCATAGCAAGCAGTCAAACTCTCAGTCTCCCAGTCCAACTCCTGAGGGGACACTTTGCATATTAACCTTTTATATATATAGACTAGAGGCCTTGTGCATGAAATTTGTGCACTGGAAGTGGGGGTGGGGGGTGCTGCTCAGCACTGCCTGTGCCCTTTCACAGTCCAGGAGCCCTGCGATCAATCACCCCAAAGAGGTAGGCCCCGCCCACCCATCTGGGGTTCCATATGGATTGCCCCCACAGAGGGAGGCCCTGACCACCAAGCTGGGGCTCCACAATGGATTGCCCCCACAGAGGGAGGCCCAGGCTACTCACCGCAGTGCCGTGGGCTGGGTAGCCTGAGCCTCTTTCTTTGGGGTGATCGATTGCAGGGCTCCGCCATCAATCTCCCTGGAGGCAGGCCCTGAGCATCCATCCAGGGCTCCACGATGTATCGTCCCTGTAGAGGGAGGCCCTGCCCACCCACCGCAGCCTGCCAGTCAGTGGCCTGGGCCTCCCTCTGCAGGGCGATCCTGGGGCGATGGCTGGGCCCCCAACCAATTGCATTGCATCCACCTTGGCTGGCCTAGCACCAGGGGGTGTCATAGCATGGTCGTCAGCAGGTCGTCTGAATGGTCGTTCTGTTGTTTGGTCGTTCGGTCAATTTGCATATTACACTTTTATTATTATAGATAACTAGAGCTTTCTGGGATGGACAAGAAGAAACTATATCCTCTTAAAGTTAGGAATGCCCATGTGACTGTCTCAGTACATTAAAAGTGAGCAGCAGTAATGAGTGTCTTTGTCTCTTTTGGATAGAAGCATTTCAAAGTGGGGAGCAAACATTTGCACTTTTCTTCCTGCCAAAGCAACGCTGTAAGGGCGACTTGACTTGTAAGCTAGCAGAACATCTCTCAGTTTGGATCCTCATGTTATGCTCAGCTCTTAGGCCAACTCATGTTTACATATAAGTAAGTAGTCAAAGGTATTTTAAGTGACTACAATTTTAGTGTTTTTTACTACTGCAACATAACCTTGCATATTCTGAATAATAGACACATATTTTGTTTATACACATGGAAAGAGACATGTGCAGACCACAGAGAAAGAGAACTTAGTAAATATATGATTAATTCCAATTATTTTGAGGTGGTAGAACTTATTTATAAGAAGCGTTCTGGATTAGGAAATAATTGAGTCATAGCTATGACAAGGAGAACACCCATTATTTCTACCTATTTTGACTTTTATACTGATAAAAGATAGATTCTAATGACTCCATCCTTTCCTAGGCTAGTACCCTTCTTAAAATAAGTTCTACCTTTTCAAAATAATTGCTATTAATAGTAATTTGTTTGGTTCATTATGTTCCAGGTTTGACTCAGTTCCAGCCTGAGTTCTGACACAGTCCAATTCCTTTGGTTTCATGGTACTCAGATGTTAAGAAATGTAGGAGGCTGGATCATTCTGGTTTGCTTTTTCTCATTTCAGGGAATTAAGGGTGATAAGAACAAAACTGTCTCATTAATTCCCAGGGATGTGTCTATAGTTCTATACAAAATTAAACAGGTCAGTCTGACAACAACAATTACTTTCCTGATGAGGAAAACTTTAAAAACCTTATTCTTCTTCAGTTATGTATTCATTGAACAGAATTTTACTTTATGAAGATAGTAGTTCAGGCAGTTTTCTACATGCCAGATAGTGATAAGGGCTACAAATAAAATTTAATAGGTCTCTGGGCCCCGCAGTGCCTGTGACGTGGGTCACGTTAGATTAGGGGGTCAGGGGAGACTCCTTATTTTATTAGTGTTAGCGCAGTGTGCTCTTCCGGGTGAGCTCACATGGCCTTGGACGCTGTGCTAAACAAAAACAAAAGTAGCAGAAAATAGAAAATTGCCCTCCAAGGTATTAGTGAATTTGGGAAGGAAGATGATCAGATTGACTTCAGAGGACCTGATCCATTCCCTCTGTTTTGCCACTCACACCATCACCCCCTCCCATTATGCAGGCCTCGTCCAAATCCAGCCCAAACATCAGAGTAAGACAGGTTTATGAATGCGGTGAATCACACCACCATCTGACTCTCTGCATTTGGCTCTGAGTGACGCTCCAGGCATGAAGAGATGTAGAGCCAATTCATTTCAGCGCTGAAAAAATCATCACTATTGTATTCATTAAATAGGCTCATTTTTATCACAGTGCTTTTATTGACATAGATGAAAAAAGAGAATTATTCTTATCAACACCAAATTTCAGAAAGGGTCCATGAGAAGTTCAAGTGCCTTGTAGACCCAAAGACATTTTCTTCTTTGTTGACAGCAAATGAAATAGTCATTTAGAGAAACTACTAGTGCATGGTTAAGTGGTCAACACGACTAAATGCACAGTGGGTTTAAGTCTTTCATTGCCACCTAGAAGGGCCATTATTGAGCCTCAGTGCACAGAAATCTAAAAGTTCTCCATCTGAGATTTTCACACATGCAGAGGCTGACACTCCATAAACTGGACAGTGTCTTAGCTGCCACCTATGATCTGAAAAGGAAGAAAGAAGGGTTACCAGGTTTATTTAGTGTCTTTGATGGCTGCTCAGGCAATGTGCTGGCTCCTTTATGTGTATTTCCTTGTTCTGGGTGCCCTTCATTTCCAATTGGAATACTTCACCAGGGCAACAATCTCTGCCCTGATATACACTTCTCATTTCTGTTCAAGTCATTCTGCAGCATTTACCAGGATATAGACGGGGCCCCACGGCTGTAAGTATAGTCATCAGTACAAGAGAGCAGTGTGCATATCCTCAGAAAAGAAGTAAATACAAGTTGATAAATGGCTAAAGGTGCCATTTACCGAATCCCCTTCTAGAAACTATATTCAGAAAACGGTATAACCATATTTGATGCTATGCTATAATCGTATTCAAACTATACATACATAACCCCTTTCATTTAAAAAAATAGAAAATAAAGTAAATAAAGGATTCTAACCTCTTGCCTCTGTTTTTATAAAAGCTTTTTCTATGGTAAGATCAGCAAAGAAAAGATAATGTAAATACTGGAAGGAGATGAAGGGAAGAGCCAAATAGTGGAACACAGGTCGAGTGCCTCTGTGGAGTACCCCCTTAGGCAAGAACATAAATTAAGCCATTCCCCATGGTTGGTGCACAATAGCAGACTGAATATTAAGGCAAGGTTTAGAGATTCTTATTGTCTGGATTTTTGTTGTTCCTTTTTGTAACTAAAGTATATGGGACTTTCCCCCCAAATTTTAATTAGAACCAAGGTTATATGACACATTTGAAAGTGAATAATCATCTGAGGTATATTTAGAGTGCGAAAGCCCATACAGGAAAATGTGAATTGCATTTTAACATTTATCCATAAATTAATTACGCAAGCATTTGTGCATAAGTATAAATTGTTGAATTTTCTTCATATATTAATTATTGACCAAAATCTTATGGATGGTTAGATACACATCATTCAGGCATTACTTTTTTTCTTATGTGGACTATAACTACAAAAATAAAATATGAGCCTGTAGGGTAATTGAAAAACCACTGCATTTTACAATTACCAGATGAAGTCTAAGGTAATGAATACTGTCTGTAAAACACCTGGGAAATCATAATTAAACAAATAAATAAATTGTAAACTAAGCATGGTTTTATTTTGCAGGGCTTTGAAGCTATAACTGAATTGATGCCTGCCTCTACTCATTTAACCTATTGTCCCCTCACTTTTCTATTTTCAAGCTGGTGATAATAATAATCCCTGGTATCTCATAGGGATTATTATGAAGATAAATGGGATAATATATGTGAGTATGCTTTGGGTTACCTGAAAGAGTATATATAGAGAGATTTTAAATAATACAAATATATTACATATAAATTAAAATTTGGCTAACATTAATTGTTTCTTAGGAACTGTACAATGAATATTTAATACTATTTTAAACTTTAATCTAAATAAAATTTCATAAACATATTCTATATACTTTCAATACAATAATCCATGATCTATCACATCTTCTGATTCAGGCGATTTAGAATAAGAGTTATTGATTTTTTTTATTTTGCCTTTACTATTTTTGGTCACTCAGGTAACTCTTCATGGGCCAGCACTCACTGGCATATGTTCTGGCCTGTTTGCTAAACTCAGAAACACACCTACACCTTTCTACCCTGTGTTACAACTATAAATTGTTAAGTCAATGGCTATCTAGAGTTAACAAATTATTAACTTCACATTAATTTCTAAAAGCCATTGTGTTATCTTCAGCCTTAATTGTGCTATTTTCAGCCCTCTGTTTTATCCACAATAGAGAGGAGCAATGATGCAAGTTATTAGAAACAACAGATAATCCATTGATCCCTCCAGCAGAATGAGCTATGCTATGTGCAATGGGTGGGGGCAGTTGTGGTGATTGAAAAAAATGTGGCTGTAACTGGGTTGAATTTATTTTTTCTATGGCTTTAGTGTATCTTCGGAAGGGAGTCCCAGCTGGGTTCTCCAGCCCCCCAGTTAAATTGTGGCTATTCATGGTTTCAAGGTCATGACCAGTCAGAAAATGAATGTAGATTAATATTGGGAATTGAATTTAATTCTCATTACTCTAGAGAAATAGCACTGGGAATGGTTACTCTGCCTGCTTGCCTAATAGATCTTTATCCTGTTGTCCCAAGGCAGCTTGCCTACAGAAATATTTTCACTTGGACAAATAAATGAGCCAGACAATTGTATGGATCCTTTAAAAGACCAAAAGCATGAATTGTGCACTTTTGCTCCTAGCAACTAGAATAGTGGCTGGGATGAAACAGATGCACTGTAAATTAAGCTTACATCAATAAATGAATGACCTGAAAAAATACTCGTTAACCATTTTAGATCTCAATTTTGAAAAATGTCACTTGTATTCTGAGGTCAGAGGAAATTAGAAAAACGGGCTTAGAAAGGAACTTGGGAGAAAATGGTGGAATTCGAGTAGTCCTTGCACAGGCCACTTTGTTAGAAAGTCGGAACACCTTATCAGGCTATTTAGTTAAACATAAACAAAGCAAGTACTCTGCCTCTTCTTCTTTATTCTTGACAGAGACTGCGGAAATTATTTGGATCTTTTGAGCTCTATTTAAATATTTGTTCCTTTGTTCAAAATGTCTTCTCTCTCTCCTCCTCGCTCTCTCTCTCCATCTGGTCACAAAGGATGCCATGCAATGGCAAAGTAGTTGCCTTTGTAAAGATTGTGTATTCTTCTTTGGGAAGTTACTCATAAATAAAAAGAGTTGATTCTCAGTCACTTATGATTATGAGTATCTGACCTTTAACCAGGAATTAAATGGTGGGTGCAGTGCTTGAGAGGGATACACATTTCACATGCTGTTAAAACAAGACATATTAGTGGAGTTAATATAAAGAGGTTCTCCAATAAGAAGTAAATGATGAAACCACACTCTAAGCTCAAGGAATGCTGAGAAAGACCTTGCTCTGTTCTGGGAAACTTTTGTGGAATTTCTGTATTACACAGATCCAAATATTACACCAAACCATTATCTTGTTAAATGAAGTTAATTAGTCTACAACTTGCATTAGAAAGCCCAAATAATTAAGAATTTGTCTTAATAATTGGTAAAGGGAGTGGACACTTCTATTTTTATTAATCATGTTAGAAACCAAAGTATGGAAATATAATGTTCTAAAAGTTAAAAATATAGCTCATAAAAAAGAGTATATGTATTGCCAAAGCAAGCAGAACCCATAAACATATCAAGTAAGCTCATGTTGAAAACCTAACTTAAAAATTAAGCCAGAGGTTAAACTGGTCCAATGGAGTATAGGAAAGGTCAAAGTATGTATAGGAATAGGAAGGGGGAAAAGGCTGACACGGCATTGTTAGATGAAATACTAAATTACTTAATATCTTCCAAGACCATAAAACATACTAGTAACCTTTGGGGTTATCTTTTTCTATCAGACAGAAATCATTTGTGTCTAAACTGGACAAAATTCATTTGCAATTTAACAATCTTCTAAAGGTTAACATCTGACTGCACAGAGGATGAAACCTTATCAATAGTAAGGCAAACAAATGGAATCATCTTAGAGAATTAGGTAAGCTTTGCACAGGCCCATTGGACAGTGTTAGACTGTGACATAGAAAGGCCATGCAGTTATTCCTTTGCATCCCAAGTTCTGGATATCTTTTCTTAGTAAGGGAAGGGAAATAAAAACTGGCAAATTCAATCTTAAATTTCGGTGAGAGGGGGACTCCTTCTCTAATTGGCGCTTAGGCAGTGGGCCAGGGCTCTGATGAATAGAGACAGACTCAGAAGCATACCGTGTGGTAAGAATTACTTGTCCCTGGCTATTAAGAGGCAGGTCAGAAACCAGGCCAGGGCGTGCCCGGTGACTGGGACTCTTTAAGGATAGGCCTGGACTAGTCCACTCCAAAAGCAGTCTCATTTCATTGTAATTGTAATTTATCCTGCGTTTTGATAGCTTTTCTTTATGTCCAGTTTACAATAAAATCCTGCCAAGTGATAGTCACATTGCTAGCTTTGTTGTGGGAAATTAAAGAGAGGAACTGCTCCATATTGGGGGGAGGTATTCATGTTAAGTATGAGAAAGGCAAAGAGCAGTGTTTTTCCTCATGCTGAGGCCAATGCAGCGGTAGCAGCAGGCGCTCAAGGGAAGGTGAACTGGCAAGAGAACCATATGAAATTGCTTACCATTGAGATTGTTGGTTATACAAAGAGGAGGAGCTATATAGATCAAATTTAGCTGATGATGGTGGTACATGAAGATCAGGTCATACGTGATACCTGGACAGGAATGTTTCAGAAATCCTCAGAAAGGGGGCCCTGGGAAAAAACTAGTTATTTTCCTTGGGCAAATGAATGAAGCTCCAAAGCACCTTGCTTGTTGGTTTGTAATAGAGTGATTGTAGTATGAATTCTAGAATTATATTACCTGGGTTCAAATCTAAATTTCACTTCTCAATAGTTATGTGAACTTGTTATTACTTTGCTTCTTGATGCCTCAGTTTCTTCACTGGTGAAAAGGGTATAAAACATAACTACAACACAGAGTTGTTATGAGAACTAAATGAATCTATCTATCTATCATCTATCTATCTATCTATCTATCTATCTATCTATCTATCTATCTATCTATCTATCTATCTATTTATCTATCTATCATCATCTGAAAATACTTAAATTGTTGGATATCATATTGTATGCATGTTGGTTATTTTCTGCGGGCATAATTTGCCTTCCTATACCCACTTTTGAATTGTAGGAGTGGTAGTCTGCAAACAATATTTTCCTTGCTAGTTGGGTTCAGAAGACTGGAAAACTGGAGGAAGAGAGGTGCCTTTGGAGTTGCCTTCAGCAGAAGTGGTAGCAGCAGTATCATGCAAGCTCTTTGTGGGAATGTGGCTCCCAGGTTCCCAATCAGTTGTAATAACTCCAGGGACAGAGCTTCCAACAAAGTAATGGCACAGGAGTGGCACCAACTCTGGATCAATGAGTAAACCTTTGTATTTTGTTCATTCCTCCATTCCAACAACTTTGTAACTAATTATATGCACAAATCCCTTTGCACTTGAAAAGCCTGGAGTAGTTTATGCTTTTCTGACTATTGAATGAATCTATTACTATTTTATCATATGTTATGATATTATATTTTATTATATCACTTATATTATTAACTAGGGGCCCAGTGCACGAAATTCGTGCACTGGGTGTGTGTGTGTGGGGGGTGTCCCTCAGCCCAGCCAGCCCCCTCTCACATACTGGGAGCCCTCAGGCGTTGACCCCCCACCACCCTCCAATCGCAGGATCGGCCTCTTGCCCAGGCCTGACGCCTCCGACAGAGGTGTCAGGCCTGGGCAGGGGACCCTCATTTCCCCCCATCACTGGTTCTGCCCCCAGCCCAGGCCTGATGCCTCTGGCCCAGGCATCAGGCCTGGGCAGGGGACCCCCAGACCCCTCCGATTGATGGCACTGCCCCTTGCCCAGGCCTGATGCCTCGGCCAGAGGCGTAGACCCCCACCACCCTCTGATCACCTGATCGGCCCCTTGCCCAGGCCTGACGCCTCCGCCAGAGGTGTCAGGCTTGGACAGGGGACCCCCATCTCCCCCCGATCACTGGCTCTGACCCCCGCCCAGGCCTGAGGCCTCTGGCCCAGGAATCATGCCTGGGCAGGGGACCCCCATCTCCCTCTGATCGCTTGCTCCACCCCCCGCCCAAGCCTGACGCCTCTGACCCAGGCTTCAGGCCTGGGCAAGGGGACCATCATATCCCCCCAATCCCCGGCTCAGCCCCCGACCCAGGCCTGATGCCTCGGCCAGAGGAGTTGACCCTCATCACCTTCCGATCACCAATCACCGGATCGGCCCCTTGACCAGGCCTGAGGCCTCTGGCAGAGGTGTCAGGCCTGGGCAGGGGACCCCCAGCTCCGCGCGGTTGCAGACTCCGCCCCTGCCCAGGCCTAACGCCTCTGGCTGAGGCGTCCGGCTAGGGCAGCGGGGACCCGCAGCTGCAGCGGCCCCGCGATCGTGGGCTCCGCTTTAGGCCCAGGCAAGGGACCCCTAGCTCCCGGGACTGCCAGCTTCGACTGTGCCCAGCTCCCATTGCTGGCTCCACCCCTACTTTCTGCTATCACTGGCCAGGGCGGCAAAGGCGCCTGATTCTCTGATCATGGCTGGGGGGCAGGGCAAAGGCAGCCCTGGGGCCGCCTTTGTCCTGCCCCCCAGCTCTTAGCTCCCCCCTGGGTTTCTGATCACTGTCAGTGGCAGGGGGCTTCTTCCTGCTTTCCCTTTCACCTCCCTGCATTGTGCCTACATATGCAAATTAACCGCCATCTTGTTGGCAGTTAACTGCCAATCATAGTTGGCAGTTAATTTGCATATAGCCCTGATTAGCCAATGAAAAGGGTATCGTCGTACGCCAATTACCATTTTTCTCTTTTATTAGTGTAGATATCAGTTTTCTGAAACATTACCTAGTAACAAAAAGAAAATCTAACCATGTGACCTTCCTATGCATCTTTTCTAATCCTCTATTCTGGTCCTTCTCCCCAGAGACTTTGTCCTTGACCCAGAGGTATATATAATAAATTATCAATAGTTACATGAGCTGGTGTCTCATTTAAATACACCACTATCGGTTTATATCTACCACTGATTAATGGCTTAGTGGGAGGAGAAATTTGTTTCATTTGATAGCAGTCTAAGAAAAATCATTGGTATTTTGGAGAACAGGTTTTGAACAATTAGAAAAATGTATAATCAATAATAGGAGAATTTTTATGTCCTGCATAAGGCTAATGCATCTAGAATTATTATGTAATTTGCCTTTAATACATTATCTTTCTCCAGTTATTTATTGATTACTCATGACTTATAATAGCTTGAGGGAGTAAATATGCACCACAAAGGTAATTTTGTTTCACAGCTGCAGCAAATGCTGTTGATTTCCAGTAGCTGGATTTCCTTGGTAAGAGGAACATTGCATCTAGAATTATAAATTCATGGAAAGATTTGTGAATGTGAGGGCTTACCACTGGAGAATAATTTGAAAAATGGTCTGGAAATGGCATAACATATACAGGGGAAGTATCTGCCTCGGCAATGGATTTACAATGTTCTAAGAAATCAATTTGGCTCACATTAGGGTGTCTTCATTTTTCTTTGGTTCTCTTTCTTACCTTTCTTTGGCAGTTTAAGTCCATCTTGAAATTGTCATATCCATCTTTCCTCATTGTTTCCTCCGCTAGTCTCTGGAGAGGACTATTGTTGAGTCTGTCATATTCACATGCTGGTTTTTGCTGGCGAACAAGCAGCCCCTCATCAAACAGTTCCAGTGATATCTAACTGGCCAAAAACCATGTTAGCCAGAAAACGTCTTTACTTTGAATGACTCTTTTCAACAGCATATTTCAGCAAACAGCTTTGTGTCTAGGTTGACCTATTTATCAATAACCTGGAGTTTATAACTGTACAACATGTGACCGAAAGTAAATAAGATTAACATCCAAGTACAGCATGTAGAACCAACCTCTTTGTTACAGTTATATCGCTTCTGACATCTGATTAGTCTGTACATGAAACAGTCTGCTACCTTCTGAAAGCTGGAAAAAGGAAACACAAAGAACTGCAGGGATATAATTTGCAGAGTCAACTGAAAGACACTAAAGTGAAATAAAAATAACACTGGCTTATAATCAGACCACTTGAGCTCAATTCCCGACTCTTTCGCTCTAAGGATTAATTCATTTAATTCTTAGCTCTCTCTCTCTCTCTCTCTCTCTCTCTCTCTCTCTCTCTCTCTCCTGATAGGCCCCCTCCCATATACAGGAGCCACACTTATGGCATATATTTAGCCTGTTGCCTATTTTTATAAATAAAGTTTTACAGGTAAACAACAATACCCATTTGCTTACATATTGTCTATGGCTGCTTTTTCTTTTTTTTTTTATTAAGTCTTTATTGATCAGATTATTACATTTGTTCCTCTTTTTTTCCCCCATAACTCCCCTCCACCCAGTTCCCACCCCACCCTCCTCCCTCACTCCTCACCCACTGTCCTCATCCATAGGTGCACGATTTTTGTCCGGCCTCTTCTCACATCCCCCACACCCCTTTCCCCCCCAAGAATAGCCAGTCCACTCCCTTTCTATGCCCCTGATTCTATTATAATCACCAGTTCATTCTGTTCATCAGATTATTCACTTGATTTTCAAATTCACTTGTTGATAGATGTGTATTTGTTGTTCAAAATTTGTATCTTTACCTTTTTCTTCTTCTTCCTCTTCTTAAAGGATACCTTTCAGCATTTCATATAATACTGGTTTGGTGGTGATGAACTCCTTTAGCTTTTTCTTATCTGTGAAGCTCTTTATCTGGCCTTCAATTCTGAATGATAGCTTTGCTGGATAAAGTAATCTTGGTTGTAGGTTCTTGGCACTTATCACTTTGAATATTTCTTGCCACTCCCTTCTGGCCTGCAAAGTTTCTGTTGAGAAATCAGCTGACATTCGTATGGGTACTCCCTTGTAGATAACTGACTTTCTTTCTCTTTCTGCTTTTAAGATTCTCTCTTTGTCTTTTGCTCTTGGCATTTTAATGATGATGTGTTTTGGTGTGGTCCTCTTTGGATTCCTTTTGTTTGGGGTTCTCTGCGCTACCTGGACTTGTAGGTCTATTTCTTTCACCAGGTATGGGAAGTTTTCTGTCATTATTTCTTCAAATAGGTTTTCAATATCTTTCTCTCTCTCATCTTCTGGCACCCCTATAATTCAGATGTTGGTGCGCCTGAAGCTGTCCCAGAGGCTCCTTACGCTATCTTCGTATTTTTGGATTCTTTTTTCATTTTGCTTTTCTGGTTGGGTGTTTTTTGCTTCTTCGTATTTCAAATCATTGACTTGATTCTTGCAATCCTCTAGTCTGCTGTTGGAAGTCTGTATAATATTCTTTATTTCAGTCAGTGTATGCTTAATTTCTAGTTGGTTCTTTATCATGACATTGAGGGTCTCATTAGATTTCTTGTAGGTCTCATTAAGTTTATGAGCAGTTTCTAGAAAATTATTGAAAGACCTTAAAATGTGGTTTTGAACTCTATATCCAGTAGTTTTCTTTCCTCCATTTCTGTCATTTGTGTCCTTTTTCTTTGTCTCTGCATTTTTTATGCTTCACTGTGTTGATACAGTGGTTTTCTGTGCTAAGTGTCCTCTAGGGCCCAGTAGTTCAGCCTCCCCAATTACCTGAGGAGGACACTCTTGGTGCACCCCTTTGTGGGCTTTGTGCACAGTCTTGTTGTAGTTAAGCCTTGATTGTTGTAGGTATCAGTGGGAGGAATTGGCCTCCAGGCCAATTGGCTGTGAGAATCAGCTGTGTCTTCAGTGGGAGAACTTCTGTGCTGGAGACACCCCTCTGGGGCAAGATTTGCTTCAGTGCGTCTTTGGTGCTCACTGAGTCTGCCCCCTGAGTATGTCCTTTATGTTTCCAAGGAGCTGCAAACTGGATGGTCCCACTCTGACCTCTGAGCTTCCTGGCTCCTGGATCTCTAGGGAGGTGCTAATCTAGCCTTTGACTGAGGCTATCCAGCAAAAGCCTCCCTGCAGGGCTTGGGCAGGGTGGGTCCCACGGGATCAACAGGGCTGGGCTAGCAGTTATGGCTGCTCTCAGTCCTGCCCTCAGAGGCTTTGCTTCTCAATGTCCTGGTAATCGCTGCAAGCCCCTTGGAGAGAAAGCTGCCCTCCAGTTCCGACCACTGCCAGACAGTCCCGCTTCTCCCATATGAGTCTGGGTCCCCAAAGACTTGCCCGGAACTGGAGCTCAGAGCCCGAGACTCCCTCCAGATTGAAAATGACAACTGCGCCCTCAGCCACCATCCTGCTCTGCACACACCTCCACACCTTAGTTTTTTACTTCTGCACCGCGCCTCCTCTGAGTTTCGGTATGCTTTTCTCTTTCCTTCTAGTTGTAGAATTTCCACTCAGCCAGCCTTCCTGTGGTTCTGGGTGATGTTCGTTCCATCTTTTGGTTGTATTTTTGAAGTGGTTGTGCGAGGCAGCAATCTCCAGTGTTTACCTATGCCGCCATCTTGGTTTCTCCCCTGCTTTTTTACTTCAAAGTGAAAAAGCATATATTTTCAAAGCCTAAAATATTTACTCTCTGGTCCTTCACAGAAAGCATTTGCTAAATCTCTGACTTAGATTATAGTAGAAGCTCAAGAAATATTAGTTCCATTCCTTTAGCTTGAAAAAAAATGACAGACCATCTAGTGCCCAGATCTTGGTTTCTAATACCCTTTTCCAGCCAGAAGGAACCCACGACTCCTTGGAGAAATGGCTCATTTTATGGCCAGGGAAGAAAATGTACATGATGAGCCTGAAGCATTTATAGTGCTATAAAGTAAAGAAGTGCTAAAACAAACAAACAAACAAACAAACAAACAAACAAAAAACACCCAAAACACAACAACAAGAAGAAGAAATGAATGTATTCCTGATGGCTAAAGCTGAAACAATGTGAATAAATAAATAATTGTATTGGATTATAACTCAAAGTCCAAAATAAATCTCCATGAGGCCACACTAATAACTGATTGAATAAATAAATAACAGAAGAGAATAGAAAAATCTCTAGTAAAGAATTCCAAATACTTTTTATAGATATTCTGTCCTCAAGGATGTGAAACGTATTGGTGCACTGCTTAAGTTTGGCTGTGCATAGTGACTTCCTTTAAAAAGTACAGTATGAAAAATAGGGAAAAGGAGTAACTTTATGGTGGAGAAACCTGACAAACATTACCTGTGCCAGGTGGTCAAGGCCAACATCAACAGTGATAAGTCAGGTTTAGAGTATGTGCTCTTGATATGATGGGGTGAGAAAGCTAACTTTGTAGCCTTCTCCCACAAAATATGTAAACCAGGTCTGAGCAGGAGAAAAATGTAAAAAAAAAAACACAAACACAAACACAACTGAGAAGCAGTCTACAAAATATCTGACCAGTACTCCTTGAAATTGTCAAGATCATCAAAACACAAGGGTAATCTGAGAAACCTTAACAGGCAAGAGCAAGCTAAGAAGACATAACTACCAAACATAAAGTGGTTTGCTGGAAGGAATTTTGGAACAGAAAAAGGACATTAGGTGAAAACTGAGGAAATATGAATTAACTATGGACTTTAGTATCAATATTGTTGCCATATTTATTGTAACCAATCTGCAAATGTAAGTTGTAAATAATATGGGAAACTAGGTTTGGGAATATATGAACTGTCTGTTCTATTTTAACAATTTTTCTGTAAACATAAAACTATTCTAAAATAAAATGTTTATTGAAAGATTTGGCAAAAACACTTGAACAGTTATTGTATTTAGATGGCCATATCTTACACATTTAGATGTAGAAATTACTTCACCATATGGATCTAACAAAGCCGACTAAAATGAACAAAGAGCTCCAAATGTATTTATTCCCCTACAGTAATATACTGTACTTTTACTTGAAAATTGATTCAGCTTTTGAATTTGTAACTAATGGGCTTTGATCCTAAAAATACTAGAGAAATAAGGAACTCTATTTCAAGTAGAAAAGACAAAATAGCAGGAAATAACAGTCATGCTCTGAAATATAATAAAGTCATTCAGATGTTATATGTAATAGCAGTACAAAGGAGAGGAGGGCACAGTTAAACGGTAAAATCTACTGGAGACATATTTAATTCAGGCATTGTATTTTGGAAACTATCCCAAAACAGTAAGATTTAGCGTAACATTTGGGAAATTAGAGTGAGTAATACAATAGAATGGCAGTTCATTGTACAGTTGGAAGGGAAAATCAACATACTAAGAAAAAAACACATTTTTTTCTGTCATTCAAAGGAAAAATAAATACTCTAACCCACCAACATATTTCCCAAAGAAATAAACTATCCCTAGGTAGAAAAATGTGCAGCTCATACTGCAAGGGCAAGTCTATGCCAAAAAGAAACTAAAATTGACACACCATTTATTCTAGAGATCATTCAAGTTTGAATGCTTTCAAAAGTTAAGCAAATGCATTCAAAGCTGTCATCAGAAACATTTTAAATTTGTGCTGACATGCTTAGTTATAAAATGATGATTCTAGCCAAATTAAGCCACCCTGGCAATCCTTCTGAAAGGGAAACTGACATTTCACAAGGGCTAGGTTAGGTCATGTTGGAATAAGTTATCATTGATACACGGGGCCTCTGATTCCAGAAGCAACTTAATAAACCCTGATTCAGTCCTCAGGAAATATTTTTTTAATCTATTTAAATTTAAGGAAGCAATGCAATATTTTAGAAGACTGATGATATTCCCTTCAAAGACATATTATTGCAAATGAGTTAATCACAAATCAATTATTTCAATGGCTTACCCTGATAGAATAGAAAAAAAACCATTAAGAATCACCCTACCCTTGCCCAGAAAATAATTTTTAAACAGACAGTCCTCAAATAATTAAAGATAGTAAAGTAATTTAATCTATTCTATGATGCTAGATCAGAGAATATCTGTTAAATAAAAACATTTTTAAAAAAGATATTTCTTTTTTATTGATTTCAGAGAGGAAGGGGGAAGGAGAGAGAGAAATAGAAACATCAATGATGAGAGAGAATCATTGATTGGCTGGGGATCGAGCCTGCAACCCAGGCATGTGCCCTTGGCCAGAATCGAACCTGGGACCCGTCAGTCCACAGGCTGATGCTCTATCCACTAAGCCAAACCAGCTAGGGCTAAATAGAAAAATTTTTACTAGCTTATTGGTACTCTATGTTAATACTTAAATATAGAAAATCTATACAATGTTAAAATGTTAAAAATTCCATTGTCAAAATAATTTTCAAAATCTGATTATATCAATTAACTACAAGTTGAGTATATAAATTCTACACATGTTTGCTTTGGCCTGATGTCTACAGTTTGAATATTTTTTCAAAGCAACTAATATTTATTTCAATGAAGAGCAAAACATTAAAGTTGAAACAGACAGACTGATTCCTTTGACTGCTTGATAGTTATGCTTTCTAATGTCCTGGCTAAAAGGTAAGGAAGTAATTTTGCTTTTTCCATGATATCTTTAGCACAGATCATTTATCAAGGTTCATTTATATTTAGCAAAGTTTATTGATCACAAAATGTGTATCAGGCATTGTGCTAAAACTCTGGAGATACAATCATGAACAAAATCAGAAAGGATCTAATGGGGTGATAAGGACACATATGTAATACCTTAATCAGTAAAGAAAAAAATTACATACATATAAAAAAGTATAGGCTGATAGAAGGGACAAATATTCAATAATCACATAAACAAAGGTGAAACTGTTCTTGTAGAAATTGCTGGGAAGGACAGGTGCATGGTGCTATGTGACTTAGCAAGAGTTGTAAAAAGCTTCTCTGAGAGTAACACTTGAGATCAGATCAAAAGAGTAAGGAAAAGTTCACTAGACCAAGAGAAGAGGGAGAATTTCTCAGGTAGTGGGAAGAACATATGATACTACATTATGGTGGAACATAGTTTTGACCATGTATGAACTTTGAAGATCATAGTAAGAATGCTTGCTTTTATCTTAAGAGCACAGGGAAGCATTGAAGGGTTTAACCAAAAGTGATATAACTACTTTTGTATTTAAAGAGTGTCATGCAGTCTATTATATAGATAAATTATCAGATAGGTCTGGCCTGGATGCAGGTAGATTAGTTAAAGGGTTATTATAAAATCCAGGAATCAGTTTTTGAGAATTGTGTTGTTTTTTTCTAAAGATGCTAAAAGGTAGATAAATTTGAGAGCCATTTAGGAAGTAATATGCACTGAACTTGGTGATGGGGAATAAAAGAAAGAGAAACAGGTATAAAAATTAGTCTCTGGATTTCTGAATAGTGCAGCCTGAAGGGTCTTGGGGCTATTCATTGAAACAAAGTAGAAAATATGATTAAAATGTGGAGAAAGATGATGTTGAAGAGAATGAGTCAATTTTGGGATGTTGACTTGAAGATATAACTGAGCCCTTCAAGAAGGGATGACCCACTATCAGAATGGCAGAGTAAGAATCTCTGAAAAATACTAGCAATAATTGTTCCCTATAAAAACAATAAAAATACTAGCAATAATTGTTCAAATCAACATTTTTTAACCTGGAAATTAACCAAAGCTTGCAACAATGACAGAATATTTTATGAAAGAAAAATGGCTAAATCTCAGCAAGAACAATGAGTTCTGTGGCATTTCAACTTGCCTTGCTCACGTCACCTTCTTCCTAGCTCCATAGCAGCACTGAAAACACCAGGCTCACACTATACAGCTGAAACAGCAGCAGCCTAGCAGCCAGTGGCTGGGACAGAGTGGGTTTGGCGTTTCCTAAAGCCCCATATCCAGAGAAGTGCTATTATTTGAATTTTTTAGCAGCTGCTAAAAGTCAAGCTACATTTTTAGGATTTGCCTTTATTTGACCTAACTCAAAACTCCCTTGTGTGTCTTATTGCTAATTGTCCAACATTGCAGCTGCCTAAAGCAAGGATGCTAGCTGCACCTAACAAGAGGTCGATCAAAAATCTTGGAAAGGGAAATGGGAGAACAAGATATCCATGGGGGGATTTGTAAAGGTCCGGTTTATTCCTGAAAATGTAGAAGGTCATACACATATGCAGGACTGTGCATATGCCCTGGAACAGTGGTTCTCAACCTTCTGGCCCTTTAAATACAGTTCCTCATGTTGTGACCCAACCATAAAATTACTTTCGTTGCTACTTCATAACTGTAATGTTGCTACTGTTATGAATCATAATGTAAATATCTGGTATGCAGGATGGTCTTAGGCGACCCCTGTGAAAGGGTCGTTCAACCACCAAAGGAGTCGCGACCCACAGGTTGAGAACCGCTACCCTGGAATGACTTGAGAAGGCCCTAATTTCTCACTTTTGGCTGATGTTGTGCCGAAGTAGAAAGTGAAGACTAAGCTGGAGTTTTCACTGTGTGCTGGAGCATTGAAGGCATACCCTAATATTCAAGCAGGGCCCTCAGCAAAGACTAGGAGACTTACTGGTTCAGGGCCTTTGAGAAAATCTCTGTCTAATCATTAGCTGATCCATATGTTAACTGAGAAGAGACTTCACTGGCTGCGCACAACAAAGAACACACTGAATTAGTCCAAGAAAATCACTTCACTGGTGGGATTTTAAAGCAGTGCAACCATTTTAGAAACACTTTAGCAGGTCCTAAAATTGTTAAGTATGAATTTACCAGAAGATCCAGCAATTCCACTCCTAGGTATATGCCTAGGAGAAATGAAAACCTATGTCCGCACAAAAATTCATACACAAATATTTGCAGCAGCATTAATCATAGAGCAACAAAGCAGAAACACCCAAAACAGCTGAAGAATGGATAAAATTATACTATATCTGTACAGGGACTATTTGTCCATAAAAAGGAATGGAGTACTGATATTTGCTATAATATGGATGAACCTTAAAACATCATGGTAAGTGAACAAAAAAATGCAGACACAAAAGGTCACATATTACATGATCTTATTTATATTAGACTTCCAGAATATGTAATTTATAGAAATAGAAGATTAGTGGTTGCTAGGAATTCGAGGAAGCTGAAATGGGGAATGACTGCTACAGGGGATCGTGTTTTCTTTAGGGATGATGATATTATAAAATTATATAGCAGTGATGGCTGTAAATATACTTAATTGTGTGCTTTAAGTGGATGAATTTTTGGCATGTGAATGATCTCAATAAAGTTGTTAAAAATATAAAAGATAGAAAGATAATCCTGAATGTTTGGTGTTTAAAGAAAGGATAATAACTTTGGACACAAGTTAGAAAAGTGTTCTGTCACTATTTTAAATATGTTGAGAAATAGAAAGTTTTATAAGTGTCTTAGTTCAGGCTGCTATAACAGAATGCAGTAGACTGGGTGACTTATGAACAACAGAAATTTATTTCTCACAGTTCTGAAGTCTGGGAAGTCCAAGATCAAGGCACCAGCAGTTTCTTTGTGTGGTGAGGGTCTACTTCCTGGTTCTTAGATGGCCATCTTCTTGCTCTGTTCTCACACATGGTGGAAGGGGTGAGGGAGCTCTCTAGGCTCTCTTTTATAAGGGCACTAATCTCATTCATGAGGGCTCCATCCTCATAACCGAATCATTTCCCAAAGGCCCCACGTCCAAATGCCATCACATTGGGGGGTTTGGATTTCAACACATGAATTTTGGGGAGACAATGCATCCATAGCAATAATAAAATTACAGAGTACAATTTTAAAAGTGAATATAAAAAATAAAGTAGGAGAGATATTGGGTCCAGGATGCATGAGGAAATGATTGCAGGGAACATCCTAGAGGTATTACATAATATCCCTGGTTCACACTGGCTTAAAGTTCTCATGTTAGAGAACATAAATATTCAAAAGTTACTTTTAAAGCAGTCAAGAAATACTATTAAGTGAAAAGCTGCCAGCTAAGAAGATTAAAGCATATGGTCCTTTGTTGTTTCCCAAACTACTAGACTTTTCAGAGGCATTTGGGTATCAGGACAAAGCATTAAGACAGCAAGAACAAAAGAGAGCGCTTCATAGTCATCGAAATAGCCAAATGCAAAAGGCAAATAATTTTTAAGGCATTGTTTCTGTGCCTTGAGAATGCTCCAAGGATTTTCAAGAGGAGCTAGGGTTGTGCACAGTTTGTATGAATAAAGAAAAGAGATTTAAATGAAAAAGAAACATTTTACTTCACATGTGTGATCCATTCAAATCACTACTCAATTCTAAGGGCAAATTAAATGCATTTGCAAGAAAAGCTAAAGCAAGCATTTTGGGTGTGTTAGTTTTTACAAGAAATACATTGTAGCATCAAAGAAATCAATATCCTCATTGATTCTCTTGTTTTATATTATTATATTCTCTCTATCTTGCTTTGAGTCCACATTAGAGTCTTATTCAAAGAAGTGGTCTTGGTCCAATGACATTTAAACAATTTCCAACCTTGAATACTAATATCAGAACTACCAATCAAGAACAGCCTGGGCTAGTGATAGATGACTTAGCTTTTGAACAGTGGATGAAAAGCTGATATGGTCCATGGTGGGTTTTTAAATGTAGTTTTTTGAGAGGTATGAGTAGGACAGAGTAAAAGGAAGGTGGGCTTTGAAATCAGGCTTATGAGAGAGAGTGGTTACATTCCTTAGCTTCTCTGTGTATTGAGTTATTTACCTGTAAATAGAGAGTAATAATATCTTCTTCATAGAGATGAGGGAAAGATTAAATTTTAAAATGTTAGTAAATACTCTATGTGTAGCTGGCACATAATAGGCCCTCAATTACGGTAGCTACCATTCTATTTGTGATTATAGAATTTTACTTTTTTTAAAAAACAATGAAAAGCATCAGAAGAAGAAATATTGTTGTGACATTATACAATATCCAGATATTTACAAATCATTGTAATAAGCTTTGAGAAAAGGTGATAAAATAATAATCTCTACCTAAATATGGCACACAGATGCAGTGCCTATGAAACAGTTATCCTCATTGTCTAATTTAAAATAAAAATGAAAGATTAACCTCAAATGAGATCATACAATTGTGGTAGAATGAGAAAAATGAAAAAATGTCAGACTCTTTTGTTCCTTTTCTCCTTCACAGATGAAAAGTAGAACAGGAAAAAAACAAAAACACCCGATTGTTGTTCAAAAAACTGTACTTGTCACTCAAATACAAATAGTGTATATGCCTGAATGCTCACTAGTCTTTCATATGACGTAGGAAGTATTCTGGTCTGGCCATCCTACAAAGGAAAGTTAGCTACAGAATTGCATTGGTGACTTATATCACAGCAAATTTTCATTAGTATAATTTTCTGCCAACTCAGAAATGTGACGAAATCAGTGTATCTTCACCTATTAGTATCCTAAGTGCAGCATATAATCGCAGATATGCTGAATAAATATTGGTTGAATAATTGATATATTTAGACTGAGTATGCGAGGAACCCATCTGCCACCACTTTTCAGTAGGAAAGGATACAACTTGCCCTTATACAACAGAGAGTTGGACGAGCACATATCTGATATCTCTACTAGGCAAAAGCTCAATGGAGGGGCTGGCAACAAAGGGGTCAAGTTTAAGTAATTGGACTTACAGAAGGTGTGGTGTGTGGGGTGTGTGTGTTTGTGTGTGTGTGTGTGTGTGTCTGTGTGTGTGTGTGTAGATAACAGAACTAGTGGTTTTAAGGCAGAGCACTTAGAGAAACCATTCTTTTGGGAAATCTAGCTTATCTGGGTTGGATATGTGAGGATATGTGATTGAAACTTGGTTAGGTATAATGGTCAGGGAGGTTTCTTTTTGGCCAAGTAGTGAAAAATTTTTATGCAGTAGAAGTAAACTGGTAAATCTTAGTGCAGTGGATGTATATTATATACACATTTAACTTTTCTGCTGGATTTATAACCTAGCCACCATTTAATATGCAATTAATGCTTAAGAACATGAGACTGATTCCTGTTCAGTGAGGCCTCAAAATATATTGACAGACTAAAAAGATAGATGCAGGAAGTCGAGTCACTTCTATATCTTTTCCAAGAATAGTATGCACACCCATCTGCTCATACATGATTTAGATGAAAACCCAGCATGCATTACCTACTGTGTGCCAGGTGACATTTTATCTCATTACCTCCTCACTACTTCCTCCCAGTGAACAATTTATTTATATTTATTAAGTTACATAAGCTGATTTATTAAAGCAGAATGGAGTAAATCCTTCAGGCAAACAGAAACATTTTACAATTCTCATCCATCATTTGTTCTCCACCAGGAACTTTATAGCCAACATAAAGCCAGGAGGAATAGCAAACACAACTACTATAATCCAGACACTGTTTCAAACAGTTTACGCAGATTCTCTCATTTGATCTTCTCAACAACCTATTCCATCAGTACAATTATAATCCCGTTTTACAGATGTGGAAACAGAGCAAGAGACATTAGGTCCTTTGGCCAAGGCCACACAGGTAGCAAGCAATGGATCTAGGATTCCACGTTCACAGACTGATTTCAAAGCAGGAACTCCTACCCTCCAAGCCACCCTGTCACTGAGCACTGGGTCTTTCGCTGCCAAGGATTTAGACTTTGTTTTAAGTTTAGCACAGGACTCTTCCAATTTTAATGCACTTACGAATTGCTATACACATGCATAGACCCTAAGTCAAGTTTTATGAATGACATAAAGGATTTCAAGGGCAATTTTGCCTTCCCAGCTGCCTTTACAACTTAACCCTGGGAAGAAGCAGTCTCACTGTAATTTGCAAAATTACAGCCAGCCTTAAAGCAGAGGCAATGTAAGCAGAAGTCCACCCTCCCTCACAGGGTGCTTGAATGTGCCACATACAGATAACTTACCTATTCATTAGCACTCAGAAGCTTTAGATAAGACTAGTCTGCCTGCTGTAGTGCAGTTAGTACACACAATTTAAGAAATAAAATAAATATGTATTTAGAAACATAATTTTATTAGTGTAGTTGCCTATTCAGACAAGCCTTAATCACTTTTCATGAATTCATTTATTTGCCTATTTCCTCTTTTCCTTTCTTCTTTCCATTTATTCATTATTTATCCACTCTTATGTGTTAGATGTGGGGACAAAAGATAAAAACAAAGCCCAAACATAGTCTTGTCCATGTTCAGTTTTTGTCCTTTAAACGAGTAAGGAACATCCATATTTTCCAGTATTGGTTTAACTCTCAGCAGCAGGCTCAACATTAATTAGTGAAACTAGGTCTTTTGCCTAAAACCATAGAAAAAAATTTAAGATGTATAGAATTAAGTCTTGCTATTTACACTTTAGAATTCTAATGAATACAATTCTGGCACAAGATGAGGTTTATAAAATTCTCATTTGAATTTGGTAAATGCATTTGTTTGTCATTGTGAAACTTTCTTTCTTTTTTTCTTTTTTTTTAAAAATCCTCACCAGAGGTCATGCTTAGAGAGAGGACGGGGGAGAGAGAGATAGACATCATGTGAGAGAGAGACATTGATTGATCGTTTGCCTTCCATATGTACCCAAATCTGCATATGCCCTGACCAGGGATTGAACAGGCAATCTTTCAATGCACAAGACTGAGCCGCTCTGGTGGATGTGAAACTTTCTTTTGCTGCTAGATAAAAGCTGGGGGATAAATTTCAGTGGTCTATATTCTATTTTTATATTTCCACATTTAATATTTTCTTTAAAAGAGTTCCTGACTTTAACTTTTAAATGATCCAATGATACAAACAGAATTACACAATAGTTTGATGCCTAAGCACTATTGTATCTAAATGAAAATGTCTAAGTCATGAGTAACATCAGGATATTATTCGATGAATATTGTAGGAGGTAGAGATTCCAGGCCAAGAAGATGAAGAAGCTCAACCTACCTCTCATTCTGAAGGAAACATTTCTATTCCCACAGTGCATTAAAGTAATGTTCATTGTGAAGAGTTTATCTGATGGAGATAAGGATGTTTCCAAGTTTTAGAAAGACATCTTAACATGTTGCAATTAGTTTAGATTTTACAAAACATGTATTTTGTATGCCCAGGAAAATTAATGTCTGAGTCATGGTTTCCATATAAATAAAAGAAAAATAAAAACCATAAATAAGCCTATGAACAACATAATTATATAATCGTTTTTAACACAGAATGCACTTGGGTTTGTAAAAGTTAAAAGACAATATTATGTGACTTTTTAAATAAAAAAACTTTAATTGTGAGGTAAGACAGGCAATGACATTTTTAAAGTTTATTTTTCCACTATTACAGATGTCCCCATCCCCACTTTTGCCCACAATTTTAAACTTACATGTGATTCAAAAGCTTACAAATTTAATTTGTATTTGTTTCACTAAACTATACAATAAAATGTGTAACCTGATGAAGGTTGTTTTCTAGAACTCTATTTGAAAGATGAAGACAAAAGAGAAAAGTTTTATTTATTCCCCTTTAAAAAGAGGAATTTTTCATTTAATAAGGAAGATAATTTACAGTCCACAAAAGGTTGTTTTATATTTCAGTTTGCTACCTTCGTTCCCTTGTGATTTGTGTAATTGCTTTCCAAATTTAGCAAAGGAATATCTCAAAAAATAAGATAATTGGAAAGGCAATATTTATATTGATAAAAAGGATGAAAGTAAAAGCCAATACAGGAGTAGAAAACTTGACAAATTAGAGCATGAAAAAAGACTATATTAGTAGATGAAAATCAAAATACAAGCATTCTTTAATGTACAAATATTAACTTTATGAATTAACATACTACTAAGAAAGTGTTGATAGTATTCTGAAGCCTCAAATGTAAAGAGAATTTAAACCAGGAGTTGATGATAGTTAGGTAGTAGCAACCTTGACACATTACTAAACTGTATCCCACATGTAAATCACATTGTAAAGATGAGGACTCAGGGGAATATAAAAACCAAATTATTGAAGCTGCATATTTGGAGTCAGAAGTTCTTTCCTTACATAAAAAAAAAAACTCCTATAGTCAATGACGAGGTGGTTCCCAAAGGACTAGAAAACTACTAAAAAAGAAAAATGACCTGTCAGGTGATAATTAAAATTACCTACAGGCTTAGTATTGGTGGTGTACCACAATCCCTAGCATGCAATGGAGACATCTAGTAAAATGCCTCTTTCCTCACAAAAATCTATATTTCAATGAGGTTACTTGGTAATATTTTCCGTGGAACTATATATCTTATTCTATATTGAAAATGAAGAGATGAATGGTTGTTTCTTTATTTTTAAAATGCCTTGGAAGTCAACTTTATAGAATGTATTTTTTCAATAACCCACGGAGTTAGGGGAGGAAAAAAATCAGACATGGAATATAAATAACAGCCAGTGAAGAAAGTATAACAAGTATAGAGATGAAGGAAAATTGAAGGGCAGAAATATAAATGCTGCAATTTTAGCTCCACTTTTTCTCCTGAATGATGTTGAATGCAACAATTAACTTGGCACTAACCTCCACCCACACTTTTCATTGGCTCAGTGGGAGCTCTTCACAGAGCTACAATTATGAGCTGCACATAACACTAAATTGTTAACTTGCTCATTTACCGTCTCTCTTATTCCCTAAATATTTTATCTCATCTACTAATGTGAAAGTTCCACTGACATCAAATGCAAATACTTTGGCTTAAGAGCTATAATATCTATATACATCCCATATGAACATGAAAGATAAATCTCATATCTATAATTAAAATGTCTTACACACATTTGAATCATTGTCTTACACACCCACTAGTCTGAATAAAAGTACCAGTCACTATGTATAAACACATTCTGATGCTGAAAATGTATGGTAGCAATGCTGTCCACATTAAGGCCTGCGGTAAAATGAGAAAGATGCTTTGGCCTGATAATACAGGGTGGGCAAAAGTAGGTTTACAGTTGTATAAACAATGTGTTTCTTGCACTCACAACTCTAAACCTACTTTTGCCAATCCCCTGTATAATTACTATAGGCTCAGTGACATTTTCCATTTTTCCAAGCTTCATTTTTAATTTTAAAATTGCTTTTACTAGTGATTATAACAGAAATGACAGAAATGACTCAGCGCACCATCTTTTAAATCTCTGTAGCCACTCTCTCCTTATCTAGTCCATGCTCTTTAAAACATTTCAACTGAATTATCTAATCCTCATTATTTCAAAACTCATCTTGGAATGAAGAGGTTCTCTCAGTAATCCCTGAAAGCCTCCCCTAATGGACACGTCATCCTTTACGTAATACCAGTGTTTGTTTATATCCTAGCTGCATAAAAATCTCTCTTCTCTTCCCCATTATATGAGTGTTGCTCTTTTTATACTATTTAGAGGTAAAATAAGCTACTACAATTTTTATTTCAGAAATGAGCAGAGCTATTTGAGGGCATATACATGACATGTTAAGAAGAATGTGGCTGTTAAGAAATCTTGAGTCCTCAGAATTTCAAACTTAAGCCACTGTGTATTTTTTTCTTTTGTATGCTAACAATTCTTTTACAGCCCAAATCGTCAGCCCTCAAAAAAAACCAATATGTGTTTTCTTATCTACCATGATAAACATTGAAGAAAACAGTGCCTCCAAACAATGAACCAAGGCTTTGATGCAAAGGCCTGCCTCTCTGGCCTCAGAATGGATTGTTCTTTTCAGATGTGACAACAACATCATCAGTTGATATGAATAATTTTGACCTATTAATATATGTTTGAAACTTGCAATCATTTTTCTAGAATAGAATTTAATGTGCTATTTCTAAAAGAACCTCACATCACCTTCCAGCCCAGAAAGCCTGGAAAGTCTTCTGAATAAATCCTAAACTCTGTAAGGTAGCTCTGAAGCCTCCTACAGTGCTCACCATTTCCCTTCTTTACCAGCTTCTTTCTAGTGTTCATATTTTGTTACTTCCCTCATGTTTTCCATTTTTCAGTCAAGTGGACTCTTTCAAAAATAAAGTAAAAACCACTGTTTCCTGACTCCATACATTTACACATTCTGTTCAGTTCAACTGAAATGTCTTTCAACCCTACGTTCCCCTAAAAAAAATCCTCCTGTTTTTACAGACTCAGCATCTTTTTCATGATGACTTTCATATTCCATGTAGTACTTTGTTCATAAGTCTGTATGTCGTGGTATTTAACATGCCTACCCTGACTTGCAGATAATAAATTCATGTAAGTCTGGGTCTAAATTTTATTTATCCTTTTATTATAAACTAGAGGCCCGGTGCACAAATTTGTGCATGGGTGGGGGGGGTCCCTCAGCCTGGCTGGTGATCAGGCCGATTGTGGCCAGCTAGCTGGGGGGAGGGGGGAGACCGCGGGAGGTTAGCTGGCCATGGGAGGTTGGCTGTGGGAGTGCACTGACCACCAGGGGGCAGCTCCTGCATTGAGTGTCTGCCCCCTGGTGGTCAGTGTGCGTCATAGCTACCATCAGGTCATCCGGTTGTAATGGTCGCTCAGGCTTTTATATATATAGAGATCTCAAAAGAATATACAAATATGCTTGTATAAGCATATTCCTTTGTAAAATGCTAGGTGGTATGGTTCTTTTGCTTATTCTTTAATTCGTAAATGTTTACTAAATATCAATTATATGCCAGGCAATGAGTATATAGTGGCAAACAACATTGTCACTTTGCTCATGAAATTTACAATCTAATATTATAATATAGTGTAATATATAAAGCACTGGCTATTGTGGCCTGGGTTTCAGTTTGAGCTCCTAGAAAAATCATTATTTGAGTGGATGCAACTTATTCAATAATATCAATATCAATGCTGTTGGTTTTTTTTTTCACAAACCAAACACATGCATGTAGGTAATTACTAAGTAATTATAGAATAGTCATAAAGAAATAGAAATAAACTCTAAACAAGTATTTTAGTAGGCCTAGTATAAATTACTAAAAGTTAATAATAAAAAATATGAATAGTATGCATTGCTTTAGATAAGCAATTTCCAACCTTATTTCATCTTCTGGCAGACATAAACCAATTGCTAAATAGTCAGGTATGGCGTGTTTTACAAATTCTTGTGGCACATCAGTGTGCTGGGGCACACCAGTGGAAAGTCTCTGCTTTGGGTAGATGGCCATATTGGAAAACCCTGGGCAGGATTTCCCCAGAGTTGTAAGTTCTCTCTCCACCCATGTTTTACTCCATCAGGCTGTCATGATGGAGAAGAGTACTTTCCTGCAATAAGTTCAGTGCTCTCGGAAGAAAGTGAAGACACTACATAATGGTTAAACTATAGAGTGTCATTTTCCTTAGATAAATATTAAAGAGAGTTATTCACAAAGCCACTCACAGATTCCATAGTTCAGTATATACGGGATTCCCGAACAGGAATTGCATGACCCAAGTATTATCAATTACCTCAGGAGGAAAAAAAATCCCTGAAAGACTGACTAAACGTGAACCTTGATCCACTTTTGTCAACCCTATTCAATAGTTATTTCAAAAACTCTCTACTCCTCTCAGATGTTCTTTGGTCCTAGCACATGTATGACATTATCAAAATTTTAGAAGCCTTCCAACAGAATCTCCCTCAATGTCTTCACAGATTGTACAAACTTACCTGAAATGGTGTCCACCATCTCTTCTTCAGGTTCCAAGGAAGGAAATATCCTTCTCTCACCAAGGCCTATCTTGCCACCTATTCTCCAAATCCCTCTTATCCTCACCTGCCTTCCCGGTAACCATATGCTATCTCTTACAGATTTTACTATATCTTCAACCCTCCCTCTCTGCTAGCTACTTCTCCCCAGTATGTAAACATGCTCAAGTCTCCTTAACACACCATAAACTGCCCATCTTTGGAGGAGTATTTTTGGAATTCCCAGGTTCATTTAAATACCTCAATTATGTATCATGTACTTTCCCCTCATAGTGTTTATAACTATTTTAATTTAGAAATAGTTCCACAAATACCAATAACTGCAGTACGGTTCTGTTGGTCTTGAATACTGTTTTATCTTTAGTGCTTAGCAAATACAATACTTGGTACATAGTGGCCACTTGACATGAAACCACATAATGAATGAATGTATAGGAATATATATTCTATATTTCTTTCTCTCTCTCTCTCTCTCTCTCTCTCTCTCTCTCTCTCTCTCTCTCTCCCCCTCCCTCCTTTCCTCCTTTCCCCACCCACACAGACTATTCTAAAAAAATGACTTTCATAACTATTGGTAACAAAATTTCCTGCTTAGCTTTAAAAGAAGCAGCAGCAGTAAGGTGATGATTTTTTATTATTTGGGGAGTGGTGCAGGAAGGAGTGGCAGAGAGGAAAAAAGAGAGGGTCCATGATGGTAGTCACTGTCTCCTAAGCATGGCAGAGTATACACAGCCACCCATTCTCCTTCTGGTAGGCCTTCACCTTTCATCTACAGGGCCCAGGGAAAGCAACAACCTTACATGCTGCCACTGCTTGTTAACTGAATGGAAAAACATTATGCCTTACATTAAAGATCTACATCCATCTTGTATTATCACTTGTATTATATAACTAGTGGCCCGGTGCATGGATTTGTGCACATTAAAAGAAAATTAATTAGAAGAAATATTTGTGCAGTAATTATATTACTGCAAAAATTTACATATCAAAATAGTATATACAAGCATATATAATAAAAGAGAAACATGTAAATTGACTGTCCCTTTGCTACACTCACCAGCCAATCAGGAGTGAGTACGCAAATTAACCTGACAAAGATGGTGGATTAATTTGCATACACAGGTGCCGGGTGGAGAGCAGAGTGGGAGAGCCAGAGGAATGGGGGGACGTGACTCCCTCATTCAATCTCAGCAGAAACAGAAGCTCAGAGCACAAGGAGCACCAGGAATGCTGGGAATCATAGTTCTGGTGGCAGATGGATCTCCTAGACCAGTGATGGCAAACCTTTTGAGCTTGGCATTTCAGCATTTTGAAAAACCCTAACTTAACTCTGGTGCTGTGTCACATATAGAAATTTTTTGATATTTGCAACCATAGTAAAACAAAGACTTATATTTTTGATATTTACTTTATATATTTAAATGCCATTTAACAAAGAAAATCAACCAAAAAATGAGTTTACGTGTTACCTCTGACACGCGTGTCATAGGTTCGCCATCACTGTCCTAGACACTAGAGCAAAGTGATCCTGGAGCAAGTTACTGTTGTGGTGGGGGATGGAGGGAAAGCAAAGGTGAGAGACATAAATAAAATTAGAGTGTCTAGGAAAAATTAAAGGGAAGATATCCTAAAGCTTCCAGGAAATCTCCACCAATGAAGCAAAGAAAATAAAATACCTCTATTATTCTGTGAGCAACAAATCAAACTGAGTTGGGTTCTCAGACAATTCGCTCATATGATTGCAAAGAAAGACAGAAACTCCCAAATTGGATAGGGTGCAGGTTGGGCTAAGGGACTCCCACATCCCCCAGTGAACGAATGTCATGCACTGGGCCTCTAGTGTAGTATAAAATTAAAATACAAAATATTTTAATATCACTTTTTGCCCTCTCTCTATAATAGAAGTGTCAAAGGTGAAAATTAGTAAAATGTATATGAAAATAACATATAAATTGATTAATACATTAACAATAACAACATGATATAAAAATGACAAAGACATGATATAAAAATAACAAAAACATGATATAAAAACATTGATAAAAATGATTGATAAATTGATTAATAAATAAACAACAACAACATGATATAACAATAACAAAGTGCCAATAGTTGGTCTTCAGATACAGTCTGGCATTGTGTATGATTGGTACCAGTGAGAGCTTTATATGTGTCATGCATGCACAAGTCAAAGTTTATTTTTAAATTGCCAGTGCGCGTCATATATACTGGCTGGTCAGTTGGTCGGATGGTCATACGTATGTACAATCGGTCACTTATCCTTTTATATATATAGATTATTTGTCATAGCACATTGCAATAATTCATTTGCAGAGTTCAAAACTGAATCCAGTATAAAAATTCAGGAATGAATATCTGTGTGCACATGCACATACCTGCACACACACATGCACATACACATGCACATACACATTTAAAGTAGAAGCCAAATAGAAATAAAAATACTGGTAGTCTTTTGTGGTAGAGATGATTTTCATGGACCCCCCTGCATATACAAATTTGGCATTGATTTAGTTGCAATAAAGATAAGACCAGTAGAGAGCACTACATGCACTTTAATGATATTCTTTCAAGTACTAACTAGTAACAACATTTAATGAAAAAAATGCTTCTCATTTTAATTTTTACTTATATTTTTCACCAATTAGAATCAATGTGCTATTTTGTTTGAAAAAAAAAAAAAGTACTTAAACATTTCCTTGTGTTTTTATCGTGTTCCTCTCTCATTTTATTTGGTTAAAATAAAAGACAATCAAATATCTAAAAGTAGATTTTTTTAGTTTTTTGCTTTAAAAAAAATTCTTAACTTGCTTTAGACATATATGCTGGTAGCTTCCTAGTTGAAAACTATGGTAATCATTGTTGATTTACTGAATTGCTGGATGATGTATCATGCCACATATTTTAAACAGAATTAAATGCTCTATGGCAATTAGTTGTTGTTTTCCCAATCACTTTGGCATTTTCGGTTTTAGAAACTCAATTAAATATCACATTACTATTGCGCTGTCAATTGGCATGTGATAGAATGCATACAATGAAGCAAAAATAAGATGGCCACAGGCATTATAACCTGGAAGCATATCACTGAAAATGGCCATATTATACAAAAGTACAAGACCATAACTGAATGGAATTCATGCTTTTAAATATGATCTAAACAAGAAAAGTGATTCATTTGTAGCACTGCTTGAGATGGCGAAACCTAAAAACACCTGAAAGTGCATCTACATGAAACAACTCGAATGGAATTTTATGAAGCTAGGAAGGATTATTTAATCTATATGTGCTGACATGAAGATATCACTAGATACAATAACCAAGGTGTAAAATATTGTGTATAGTAATGCTATCTGAGTTTTTGAAAAGATATGTGTGTGTGTGTGGATTTTCTGAAAGAATACACACACAGAAAGAACCCTCTATTTTTTAAAAAAAAATCTGAATTTTTAAAAAATATATTTTATTGATTTTTTTTTTACAGAGAGGAAGGGAGAGGGATAGAGAGTTAGAAACATCGATGAGAGAGAGACATCGAGTGTGCCCGCAACCAAGGTACATGCCCTTGACCAGAATCAAACCTGGGACCCTTGAGTCTGCAGGCCAACGCTCTATCCGCTGAGCCAAACCAGTCAGGGCCAGAAAGAACCCTCTTAACATTGGTTACATGTGGTGGGTGGGCCTTTGTAATGCCCTTTGGGAATTGTTTTCCATGTGCATTATTTTACACTCAAAATATCTAAACAAAAATCCTGTTAAAAAGAGAACATATAGACTATATCAAATATTAAATAGAATACTTGCCTATCCTAGATAAAAATAGCAGAGATTTGCTTGCTCTCTTCATTTGTTTGAGATTGCTTTGATTTAGGGGTTAAATAAAAACATGTATTTGGCTTGATTAACTTCTACTGATTTATGCAAAATCCAGGTGACAGGAACCTGAAGAGATTCAGAATTAAAGCCATCCTTACTTGTCTCAATTTTTCTCATCCCAGTAAAATTCTCAAGAGGCCAAAATAAAGCCATAATGTTATTTATTATGTAAGTAAGTGCTTTGAGCAAGAAGTAAAATTAAGAAATCTTTCAAAGAGGAAACTTCTCAGAGACAGTGCACTTCAGGAAGCAGGTGTACCTTGCCTAACGGTAGACTCGGAGGATGGCATAGTAAGGTTATAAGCATCAGAAAGTCCCACCTACGTCTACAAAGAGTTAAGGACCAGAAAGGCAGGGAAGGCAGAGGATCTGAGAGTGATGAACTTATTTTAACAGCATAATTTGATTCCACTGATAAGTTTTAAGAAAAAGATAACTATGCTTCAGGTTGGGCCCAGCATATCAGACTTAAATGCAAACTAATTAAAATTCGCTTTAAATTAGAGCATCAGAAGACAAAAAAAAAAAAAAAAAAAAGAGTCTGGAAGTCTTTTCTGAATGTGTTGTCCATACTAATGATGCATTTTGCTCTTAAACTTGCTAATTACTGACATGCATGTCCCTCAGCACAACTAAATTCTGTTACTAGCCTCAATTCCTGTCCTATGTCATAACCTGGGAAGGTGGTCTTTTCATCTATTTCTCCTGAATATCCTTAATCAATTTCATAGTACTAGAATTAGAAATAAATAAGTTTAGCTGGATTAAAAATATAAAGTCAGGAATTGAGGTGATTTTTTTAAAAAGCCACTTAATCCATATTGTAAATGAAGCTGAAGTCCCAAACAAACGAACAATGTGATTTTTTTCAAGGTCAAGGTAATAGCAAAATAGATAATCAATTATAATGATAATGTCCCTCCTTTTTCTTTAGTTTCTCATGAAATCTCTTTGAAGATTCTGGTTCACCAGTTAGCAATCTTTCAATGCAAAATTGCAAAGAGTAGCTTTCTGCTAAAAGGTTTAATATTTTATTATCTACAAACGGGAAAGAAATATCTCCAAGTTTCTCCTGAAAGTGAACGTGAAGGGCCTCCAGCAAGCCTTCACAGAGTCCAGACTTTCCTTCTTTCCTGTATACCTTTAACACTTACACATTTATAATATCACTCATTCTTATTGATACATTTTATAACTAATTATATGCTTTCTCATTGATGCTTTTATTTCCTTTCCAAATATTTTATATACTCCTCAAAAGAAACCCATGAACGTCTTTATTTCTTCTAACTCCATCTCAGATCCAGTATCCTGGTCAGTACTCCATCAAGTACAGTGTAGATTTGTTATTTTAATTCTTTTTTTCCGTCACGTGCAATGTGACTTGTTTTCTGACCATTCTAAAGTAGCCTCCTCCACTGCTGCATATTTCATCACAACTTCCTATTTTCTTTGTGGACTTTGTGGTATCCTGGTAAATGTTTAACAACTGGCTTTCGGGGGGGGGGGTGGGGTGGGGGGGGGGTTGGGGGGGGGGCGGGGGGGGGGATGGGGTAGTCTTCTGGTATATATAATATTTCCCAGTCACCATGGCGTAAATACTCCCACCATGGCCAATATAAAGATACCAATGTGATGTCACTAAAAGTGATGTTGGGACAAGATGCACACAGTTGGGTTTTGAATAACAGTGTGAACAGGCTTTAGCATATCACTGTTTATTGTCCTTACTGCCTCTTAGGATTACCTGATTTATTATGTATTTGTATTTTATGTCTCCCATCATAAAAACTAGAATCCATTAAGACAGACTATCTTTACATCTTTAACACTGAATCTCCGCAGGCACAGAAAAACTCCTGGCATATAGCAGGTGCATAATAAACATGTGTTGGATAAGAATAATTTTTACTAAAAACTGACTATCTTCAATTTTTTAATGTACCCCAGTAATGGTGATACAAATATATTTTTAAACCAATAAAGATTTTGAGTTCTAAAGTTTGGAAATACCTCTTGAGTATATGTGAGAAAAAAGATGAGTCCAGTATTACTTTAAAAAATCATTTTGTCTTGACTCTCTCTTATCACGTGAGCTTTCCCAATGCTGTCAATATGAAGTTGGGATGCATAAAGGAAAAGAAAAAAATTGTGAGCTTTAAGTTCAAATTTCAGTATAAAAAAATCTATCATAACTTCAAACTGTGAAATCAGAAGATGTGCACTTCCAACTAAAACACAAACATCATTTTATATTCTATGAGTTAAATAGGCCTAAATAAAACACCAACTATCACATGATTGCACTCATATGTGGAATCTAAATAACCAAATAAACTGATGAACGGAGTGGATCCAGAAACTCAAAACATGGAACAGTGTGTAATCTCAGAGGGAAGACAGGGGAAGGTGGGTGAGTGCCAGGTAATGAAGGCCTGAGGCAGGGGTGGGCTGGAGGGGGCCAATTAGGGAAAAAAAGGAACATATATAATACTTTCAACAATAAAGGATTATTAAAAAATAAATAAAAATAAACCACCCTAGTATTAAAAAGACTTTGCACTTACTACATGTACTATTCCCTATGGCAGAATCAGAGTAAATGTTAATTATTATACTTATGATTTGCATGATAACTGGTAATATAAAATAATGCAAATAAGACCCTACAACTGAGGAATTATTCAGATGACAGATTTTCTTCTCTCAAGGCTCTTTTCTCTTTCTTTTGAAAGAAATAAAAATAATTAGAATTGACTGTTAATATTTACATTTCATCTTCAATTTTCTAATATCCAACTCTGAATTAGTAACTCTTCATTTTATTCTGATGTTAGTAATTTTTAATGCAGATGCTCCAACAGTTTTTTTTTTTCTCAGCCCAGATTGTACTCGTACATTTCCTTCTATGGTGGACACAAAGTTATTCATGAAAAAGTTCATTATATTTCTGTTAATTACACTATTGCAATCTGACTCTCAATGGCTGTCTTTAGGCTTGTTTTTCTTATACTGCAAATTGAACTACCTGTTTTACCCAAACATGTAACATGCCTGCTCTCCAGTCCCTGGCTTTGCTCTCCTACTCCTGGGGAATGCCCTTCTCCTTAGCTCTGTCTTTTGTGATTCTGACATTATTCTAGACCCAATTCAAATGCCAAATTGCTCATTCTCTGCATAGCACTTCACCACTCATTATTCTCTTTTTGATTTGTTTATTACTTTACTTACCATCTCTTCCCCCCCCCCCCCCCCCCCCCCCCCCCCCCCGGCACAATCAGGGCCTTTTCTTGTTCACTGAAATCTCAGTGCCTAAAACAGTGCGTAGATGGTAAGTATATTAAGTATTTGTTGAATGAGCAGAAAAAAATATTTATCAAACCAATCTAAGGATAAAATAAATATAGTAAAATTCTTTATAAATAATGATTAAAAACAACAACCACCTATAACCATTTGTGTTCCAAAGTATAGGTTGGCACTTCAGCTTAATCTAGTGTTATTTTGACAAAGCTGTGAGAATTAAGGAAGATAACGTGATATTTTGAATCAGTCAAAAATAATTTCTAACACCAAAGGCTGAAAGAATTCCAGTTTGAAGGTGCTATTTTTCTCATATGTAACTGTGCTTGTTATACTCCATTTATAATCTAACAAACACATTTTTGGTATGCTAACATTTTATGCAAACCTCTTGATTTTGTCACATAATCAAAAAAGATTCAATGAAGTAAAAAAGACCTTAATGTAGCTTTGAATGATTTTTTTTTTAACAAAAACAGATTTTATATTTCAAAGTAGATAGTCATTTTAATATTAACCTATATAAAATGAAACCTGTATCATAGTTTTTTTTCTACTTTAACTTAAATTTCCTATATGCATTCGCCCTTTTTAAAATATACCTCAAACATAACAACAAAAGAGGAAGAAACTCTGAAATGCAATGCTGAAATCATGAAATCTTCCAAAGTACAAAATAAAGTCTTTTTAAATGTTTTATTTTTTTAAAAAAAAAATGTATTTTCATTGATTTTAGGGAGAGAGGAAGGTCGAGGAAGAGAGAGAGAGAAAGAAACATAAATCAGCTGCCGCCGACCTGCCTCCATCTCACTGGGGATCTAGCCTGCAACCTGGGCAGCAGCAACCTCTCAGTGCAGAGGGCGGAGGATGATGCTCAATCCACTGAGCCACTCTGGCCAGGCTAAAGTCTTTTTCTTTTTTAAAAAAATATATTTTTATTGATTTCAGAGAGGGAGGGAGAGGGAGAGAGAGATAGAAACATCAATGATGAGAGAGAATCATTGATCAGCTGCTTCCTGCATTTCCCTTGTTGGGGATAGAGCCCGAAACCTGGGCCTGTGCCCTGACTGGGAATCGAACTGGTGACCTCCTGGTTCTCAGGTTGACACTCAACCACTGAGCACACCTGGCTGGGCTAAAGTCTTTTTCCTAATGAACAGCATAGGCACTACTAAACAGGTGTTGCTTAACCTCTGAGTCTCAGTTGTGCTTATCTATAAAATGAAATAACAATACCTACTTTTTCTGGGCTGAAAAGAGGAAGAAAGAGAAAACAGCCTAGCACCAGGCCTGGCACATATAAAGTGCTTAGTAAGTATATATTGAATGAATGAATTCCATTAAAAACACAGGTGCCAATGAACTAAATTACTATATATAGTTTAATGAAAAATAGTAATTAATGATTGTGCAACCAAATAGCTAACGGTATAATCACATGTGTTTTAACAGTTCCCTGATTAATACACAATCAACAGAACAGCATATATGTGAATAAATCAAGTACATTGACCTTAAAACACTGTGGGTGGCATAGGAGTGGTCCAAGCAATTATTCAAGAGACCTAAGTATGGTCACATCTACCCAAGTAAAAGAAGAGATTACAGAAATTTTCTTATGTCTTAAATAGAAATTCACATATGTTATTGGAGAGATAGTAGTTAGTTATTTATACTTCATTAAAAAATAAATTCTAACAGATACTAATTGTTTATTACTCATTTTCTGTACCTGCATAGGCACAAGCTAAAGGCATTAAAGTTCTCCCTTTTAGAAATAATAACCAATTAATGTATGGTAAATTATGCTTCCTCTTACTTTCCCTTTCAGTCCCTATGAAAACCCTACATTGTCAATGCCCTAAGAATGATAGAACAAATTTTCAATTAGGGAGCTCAAGGCATAAGTCTAGAAACAAACATGTTTGGTGTTGGGGATATATTAGGAAACAAAGATAAAAAACCTTCATGGGCCTTACAATCTCAGATTTGTGTTGAAATAGGTACAATGTATGGCTTTTAGAGTTAGGAATGAAGCTGCTCAAATATATATTCATAATAAAGTATGTTCTTAAAGAACTGCATTAGTAGCTAGGGGATTTGTGTGTTCTTTTCATCCTCAATTATTGAATGAGGTTTGATATTTTGTGCAAGGCCTTGGAACATGCTATGCTTTTATTGTGCACAATTCAACTTCTTTCTGTTGTTTGATTTAGGGGATGTGAATAATGGTAATCAAGCAGAATTGTTGCTTCTTCCTCAGTCCCATAGTACTTCCTTTCTGTGATGCTTAGAGCACTTACTGCATAGCTTGCTCATTTGTCTCCCAGCCTGGACCCAGCACTGTCCAGGGACAGGGCCACATCTCATTAATCTCTGCAAGGCCAGAGCCTAGCAGAGTGCTTGCCGCACAGTTCAGGTGGGATGTATGTTTGCTGTATGTATAAATTTATATATGCCTTACTGTTTTCAAAGCACATTCGGACCCTCACAAACTCAGCAAGATTGAAAGGTAGAATTAGTTTCCTCTTTTACAGACTCTCAGTGAGAGTGAAGGTTATTACCATGTTTGACAGGTGAGGAAACGGGATCAGTGAGGAATTATATGATTTCTAAAGAAAACATAACTAAGACTTGAATTTCAAGATCAGGTTCTTTCTAAAACACTCAGAAAAAATATAGGCATGTTGAGCTATTTCAGGGATGTCTTTAGGGTCTGTTGGATGTATGGCCATCTTCTACTTTCTCAAATCATCGGTGAAATCTTGCTTCCTTTTTTAAAAAATGTAGACCAATGTCCCAGCCAGTGTGGCTCAGCAGTTGAGCACCAGCATATGGACCAGGAGATGGAAGTTCAATTCCTGGTCAAGGCAAATGCCTGGGTAGTGGGCTCAATCCCCAGTAGGGGGTGTACAGGAGGCAGCTGATCAATGATTCTCTCATCAGTGGTGTTTCTATCTCTCTCTCCTGCTCTCTTCCTCTCTGAAATCAATAAAAATATATTAAAAAATAAAAATGCAGGCCTTGGATGCAAATGATCTCCAGAAATCATCCATTTTGTCATCAGAAGACAATGATATGGATCACATACAAATATTTTGCTTTAAAACAGAATGTATTGCTGGCCAAAACAATTCTGCCCTGTTCTAGGGAAGGGAATGGAGGCAGCTTTGTCCTTTACAATCCTAAACCCACGGTCATCACCATTCTGCTTACATAAGATTTCTATATACTTCTTAATTTCTTTACCAGGAAGTGAGTCCCTACAGTGGCAAGATAGTGAAAGCAGTTGAAGAGGTCACAGCCAGTACTTGAAGGTTTTAGTAATTGGATTCTGATCAACTGACTCTAAAGTCACCCTTTTAATAACATCACATCCCACTAGATCATAAGCTACAGGAAAGTAGGAGCTGTATTGAATTCCTAAATCAGACCAGGGCACATGGCATGTAATACTCCTAGCTCTAATCCTGACATACATGTTAATAAGTGACAACCGAATAACCACTGGCAACATAGACAAACCTGAAAATGTGCTAGGTACATGTTTCACAAACTTAGTAGTGGAACTTCTCTTCGTGTTTTTTATTTAAAACCATTTTTAAGAAGTTTGCTTTTGAGATAAGTTATTTTCTAGGCAATACACTCAGGTCTTTAATGGAGACCTAGTGACAGAACCCTGCCCTTAAGTCAGTTACCTTGCTACTGTTACAAGTCAACATTCCAAATAATAATAACAACAGAAATTAACAGCAACTACATATAAATCCCAACATTTCTGAACTAGAAGCATTTTCTCCCCAGGGGATGGGGTTACAGGTTTGACAAATTCTCTTAATCTGAAAAAAAATAAAAATAAAAAAAAATCACCTCTCTACCTCCCTTCCCCCATCCCTCTTCAACCTTCTCCCCTCCCCCCTGGGGCACGCATACTCTGACCATTTCATTTCACTGGAAAGTTGAAAGAAAGCAACACGCCATCTGCACCCGTGTGTGCTCTGGGCTGGAACAGCGAAGTTCTCGGGCAGAGCCTTCCGCCCCTGCGCCGGCGATGCAGCCGCTCTGATACCTGCTCAGCTCCACGCGGCATCTGAAGGTCTGTCCGCAGCCAAACAGTTGCGTCTCCATCTGGCTGCCAACCCACCCAAGCTTTCTTCTCCTCCACCGCCGCCGCCACCTTCCTCCTCCCCCCTCCTTCCCCTCCTTTCCATCTTCCCTCTCCACCCCCGCCCCCAATCTCCTCCTTTTTTTCTCACTAAAAACGGTTGCTGCTGCTGAAGCTGAGCGTCACTCGGGCTCCCACCGCAGACATGGCGACATTGACAGTGGTCCAGCCGCTCACTCTGGACAGAGGTAAGGGCGCGACCCGCCCGTCAGCCCATTGCCTCCCCTCTGCCTCCTCTTCTCTCCCCGCCAACTGCCACCGGGACAGGCGGACATGCTCGGGCGGGGGGAGCAGAGCGAGCGAGCAAGGGCGAGCGAAGAAGGCGAGGCGTTCGCGCTGAGAGCAGGAGACTTTCTTCCCCTTTCTCTGCCTCGGCTCCCCGCCGGGCCGGCTAGGGGTGCCTTCGCCGGCCCCGGAGCCCTCGCCGCCCCTCGCCGCCCCTCGCCGCCCCTCCCAGCCCCTCGCCGGGTCGCCGGGGGCCGCGGGCATTGTTGGAGCGGATGCGGGGCGACCGCCCGGCGCCCGGGGCTCGGGGCTGCGGAGGGGCCGGGAGGAAGCTCGCCGTGCCCGGCGGGGGCGCCTGCAGCCCGAGACCTGGAAAGCGCGGCTGGGGGGACCCAGGAAGGAGGAAGTTTGTTCCCGGCGCCGGGGGCGATGGTCCGTCCCGCTGCCGGTGCCCAGGCAGCCGCCCGGGGGCGGGCCAGGCGCACCCCGGGGCAGCGGTGCCAGGGCGCACGGCGGCTGGGCTGCGGCGGCGGGAGTTGCTCTTGGCCAAAGGGCAGCGCGGTGCCCCGGCCGGGGGCGCATCGTCACTGCAGCTGAGTCCCGTTATTCCCGGCTCCGAAGGCGGAGGGGGTCGTATCTGCCCCCACCGCCCCGTGCTCCCGGGCAGCGGCCACCCACAGTTTCCCTTGCCCCGCCAGCCTCGGTCTCTTCCCCCCGTAGCCACCGCGGTGCCCGGGCTGCGGAATGCGCTGGGACGCAGCGCAGACGGGGTTGAAATTCAACTTCTGACCTGCGACCCTGTGCGCCCAGCTCTCTGACTTGATGCGGAAGCGGCGTTCTCTTTCCCCCCAAGTCCTCCTCCAGCCTGAGGGTGAGGACATCCGCTTGGATCGGGGCCTCGCTGCTGCACCCCTGAGGGGTTACACCTGTCACCGAGTGTTGGGTTGTCTTCCTGGCTTCCCCTGTCCAGTGGTGAAGGCGCTCGAGTCCCGCGACCCTGCAGCGGAGGATACCTGCTTGTCCCCCTCCGCAGCGGCCGGATTTAGGACCCTGGGTGGCCATTTGGAAATGGTGTGTTCAGACGAAAATGATTTAGTTTGATGTGCCTCTAAAAATATTCTTTTGAGCGGCTTAAACTGGACTGTGGGACAAGGCAGAGGTGCATCCTGCTGCGAGTACAGTGGAAGAGCCAGTGAGGTCTTTAATTTGGGGAGATTGTGGGTGACTTCAAGGCAATCTGTTGGCGCCAGAACAGATCTTATTTGGTGCTCATAGCAACTTCGCTTGGGGGTAAAAGTTGAAAAATAATTATTTTTATTTTGGGAAATGTTAATTTGCAAACTTGTAAATTAATAACAGTACTTAAAGAACTCAGAAATCCATTGTATGATCCATGCTATCACTCCAGTACCATCATCTGCACTAAGCAGGATAAATCCATTGCCACTAAGAGCCAAACAGATGGCAAGCTACGAGAAATTATATATTTTCTAAGTATTTCTGTTTTAATGTAATGAGCTCTTATATTGTCTCATTACTTAATCAGTCTTTAAATAGCCCAAGTACATCGACTACACTAGGAGAAAAAAAAACAAAACTCCAAGAAAATTGCATACCTGAGGAATTGATATACTGCTACACACTACTGAAAATATTTCACTTTTGGTTGTACCTTAGCCCTTAGATGCCTCCCTCAGTTGTGGAGAGGAAATGCAATCTGACCAAGATCTGGTCTTAAAGTTTGTTCTTGTTCACAGCCAGGCTGTCCCTGTCCTTCCCAGTGTGATTAGTTTCATGCAGCAAGTAGCTCAAGAGGCAAGCTGGGAGAGACAGTGGTTGTAGCTGAATAAATTAATTCACCAACAGCTCAGTGCAAAGTGTGTAATTTACTGATGATGGGTTATCGGTAGGATTGCTGTGCATAAAGTCAATATATAAAAGTATTTTTATCTCTTTGTCATTAAAATACAATTAATTGATTAATTTAATCATTAAACTGATGAAATAAAGAATTCTGAAAGAAAAAAAAGAGAGTCTCTTAAAAGACGAAGCCAAATACTGCTTATCTGGGTCCTAGTTGTAACTCTGATACTTTGGATGAGTCAGTTAGTCTCTCTGGGCATCAGATTTCCACTGTGCCACATAAGGAGTTTGGCTTAGATGGTTCTGACACTGTTCAGCTTTAATTTGATTCATGAAAATGAGGACTCAGTTTCTGGTCACCTGCTGGAAGATTTTTCAAGTGCACCCCCGTTTCCCAGGTTGTTTTGATGCCCTTTGATGTGCACTGAGGTCACCTGCTGCTTTGGCTCCATCAAAACATTTCTCACACTGTTGCATCTTTCTCCTTTCTCCTTGAATAGAGCTCCTTCAAGGAAGAGACCGTTTCTAAACTCATGGTTGTGTTTTCAGTGTCTGACCTTGTCCCCAATCATAGTAGAAAAATCACACGTGAGTGTAAGTTAGTGTGAGGACGGCAGTAAACTTCATCACCGTTAAAATATAAGGATTTAGTAGTGAACTGAGGTACAGTTTATAGATTCACAACATTTTGGCCCTGGAAAGGGTGGCAGGGAGAACATAGGCCGGCAGTTTAACCTTTCATTTTCCCTACATGCTTGACAATTACTCTCAGTTACCATAGCTCACCAAGGCTGTGATCATTAACCAAGGGGGACTGTAGCAGGTGGGCAAAGGAGAGGAAGGAAGGAAGATGTCTGACAAAACCTCCAAGGACATCTCAGCAAGCCTGAATCCATGTCCATAATTTGAGAGCTAGTTCTTTTTTAGCATCTTCATTTTTCAAATGAAAAACATGAAGGAAAGAACAGGATACTATTTTAGGTACGAGGAGGTTTTACGCTACAATCTAATTTGTCTTATTTGATGCCCTTTGGCACCATAAATGGATTTATCTGGAATCTTCATGGCAAAGGTTTTAAGCAAACTAATCAAAGCTATGGATTGAAATTAAGATTTACTCCTCCCAGAGTACAAAAGACATCTGAAAGGGAGACGCTCAGAGTAGGTGCTAGCTTCTTGGGTCTTGTCTGGGAAGCAAGCCTCTGCTAGGACCAGGCTGGGCCCTGAAAGGATAAACAGGGCAGTTTAAGGTTTTCACTTCTCTGTGCATGTCCTAAGCTCCTTTTCATCTGCCATTAAGACCTCATATTAACTTTGTGGAGGCCTCTGGGTAGCTATTGGCAGAAGAGGTTCCTAGTCATTCTGGTCCCAGTCCTGATGATTTTTCATATATTTATTGTATGTCTACTATGTGTGAGACCCCACTATGGGATTGGCATGCATGGTGAGCTAAACAGACATAATTCATCTTTGTTGTAATTAGACTCTACCCAGAGAGAAAGATTAAACACACAGACACACACACACACGCACACATATATGCAAACCATTCATTATTTATTTATCTATAACCTACTCTATCCAAGTTGCTGCAGGAATACCAGGAACAGTGTTCCTGCTTTTATGGCCCTTAAGAGTCTAGTGGGAGAAACAGATAATAAGCGAGGAATTAATTGATTCAACAAGTAAGTATTGAGTGACAGCCTATGGCAAGCACTGTTTTAAGCAATGTGGCAGTACTAATGCACAAAGCAGGTAAAGTTCTAATGGAGTTTACATGCTAATGAAGAAGTCGCACATTGAACACATACATATTCTAGTACAACTATAAGTGCCAGTGAGAAAAATAAGACTGCGTCCAGGAGAGCATGTGAAGTATGATAGTCAAGGAAGGCCCTCTGGGTTGGTGACATTTAAGAGACCTGATGAAACTTAGGAGCAAACTTTGCAGCTGTGCTCTGGAGAAGAACCTCCCTCCCGTGTGCACCCTGGGACCAGGAAGGAAATTGTTGAGAAGATGTGAGCACAGCGGGGAGTCATAGAAACTGGGATGTGAGGAGTTGATAGCCAGGAGTTAAATGATGTAACTTATACAGAGGATTTTAGATTAACTGAAAATATGAAGTGCTCACAAGACAAGTAACGTGACATAAGGATAGAGGAAAATAGGGAAGGACCTATTTAGATAGTGTTGGTTTAGGAAGGCTCCCTGAGAAAGCAACATTTAAACAGTTCTGATCCTTACTAATAAAAGCCTAAGTAGTCCTCATGCCTTGATGCCCTCACACCATCACAAGATGGCTGCGCACACAGCAGGTGCTTGTAGGTGGGCAGGGCTGGGCTTGACGCTGCATGCGGGCATGGAGCCTGCCTGGGAGTCCCTCCTCCTCCCGACTCTGCGTGGTGTGGAGGCGGGATCTCCAGCTCCGGCCTACCTCTTTGGGGCAATCTATCGCAGAGCTCCTGCACTGTGACAGGGCACAGGCCAGGCTGCCCCCCCCTTTGACCCCCCCTCCCCCACCCCTCTGAGTGCATGAAATTCATGCACCGGGCCTCTAGTGTATTAATAAGATCCTTAGGAAAAAAGTATTCTGGAAAGAGGGAAGAATACACATAAGAGCATTTTCATATGTACAACTCAGCTACTATCTCTTTAATACATCTATAACCAATCAAATGATTGAAAAATATTACCAAGGAATAACAACACTCTATGTATCCTTTCTTGGTTATAAGTATACCAAGAAAATCTATAGATCTGTGTTGTGTTTCTTTTTCCTAAGCTGAAGCATCATATGTTATAACTAGATTTTCAAATGTAATTTAAATAGATATCACTATGCATAAATTTACATGTGAAATCCAAGTAGTCATAATATGCGATATATTCATTTTCATTTTAATATTTTATATTAGACAGTGATGTAGAAAGTAGCATTTGATAGTTACCCTTGTGGCAAAGAAAAGATGCTGATAAGGAGATTAGTGTGGATCTTCTCTTCCAGAATTTAAAGCATTCACAGCAATTCTTCCCTACAGCAGAGGTTAGTTTACCCAGATTTCAGTCTCTAAAATCAGAAATGACCTTCAGTTAAACTCAAGGGAACAAAGCAAGGTACCAGCCATGACATTTAAGACCTTCATAACAGATCACTATGTAAAAGACTTCATGGACTGAGGCACTTTCTTAAGTCCAGTCATTCCGATACTCCTTTCACTTTCTATCTCATCTCAAGGTCAGAGAAAGGTAACAATAGAATTTTTCAAAATTTCACTTCTGCTACCATTTCTCTCTAATTTTAAGCAGAATGGCTTAAAAATAATGGTTTATAAAAATAATACAAAGCCAATTTGTGGCGAGAAATGGATAATGAAGACAATTTTGAGGAGTGACTAATATTGTGCTATCTTAAATATTTGAGACTGTTTATGAAATGATCAGTAGCTTACAATCTTTCTTTGGTGCTTATATAAGAAAAAATGTTGTTGTCAACCGTCATCTAACTTTTCTGTGAATTAAATTCAACTTGGATATAAGTGTTAAGTGGAAATCTCGATTTCTTGGCTTCTAAAATGTCATACATCAAAATATTGATTAAACAACTCTTGATGTGCTTCCCCTTTTAAATTTTTGTCCTTTACAAATTCTAAAACCAAGAGCTTTTATGCTGTAGATTTTGACCTTATGGAGAAAAATAACGTGAGAGCAAGCATTGAATGCAAATGAAAATCTCATGGCACTACACTTTTCAAAGCATTTGTGATACATTAAAATTTTTCTCTCTTCCTTTCACTTCTCAGCACATGCAGAGCTTATTACTTTTTTTTTTTTTTTTTTTTTTTTTTTTTTTTTTTTTTTTTTTTTTTTTTTTTTTTTTTTTTTTTTTTAAGTTTTTTTCTTTTATTGCTTAAAGTATTACAAAGGGTATTACATATGTATCCATTTTATCCCCCCGCCCTAGACAGTCCCCTAGCCTCCCCTATCACCCAGTGTCTTATGTCCATTGGTTATGCTTATATGCATGCATACAAGTCCTTTAGTTGATCTCTTACCCCACTACCTCCTGCCCCCCAACCCTCCCCGGCCTTCCCGCTGCAGTTTGACAATCTGTTTGAGGCAGCTCTGCCTCTGTATCTATTATTGTTCAAAAGTTTATAATGGTCTCTATTGTCCATGAATGAGTGAGATCATGTGGTATTTTTCCTTTATTGACTGGCTTATTTCACTTAGCATAATGCTCTCCAGTTCCATCCATGAAGTTGCAAATGGTAAGAGTTCCTTCCTTTTTACAGCAGCATAGTATTCCATCGTGTAGATGTACCACAGTTTTCTAATCCATTCATCTACTGATGGGCACTTAGGCTGTTTCCAGATCTTAGCTATGGTGAATTGTGCTGCTATGAACATAGGGGTGCATATATCCTTTCTGATTGATGTTTCTGGTTTCTTGGGATATATTCCTAGAAGTGGGATCACAGGGTCAAATGGGAGTTCCATTTTCAGTTTTTTAAGGAAACTCCATACTGTCTTCCATAGTGGCTGCACCAGTCTGCATTCCCACCAGCAGTGCACAAGTGTTCCTTTTTCTCCACAACCTCTCCAGCACTTGTCGTTTGTTGATTTGTTGATGATAGCCAGTCTGACAGGTGTGAGATGGTACCTCATTGCTGTTTTGATTTGCATCTCTCGGATGATTAGTGACTTTGAGCATGTTTTCATATGTCTCTTGGCTTTCTGAATGTCCTCTTTTGAAAGGTGTCTATTTAGGTCCTTTGCCCATTTTTTGATTGGATTGTTTATCTTCCTTTTGTTAAGTTGTATGAGTTCCCTATAAATTTTGGAGATTAGGCCCTTATCAGATATGTCATTGGCAAATATGTTTTCCCACACAGTGGGTTTTCTCGTTGTTTTGTTGATGGTTTCTTTTGCTGTGCAGAAGCTTTTTATTTTGATGTAGTCCCATTTGTTCATTTTTTCTTTAGTTTCAAGTGCCCTAGGAGCTGTATCAGTGAAGAAATTGCTTCGGCATATGTCTGAAATTTTCTTGCCTTTGGATTCTTCTAGAATTTTTATGGTATCCTGTCGTACATTTAAGTCCTTTATCCATTTTGAGTTTATTTTTGTATATGGTGTAAGTTGGTGGTCTAGTTTCATTTTCTTGCATATATCTGTCCAATTTTCCCAACACCATTTATTGAAGAGACTATCTTGGCTCCATTGTATGTTCTTGCCTCCTTTGTCAAATATTAATTGAGCATATTGGTTCGGGCCGATTTCTGGGCTCTCTATTCTATTCCATTGATCTATATGCCTATTCTTGTGCCAGTACCAGGCAGTTTTGAGAACAGTGGCTTTGTAATACAACTTGATATCTGGTATTGAGATCCCACCTACTTTGTTCTTTTTCAGGATTGCTGCAGCTATTCGGGGTCTTCTTTTATTCCAGATGAATTTTTGGAAAGTTCGTTCTAGATCTCTGAAGTATGCTGTTGGTATTTTAATGGGAAGTGCGTTGAATTTATAGATTGCTTTGGGTAGTATGGACATTTTAATGATGTTGATTCTACCAATCCATGAACACGGTATGTTCTTCCATCTGTTTATGTCTTCCTCTATGTCCTTTTTCAACGTCCTGTAGTTTTCTGAGTAGAGGTCTTTTACCTCTTTAGTTAAGTTTATTCCTAGGTAGCTTAGTTTTTTCGGTGCAATGGTAAACGGGATTGTTTTTATAATCTCTCTTTCTGAAAGTTCACTATTGGTGTATAGAAATGCCTCAGATTTCTTGGGGTTAATTTTGTATCCTGCTACATTGCCAAATTCATGTATTAAGTCTAGTAGCTTTTTGATGGAATCTCTAGGGTTTTGTATGTATAATATCATGTCATCTGCAAATAAGGACAGTTTTACTTCCTCTTTTCCAATTTGGATGCCTTTTATTTCTTCTTCTTGCCGAATTGCAATGGCTAACACTTCCAGTACTATGTTGAACAGGAGTGGTGAGAGGGGGCATCCCTGTCTTGTTCCTGTTCTTAGGGGAAATGGTGTTAGTTTTTGTCCGTTGAGTATGATGTTGGCTGTGGGCCTGTCATATATGGCTTTTATTATGTTGAGGTATGATCCTTCTACTCCCACCTTGCTGAGAGTTTTTATCAAAAATGGGTGTTGAATTTTGTCAAATGCTTTTTCTGCATCAATTGATATGACCATGTGGTTTTTTTCTTTCAATTTGTTTATGTGATGTATCACGTTTATTGATTTGCGGATATTGTACCATCCTTGCATCCCTGGGATAAATCCTACTTGGTCATGGTGTATGATCTTTCTGATGTACTGCTGGATCCGATTTGCTAAGATTTTGTTGAGGATTTTGGCATCTATGTTCATGAGGGATATTGGCCTGTAATTCTCTTTCATTGTGTTGTCTTTACCTGGTTTTGGTATTAGGGTGATGCTGGCTTCATAGAATGAGCTTGGAAGTGTTCCTTCCTCTTGAATTTTTTGTAGTAGTCTGAGGAGGATAGGTTTTAGTTCTTCCTTGAATGTTTGGTAAAACTCCCCTGTGAAGCCGTCTGGTCCTGGGCTTTTGTTTGATGGAAGCTTTTTGATGACTGCTTCAATTTCTTCCATAGTTATTGGCCTGTTGAGGTTTTTAGATTCTTCCTGATTGAGTTTTGGAATGCTGTATTTTTCTAGGAATTTGTCCATTTCCTCCAGGTTGTCTAGTTTGTTGGAGTAGAGCTGTCCATAGTATTTTTTAACAATCATTTGTATTTCTGTGGGGTCTGTTGTTATTTCGCCTCTATCGTTTCTGATTTTATTTATTTGGGTCCTCTCTCTCTGCTTCTTGGTGAGTCTGGCTAGAGGTTTATCAATCTTGTTTATCCTTTCAAAGAACCAGCTCTTGGTTTCATTGATTTTCTGTATTGTTTTTTTGGTCTCTATGTCATTTATTTCTGCTCTAATCTTTATTATCTCCTTCCTTCTGCTCACTCTGGGGTTTTCTTGTTGCTCTCTTTCTAATTCTTTGAGTTGTAGAGTTAGATGATTTACTACCATTTTTTCTTGTTTTTTGAGATAGGCCTGTAGAGCTATAAACTTCCCTCTCAGGACTGCTTTCAATGTGTCCCATAGGTTTTGGATTGTTGTGTTTTCATTGTCATTAGTTTCCAGGATGTTTTTAATTTCTTCTTTGATCTCATTGGTAACCCAATCAATATTTAATAGCATGCTATTCAGCTTCCAGGTGTTTGAGTATTTTGGGTTGTTTTTATTGTAGTTTATTTCTAATATTATGCCATCGTGGTCTGTGAAGACGCTTTTTATGATTTCAATCTTCTTGAATTTGGGGATACTTTGCTTGTGACCCAGTATGTGGTCTATTTTTGAATATGTCCCATGAGCACCTGAGAAGAACGTATATTCTCTGGCTTTGGGGTGAAGTGTTCTGAAGATGTCTATTAAGTCCATCTGATCTAGTGAGTCATTTAGGATTGCTATATCTTTGCTGGTTGTTTGTCTATAGGACTTATCCAGTGCTGTCAATGGTGTATTAAAGTCCCCTACTATGATTGTATTGTTGTCGATCTCTCCTTTGATATTTTCCAGGAGTTTTTTTATGAATTTGGGTGCTCCTACATTGGGTGCATATATGTTTACCAGGGTTATATCTTCTTGTTGTATTGATCCCTTTAGTATTATGAAGTGGCCTTCCTTATCTCTTGTTAAGGCCTTCACTTTGAGGTCTATTTTGTCCGATATAAGTATTGCTACCCCAGCTTTCTTTTCCTTTCCATTTGCCTGAAAGATATTTTTCCATCCTTTCACTTTTAGTCTGTGTGAGTCCCTTCTAATGAGGTGGGTTTCTTGTAGACAGCAGATGTATGGGTCATGTTTTTTTATCCATTCAGCCACTCGATGTCTTTTGGTTGGAGCATTTAGTCCGTTTACGTTTAAAGTTATTATTGAAAGGTACTTGTTTGTAGCCATTTCTTTTTTTGTGTGGCTGTTTTCTTTCTGAGCTTTTTATTTCTTATTTTTATATCAGTCCCTTTAGCATTCCTTGCAATGCTGGCTTGGTGGTGACAAACTCCCTTAGCCTTTTTTTGTCTGTGAAGCTTCTTATTTCCCCTTCAAGTTTGAATGATAGCCTTGCTGGATAGAGTATTCTTGGATTCAGTCCTTTGCTTTGCATCACTTTGTAAATTTCAGTCCATTCTTTTCTTGCCTGATGTGTTTCTGTTGAGAAGTCATTTGACAATCTAATGGGAGATCCCTTGTATGTAACTTTCCGTCTCTCTCTTGCAGCCTGTAAGATTCTCTCTTTGTCCTGAACATTTGCCATGGTGATTATGATGTGTCTTGGTGTGGGTCTTTTCGGGTTCACCTTGTTTGGGACTCTCTGGGCTTGTGTGACTTTTTTCTTCCCCACCTCAGGAAAGTTTTCCGATATTATTTCTTCGAGTAGGTTTTCTAATCCTTGTTCATCCTTCTGTTGTTCTGGTACTCCTATTATTCGTATGTTGTTTCGTTTCATGTTGTCCCAAAGCTCCCTTAGGCTCTCCTCCTGTCTTTTAATTTTTTTCTCCAATTGCAGTACATTTTGGGTGTGTTTTGCTTCCTTGTCTTCTAATTCACTTATTCGGTCCTCCGCTTCTCCTAGTCTACTGTTGATACTTTCAATGGAGTTTTTCATTGCAGCTATATCACTCTTCATTTCCTCTTGGGTCTTACTTAGGTTGTTGATTTTTTCATCTGTTTCTTCTAGCTTCTTCCATATGTTATCGATTTTTTCATCTGTTTCTTCTAGCTTCTTCCATATGTTATCGATTTTTTCATCTGTTTCTTCTTGCTTCTTGAAGAGGTTGTCGATTTTTTCCTCCATCCGGTTTATGCACTCTAGGATCCTTATTCTGAATTCTTTATCTGTCATGTTGCATGCCTCTGTATTACTTAGCTGCTTTTCTGGAGAGTCCTCCTTCTCTTTCCTTTGGGGGTTTCTTTGTCTACCCATGTTTGATCTCACTGACATATCTAGACGTTGAGTTGTTCAGTGGTTGCTCCCTTGGTGGCAGTGACTCCTTGGTCTGTGGTTGCTCTTCGGGCGGTTGCGGTAGCAGCTGCTCTTCAGTTGTCAGCAGCTCCTCTGGTGGGTGCTGTTCACAGCTGTGGTGGCTCTTCTGGCTGGTGGGGCGAGGTTTCACGTACAGCTGCTGTTCCTCAGCAGAGGATGTGGTGCTCAGGAGGTTGCTGTTGCTTGGATCTGCTGCGTTGATTTAAAGGCACAAAATACAACACAACAAGGCACCACGTACCAGGCACTATACACAAATATATTTACGATATTAATAACCCCAATTAAAGGTGACCACCTGAATTAAGAGAATTAGGGGATAAGGAAGAAGGAAGAGAAAAAGATAAAAGAGAGAAAGGAAAAGAAAAGTAGGGACCAAAAAAAGGGAGTGCAAAAATGAAATTGGGAAAAAGGAAGGGGGAAAATAAAAGCGAGAAAAGAAAAGAAAGAAAGAAAAAAAAAGAGCGAAAAGAGAGAATGAAGTGGAAGAGGGGAAGAGACTTTTATATGAGGAGAATACTCCTATAGAACAGCCATTAATCCCAACAAATTCCAGCAACAGCTCCCTGGATATGAATGCAAACTAGAAACAACCAATAATATAACGATGAAAATAGAATGGTGAACACTAATCCCAAAATAAAATAAAGAAAAAATAAAATGGCACTTTAAAAAATGGTAAAATGGTAGCAGTAATAATACTGGTTAAAAATAAGAAGGTAGTAATTAAAAGGGTAAAATCAGGTGATGGAAAAAGAAGAAAAAACAAAAAAAGAACAGAAAAAAAAATTTAAAAAAAAAATTGGTTTCTTAGTTAAAAAGTGAAAAAAGAAAAAAAAAATTGCAGTAGTGAATGTCCTTCGTTTCTTCTATTCTTCAGTGTGGCTCGCCTTAGACCTTCCAGGTATTCAGGAGAGTGTTGAGATTCCCTGCGATATACTGTTCCTCTGTGTTGTAAACCACAGTCCTTATTTTAAAGCATGCCGCATTTATTTCCCAGACTGCCTTATTTTGTGTTTAGCAAAGAGTCAGTTTGTGGGTCAGCCTCTGGGTGGCAGTGTTCTGGGGTTGGCCTCTGAGGCTATAGGGCCTCTCTGTCCAGTGGAAGTTCACTGCCCAGAGCTGACTGCGTAATAGTTAGTTACCAGCGCTATGTTGTTGCTGGGATTGAAAATCCCCCTATAGGCCAGACCCTGTTAACTCCCAGGGACTGATCAGGTTATCTTAATCCTTGATCTTGTTCAGGGTGGAATCTGGGTGTGGCTGTGATCCTTGCCTGGGGGCCAGGGGGAGGAGACTCACTCTCAGGAGCGGGTGGCTGCCCCAGTCCTGGCCTCAGGGGTGTCTCAGCACTCAATTCACTACCACCTCTCCCGGCTCCCCCTCTTTCCCCAGTCTCTCCCCAGATTCCACTCCTCAGCACACTCTCCCTCTCTTCAGCACAGGTGAGTGTCTGTATCCGAAATGTCCCATGAACAGGATTCAGTGAAAACAAACAAACAAATGCCGGCCGCGGAAACGGGGAAGGCTTGGTTTCTGTAAGCTTCTTCTCTTACCGGGACTGCATGGTCAGGTCAGCTCTTCAGGCTGCCCCCTTTAGGCTCAGTCCTCTGTGATCACAGAACCCAGCTCTCAATTTCCCTGGCGGCGCCAGGAATCCCGCGGTTCTCCTTTCCCCTGTCAGGGGCTGTGCCTGTCCCAAGGGACGCGGCTGTCTGCCACGCGGTCTCCCTCCGACTCTCTGGGCTCAGAGGTCAGGCAAACTTTCCTGCCCAAATCCCTGGTTTTTTTTTTACCTTTCCAGGGGAGTTCTGCTCTTCCGGGCTGCAAACCCTCTCACCAGCTGAGCAATTTCGCCAATTCGGTGTGAGTGTTACTAGCTTCAGCTTCCATTTGCTCCGGGACACGACCTGGGACACGTCTGCCTATATCGCCGCCATCTTGGTTCTCCCAGAGCTTATTACTTTATGTATATCCAGATTCAAGCCTTGGAGCAAGCCCATAGCTTGTCTAATAATCTGTACTCACCAGTTTTTATAAGATCTGTATTTGCCTGGAAATTGCTTTTGCTCACAGTCCAAAAGGACTAGCCCCTTCTCCCCTTCTCTCTCTTCTCTCTCCTTGTTATAGATATATACACTAGAGATCTGATGCACAAAATTCGTACATGGGGCTCGGCCCTCACAGCCTCGACTTCGTCCAGAAGGTCATCCGAAAGGACGTCCGGAAGGTTGTTCGGCTGTCCGGTCTAATTAGCATATTATGCTTTTATTATTATAGATAGGAGAGATTAACTAAGAAGAAAAGTAAAAATTAACTTAGTTCTTATGTTGCTTTAAAAATATATCCCCCGGTAATTGTGATGGGAAGGAAGGAGAAGAGGGGCTGGTTATATGTTATGTCTCTTGTCCTAAAGCCTTCTCACATCAGCAGTCAGATATGTTTTAGCCTACAAACATTAAGTGCTTGCTTGCTTGCTTTCTCGTGTTTTCTGTAGGTGTCACTAAACATTAAAAAATTATTGAACTTTTTAAAAATAGCAAATCAATATTTGAGTGTTTATTTTTTCACTATGTAGTTCTAGGCCATTTTCCAGGAGTCAGAATTCTGTCACATTTACCTTTTCTTTCCTTTTTGATAATGAAAAGTTGGAAAGAGAAGGACCTAAATTTCCAAAGTGTTTTGGTTATTAGATCAAGGTATTTTATAGCATTTAATGGGAGTCTTATACACAGCTTTGAAATTGAAAAGAAATTCAGAAATTAATGACAGAGCTTCCAGAGAAAGAAAAATAAATGTGGTGAGTACCTTCTAATTTGGTGTGTCAGCTCTCTAAACCCTAAGATAGATTTGGTGTGCTCTGCTTAGTTATGAAATTAACGATTTTGCTTTTAGAGTGTTTTTTTCAGGAATCACAACTAAGGAAAGGGGACTATCAAATGAGAAAATGTATACTGGATATTAGGGCTTGTACTATAGGTACAAAGCCAATACCTCTTAGAGGTTTTTTTTTTTTTAATTTTTATTTTAAGCCTTCATATCTTCTATTAGGATATAGTTTTCATCAGATCAGAGATGTAGAACCCAACACATTGTTTGGCATATAGTTGGCACACTCAACATTTGTCTATTGGTTGAAGGAATGAATGAAATTGATTTAGTTGGACCCAGTATCCTGAGAGTCATTCTTAATGGGAAAAAAAAGCCTTCCAACCTATAATAATGCAATGGCTGTCTTAGGTTATTACCTTTCCTCTGTGTGTAGCAGACTCCTAAAAGTGGGAAGCTTTCCAGGGCCAAGAAAAGAGGTGATGGGTTGATGTTGGTGTTTGTAGCTCTACTTCCATTGCTTGAATGTACATGCTGTCTTAACTTGTTATTAAGTCAGGCAAGTTAATGCCACCAGAATACAACTGAAAAGGTAAAAAACAAAAAAACAAAAGGTGGGTGGGTTGGGCCCCAGCAGAATTCCTCCCCCCCCCCCCCCCCGCACCATACACACACACACACACACACACACACACACACGATACTCTGTTTCATCTTATTTATTTTTTAACTACAAATGGAGGAATGATAAAGTTATGTCCTGATAAACAAGTTAATGTGGATTTAATTTGAAATCACTCTGTATTTTCAAATGTAAGCATAACCTTAAAGTCATATGATTGAGTTTACTAAGTAGTATGCTAGCTGAATTTGAAGACTTGCCTAATAAAAATATATATAGTCAAGGACAACTTGGTAATTACGTTGATTGAGAATTATTTTGCTGTTATATTTAGATAGTTATTTGTCTTGGACAGAAAACTAGAACTTCTAATTTAAACTGGTGGTAACTTCCTCCTAAAAACACTATAGCTATTTCAAGTCCAACTGGTTTTGCTATTTTTGTTTACTTGCCTAGTGTGGTAATAGTTAATATATTTTGGCATATATATCTTTTCTATCAAAGAATTATCTTTAAACAAAAAGGATAGAATAATGGGAATCACAGAATTGTAATAAGATTTAAACGCCTAAATTAGACGGGGGGAAAAATAAAATGACAGCTGAGTTTTGGAGAATGGCAGAGAGACCATTGAAAGTGGTTTTTGAAGAATATTGAAGAAACACAGTAATTGTTTACAGACAAATATTTTGCCTTCCAAAAAGGTGAGAAGGACACTGTAGTCCAATCTACCTGCCAGAAAAACCTAAGGCATACTCACAGAAGAGTGGGATATTGGCATTTAGAAAAGAAAGTGGTAATCCCACAGAGCTTACACGGGATCACTAAGGATAGGTCTTGTCAAATTTTATGCTTGTGCCATAGCCATACTATACTCATGACATCACAATTCTTGGGGAAGCCTTGTGGAAACTGTGGAGGTGTGTGAAAGGGGATGGTTGCTCCCTTGGGTATCAAGTGGTTGAAACTCTATACCAAGGGATTTTCCTTCTTTGTCTTATTCAACACTATTATCAATATCTTGTACTAGGGTAATAGACAATTTTTACACGTGACCTAGACTTGGAAGGAATAGCAAACGCTATGACCAACCATATCAATGCTCTAAAATTATACCTAGCTTGAATGACAGTGTTAAAGAACAAAATCCAACCAGGAAAATTTAAAAATCTACTTGGCTTTATTAAGTGATTCTTGAATCTGGCAGCATCCCATGTAGCAACCAGAAAGGCATACTTACGAACTGTACAAAATGGAAGGTGTTTGTAAGCAGAAAGAGGGTGACTAAGAATTTAAAAAAGTAGATTGTTTTAGGCAGGGACAGCTTCCCTTAAGGGAAGGATGGGAATTTAACCAGGCAGATGACCACACTAGTGTTGATCAGGAAATTCCAGATTGATTGGTTTAAAATTCCAGTTCTGGGAGAGGCTGAAGCTGCAATCAGGTTACTTATTAATTTTTTGTTTGGTGACATAGCTTAGCAAAGGTGCCTCTATTTTGGCGCGCGCATGTGTGAGTGTATGTGTGTGTGTGTGTGTGTGTGTGTAACAACAGTTTACAATAAAAGAGATAAAATTTAGTGGAAATGAAATGTGATTTTCATTCATTCATTCATCAGCCAAGGGAGCCAGCCCCAGCTATTCACTTTTCTTGTGTGTACTGCCCAGTAAACACTGCCCCACAGGACTCCACTCAAGCACCTTGGAAACCTCGTACAGGGCCAGGCCATTGGGACAGTCCTGGGCTGGGGCAGGGGAGACTTAGAATGGCAAACAGGCACTCCAGAGCCAGCCTGCCTGGATTGGAAACACTAGACTGTTTTCCAATCTGTCTTCTTATTTGTAAAATGGCAAATGATAAAAATAGGACAGAACTCATAGGAAGCTGGCTTTAAATAAGTTAATATGTACAAAATACTTAAAACAGGCTTGACATATTAACTATTCAACAATGAAAATTATTTCTTCCTTGAGTCCGAGAAGGCATGTACTCCCACCCTGCTGCCAGAGGCAGGAAGAGATAATGTTTGTTGCCTACAGACATACTTAGAGGCAGGGAATCTATTTATTTTAGTGCTAGAGGCCCGATGCATGAAATTCATGCAAGAGTAGGCCTTCCTTCCCCAGGCTGCCAGCACCGGCTTCCCTCTGGCACCCGGGACCCGGGCTTCCCTCGCAGCCCCGGCTTTGTCTGGAAGGCCATCCGGAAGGATGTCAGGTCCAATTAGCATATTATGCTTTTATTGTTATAGATTCTCTAGAAGCAGGGAGCATTTGGACATGCCTGCAGGTCAAAACAAAAAGATTCCTGTACACTCACCTAATCTGCCAACCCACTCTTCCCCCAAATCACTTCTTTCTTGATGCTCCAATGATACTTTTTTTAACATAATTCTGGGAGAGCACTTAACTACACAAAGTTAAAATTCTATTTTACACTGCTGTCATCCTGACACCATAAGTTATTTATACACATGTTTGTGTACCCATTACCTACTACAGTGCCTGAAATTTAAGTGCTCAAATATGTGCTGAATATATTGGTGGTTTGTCTTTAAGTGTTGTATCACTTCAAGGTTAAAACTAGGTAAGTGAGCAGAGATACAAAATGACAGATTTTTATTCAAGAAAAAATTCCCTACCTTTATTCTCTTCAAAATTAGAATGAGTGCCTTCCGAGAATTAGTGAACATCCTATTACTGGATTGCTAGAAACATATGGGAAAAAATTGAATGAAAAATTGGGAAAGTTGTTACAAATAGACTTTAAGATTCAGTAATTGTTTAGGACAGGGATTAGAATTTATGTCAATGTTCAATGTTTTTATTCTATTTATATGAAGACATCAAAAGTGTACTGAATAGTTGGCTGGGGAAAATATAACCGAGAGTGACTTTTTTATTCCTTTTCAGTGCTATTTAATTACAAAGCATCACGAGACACTGAAATAGGCAAACATGTGCCAGTCAGGGTGTGAGCTCTGGATCCAGACGTCTGGATACAAATCCTTCCTCTCCCTGCCTCTTCCTAGCTATTTAACCTTGGCCTGTTACTATCTTCTCTGTACTTGCATTTTCAGCTGTGAAACTGAATGTAATAATGCTCTGTACCTCCTCAGGTTGCTGTAAAAATTAACTGAGAAAACATATGCAAGTGCTAGGAGCACTGCCAGGCCCATAGTAAGTGCTCAGTAATGAGTGATTATCCTCACCGCTTCTCCCCAGAGCCTGCACTCTTCCCAGTGCAATAAATGGGAAGTGCAATAGATAGATATAGGGATGAATTGCAATTCTGCCACTTACTATCTGTGGAAGCTTAGAGTATTGCTTACTCTCTCCTCATTTTTCTTCATTCTTAGTATGGGAAAAGGGACACCCACTTTGCATGGTGATACACTCCTTTGAGTCTTCCTTCAATTAGCCATTCAAGGAAAAGTGAATGAGAAGCTACTCTGTGTCAGGTCCCAAGTCAAGGGCCAGGGGGTAAAGCTTGCAGTCTAGGGAAGATAGACATTGGGCAGTTAATTTATGATAACATAGTTTGAGTGTTTTCGCAACAGCTCACACAGAGTGAGCATTTACAACATGCCAGGCATTGTGCTTCGTGCTTTTCATGTTTCATTTCAATTAGTCCTCACAAGACGCCTGTGAGGCAGATGCCGTTAGTGTTTTGAAGATGTGGGAATTGAGGCATAAAGAGGCTAAATAAAGCAGCAGAAGCAATTGGAGCTCAGGCTAGTTGGCTCTTGAGGCCTTGAGCTTAATAACCATACTACACCTGGGAGAGCAAGTACATAGGTCTGTAACAGGGTCTGTAACAAGCCTTGGAGAACTTGAACCAACACAGAAGTGCTTGCCAAGGCTTCAAAGAACAGGCAGACAGGTAGGAGGCACACCAGGACAGCAGTTGCCAAGGACAAAAGGGAAAGAACTTTGTCCAATGCTTACAAAAAGAATGTAAATTAAATGTTGGTAAAGAATAATTTTTTAATATAATTTAAGTGATGTATTTGAAAAGTCTAGTAGAATTATTAGAAAATAGCAGGTGTTTAATAAATGGTTGTGCTTATTATTCATGACAGCTATTAATTTCTTAAAACTAAAAATCAAAATGCTCATAGATAGGATTGTAAGAAAGTGCCAGCAATATTTTGTTCCTTCTTCCCATGCTGTGCCAGTGACCTAAGAGGTGATGACTGTGACATTTAGATTACCTTTCAGTGATCTGTCATGCGCAGGCAGAACTACTCCACAGACCTGCACTGTGGTAATAGCGCCCCAAAACTCCTTTCCTTACAATCCTTGCCTTCAGTTAGGGTAAGTGAGAGGGGTTTGGGAATATAGCAGCATGAAGGGATATTTGTGACTTCTTTTCCCCCCCTTCAATATTAGCTCTTGCCCGGCCAGGTTGCTCAGTTGGTAGGAGTGTCGTCCTGTACACCAAAAGATTGTGAGTTCAATCCTGATCAGGGCACATACCTAGGTTGTGGGTTTGATCCCGGCCAGGGCAAGTACAAGAGGCAATGTTTCTCTCTCACATTGATATTTTCCATCTCTCTCTTTCTGTCCCTTCCTCTCTCTGAAAATTAATAAAAACATTCTTGGGTGAGGATTAAAAAAAAAAAGATTAGCTCTAAATGTCCTGAAAGGCATAAGCACTCTCTGCTTACCCATCATCATTAAAATATATGTCTTGAGGTTTTAATATATATTTCAGTGGATCAACTAATCCCATATTTGTCTAACATTAAATATATAAGACATGTTCTACTTAAGTAAAACTTACAAGCTGATTCCTTTAAGTCAAAATTTATTAATTTTTAAACGTTTTAACCTAAAAATAGAGGATTCATTTCCTTCTCTGGTATGGCATATGCTCTCTAGAAAATGGGGTTTTGTAAAGGAGTAGTGGACGTTAAGACAAATAAGGCAGTACAACTTAATGTATATGACAGAAGCAATGCCGAGATGTTTATTTTGATTGCTCATAGGGAAATTCTGTGTCACTCCAGCTTCTCAGACCTACTTTAGTTTGTCGAGGTTGACAGATAAATTCCTCTGAATAAATGAGGTATTCCCTGACCATGCAGACACATACTTCTTCTGTTATCACACGGTTTCTAAGTACTGCCAGTTTGGCATCCAAATGATAACTGGGAATTGCAAAGTGTTAAGACTGGGTGGATGCTATGACTGAATGTTTGTGTCTCCCCCATCTTTCCCTTCCAAAATCCGTGTTGAAGCCCTAAGTCCCCTTGTGATAGACTTTGGAGCTTGAACCTTTAGGGTAATGTCATGAGGGTGGGCCCTCATGAAAAGGTTAGTGTCCTTAGACAAAGAAGAAACCAGAACAAATTCTCTCTCCATCATGTCAAGACACTTCCAGAAAGTAGAAGTCTATAATTGAGGACAAGGTTTTCCCCAGAAACTGAATCTACTGGCTCCTTAATCTTGGGCTTCCCAGCTTCCAGAGCTGTGAGAATAAATGTCTGCTTTTTATTTGGGTTCCCTGGTGACCTCTGGGTTCCTAGATCGATGCTCAACCACTGAGCCACACTGGCTGGGCAATACTTTAGTCATCTAATAATGATGGTGAACTTTGCTAATCTTGCTATGTCTTTGTTTGTTTGTAGTGGTGGCCATAGGGTTGACAACATATATGTTTAATTTATCACATTCTCCCTTCGAATGGGCTTTCTCAGTGATTCTGCCTCTCTTGGATCTACTAGATGGTCTGTCCTCCTGGTTGGAGGGTCTTGTATGGGGGAGTTCCCTGGCCAGTGGTGGGGCCACTCATAGAATTGGTACAGGATCCTGGAAATAGGTCTGTTTTCTGTGTTCACCTTCCTTGCCATTGGGATAGAGCAGTGGTTTTCAACCTTCCTAATGCTGCGACTCTTTAATACAGTTCCTCATGTTGTGGTGACCCCCAACCATAAAATTATTTCCATTGCTACTTCATAACTCTAATTTTGCTACTGTTATGAATCATAATGTAAATATCTGATATGTAGGATGTATTTTCATTGTTACAAATTGAACACAATTAAAGCATAGTAATTAATCACGAAAACAATATGTAATTATATATGTATTTTCCGATGGTCTTAGGCAACCCGTGTGAAAGGGTCGTTCGACCCCCAAAGGGGTCGCGACCCACAGGTTGAGAACCGCTGGGATAGAGGGTTTGCTTTTTATTTTCTCCCACTTGTAATGGTCTTTACTTCTAGTCTTTGTCCTGATCCATTCTTTCTTATGAGCTCTCAGTGAAAGTCTGTGGAAAAAATCCTGTCAGTACTCTCCACAGAGGCCCTGTACTCTCATACTTGCTCATATTTGAACTTTCATCAATTTGTTTTAAATTTTAGCTCAATTCTTCCTACCAACTTGTATGGCCCCTCTTCTGCCCATGCTCTGCCACATGCTCACTTCTCTCTCTGCTAGGACGGGTTTTTATATGCTTTACTGTTTTGCAAAATTAACTCATCCTGTGTGAGCTATATAATTCACGCTAACCTAGTTGAGTAAGACATTTTATTCCCAGTTGGGAAGACAGATTTTGAAAGCATTTTGCAGCCTGGCTAATTTTTGCTACTTATTTGCACATCTGAGCAACTATTTGGTCAGGCAGACTGTCTTTATGTTGTTGCTCATATTCTAAATTAAATTCCAATTTAGAGACTAATTTGAATGAATCTGTAACATGGCAAGCTGAGCTAACACAGAACCTCCCTCATTACAAACATCGAGATGTGCTACATAAAATTTAACAATTAAAAGACTATAGCATTAGATTGCAAATGAAAAAAGTGTAACCTCAAGGTTCCAGAAGTGAAAAGGGAAGTGAAGACTGGAACCGTAATGATATTGACCTGACACCTTGGTAAAAGTGAGGGAGGGAGATAAAAAGGCTGCCAAATGGTCCCAGACTTAGAAATAAGTCCATGGTTGGGGAGGTGGTGGGGACAGTGCAAGACCAGGGGGTGAGATCTGCACCATCACCACACCCCAATCTGCATTGCTTAGCTTGGAGTCTGAATATACGCCACAGAGTTGGTTCAGGAAAGTTTCTCCCAAGAAACTTACATAAAATGAGTCCTAAGCTAGGACAGATCAAAATAAGTAAAATGAAAGACAGAACTCTTCAGAAACATCTAGCTCCATTGGTTTCTCATAGACTATACAATCTCTGTCACAGGCATGCTCACAATTAATTACACATTAGCAACAGAAAAGCGGTAAAACATTGGAGTGGTCACTACAGACTAAATGTAAATGAGCCCTGTGTTTCCGGCAGAAGGAGGAGAAATTCAGAGAGAAGAAAGTATGTCTGAAAAACTAAAAAAAAGCTTGACAGAAGAAAGCAGAAAGAGACTATAAAATAAGCATATTTATAATTATTAAAAACATATTTCAAGAGAATAGAAACCATAAGGAAAGAACATGACACCAAAATTAGGTGATTTTTTAAAAGATTATTGAAAAATATGGGAAAAGAATGCTAAATTTTTTGAAAAATGAAATGACATTAAATTATATTAAAGTTTTAAAAAACTTAAAAACATTTATGTACAAGATTATAACATACAGGGAAAAAAATCACTTAAATAGCACCATTTTCACTTTATCTCATGCTATAGGCTTATACTAGAAATGATTATTGAACCTGAAAGGAAGCTATTGTGGGTTAAGTTTTAAAATATCCAGGAACTTGTCATGAGGGTTATGTTTGGTTTTGATTTTTCTGAGATATTAATCTGATCGTGCCATTCAGTGCATTAAACTCTTCAGTGGCTTCCTATTGTCCAAGATTCTTAACACACCTGGCTGCTGAGTTTTCTAGAGTGGGATTCCAGGGTTTTGTCCTCCAGCCTCCCTCTTACCACTCTGTATGGCCACTGTTTTAGAGTTCCTTCCATTTGTAAACATACCCTCCTGAATTTGCTATTCCTTTGCCTGGAATGCTTTTTCCTCAGATAATAATGACCTTCATTCAATTTCTGCTCAAGCTTTATCTCCTGGGAAATATTATCCATATTTAAGCAGTCTTCTTTCCCTACTCTCATCATTTTTTATTTTTCCATCCCAGATTTGTTTTCATAGCATTTTTATTAACTGACCATATCCACATTTTTTTTACTTGTATATGGCCTTTCCTCCTTACTTCTTATGTTTGAAATGCCTAGACCACAGCCTGGTACATGATAGGTGTCAAGTGAATATTTGTTGAATGAACAGATGAACTTGGGGTCTTGGCAATATTGTTCTCTTTGTGGGAAGCTCTTCATTTCCACTTCTTCCTTTTTTCCTGGGAAACTCCTACTTGTCTTCTTAGCATTCAGATTTCTGATTCCTGAAATCTTTTCTTGTTCCCTCAGCCTAGGTTGGATTCCTTTGTTTTATGTTTCTATCGCACCTTATAATGTTCTTTTTAAAATTCCTTCAATGATTCACTCAACAAATAGTTATCGAGTGCCTACTATGCTCCAACCCCCGTTCTACACCCTGGGGATGCAGTTGTGAACACAACAGATGTAATCTCAACTCTCATGAAGCTAATATTCTAGTGGGCAGGGGTGGAGGGCAGGCAAGAAGTAAATAAACAAGTATACAGTACTTCATATAATCATAGGAGTGTAAGAAAACATGAAGCAGGATTATGGGAAGAGAGAGCTAAGGAAATAAGGGTCCGCCCTTTCACATGGAGGACCTGGGAAGTTGTCACCTATTAGATAACGGTTTTTTTGTTGTTTTTGTTTTAATTTTTATCTTTTGTTTTTATTTTTAAATATATTTGGATTGATTTCAGAGAGGAAGAGAGAGGGAAAGAGATAGAAACATCAACGATGAGAGAGAATCATTGATTGGCTGCCTCCTGCATGCCCGACCCCACCCCATGGGGATTGAGCACACAACCCAGGCAGGTGCCCTGGCCAGAAATCTAACCTTGACCTCCTGGTTCATAGGCCTATACTCAACCATTGAGCCACACCTGCCAGGCTTGTATTAGATGTTTTAAAAGAGAAATTGTAGGGAACTGAGGGATTGGCTCGATGAAAACTGGGAAGACCTGAGACAGAGGAAACAGCAAGTGAAAATGTCAGAGTCAGTAAATCTCTAAAGGTGTGTAGGAACAGGAATGAGCCCAGGGTGGCCGGAGCGGAATGAACAAGGAAATGGTAGGTAGTAGTAACAGATGAAGTCAAAGAGAGATCTTTTAAAAACTTGTTTTTTGACAAGTGATGTCATTTTAGTTTTCACAGTTCTCACTGGGATGGGCCAGGGAGAGGGCACGGGTCAGGTTGCAGGCTTCGGCAGGATGGTCCCAGGAACCCCAGGTCCTGGAGGTGCAGCCCAGGAACAGCTGTGAGGGGGCGACAGGCTGCACCTGCGACTTTCAGAAATGAGGGTCACGGCCGGGAGCTGAATCCAGCCCAGCCATCCCAGCAGAAGATCAGCACCAGCTCTTTTCCGTGCTGCTGTGGTGGTCCGGCCAGGGAGGACGCCTCGCAGTGAGGTCACCACACAGAAGCTGTGGCTAACCCGCCTCCAGAAGTTACGATGGGCTGCTGAGAGCCACCTCAGGGCCTCCTGGAAGGCGGCGTGGATATTCTTGTGGAGCTGAACTGAGCACTGGAGGTAGGACAACCCCGCCCACGGACCGGATGAGGCTGGGGCTTGCTGTTTTAGAGACTGTGGCTCTTATGCTAAGATATTAAAGCCACAAGAGGGAATTTCGTTTTAGCAGACTCTTTCTGCTATGTTGACCAAGGGGTAAAGGGTAGACAGGGAGATTAGTTAGGAAGTTATGAAAAGAATCCAGACCTTCTCATAACTGGAAAGTAGTAGTAGCAGGAAAGGTCATGGTAAGTGGCAAATTCTGGACACATTTGGAAGACGTAGCCAGCAGGATTTGATGAAAGATTAAAAACAGGGTTTGAGAGAAACAAAGCAGTAGATGATGGATCAGGTGTCTGGCCTGAGTATCTGAAAAGGTGAAGCTTCACTGTACTGAGATTGGGAAGGTTATGGAAGAGCATAGCGGGAGGGGCTAGTCTAGGAGGATTATAGAGTTCAGTCACGTTAAGATATCAGATATCCACATAAAGAGTTTGAGTTGGCAGCTGTAGATAAAATTCTGGAACTCAAGAGAAAAGTCCAGGACAGAGATATAAATAGGGGAATTATCAACATATAGATGGCATTTAAAGCCATCTGGAGGATAAAAAGACATGATGTTTGATGACTCAGCTCTGGGTAATTCTAACATTTAAAGATAGAGAAGATGAGGATGCACCAACCAGGGAGAAAAACCAAGAGAGTGGTGATCAGAAACTTTTAAGAAGATGGGAAGGATTATCTGGGTGAAATGCTAGGAGTGAGGTAAGATGTCCTCTGGCAATTGATGTCATTGTGCCTAGCAGTGTGGAGGTCCTTGGTGTCCCTGACACTTTGTTGAAATAGAAGGTGAACGCTTCGTTGGAGTAGTTTCATCAGGGGATAGACACAGATATTTAGAGACAGTATTAACAACTTTTTCACAAACTTTGGCTTTCAAAGGGAGTATAGAAATAGTAAGGTAGCTGGAGGGCGATGTAATTCTCAACATGCTTGAAACTCCTGTGTATGTAAGAATAGTAAGAGCTATATGTGGTAACAACTACGTCCATCTTGTTGACTGCTTTTTGCAGAGTACAATGCTTGACCCAAAGCATATGAGCAATGAAATATTTCTTGAACAAATAAGTTCTATTTCTGATAAAATTATAAGCTAAAATTTGTTATGGTTTAGAAATGTTTTCAACAAATGTTACTTAAAAAAAAATTCAACAAGAATATGTATTTTGACACTGGTGAAAGCATGAAGTGATTGCAGGTAATATGATCAGTCCACATCTACTTACCAGTTCCCCAGATGACTCATTTATGCTAAGCACCACATACCATCTTTATTTCAGAAAAACCTGAAATATGCAAATTAATTTGCTAAAAATATTCAGTGCAGGTAGCTTTAATTATGTATAGCAGCATTTTCAAACAATGGAAAAAATAAAGTAAATATATTTTTCATCAGCAAAGTAGACTGATTTAAGTTTGGTGAGCATCGGAAATCATTTTCTTTAAAGAGATGTATATAGTACCACTATAAGAGGCCCCATGCACAAATTTGTGCATGGGTGGTGTCTTGCATGGGTGGGGTCCCTTGGGGTGGCCTGCAGGGATTGGACCCAACTCACGCCCCCAGCTTCGCACTCCTGCAGCCCTGCCTGGCACCCCACCATGGCCTGGCACCACCCCCTCACCTGCTCCACCAGCCGTGGGCAAACTACGGCCTGCGGACCGGATCCGGCCGTTTGGCTGTTCTATCCGGCCCGCAGAGCCGAAAGAACGGAGGGTTCTCTTGCTCTCCCCTCCGCTCCTTCACCAGCAGCAGTGTTAACATGTATTAGTTCACACAAACACTCCATCCATGCTTTTGTTCCGGCTCTCCGGTCCAGTTTAAGAACCCATTGTGGCCCTCGAGGCAAAAAGTTTGCCCACCCCTGTGCTCCACCATCCTGTCTGTGGGGCAATCGATTGGCACTGGGCCCCACTCCCCCCGGCCCCCGGCTCCCTCAGCACCTGGGAGCAGGGGGAGGAGGCAGCCCCACCCCCCTCCACTGTTGGTCACAGTCTATGGGGCGATCGGCAAGGCAATTGGACCCCTGCTTGTACCCACCTAGGCCTGGCGCCGCCCACTCATCTGCTCCACCATCCCACAGAGGTCCCGCACTCCTCAGGGCCCATTGGGGCGGCAGTGCCTCCACTGCCACCCGATGCCGCAACACTGACACCCGCCATGTTCTGCGCCACCCCCTGGTGGTCAGTGCACGTCATAGCAAGGGGTCCAACTCCCGAGGGGACAATTTGCATTTAGGTTTTTATTATATAGGATAGTTGTGTGTGAAAGTTTGATTCATTGCTAAGTGATGGTACGCATCTATTTGATGCAGAACATTTATTTGATATGGAGATGAGCAGTTGTACTGCACCATAATATCCTAAGCTTGACATCTGGCTAACTACAGAGATGAAATCATGAAAGATAAGATGAAACATGTAGGCTGCAGATTGATAGGGGTGCTTAGCTTTCTTTGATGGGTAATCGAGAGTATTTGAAAATTTTGAGCAGAAAAGTGAAATGATCTGAGTTATGTATCTATTAATTAATATGAAAATTGGTTTCAGAATTGAATGGATGGGGAAAATCAGTGTTTTACACACATTATTCTGGGGTATTTTATTGGGTGCTCCTTGAAAAAAAGATTCCATGGTAAATGAATTAGGAAATATTGGGTTTCCCAACCTTGGGTTAAACAAACTTAAAGATGCTTCTTTACTGTAGCTCATGCTATACTTTTTGAATATCCAGGTCCTGTGGAATATGGTACTTTTTGTTCAAGGGACCCTACTATTCTTGGAACAGTTGGACAGTTATGTGCTATATTATTGTTGTAATCTGGATGACCTGACCTGGACTTCAGAGGGATTGTGGGAATGGAAATGGAGAATGAGATAACAATAGGCGTGCCTCATTGACTAGTAGGTGGGGAATTAAGGAAAGAAAAAAATCAAAGGGGAAACATATTGCTTCAAGAAGTTGATGAGTTTAGCATAGCACAATGAGCTTTAGAATGCTGGGGGGATGAACAAGTAAAACCCCGGGTGCTTTGACCTGGGAACAGTATTTAAGGCTGGAAACAAGTTTCAGAAGCACAGACACTAGTCTATAGCGCTGGAGAATAATCTTGAAATGATTAGAGCATAAATTGGGGATACTGAAGAAGTAATACCTACAGATTTCTTTGATTAAAAAAATGCAGGAATCAAGCAAAAAACTAGTTTCAGAAAAGATACATCAACAAGTACTTGAAAATAAGTACTTTTTTATTAGTGTGAGTAGCATAATTTTCACTATTCAGGCTGAGATATAAAAAGAAAAGTGATGTAAAATTTTTTTTTTCTGTTCAGCATATTAATTCACCATGGCAGGAAAGTGTAATGCATCCTTCAGAAATCTTGACATACTCAGTGGGCAATCAGTGTTTTCTGAAAAGCCAGGGATTTCTCCCTGCATTAGCTTTGTCATTCCTCCTGTGACTATTGCTTCATGATGATCCACTGTGTCCACATCAGGATTACAATCCTAGATTTACACCTCCTGTCCTTGACATTCTCAGAGGTCTACCTTCAGGGCCTTCTTGTGAGGCTCCCCCCACCTACCCCACCCCACTCTTCTCAGAGAAACCTTTGTTTGTTAGAACTGTGCTTGTCAGCACATGCAAGTGCATCAGGGAAAATGTAAGAATTTACAGAGCAGCTGAAAGGCTGAAAAGGCATCGCGACCAGGAACAAAAACTTTTTAAAAAATTGGCAAACTGAGATTAAGTAAAATACAACACAATATGTCCTTTGTTGTATTAATATTCTTTGCTGTATTATTCTTCTTTGCATAATTAGGTCTACATGCATTTATGTTCATAAGGAAATCCATGTAACAAAACATGTAGATATATTTTCAAGGTCAGAATGTAGACTCTGGAGGATAAATATGGAGCAGACGGTAAGTTCATAGGAAAATGAAGTCAGCCAGCTCTCCCTAGGTGGTCAGTCACCTTTATACTGTTTTTCGTAGCTTGTGAATTAGGCACCTGTGTTTTCTTGAACTCTCTCCCGACATGTGAATTCTTGCATTTGACATTTTAATGGCAAATAAAAACAATAAATCTTGAATTTTTTTCCCCACACAAAAACCCACCATGTTGTTGGTCTCACTTTTTCTTGGGATGCAATAATACATATTTTGGAATGCTTAAATAGTTATTTTAATTTTACAATTTATTGGCTGGTGTGATAATAGAAATGAAAGTATAATGGTTTAATTCATATAAAGCCTTTCTTTTTGCATTTTTAAGGACACTGGCTTGAGTAATTTTTAACATTTGTTTAATTTAAAAATACTATATGGATATTATAAATTTTCTATAAATATTTTTGAAAGATCTATGATTCATTATCAGAATAGTCACATTGATTTCATATTTAATTCAGTTTAAAGTGTTCCTTGACTATAATAGTCACATGGTAGGTACAACATCTACCCTTATACATGAGAAGAACAATGCCTTTAAATAAACAATGATTTTCAGGTAAACGATACACTTTTCTCACTACATTCGAACTTCTATGACACTTGAACTGGCACTCTATTCTTGAAGTCTCAGAAAAAATAATAAGCCTACTTCAATCAGTGCTTATAAATCAGCACAATAATTTCTTCTTTCTTTTGCATTGTTTGTATTCATTAATAAGTATTGACATTGAGATTCACAGAAGAAAAGGGATTTCTCAGAGAGACATATTAATTTTTTCCATATCTGTTAGAGATACCCTTGATAAATGTAACAGAAAAGTAAATGTGTTTAAAGCATGAGTAAAATGTGATGAATTACTTTGCACCTGAGATGAGGTATTCAGTGAATGCATAATTAAAGATAAGATAAAACTACTCAGTAAATTATGGCAGGAGTGGTTTATGTTAAAACCACTTGAAAAATAATGCCTTTCAAATTAAACTTGTTTATGTCTGAGTAATTTGTCTTGTGTTAAAAAAATGTGATATTATATTCAGATCAAAGCATTCAGATCTTGTTTTTCATATTTGAAAGATAAAACAAAGCTAAGCTTATTTTATTTAATCTTCTCCAAAGTGGTACAAAACCAAACCATCTACACTAATAAAAGAGAAAGATGCAAATTAACCATCACTCCACTACACCCACAAGCCATGCCCACCAGCCAATCAGGAGCCAGTATGCAAATTAACCCAACTAAGATGGCCGCAGAGCTGGAGTGAGCAGGAGGCTTGGCTTGCCCCCTGCGATGGAGGAAGCCAAGCTTCCCACCTGCCCTGGCCAGCCCTGGGCTCCACTCAAGGCTACAAAGTTTCAATTATAGAAGATAAATAAATCCCAGATACCTGCTACCAGGCCACCCTGGGAAAAAAAGAAAAAAAGAAAAAAAAGGAGAGGCTGGGAGCTTGGGTCACCAGGGGTGTGGCCAGCCTGAAAACAGCCATCAGCCCCTCATCCAGGCTGGCCAGGAACCTCAGTGGGACTCCCCCACCCTGAAGGGTCTGTGGGCAGCCTGAAAACTGCCCTCAGCCCCTCACCCATACTGGCCACAACCCCATGGGGTGAAGTTCCCCGCTGGGGGGCTTGGCCTGCCTGCAAACAGCCATCAGGCCCTCACCCAGGCTGGCTAGGCACCCCAGCGGGACCCCCACTCTGATCCAGGACACCCTTCAGGGCAAATCAGCCAGCCCCATCCATGCACCAGGCCTCTATCCTATATAATAAAAGGGTAATATGCAAATTGACCCTAACAGCAGAAGGACTGGGAATGACTGGTAACTATGACACACACTGACCACCAGGGGGCAGACGCTCAATGCAAGAGCTGCACCCTGGTGGTCAGTGCACTCCCACAGGGGGAGCTCTGCTCAGCCACAAGCCAGGCTGCCAGCTGCCAGCTGCCAGCACAGTGGTGGTGGCGGGAGCCTCTCCTGCCTCCTCAGCAGCGCTAAGGATGTCCGACTGCAGCTTAGACCTGCTCCCCGCTGGCAAGTGGACATCTCCCGAGAGCTACCGGGCTTCCAGAGGGATGTCTGCCTGCCAGCTTAAGCCTGTTCCCCTGGGAAGCAGGCCTAAGCCAGCAGGTGAACATCCCCCCAAGGTGTCGCAGACTGCGAGAGGGCACAGGCTGGGCTGAGGGACCCCTCCGAGTGCACAAATTTTTTCCACTGGGCCTCTAGTTTACTATAAATTCAAGGCCTTATTGAACAAGTCATTTCAAGTTTATTGCATTTGCCTTTTTATTTTGAGCCAATTAGATCCTAATGGCTCATGAACTAGAAAAGGTACAATTATAATTTTGGGACAGTTAGTAGTCTATGGGTTTAAATATTTTTTATCTGACAGGAAAATATAAAATTATTTTTAAATCTAATATGAGGTCCCAGTATGTTTTTACCTAAATAAATGTTTTATCTGTAAATTTTAAAATTCCTCATATATAGAGTCTACAACCCAACCTCCGAACTTCATCTCCTACAATTTTTAAAAATCACATTTAAAAATGATTTGGATACATTTTTATGTACAGAGATTGAATTACTACTATAAAGCTAGTGAGCAATCATTTGAGCAATGTGTGTTGAATAACTTTGAGCCAGACAACCCTATCCCAAAATACTTCCTTCATCTTCTGGACTGGTATTTTCTTTTGGCTCATTACTTATTCAATAAATATTTAATGAATACCTGCCATGTTATGTGGACATCAAAGGAGAACAAAAAATAATCATGGTCTGTTTTCATGAAGCTTACAATCTACAGGAAAGACAAATGATTATGGAGATAAATGTAAAATTACAATAATGATAAATACTATGAAGCAAAAATATATGGTACTATGAAAGGATCATGGCAATAGTAGGCATTTAATAGTAGGCAGTTAATATTTGTTAGCTGGATTAATGAAAACTAATAATGAAAAGGATAACATGAAGAATTGTTCTAGAGAAAGCTTCCCTGAGGAAGTTATATTTGACTTGAGATCTGAAACATGAATAAGCATTTAGTTGGTACAGAATGTAGGAAAAAGGTCTCAAACAAAAAGAAAAACAAGGCTTTATGTCAAGATTGAACATGACAGAAAAAAGGAATGAGCCTGTAATAAGAGTTTAAAATAGAACATGGTGCCAGAGGAAGCTGGAGTGATTGATTTTTTTTCATAAAACTAGAGGCCTGATGCACAAAATTTCATGCAAGAGTAGGCCTTCCTACCCCCGGCTGCTGGCACCAGCTTCCCTCTGGCACCCAGGACCAGGCAGGCAGCTTTCCTTCGGCCCAGGCTTCATCAGGAAGGACGTCTGGTCTAATTAGCATATTACCCTTTTATTATTATAGATTATGAATGATTGCCTATGTAGAAAATTCTATAAAATTTACCAAAAAGCTACTAAAACTAATAAGTGACTTTAGTGAGGTGAGAAGACACAAGGTTAACATAAAAATATCAATTGTACTTCTATATAATAGCAATGAACAATTGGAAACTAAATTAAAAAATAGTAATATTTATAAAATCATGGAATTCTTAGAGTTAAATTTTGCAAAAGATATGTAAGAATTGTATACTGAAAAGTATAAAACATTGCAGAGAGGAATTAAAGATCTAAATAAATGGGATGGTATATTATACTCATGGGATCAAAAGACTCAGTATTGTAAAGGTGTTATTTTTCCCCAATTGTTACATAGACTAAACACTATCTCAGTTAAAAAGTTAGCAGCCTTTTTGTTTGTTTTGGTACAAATTGACAAGTTGACTGCAAAATTTATATGAAAATGCAGAGAATATAGAATAGCAAAATTGAAAAACAAGAACAAAGTTGGAGGGTTTGCAGTACTATCTTTCAAAACTTAGTGTAAACATAGTAATCAAGAGAGTATGATATTAGTGTATTGATATATAGATCAATAAAATAGAATGGAGTTCAGATATAAGTCCATAGATATGTAGCATTTGATATTCAACAATTGTGTTGGGGAAACTCAATGAAGAACAGTTAGTCCTTTCAATAAATAATACTATAAAAATTAGATAACCATATGCAAAAATATTGAACCACAACATACTCAAAAATCAACTCAAAATGGACCATAAATCTAAATGTAAGACCTAAAAGTATGTTCTTTTAAAATACAATATCTATATAGAATAAAATCTTTGAGACCTTGAGTTAATCCAAGATTTCTTAGATTGAATGTAAAAAGCAAGAACCATAATAAAAAAATGATCATAAATTTAAAATTATTGGTCTTTGAAAGTTATTGTTAAGAAGTTTAGAAGACAAGCCAAGGACTAGGATAAAGTATTTGTAAAACATATCTGATAAATAATCTGGAATACATAAAGAACTCATAAAACTCAATAATTAAAATAAATGACTCAATTAAAAAATATTTGAATAGACACTCCACCAAAAAAATGTATCGATGGTAAATAATTACATGAAAAGATATACAATACCATTAATATTTATGGAAAAGAAAATTAAAAATACTCCACAATACCTTTATCAGAATGTTTTTTAAATGGCTCGTTCCTGTGTATCATTTTTTTTAAGGAAACTTCACTCTGCATCACTATTGTCTCAAGTACAGAACAGCATGGAATGGCTCTTTCCTCATGCACAATCTCTTACCTAGTCTCAGTACCTTCAGTCTTCTCTCTCCAGTAATTAGTTTTCATTTGATAATAAATGTTCATCCTTGCAAATTATCTCTATGATCAAAACCTAAGGCCAATCATTTGATGTCTTTTGTCCTTAGTTTTCTTATACTTAAAAAGTAGAGGCTGGAACACGAAGTTCCTTCCAACTCTGATACTAGTCTCCTACATTTGATAACTTTTTGATAAAAAAATCAAGCAAAATTAGCATCCTTCACTTACATTTAACCCATCTTTGGCATCAATAGATGCATACAGATAACTATTCTGGTGAATCACCTCCATATATAACTGTGCATATTAAAACTATAGCATTTATTTTTATAATTTTCATTAGCTTTCCCTTAGGTTGATTTCAAGTCAGGACACATGGTTTTATTGCAACTTTTATTACATACTGATGTAATTGAATTTCATAAAAAGTATAAGCATAGATCTAGTATATATGCGAATATGGATTTGTAATATGTTGGAATAATAATTGGCACACATTTGTGTATACAGCAAGCTATTTTTAATTAGGGCAAAATGAAAAAGCAAGTCTCAACAATATCAATTAAGCATTGAACAATGTAGTGAAAAAAGATCTGGCCTGGGATTCAGAGTATCTTAGTCTTAGTTCTGGCTTCATCATTGATATTTCAGACGACTAAGAAATGTTCAAGACTAGGAGTGACTGAGCCATCCCACCCAATGCAAACCATCTCTTTATTCCTCCTTGCTGAGGTGGCTCTTCTCTGCCACGTGCATACCTCCTGGTCTTCAATATAGGCTCTTATTGTTGGAACTGTACCCACTGACTGCTGGATGAGAATACCTATTAGATTATGGAATCATTACAGTTTAACCTAATCCCTTTAGTAAAAATATTAAATGAAAACAAAAAAAATCACCAACTTTTTGAGAATGAGCATCCTTTTAAAGGTACCTATCTCAAAAATTATCACAGAGAAAATAGAATTAATAGAGCAAGCAGAGCATATGTTTTGATGCACTGGTCAGGTGGTTCAGTGGACTGGAGCATCAGCCCATACACCGAAAGGTTGATTCCTAGTCAGGACACATGGCTTGTTTGCAGGCTTGATCCCTGGTAGGGAGCATGCAGGAGGCAGCCAATCAATGTATGTCTCCCCTCTCCCTCTCCCTCTCCCTCTCCCTCTCCCTCTCCCTCTCCCTCTCCCTCTCCCTCTCCCTCTCCCTCTCCCTCTCCCTCTCTGTCTCCCTTTCCCTCTCCCTCTCCCTCTCCCTCTCCCTCTCCCTCTCCCTCTCCCTCTCCCTCTCCCTCTCCCTTCCTCTTTCTCTCTAAAGAATCAATTTAAAATTAAAAAAAAAAAAATTTGACTCGGAAGTGTTGGACGGCGGGGAAAGCCCAATACAAAAATTGGCAAGAAAAGCTAAAGTTATACCTAACAAAGACCCTAGGTGCAGATGAGTTTCCAGTGACCTGCTCTTTAAGCAATAGACACTTCTAAAATATTTTCTATTCCAGAGCATATGTTAAAATTAATAGGAAAAAATATTTGGCAACTCAGCAAGTGAGTCAGAATTATATTACTTCTCATATAAAGAATGATTTGATAACAGAGAGAATGATTCTCATAAAATGAAAATTTTAAAGAAATGGAATCACCATATATGCATGATTATAATTCTTAGTAAAATAAGGAATTTTGGGACTTATAGAAAATTAAAGAATATAGCTATTTCTATTTTAAGCTAAAGTAATTCATTTGTTAAATCATTTTGAATAATCTTTGAAAGCTTTTATTTTAAATTTAGAAAAATAATGATTAGTAATAGTCTTTATAACATACATAATGTGTTAAACGATTTTTTTAAGCAAATAAAATATATCTAAAACATAGGACTGGAATTCATATTAATTCTATAAACTCAGCAAGATGGAGTTTATTTTTTAATTTTTTAAAAAAGCATTCAAGTTTAATGATTTTTAAATTTATTCACTTCGTCATATAACTATACTTATGACCAAATAACACTTCTTTAGTCACTAATAGCTTACAATGCAAATGCCTTTTCCTCCATTTTTAAAAAAATCCTCCTGGAGCATATGTTTTTAATGAATTGAGGGGAAGAGGGGGAGAGAGAGAAAACATCAATGTGAGAGGGAAACAGTGATTGCCTCCTGTACAACCAGGGATCCCACCTGCAACCTGGGAATCTAACCTGCCGTGTTCTGGTGTACTGAAGCCAGATTGTCCTGGGCTTTCCTCCTTTTCTATCCCCAATGTTTGGTTTATAAAAGAAACATCAATAGAAAGTCTGAGAAAGCCCTTAGGAATTTAACATAATCAGGAAAAACTCATTATTTCATGATTTGTACTTGGAATTTTTAATAATCTTTTATTCAACTTGATAGTAATCATGCTCTCAACAAAAGACATAAACTATTCACCGTAACAATTTGTACAAACACCACACCTCAGTTTGTCCTCTCAGCATCTTTAAAGATGTGAATAGCACCACACTAACTTCACCACACAATTTTCCAAGTAACTAAGAAACTGATGACAGTATGATATAGTAGTGATAAGGTAAAAGAGGAAACATATTATTAAGGAGCTTGATAGCAGAATAATATATCAAAGTGTCAGCTTAGATAAAAACATTCACCTGTTTTTTAGTATAGGAGATATTTGAGGACATGAAAGTTAAATTTGTAAGGTTTCTTTACAACAAGCTCTCTGAAAAACCCCACTTGATTGGGTGTCTCTCCAGCAATTTCCTGATAAAGCCTTTCCCTTCCAATTTCCTGAGCACTATGAAAAAGGGAACTGGGATTTGTTAATAATAAGTACAAGGAAAAACTCCCATTTTTATTATATTCGCAGATGGGACCAGTACCTATTTAAAAGCTTGGTGGTTTTAGGCTAGGGAAATATTACAACTCTTGGAGCTGGTATGCATCTTTTTATGTCTAGTATTTTAAGATGCCTGACAATAATTATTTAACTAACCTTGAGTGAGAAGTCTTTAAATAGGGAATTATGGAAGGAAAGGTAAAATATAGAGACTTCAATTTAAACTGAAAGCTCTGTGTATAGTTTCTAGTTTTTTATCCAGCTGCATCTAATATGAAGTGAGGTCATAAACGAAATGTAAACAAGGAATGGTGTGGATGGACAGGCCTCTTCGTCGTAGCTGGTGGTGCCCTGTTGAGGTGTCATATTGCTAGTCTGTACATGGCAGTTTTATTGTGTTTCTACAGAAATACCTCCAGTGTACTTAACTAGCTAATGAATAGGTGCACATTATATGCATTTCCCCCCAAGAAACTTCAGAAACAATTTGTCTGCATACAAATTGTAGTTTGGACAATGTACTTTAAAACAACTGCCCAGAGCCCTAGCCAGTTTGGCTCAGTAGATAGAGCATCAGCCTGAGGACTGAAAGGTCCTGGGTTTGATTCCGGTCAAGGGCACGTACCTAGGATGCAGGCTCGATCCCCGGACCTAGTCAGAGATGTGTCTCTCCCCCTCCCTTCCACTCTCTCTAAAAATCAATGGAAAAATATCCTCAAATGAGGATTAAAACAACAACAACAAAAACAACACCTGCCCAGAGAGCTTAAAATAACATTTTCTTAAAAATATTCACAAGTGCTAAAATGACCTCTGATCCACTCTCAAGTCATACCAATTAGTTCTTACTTCTCCTCTTTATAGATAACATTTGATCATTACAGAAAGATGGAGTTCAGTCCCTTAAATTCTCATTTTCTTAGAATTTACATTTTGTAAGAAATCTGAATCTTGTCAAATAGAGGTTAACACAAATATCATTGTTAGTTAGTGAATACAAATACTTATCTACACTAATAAAAGAGAAACATGCAAATTAACCATCACTCCATCACTCCGCTACATCCACCAGCCAGTCAGGAGCAAGTATGCAAATTAACCCAAGTAAGATGGTGGTGGCTTTGGAGCTGGAATAAGCAGGAGGCTTGGGTTGCCCCTGGCTATGGAGGAAGCCAAGCTTCCTGCCTGCCCTGGCCGGCCCTGGCCTCCACTCAAGGCTACAAAGTTTCAATTATAGAAGATAAATAAATCCCAGATACCTGCTTCCAGACCATCTTGGCCTCCGCTCAAGGAGGCACTGAATAAAAAAAGAAAAGAAAAGGAGAGGCTGGAAGCTTGGGTCACCAGGGGGCATGGCCAACCTGAAAACGGCCATCAGCCCCTCACCCAGGCTGGCCACAACCCCATGGTGTGAGGGTCCCCACTTGGGGGCTTGGCCAGCCTGCCAATAGCCATCAGCCCCTCACTCAGGCTGGTGAGGCACCCCAGTGGCACCCCCACCCTGATCCGGGACACCCTTCAAGGCAAACCAGCTGTCCCCCACCCGTGCACCAGGCCTCTATTTATACTAATAAAAGGGTAATATACTAAGTAGACTGGGAGACCTTCCAGGATACCTTCCAAATGTTCTTCTGGACAGAGCCATGGTGCCGGGGCCAGGTAGAGGCAGTTAGAAGCCAAGAGGGGAGGGCAGCTGTGGGTGATCAGGCCAGGATGGGACGGCAGTTGTGGGTGATCAGGCTGATGGGGGACAGGGTCGTTGGGGGTAAGCAGACTAGCAGGGGGCCAGTTTGGGGCGAGCAGGCCATCACTGGGGGTCAGTTGGAGGTGATCAGGACAGTGCAGGGGGGGGCATTTGGAGATGAGCAGGCCGGCGGCCCGGGGATGTTGGGGGCAAGCAGGCCAGCAGGCAGAGTGGTTAGGGGCAGAGTGGAGAGGGTGCAGGCCAGACTGAGGGACACCCCCCCCCTGCCCACCATGCATGAATTTTGTGTACTGGGCCACTAGTATAAATATAATGAGGAAATATAATTCCATACAATTCATTCTATTGGGTAAACAATTTTTAAGTACCTACAGTTGTCATTATTCTGTGTGGGGTACCATGGCATATACAAAAATTAATAGGAGCCCAGCTGGCATGGCTCAGTGGTTGAGTGTCGACCTCTGAACCAGGTGGTCATGGTTCGATTCCAGGTCAGGGACATGAGTGAGTTGTGGGCTCATCATTGATGTTTCTATCTCTTTCTCTCCCTCTCCCTTCTTCTCTAAAATCAACAAAAATATGTATTTAAAAAAATTAATAGGATACAGGTTCTCTAGTATTTAGAAGAAGGAAAAAAAAGGTCAGTAGATTGTTGAATTTCTTTCAGATATGCAAAAACTGATTACATTTTGGCCAGGTCTAATCCCTCATAGACTCACAAAACACAATCAATTTGCATGGATGTCATGAGGCTAGAAATAAGTGAAAATGAAATGAGCTAACTTGAATGTGATTAGGAAGACTGTAGTTGGCTATCATAATATAAAGACATATCTGCATGATTAAATAGAAAAGTGAGGTGAAACTATAGAAGAAAATGAAAGACATCAAACACAATAGAGATAAGAGAAAGCTCAAATAAAAATGAAGGTGGGACTTTTGGTTTCCTGAGGTCTCAGGTAATGGTAGGCAAATCAAGCTTCAATTTTAGCTGTTTGGAAAAATTAGATGATTTTTTTTTAAAGGAAGGCAAAAAAAGAAAAAATGCTAAATAGAATTCCTGGAAACATTGGGAACACATTACTCATTGCAACCACATAACAGGGATTGTTTAACAAAGAAAGCCATAGCTTAAGCTTTGTCTACCCAAAGGTTTGTTTATTGTGTATGTATCACTTTCAAATGAAATAGCTACCTTCCTTTTGAGAGAATCTCTTAGCTGCCACAGCCTTTCATGTGGAAGCTGAGCCTGGGACAGGATTTTGTCATTCTATAAATTTATAATTTAAAAATTCTAGTATTATCAAACTTTTCTGTGATATACGTCCATGTTGTCCCAAATCCCACGAAGGAAAGGTCGCTTGGCATTTTGTAAGTATAAACTGGGATAATTTAACAGCATAATAAGTGAAGTTTTTTTAATTTGAGTACATTTAAATGAGCCATTCCTTAATTGGAGGGTTTACCAGTTAGTCTGCATTTAAGGAACATGGCAAGTTGTTGTCAGATCAAAGCAGAGACGGGTTTCTGATGATAGGGACACTCTGATGACTATGTCTAATTAGTATCCTGTAAATTGACAGTTTCCTTTCATATCACAGCAGTGGAGGTGCAAAGCATTACTAGTATTGGCCATTTATTTTATTTTGTTGGTACACATTCTCTGTTGTACAGCAGTAGATTTTTAAACTGAGTATTCTTTGGCCCAATTTTTAGATATACCAAAAAGCTAGTGATAAGTCAATATTTTATATATACTATTTAAACTATAGCCTTAATAATAGCTTCTATAATACTGTGCATGAAATACTGACTTAAGGCTTGATATAGTGTTTATAGCCAGTCTACTTAATTGCTCAAATATGAATATGTCTTTTAATTAAATTTTACCATTTGCAACACATGGATGGACCTAGAGGGTATTATGGTAAGTGAATATGTCAGTCAGAGGAAGACAAAGACCATGTAATTTCACTGATATATGAAATGTAAAGAATAACATAAACAAACAAAATGGAAATAGACTCATAGATACAGAGAACAGATTGATGGTTTCCAGAAAGGAAGGTGGTTGGGGGACTGGGTGAAAAAGGTAAAGGGAATGAGAAGTACAGATTGGTAGTTACAAAATAGTTATGGAAATATAAAGTGCAGCATAGGAAATATAGTCCATAGTATTGTAAAAACTATGTACGGTGCCAGGTGGGTATTGAAAATATCAGGGGGACACTTTATAACGTACGCAATTGTCTAATCACTATGCTGTACACCTGAAACTAATGCAAAATAATATTAAATATAAATTGTAATGGAAAAAATTTTATTTTAAGAGAATGCTTTTTAAAAAGGACATCTAATCACCTTATCAAAGAAATTTGGGTAGCATAATTTTCTGTCTACAATTTTACATTTCCTCTTCAAACATTATCACAAATAGAACAAGAAGTAAGCACTCATAGTAAGAAAGGCTTAGGAGAAAAGATGATCTAGATCTTATATCATACTAGAGGCTTGGTGCATGAAATTCTTGCATTCGGGGGAGTCCCTCAGCCCCGTAGGTAGCAGACCTAAGCCAGCAGTTGGACATCCTTAGAGCTGCAATGGAGGCAGGAGAGGCTCCTGCCACCACCGCTGTGCTCACCGGCCATGAACCAGGCTTCTGATAGGGGGAGTGCACTGACCACCAGGGGGCAGCTCCTGCATCAAGCGTCTTCCCCCTGGTGGTCAGTGCACATCATAGTGGCCGGTCGTTCTGCCATTCAGTTGATTTGCATATTAGCCTTTTATTATATAGGATGCCAGACACTCTATTAAAATCTCATTAAATTACATTCCCATTTAGACCTCATGGTGACTATATAAAGTCAGTGTTGCCATATTTTATTTCCGAGGTCTCTTTGACTTTCAGGTTTACACCCATATTATCCAACTATTTGGTGCAGTGATAAAACATTTGATATAATCCTGTATTGACCCTGAATGAATGGATTTTATATGGACAGGGAGAGAATAACAGGGGAAAGTGCTACCCTCTTATTATTTTTTAAAAATTTTTTTTGTCTTCAGAGTGATGATTATCCTTGCTACTTGTTAAATTTAGCCAAAGAATGTATATGTGTAACCCATAGACAAGGTCAACAGTGTGTTGATGGTCAGAGGGAAGAGGAGCCAAGGCTGGGAGGGGGGCAGTTATAGGGGGGAAAATGGGGACATCTATAATAGTGTCAACAATAAATTTGTTGCCATCATTTGAGTATAAGTAAAGCAACAGCCACAATTGCTGATGAAACACGAAGGCATGTGACTGTATTACTAATAAATCCTTATCTGCTTAAGAAGCATCCTATTGAGGCCTCATCATATAGCTGTGCACCCTCAGGGTGATGATTCTTCTTCTGCCCACCTGTGCCGTTCATGCATTGCCCTCCCCGCTGCCACCATTCCAATCTGGCTTCTACCATCATTTGCCAAGGCCAGTGTAATAACCTTTTTCCCAGCTGGTCTCCTGTGTATACTCTTGGTCTACTTTAATTCATGATCCCAACAACAGTCATGCTGATATTTATAAAATGTGAATCAGATGATGTCATCTCTCTGGTAAAATCTCTTCATGTCTTTCTTTAGCAAGTGTACTAAACTATAACCTTCTTATGAAATATTTACACAAAACCTGGTCCTGTTTACTTCTCAAACTTTGCCTTCTATCTAGTGGAGTGCTGGGACTGGTGCCTTCTGGTTTAAGAACTTATTGTCCAATAGTCAGGAATTTTGCAAACCAGTGATATCATATTGGTAGCTTGAAACAGACCACGGTGGGCATGTTTATACTACAGAAATCAGCAAATACTACAAATCAGGGCTTTTTTGCTTTTTTTATTTATTTAGGAGAGCTGATTGTTAATCAGTTACCAGCATGCCATTGTTGCTATTGCTCTCTGCCTTACTCACCATGTTCCACTGACCCTGGTTTTGTCTATTCTTCTAACATCTAAGCTTGCTCCTCTCACTGTGGGGTCTTTGTCCTGACTATCCTCTTTGGATCATTCTCCTTTGGACTGTCATATGATTCTGGCTCCTTCTCAACATTCAAGTCTAAGTCCAAATGTTACCTTCTCAAGAGGCTTCCCATGACTATGTAATCAAAGGACCACCATTTGTGACTAGTTTCTTTATAACATAAACTTTATCACGGCTGCCTAAAGTAGTGCCTTTAAAGTCATGTGCTCTTGTGTCAGCTTGTATTTGGTTGCAAGCCACAGAAAATCAAATAGGAATGCATGTATTTGTCACATAGATAAGAATCATGGGGTTGTATAGTTCAAGGCTAGTATAAAGTAACAGCTCAGTGATTACATTAAGGGCCTTCCTTCTTCCTGCTCCACCTTTCTTAGCATGTAATCATCAGTGTTATAATCACAAAATGGCTCTTTCACCTCTGGGCACTTTAAGATGTCGTAGTTGGCAAAAGAATAGGGACACAGGAAAGGTGCAAAGATCGAAATGCTGAAGGCATAGGCCAGCAGTTTGTCCATTTAAAAAGCTTTCCTGGAAGGAGAATATTCAGGTGAATATCTGAAGTTATATAATTTTATTAACTAATGTCACCCCAATAAATTCAATGAAAAAAGAAAAGAAAAAGCTTTCCTGGAAGCCATACCCAATGACATTTTACACTTGTAACAACTTGGCCAAATTGCAAAGGAGTCTAGAAAGAGAAGTACGTTTGCTTTCTAGCTTTTCCAGTAGAAGAAAGCAAGGAATACTATGGTTTTCTCTGGCTTTGGGTCACATAATTTATATTGTATCTAATAATATTTTTATGAAATTAGTGAACAATATGCTTTAAGTGGCCAGCTCCATCTTCATCCAAATTCCAGATTCGGATGAGTCATGGATTCAATTTGGCAGTCTAAATGCCAACCAAGTTAATTAAAATTTATCATTAAGGAAAGAGATGATCATTGGACTATTCCTGATATCTGGAAGCTCATCTCATTTAAGTTGCAATATTTTATTGTTGTTTCTAGTTACAGTGTTCAACCTGTTTTAAAGAACAATTTTCCAAAATACATTACCTTACCATCATAGGCAATTGATGATAATTGATAATTTTTCAATGTGATAACAAAACATGTTGAAGAGTTACCTTTGGGGGATTTGGGCACTATTATGACTGTTTTCCCCAGCTTACAATGATCATGATACTATATTTAAAAAGTAAATTTGCCCTACCTGTATTGTTTTATCTTTCATCTGTTTTCTGGGACAGAATAGATAAATAAATGAAAACATGGGCATTGGAGTCAAACACATCTGGTTTTGAGTGCTGGCCCTACTATTTACTAGATGTAGAGCCTTGGGTCAGATAATTCATCTTTCTGAGCCTTAGTTGTTGTTATTTTTTATTTTTACTTTATAAAATGGAAACAGTAGAAATCCTTTCATATACTTGTGAGAACTTAATAAGATGATCTAAATAAGGCAAGTGAGTACTGAATAGATGATGGCCATCGACTTCCTTTGTTCTGGGTCACATAGTGAACTGTCAGTGCCCCGTGACGTGCATTTCTGAGCCACTTCCTGCATCAGGACCACCTGAGATGACTAGTAACAGCAGATTTCAAGCTCCATGCTCAGCTTCTTCTGCTTCTTTTTTCAAAATTTTCACCCAAGGATGTGTTTATTGATTTTAGAGTGAGAGGGAGGGAGGGAGGGAGGGAGAGAGAGAGAGAGAGAGAGAGAGAGAGGGAGAGATTTTGATGTGAGAGATAAACATGGATTGGGTGCCTCTCATACATGCCCCAACCAGAGGACTGAACCCGCAACCTAGGCTTGTGTCCTGACCTGGAATGGAACCTGCAGACTTTTGGTGCCTGCAACCACTTTCAACCAACTGGGCCACACCAGCCAGGGCTGCTGCTTCTTTTTTTTTTAAATCTCAAATTTCAGTAAATGGTCCCAAGTTAAATTTTTATGTTGACTAAAAGTTGAGAATCACTATTTCCAGCCTTCAAGCAAGGATTTGTTGGTCAGATTCACTTAATCTCTATGTATAACCTTGGAGAACAGGTGCTGGGAATGATTTGAAGGATATGGATTCCTGAGCCACATCTCATATACAGCCCAGATCCTAGAGCCATAACGCCAAAATTCCAATCCTAGATGTACAACTTACTAGCTCTTTCCTTGGAGAAGTCATTTTTAACTCCATGGGTCTCATTTTCCTTTTGTATAAAATGGGGATAATAGTACCTACTTCATCGTGCTGTTAAGAGAAGGAACATGTTTAGATCAATGGCCCACTAAACACTACATGTGACAGCAGTTAGGATTATGAGTAGCATTGCGGCTAGTATCCCCAGGGTGTGCTTTGAGAGCCCATATCAGTGCTTCTCAAGAGCCACACTTTATGAACACTGGGAGCTCCGAAAATTCTAATGTCCGGGCCATAGCTCAGGACGATGAAATCAGAAATGTATGTGGGAAGGACCTAAGTATTTATTTTCATTTGTATCTTCCCAGTGCTCCCAGGTTATTCCAGTAGATAGACAAAGCTGAGAACTGTTCCTCCATAGCATTTGAGAGCTCTCCAGGTGGTCCCGATGGCCAGGGAGTACCAACTGAGAGGGGTGTGCAGCTCTCCCTTGTTTTCCTGCGTTTCAGTTTTGCACATAAAGAAACTGGCATTTTTACAAATTGAAGACAAGGACTTCCATCAACAAAAAGATTATGACTCACTTTGTTGTGATACTTGCTTTATTGTAGGGGTTCTGGAACCTAACCCGCAGTATCTCAGAGGTATGCCTGTAGCAGTAAATGGAACAGGGGTCAATCATTATTGAGGGGAGAAGGATTAAGAGCTCAGCCTCTGACCAAAAGCCTGCGGAGCACAGAGCTATTATAAAAGCACTGAATGTTGAAGGGAAAGGCTGCTAAAAGAAAAACTGCGATGGGTATAAAAATGAAAGGCACGAGGTTTAGAATCACTCAGATGCAGATGCCAAACCCAGATCTCCTATTTATTAATGAGATACTTAAATTCTCTATAAGCCTCAATTTTTTTCATTAAATAACGTGGGTTTTAAGGATAAAGTGGCTTAAAAGATGTAAAGCTTTTAGCATACAATGACCCTTGCTTCGTAGACATTAAATAAAAGTGTATTGCTGTTGTTGCTTTAAGAATTGAGGATTAATGGAATGCAGAGTGTAAGAGAGGAGTCAAGGGTAATAGCCAAGTATTTTCCTTAAATAATGGGATAAATGGTAGAGGTATGAACCCGAGAATTGGCAGACAAGCAGAGTTTGGTTTCTGAGAACTTCATGCTCTGTTGTGTTTGTAAATCAGTCTCCCCAGTCCTTATCTAATATTTCTTTTAATCTGAGCTGTACTAGCAAACCCAGACTTATATGTCAGTAGCCAGATTTGATAGTTTCATAAAATAAGTATAAGGAAGTTCTGAATAAGAACCTTAAGGGAACTCACAAATAAACTCCACACACTTTATTGCAGTCGTTTGAGAACAAGTACTTTGCTGATTCAAAGGCTCCTTTTGCTGCCTCCCAGGTCCAGGCCTTGCAGGTTTCTGGCACTTTTACAGACTAAAGGGAATCAGAACTCCACTGAAAACTGCCATCTCACTCCCAGTTTGTCACTCACCACCTCTTTGTTTGCAGCACCGGCCAGGTCTGGGCTGGAGGGACCTAAAAATCACTTTTGGTTTTCAGACTTCTTTTGGCCTTTTAGCAACTGCTGTCTATCCCATAACCCTTGGGTGGGTACGAGCAAGTTGGTTCAGGTCCAAGTGAGCATTGCTCCTCAGTTCTGTGCCTCTGATCAGATGGGCAGAGAGGAAGGCAGTTCAAGTCCATTGCCTGTGTACCCAGGAAAGAGATTCTTGTCTCCCTTCTTGCAGGCACCCTCCATGGCTACAATGGGTTCTGGTGGAACACTTCTCATTTAGTTGATAGAAGGGAAGCAAAAGACCTAGTACGCTGTCCAAGTTAATGACTTAGCAATTCCCCATGAATTTTCTTTCATCTCACAATTATGTGTTTATAAGGATTGGAAAAGGCCTATGGTATAATGTCACAGGGCTGGCCCAGCTTTTAATAGGTCTTAATGGGGTGTGTCTGGTTTCCTTGATGGCTCTTTTTGAACGATATTTCTCAACTTTGGATGGTCATAGGAATCATCTGGAAGCTATAAAAAAATAACTGATGACTAGATCCCACTTTTAGAAATTTTTATTTAATTGGTCTGGAGGAGCAGGCTGGTTTAAGAATTCCACGAGTGATTCTAATGAGCAGCCTTTGCTAAGGAATACTGGTTTTGAATGTGGACGGTAACTGGCACTAATTACTTTTATTCACAGGCTTTTCATTATTCTCCTGGAAGAATCCCATTCAGTGTCCTGTAGCATAGGGTATTAAAGAATAACAGAAAATGCAAGAAGAGTTCCTGTAATGCTGGGGCTGAGAGATCATTTCCTTTACGTTCTCTACTAACGGGGTCTGTGAACCAACAACTTCAGAATCACCAAGCATCTGTTTAAAAGGCCTCATCCTCACACCTCCTGAATCAATCTCTCTAAAATGGAGCTGAGGCATCAGGAACCTACATTTTAATAAGTTCACCTAGGTTATTCTTGGGCACATTCATGATTTAGAGCCATTAATCTGTACCAGAGCTTCTCAACCCCGGCTGCGCATTAGAATCACATCAAGGCTATAAAAATAGCCATGCCAACTAGCCAGGGGTTCTCAACCTTGGCTGAACTTCAGCATCACCTGGAGGTCTTTTAAAAGCCTCATGCCCAGACTCCACCCTGTGCCAATCACATCAGACCCTCCGGGGGTGGGACCCAAGGGATCTATGGTTTTTACTGCTTCTCAGGTGATGCCAATATATCTACAGCCAGGGTGAGAACACACTGTTCCTAATATTCTGTTTCAGTTTGTTTGGGGTGGGTCGTAGGCATTAATCATTTTTAAATGCACTTCAGATCATTTTAGTGTGCAGCCAAGGTTAAAAACTGATGACTATCAGGTTTTGAACTTTTCTGAACTTCCCCAAGTGTACTTATTCAATACCCTTTAGCCTACAAATTTAGGCTTTCCCCACACTAGATCCAAGCCAGTTTAGACCAAGGCTGTTAGGTATGGTCTCATGAGAATTTATATGACTACACATAAAGCTCTAATCCAGCGGTTCTCAACCTGTGGGTCGCGACACCTTTGGCTGTCGAACGACCCTTTCACAGGGGTCGCCTAAGACCATCCTGCATATCAGATATTTACATTACGATTCATAACAGTAGCAACATTACAGTTATGAAGTAGCAACAAAAATAATTTTATGGTTGGGTCACAACATGAGGAACTGTATTTAAAGGGCCAGAAGGTTGAGAACCACTGCTCTAATCCTTGCCTTTCTGAACCAGTCTCATTCATTAATTTATTGTTCATTCACCAAATGTGTACCGAACACCTAATACTTTTAAGTAATCTGCACTAAACTATGGATACAATGACAAATATAATATTGTTCCTTTCTGAACCAGTCTCATTCATTAATTTATTGTTCATTCACCAAATGTGTACCGAACACCTAATACTTTTAAGTAATCTGCACTAAACTATGGATACAATGACAAATATAATATTGTTCCTTTCTGAACCAGTCTCATTCATTAATTTATTGTTCATTCACCAAATGTGTACCGAACACCTAATACTTTTAAGTAATCTGCACTAAACTATGGATACAATGACAAATATAATATTGTTCCTGATACCTCAAGAGGCTTATAGATTTACAGGGGTACCTTTTTTTTTTTTTTTTTTTTTTTTTTTTGCAAACAGGTATTGCAGAGAGAATTATTACAGTGGGTGAGTGAACAAAGACCTGTAGGAATACAGATATGGTAGCAACTAAATCTGCCCTGGAAAAACAGGGAAGACATGCCTAAGGAGATGCTATTTAAGCCAAGTCTTCCCATCATGACCTAAAGCACCCTCATGATGTGATTTCTCTCTACCTCATCTCTTGCTACTCTTGCCCTGGTTTCAATTTCAGCCATACTGAACTCCTCTCAGTTCTTTGAATGCCCACACTCTCTTGACAAAACTTGAATTTGCATTTATTTTCCTGGAACATTCTTCCTTTTTTCCCCACCTGCACCTCCTACCTAAACTCTGCTTAGCTGCTGTTACTGCCACAAAGAGGTCTGATCTCATGGATGATGATAAATGTCTTTATTATATGTCCATGCACTAACTTGCAGCAATTTTTTTATAGCACACACTCTCTTTATTGCATGTCTGTGACCTCTCAAATCTGTAAGTTCCATGAAAGCAAGAGCAATTGGCTGACTCCTTTACCACTGTGTGCCCTTCACACAGCACAGTTCCTAACACTCCTAGATGAAGGAATAAATTGCATTCCAAGAACAGGGGCTGTTATGTACAGAGCCGTAGAGGCGTGGGATTCTGTGGCATATCCTAGAATAACAAAACTTTTGGGTGGCCAATGTATAAGATGGGCAGGAAGAGGATTCTGGAGGTGAGTTAGAAGAGGCAGTTGTTAAGGGTCTTGTGTGCAACCAACCCTAAGTGCTCTGAACTTCATCCTGGAGGCAGTGAGAAGCCAGAGAAGGTTTTATACGGGGGAGTAGAATAATGAGGTTTATCATCCAGAACAATCATTCTGGAAGCAGTGTGGAGGATGGACTGAAAAAGAAAAGATTGATTTAAAGAACAGTTAGGAGATGTTTTAGTACTATGGGTAAAATATAATAAAGGCTTCCCTGAAGTGATGAATCAAAGGGGCTCTGTTCAAAGAGCATTTTTGAGATAAAATCTATAGCACTTACTGACTAACTGCTTGTGGGGGTGATTGTGAGAGAGGATGCCATGGCCCAGCTTGGAAGATAGGCTGGGTGTGGAAATATGGAGTATAGGCAGAGAAGAGCTAGTTTCAGGATTTTCTTTTTAAAAAGCTCATTTTTAAACATGTCGATAGTTTCATAAATCTGAGGACATATAGGTGTAGACACTTTTGTGCAATTAGAAATGCATACAATTCTTAGCTTGGTACCTTATTGATTGTGGATGTGGCTGGTATTGTCCAATTGACTATGTTGACTTTCAGCTTATGTACAAACAGACAAACTTTAGAAAAGGCAGTGTCGCATTGATTTCATGATTTGTGCTTCTTTGGGGCACCATTGGCAATCCATCTGGCACTATGTCAAGGGAAAAATCTTCATTTAAATCACTTATTGGTTACATTTTTTGGTTAGATGCCGGGGTTCTTGTTCCAGCATTAAGAAGGGTTTCAGCAATCTGGAAAAGGGGCTGTGTGTAACTTAAGAATCCAGAGACGAAATATAATTTTGAAAGGCATTTGGGGGTCAGAGGAGCCTAGCTAAAAGGAGCTAAGATCTCCTAGTCTCAGGACCCCATGCTTTTTATGAACACAAATTGTCCTGAAGCAAGGCAGAGATATACACTTCAAAGGGTAGGGTTTTGTATACACAATCCATTGTCAGAATGGGGAGAATTAGCCTACGGCTGTTCAGGTGTTTGGCCAGTAGGAGGCAATAACATGTAGATTAAGATGCCCTGAGCTGTCTGGCAGCAAACAATCAATTTAATGCATCTTTTTCAGGTTTGGGGAAATGCCCTTGCCACTCCAGATGATTCAGCCCTGCTGAACATGCTGGAATTGGCTTCTGGCAGTTAGATACATACACCTATGAAAATCCCACCTGAATTCTGAGGTGATAACGATTTTATTTTAGGTAACTATGCTGTAATATTTCTTGCTTATTTGAGAGTGAGTTCAGAAAGGGAGTGTCTTATTGTTCTTGTTAAACTTAGTACCACATCTAATAGGAACACAAATAAATTAGTGGCTGGCTGGCTGGCTGAATTTATAATCTGACGGCAAGGGATATGGAATACTTTCTAAAACTAAACATTTAGGAATTGAAAACCTCTATTCTTGTGTGTGTGTGTGTGTGTGTGTGTGTGTGTGTGTGTGTGTGAATCCTCACCTGAAGATATTTTTCCCATAGAGAGAGTGGAAGGGAGGGAGAAGGAGAGAGAAAGAGAGAGGCACAGAGAGATAGAGAGAGACCAGGGATCCAAACTGCAACCTGGGTACGCACCCTTGACTGGGAATTGAACTCATGAACCTTTGTTCTGAGGGCTGAGGCTCTAACCACTTAGCAGCCAGCCGGGGAGAACACCTCTATTCTCTACATAAACACCTAAGTGACTTTTCAGTGAGTTATTGGCTAAATACAGCAACAGAAGTAGAAGAGATCACGATAAGCACTACTAAAATGGCCTTTCATCAAATTATTTTCTCTTGGCAATGCAAAACCAACCTGGGAATTTTAAAGCTATGGCCATAAAATGCTATGTTTCTTGATACAGTAAATTATTATATTGTTTGTGCAGTGAAAGAGAAGCATTTAAATTAATTGTTATTAAAAACTCTTTTGCTTGGTACTGTCCTAAAAGCTGGTAGTGGGTACGTGATCAGATTTTTATTTTAGGAAGATCACTTTCTGAGCCATAAGAGGCCGGAGGAGAACAAAATGATTCCAGTTGGACAGAAGAGAGATGATGGTGAGGGCCTGGAATAATGCAATGGCAGCTAAATGGAGAGAGGCCATTAACTAATTCATTCATTATCAAATATGTATTCACTGAATTGTACCAGACTCTGGGGATGCAGTGATGACCAAACCAGATAAATTCCTACCCTCTAGAAGTTTAGAGACAAGTTTAAGAGATGTACATTAATCAAATCACCTATATACTAGTATATAAAAAGCCAGTGACCAGAACACCACAAAGACTGGAATGACTGGTTGCTATGACCCACTGTGGCCAGCGAACCAGCTCGATTGGGGGGTGCAGGGGGCTGGGGAAGGGGGAAGGCCAGCTAGCCAACCGTCTGCCACCCCTCCCCCCAGCTGTCCCTACTCCTGATCAGCCCCCACCACACTAATTGGTCAGCGGCCCCTTCCCCCAGCCAGTTCTGCTCCCGATTCCCTCCCCCCCCCCCACACCAATGGGGTGGGGGTGGCTGGCCAACCTCCCCTGGTTCTTCCCCTGGCCACTGACCCCAGATCAGCCCCCCCCATCTCATTTGGGGTTGGGGCCTACCAGCCCACCACCCACAGCCCCTCCTAATGGCCAGCCCCACTCCTGATCAGCCCCCACCACCCCGATTGACCTGTGGCCCCTCCCCCCAGCCAGTTCTGCCCCCAACCAACCCCCCCACACCAATTGGGGGTGGGGCTGGCCGGCCAACCTCCCACGGCTCCTCCCCTGGCTGCTGACACCTGATTGGTCCCCCCCACTTTATTTGGGGCCAGGGCCAGCTGTCCCACTGTCCACAGTCCCTCCCCACAGCCAGCTCCACCCCCAATTAGCCCCCCACCCAATTGCCTTCCATCCCTACCCCCAGCCAGCCTGCCCTGATGGGGCCCCAATAAGGGGGAAGCTGGCCAACCTCTCACCATCTCCTCCTCTTGACAGGCCCAGCCCCAATCATCCCCGATTGGGGCTGGGCTGGCAGGACCCCACCCATGCACGAATTCGTGCACTGGGCCTCTAGTTATACTAATAAAGGTGAAACTGCTGATGTGATAAATGTGGTATGGTTAAGGAAAAGTCAAACTGAGAAGCCATCTCAGAAAGAAAATTGACAGAACTCATTTGGTTATCGGGGTGTCAGAATAAATAAAAGGCATGTTTCCTGCTCTTTTTCTGAAAGAATATTCAAACTGATTTGTGTGACAAATATTATACATGAAATGACATCAAAGAAGATGTATTCAGTTGCAAATTGTGTGGAACAGATTTAAACGACTTTTTAATCAAAAGATTAGATCAGTAAGCTATGAATTGTAAATTCTGATTTTGCAGTTAATTCCACTTAATTTTCGCCATCGCTATTCAGTGGGAATGACGATCCTTTGCTGATGAGACATAGTTACTCTAGATCTTTTCACTTGATTTTTTTTTTTAACTCAGATGTTGCCAGAGCCATTGAATTACTGGAAAAACTACAGGAATCCGGAGAAGTCCCAGTGCACAAGCTACAATCCCTTAAGAAAGTGCTTCAGAGTGAGTTCTGTACTGCTATTCGAGAGGTATGACACTAAGATTCTAATAACTATGTTCAGGCATATGTGTTCTGAATGGAAAACATATCTTTTCCACACAAACAATTGAAATAATTAAGATCAGAACTATACCTTTGCCTCCCATTTTTAGCTCCTTGGACAGATGGTAAAATATAATTTAGTCTGCTAAATTCTTTATTTAGATTCAGTCAGGATTTATATGGTCATATAAAACCCAAGGTTTATCTTATGGTACCAATAAAGTGACTACCTTCGCAGGTTAACTATTACATGTAAACTATTTAGTGGTTACATGAAGTCATCTGGAAATTCAGTTAGAAATAGTCATAATTAATGAGGGCTGAGATTTTCTTTAAAGAACATTCAACTAAGTCCTTTACAGGCAAATCTGAAAGAGTAATTGCCTACTGACTAAAGTGATAGTTATCCAAATATAGCTAGGGTAGGGATTGTCAACCTTTTACATCTCATGGCATATACTAGTTTAAGCTAATTACTAAAATTCTGTGGCACTCCAAAATATATATTTTTTGCCAATCTAACAAAAATAGGTATCATTTTGATGTATTTATTAAAAAATAATAATAGTAATTATCTACTCTTTTTGTTCTAAAGTTACTTTTATTTTATTTACTTATTTTTAAAATATATTTTTATTGATTTCAGAGAGGGAAGGAGAGGGAGAGAGAGATAGAAACATCAATGATAATAGAGAATCATTGATTGGCTGCCTCCTTCACGCCCCCCACTGGGGATCGAGACCGCAACCCAGGCATGTGCCCTTGACCAGAATCGAACCTGGGACCCTTTAGTCCGCAGGCCAACTCTCTATCCACTGAGCCAAACCGGCTAGGGCCCAAAGTTACTTTTTTTAAAAAATCAGGTGCCTATACTTGTATATAAGAATTTCTGATACCAAGAATTAACCAGTCAGACACAACTTTATTATGAGAGGTGACCATAAGATGTAACTTTATTATATGACCTATAATTTACCATGCAAGACAGGGCATTCATACTGGATGGCTATTATTGTGTTGGCTATTGTCATTTTTGTATTTGACAATTAAGAGAAAAGAGATCAGTGCTCCTGACTAAAGAGTCAGGTATTTCATTTTAGACATTCTTGTGGCACATAAGTTGAAAATTGGTGGTCTAGTGCAATAATGGAAAATCTCTGAATAGGCTGACATGCCCTTCTAACAAATCTTTGTAATGCTCTCCTGGCTAATGGTTTTAGGATTCCTAAAGTGAAAAAAAAAGTGTTATAATGACCATTTGAATAGTGTATTGACTTGTGATAGAATTGACTTGTCAATTAATGAATTTAATTGTTTACAAGAAAGTTCACTTGAGAGATATATGCTATATTGCTTTTTAATGAAATAATATTCAGTAAACCTATCACCCCTTCCCCATCGTGTACTAAGTGATAATTTCTTAATTCGAACCTAAAGTCCATAAATCCAGTATATATGCCTTGGTAGAAGTCCCTAGTAATGAATTACCTTACATCATCTTCTCCAAGGAGTTGAACACAATGACTACCTGGAGAGTTTGCTGTAGCAGAGGTCATACACCTCCCTTTTTGCAACTCTGCTTGTTGCTTGTGGCTAATGCACATTTTAAAAAAAATTAAATAATTAATTAATTTATTTTTTAATCCTAACTCAATGTTTTCATTGATTTTAAGAGAGGAAAGAAGAGAGACAGAGAGGGAGAGAGAGGGAGGAGAGAGAGAGAGAGAGAGAGAGAGAGAGAGAGAGAGAGAGAGAGAGAAGAGAGAGAGAGAGAGAGAGAGAGAGAGAGAGAGAGAGAGAGAGAGAGAGAGAGAGAGAGAGAGAGAGAGAGAGAGAGAGAGAGAGAGAGAGAGAGATATTGGCAGATTGGCTGCCTCCTCTACGTGCTCTGATAGGTGATCATACCCTCAACTTAGGTATGTGTCCTGACCAGGAATTAACCCTGCAACCTTCTGGTATACAGGACGATGCTTCAACCAACAAGCCACTTGGCCAGGTCAATGTACATTATTTTACTGCAACAATGCTAACTATGTGTAGTCACTAGGTGGGAACAATCCAGGTGACTAAGGTAGAGACATACAATACCTCTCTCACTAAGATTTAAACTGCAGCCTACCCAATGTGGTTACATCAATGATGAGAGAAAATCATTGATCGGCTGCCTCCTGCACACCCCCACTGGGGACTGAGCCCTCAACCCAGGCATGTGCCCTGACTGGGAATCGAACCATGGCCTCATGATCTCCTGGTTCCTAAATCAAAACTCAACCATCAAGCCACATTGGCTGGGTATCAGAGACCTTTTAAAATCTAATCAAGTCTGGTCAAAACTCTTGGAAGTTTTCCTATCATTTATTTTAAAACTGTATTTTGAAACCTATATAACTTTATTAAACAATGTTACCCCAATAAATTCAATGAAAATTTAAAAAGAAAAAAAGAAAAGTACAAGTAGGATGTATGATGAATTGTCTGAAAATTACAATGGTGAATATCTGAAAATTAAATTTTATTGATCCGAGAACCCTTTCATTCTTTGTCTCTTGAGTATTGACTGCTATGCTGGCATGAGAAATTTTGGTTTCTTATTCAAATAATGCTTAAAATTCTTGTGGATACATTATTTGAGTTTTGAGAAATATTTGCTAGTTAATGCTTTCCAGTGTGAAAGTTATGATTTTTTTCACGACTGGTAGAGAAGAGAACAAAAATTACAGTGGCATTATTCTTCGTTGCATTTGCAGAGCAAAAACAGTACAGGTCATGCCATTGCCAACATGACTATAAAATCCACATTACACTAAAAAAGAAAGTAGGCCAAAAAATGCCAAATTTTTAATTGCCTTACACAAGCATAACAGTAGATATTGTTACACGCTGAAGCAATCCCATATTTTGTTTTACATTTTGATTAAATCACTTAATCAGCTCTTGGCATATGTGCAGCTCTTATAAGGGAGAAATAGTTTAATGAAATTTTGCTTTTTACTGAAAATGTATGATTAAAATGTTTTCTAAAATGTTTTTATTTATTTTTAGAGAGAGGAAGGGAAAAGGAGAGTTAGAAACATCAATGAGAGAGAAACCAATCAGCTGAAGAATAGTTAAATGAAATTTTATTTTGTTTTTTACTGAAAGTGCATTATTAAAATGTTTTTTAAAATATGCTTTTACTGATTTCTAGAGAGAGGAAGGGAAAGGGAAAGAGAGATAGAAACATCGTTGAGAGAGAAAAATAGATCAGCTGCCTCCTGTACATCCCCTACTGGGGATAGAGCAGTGGTTCTCAACCTTCCTAATGCTGCGACCCTTTAATACAGTTCCTCATGTTGTGGTGACCCCAACCATAAAATTATTTTTGTTGCTATTTCATAACTCTAATTTTGCTACTGTTATGAATCATAATGTAAATATCTGATATGCAGGATGTATTTTCATTGTTACAAATTGAACATAATTAAAGCATAGTGATTAATCACAAAACAATATGTAATTATATATGTGTTTTCCGATGGTCTTAGGCGGCCCCTGTGAAAGGGTTGTTCAACCCCCAAAGGGGTCGCGACCCACAGGTTGAGAACCGTTGGGATAGAGTCTGCGCTCCAGGCATGTGCCCTGACCGAGAATCAAACCGGTGACCTCTTGGGGTTTGGGTTGAGGTTCAAACACTGAGCAACACTGGCTGGGCCTGAAAATGGATGATTAAAAACGATTAGACGTTTTCTCTCCTTAACTATTTTTCTGTAATCTGTATGTTTTGTGTAGATCAGTACTGAAATACGGCCATCTGTGTATATAACTAAGAAAGGCATTGATCTATTAATAAATACGTTTCAGTTGAATGACAATTCACATACAGCTTTATTCATAGAGTGCTGATAATAGTAGGCGATACTTATCTTGTTTGTGTTTTATTGCTGAAGGAGCTCAAAAGAACCTAATTAATAATTAAATCGCATCTATTCTGTGCAAGTAATATCAAAAAACAGGACAGATAAATGGGCTGACACACAATGCTGCTTTTCCATCATAAGAGGTGCTGACTGACAAGAGAAAGTTCACACACATTTTTGAATGAAAGATAAAATAAAAAATTTTATGGTACTGCCCTGGCCAGTGTGCTCAGTTGGTTGGAGCATCCTCCCTTAACACCAAAAATGTTTCAGGTACAATTCCCAGTCAGGGCACATACCTGGGTTGCAGGTTTGATCCCTTGTTAGGGCATGTGTGGAAGGCAACCAATGTTTCTCTCTCACATTAATGTCCCTTCCTCTCTCTCTCTCTCTTTCTCTCTCTCATAAATGAACATTTCCCTTAGTGAGAATAAAATAAAACTTATAGTACTGAAAGTCCCAGTGAAAACCATTTCTGTGATTTTAAGTGGCTTCCTTAAATTTTTGTTCATTGCTATATTAATTAGCTTGAATGATCTAAACTTACACATTAAACATAAAGTAATTTAAGGGTTGAAATGTACATATTATAAAATATTGTTTTTGGATAAAATAATTTCTTAAGAGAATTGGATTGCTGTTCAAATAGCTCTGCTGCCAAGAGATGGACTTTCCCCCAACACTTTATATTCTTTGGGCCTCAGAGGGGGAAAAAAATCAATAGTATATGAGTGGTCATATTTTCAGAGGACATCCAATTTCTGCAACAGAATACAAAGGAGTTCTTTCTGAAACTAAAATAATCTAAACTGAACTAGCAATCTATTTACTACCATCATTTTCCAACTTTTAAAACATCCAGGCTTCCTGCTTTCCCGGTGATGTGCTCATTGACCTGGCGTATGAGGTGCTGCTGAGAGAGGTCTGTAGTGAGAACTTACTCCCACAGTTATGACTGTCATATGCACGTTTGACCCAAAAATTCAGAACTAAATAGCAGTCATCAGAAACTGCCTTCCTTGGGCAGTGACCAGATGTTGTATGTTAGTGTTTTCTAATGTAGTAGGACTGAAGAATAAGAAAATAAGCCGACTCCATATGGAATCTACCATTTTGTGATAGTAGGGTTGCTTAAAAATAGTCCAGTTCTGCCCTGACTGGTTTGGCTCAGTGGGTAGAGTGTCATCTTGCAGACTGAGGGGTCCCAGGTTTGAATCTGGTCAAGGGCACATGCCTAGGTTGTGGGCTTGGTCCCCAGTGGGGGCATGCAGGAGATGGCCAAAAATGATTCTCTCGCATCATTGATGTTTCTATCTCTCTTTCCCTCTCCCTTCCTCTCTGAAATCAATAAAGATATATTTAAAAAAATAGTCCAGTTCTCTCCTCCTTCAGCTAGATGTGGCCATGACAACTGCTTTTGCTAAGGAAATGTGAGTGGAAGTGATCTGTGCTACTTCTCATAGAAGCATTTGACTCAGTGCATGGTTTGCTATGTCTTTCCCAATAATGTTTTAGAAGATAAATATCAATCAGCCTGGGTTGCAGAGTGAGAAAATGAGAACTAGGCGTTAGCCAACCTTTCACTAATGTGTCGCCTGAGTAAGTAGTAAACCTCTGTTAATCTAAGCCTCCAAGATATTGGGGTCATCGTACCATAGAATAACCCAAGTTATTCTGACTGATAATGCACAAGTCAGATATACCTCGGATAAAGGATATATGCAGCATCATCCCTTTAGCTGTGGTGAAACAAAATTAATTTTAAACAACTATGTTGTATGTTTAGGAAGCTGTGATAAATCTTCTTAAAACTGTATGAAATTGGTAACCGTTGTAAATACCTGTGCCCATTAGGTGGCTCATGATTTTTTAGAAATTTGAGACACTTGGATCATAGATTGTGTTTGCTTCTAGATTATGTCCCATTTGTTCCTACTCTCAGTTTTTTTTCTTTCCAGGGAAGCTCCAAACTTTAATAATATGCTGACAATATGGAATGGTTTTATTTTAAGGCACTCCATATAGCAAGGAATCTGGAAACCTGTCATAAGACAAGAAATTAAGGACTTGGTAACATTTAGCCACAAAAAGATAACAATTGTGTTTAATATGATACTTGTCATTTGCTATTTGGTAGGATAAAGGGAAAGGGAAGTAACTAGGCTAGACCACTGGATGATACACGTAACTAAAAATAACTACCAGTACCAAGCAATGGTTTCACTCATAATGTAGGAAGTTTCTATAACTATAGTAGAGGTTAGATCTTTGTATTTCAGATCACTTTAGCAAGGACTGTGTTTTTTGATACATCTTACTTTTTAATTAAACTTATTGGAGTGACAATGGTTAATAAGATTTTATAGGTTTCAAGTGTACAATTCTATAATACCTCTGGCACTGCAATTGCAGTGTGGACCTGTGACCTGTGGCTTGGCACTCCAGGTTGCACCAGCAGCTCTAGCCTGGGCTGTGGGTAGGGCATGTGCCAAGTGTCAGCTCTGTCTGTGCTGGTGGCAGAGCACCCACCGGCTCAAGGTTCTGTCTCTGCCAGGTGCATAGCACACACTGGGCTACAGCTCTGTTCAGGGGCGGGGTGCGCTCCAGCCAAAGGATCTGTCTGTGCTGGCAGCCGAGCACGCTCTGTCTTTGTCAGGATGTGGGGCACTCGCCCAGCAAGGGTTCTGTCTGCAGGCGGGGAATGCTCAGTCTATGCTGGTGGCTGGGTGCTCGCCCTGGTCTGTGCAAGAGGCGGAGTTCTCGTCCTGCAAGGGCTCTGCCTAAGCTGGCGGTGGAGTGTGCTCAGTCTGTGCAAGGGGCGGCACTCACTCTGCCTAAGCTGGCAGCGGAGTGCTCTTAGTCTGTACCAGAGTCGGGGTGCTCACCTGGCTAAGACTCTTTCTGGGCACACCCAGCTGAGGTTCTGTATTGGGATCAGGGATGGAGCGGGGAGTGGGGAACCCATGGCTTGCACTCACAGTGAGAGGACCTGAAGTGTGGGATCCAGGGATGCTGGGTTTGGGCTCTGGTTAGGAGGCTCAGTCCCAGAGGTCTGTCTGATGCGCTCTCGCTGGAGATATCTGGGATCCACATTGCATTGCTCACTGCCAGAGCATGGTGATTGATTCCACATAGGTTATGGCTGGCAAGCGGCTCCCAGCACAGGTCCGGGCGTGCTTTCTGAGGTCAGTCCGGATATGGTGTGGCAGCACTCTTGGCCTCCTTTGCTCCCATCTGCAAGATGGCGTGCTTTCTGCGTCAAAGCCTAGCTGGTGAGGGGATGCCCACAGCGGTAGCTGGGGCTCCCCGTCTAGGCGAACCAATCTGCCAGTCCCTGGGACTCCTGAGATATCTATCTGTCCCTCACTCACCCACCCACACACCACAAATATCCACACACGCTCCTCTCGCTTCTTTACTCTGTCACACTCTCTCCCTTCCTGCAGTCCAGTCAGCCACCATCTCCAGAATCCTCCACTTTTTTATTGTTGAAAGTATTACAGATCTTTCCTCTTTTTTAAAAGTTAGGTGTCTCAGTTGTGTATCTGTGCAGTTGTCATTAGGTTTATATAAAAGAGTTTCACATATACAGCAGCTTTGTTCTGCATGCATCTAATTTCCATCTCCCTTTGCAAATTCAGATCTTTACTCCCTCCCCTTTTATGTTTTGCTGTCACAAAGTATCCTTATTTATACTGTGAGTTCCTTTATGCGTTGCAGTGGCTATTGTTGTGTTCCTCTTTTATAATGCTATTACCTCCTTTAGCCTGTATGCAGTGTTTAAGTGTATAGTACCCTTACCTAAGAAAAGGTTGTAATATCCTGCTCCTGTCGTAGTTTTGTGGCCTTTTGCTCCTTGTTTCAGGTAGAATAACCCCCTTAAGAGCAAGAGTTTTAATTTGAAAGCTAATGTATATTTGCTTTATTTTTGTTTGTGTTTTTTTTCCTTTGTGTGTAGAATATTTTTATGGCAACATATGCTTTGAATGTTTTTCTTTAAACATGAATAGAGTGGCATGAATCCATTATGTAAACTTATCATCTTTGTTATATAATGACATCTGGAATAGCGTTGCTGTCATCAGAAGGAACAATAATATATCAGACATTATGTTTTTGTATAGCTCTTTCTATTCATATTGGACTTAGCTTAAGTTGGGGAATAACAAGGAAAATAAAACTTGCTGGCTCTTCATTTCCTTTGATTTTATTTGCATTGCTAAATGTGATTGGACACAAAAGCCAGACTGTTTCTTGTGTGCTAAGTTTCCTGCCAACAAGAAATCAAAAAAGCTTATTTCTGAGAATCCTGAAAATATATCGCACAATATAGAATTTTTATTTTCTGGAGCAAAAGTTCAATTTTAAAAGAGTAGAAGTTTATCACAACTTACAATTGCCCAAACATGTCTTGAGATGTTTCTAGGCAAAAGGTATCATAAGAAAGTGGAGAAAACTTTATAAAATCATGTACTATAGAAATGTTTGAAATGGTTGGTTGTTCAGGACAACAACAAAACAAAAATAAAAGAGTGCCTCTGTTCACTTGATATAACCTACTTCTGAACTCTGACATTTTGCTACTGTTTTGAAGGCAGTTGTGGTCAAAATAACAGCTGTGCCATTTCCACTTGGCATGCAATTTGTTGAAAAAAACGATTGTTTCAGTAAAACTCTGATTTTTATCTATCATATGAATGCTGATGTCCTATTGTGTGTGTGTGTGTGTGTGTGTGTGTGTGTGTGTGTGTGTGTGTGTGTGTGAGAGAGAGAGAGAGAGAGAGAGAGAGAGAGAGAGAGAGAGAGAGAGAAGAGACCAACTCTATGTATACTTTTAAGGACCAAGTTGTTCCAACAGTGAATTATTTTTGTCAAGCAAAACTCCTAATGGACGAATGATCTTGATACTATACGTACATATGAGATGCCTATGGATATGTACATATGAGGTGCATATGGAGTTTCTGGGTCCAACATCCAGCTTGATTATTCTGGTGAAGACATAGGTTCTACTTTTCATAGAGACTTATTACTTACAGCATGCATTAATCGCAAAGACTCTGAAGATTATCCTAAAGAATGCCTTCCTGCTCCATGAAAAGTTGCTCACTAATTTTATAGCCACAGCCTAACCTAGTTTTCACGTTTTTATTTAGAAATGGATCAAAATGTGTTCTTTTTACTGTCAATTTTTTGTTGGCTTTCCAAGAGGATGTGTTAATATGCTTGGTTGAACTTGAGTTGAAAATTCTACTTTACTTATTTTTTAAGTAAAGGATTGCTGTATATCTTAGAACAATTTGATAACAATATCTTAAAGAACTTTACTACCGGTTTGACCTTATTGGAGATGTAAGGAGGGTAGTGGTTAGATTCCAGATTTGCTGAACTTGTCTGGTGCTGCTGGAAACACCTGCCATTTTGAGGGAGAGATTAGAGCCCAAAATGTGTGACCTTTCCCATGTTGAAAGATGGATATCTATAAAGGAAAGGGAGTGGAAAAGGAGAAAGCCTTGACAATTTATCTACAGGGAATAGCTACCTCTGGAAAGACTATAAAACTCTTTTAAATGTTACTTCTGCTTACATGACTTAAAATTGAAAAAAGGATTCAAACATTTTTCCTTGCTGATACAGGCTGCATTGTTGATGCCAACCTTTCCAAAAATAACTTCATTTGACTTTTTACAGAATTTCAATTCAACTTGAAGTGTCTTGGAGAAAGCACAGGTGTCTTGACCCAAGTCTATTCTGCTCTGATAGGGAATTTAATTCTGTTTGATGTGAGCTACAACTTTGAACACTTGCTGTTATTAAAATAGACTCAAAATTGATTGAGCACTAAAAATGACATTAATATTTCCATGCAAAAGATAACTCCAAATTTTAATTTCTTCCAAGCCAAATAAAACAGCCTTCTCATTGAAATATATTTTAAGCAGACAGAGTTTTCTCTTTATATGATTTAGCTAATTTGGAATTATTTTTTTACAGAAAGCAGCCCTTAACTTCTATCAATAAAGTAATAGCTCAATGTTCAAGGCAAAAAATATGTCATGAATATTTAGATATGAGTGTTTTTTTTCTTGGAATAACACTATAACATCATTATATTCTCAAAAGAGTCCAAGATATCTTCTCCCATCCCCACCCTCAACCCCCAAAATGAAGACTACTCCCTAATAAAGGATTCGGGTATCAGTTGAGAAAGATTACTTGAATAGTTGGTTTCTGTCTCTACGATCCTTCCAATTCCATCAATCTATAGTTACATAGCAAGTAATCCATGTTTTTTCATGTAAATTACATGGCATATGTAAGACTGGCATGTATGGGTGGTAGGAATATGTGATTATGTGAGACTGTATTAATAGGAAGGGAAGACAGATACTATGAATATTTTAAACTGATGAAATAATAAAAGATAAATGTAGTCATTTTATTGAGCTTTTTCAGAGTATAATCTAAAATTTTATGAAAAGAAACTATAAAAACAAAATGATTAATTATATCACTCATTGAAAACAGAATTTTTATACTATAGTTATAGTTCTATTTCTGCAGCTTTTTCAGAGAAAGGACATATTTTTACTATTTGAGGCATGTTTATATAATCAACATGCTACTTTCTGGTAGCAAGAACAGGGTCTGGTGGCAGGAACCATCCTAGACTATAATTGCACTAATGGGTCATTGATCTTAAAGATATGTAAACAGACCTTCACAAATAGTCTTAATGACTCTGTTGGGTAAATACTCCACTCAAGTTTTTCAATTTGCTATTCAAATGATAAAATGAACAGTACATCTTTCCAGAAGCTTATAATTACATATACTTACACTGTAGTTTGAAATAATAGAGTTCACAAAGTAGTTGACTTTTTTATCAGTCAGATAAAGTGAATGCTCTTCCTTCTGTTTACATCATGGAACTGGAAATCAGAATTTCTATTTTTGGCACATGCAGGACAACTGTTTTTGTCCCCTCAACCCCCTCAGTGAACAAGTCATTTAACCTTTTCTTTCTTCAGCATTGCCAACATATGTGGAGACAAGTCCATTTGTACAAGCCCTCTAAAAGGAATTTTACAAAAAGGCCTTTTTATCAAGTGTGCTTTTAACCGTCAGTATGATATGCACATAAAAAAGGAAATGAAATTAGTGTCACTCATAACTCAAATATATGCAAGGCAATTATTAACTTTTTACCTTCCTTCTTTCATACAAAATTTAGGACTGAAAACTGACCACTACATTTGTAATAATAATTTTCTTGCTTTTTATATAGTCTCTGTGTGCTTGTATATTTTCCCCAAATATACTATTTTAATTTAATTTGTTTAGAATGTTATAAAAAGTATCATGCTGATGAAATCTTTGTGGATATACTTTTATATTTAATATCATACTGCTAAGATTCAATCATGTCTTTGTTGTTGTTCTTGTTACTGTAATTCATGTGTTATACTGTTGGGTGATATTCCATTGTGTAATGTGCCACAGTTTAAATTCATTCTCCCATGGATAAGCATTTGAGTTGCTTCCAGGTTTGCACTATGATCATCAGAGCTGCTATTAAAATACTATGCATGCATTTCTGCCCAGCTGGAGGGCTCAGTAGGTTGAGTGTCATCCTGTGCACCAAAAGGTTGCTAGTTCAATTCTCGGTCAAGGCACATACGTGCGTTTCAGACACATATGGAAAGCAACTGATCAATGTTTCTCTCTCACATCGATGTTCCTTTTTCTCTCACGCTCCTTTTCTTTCTCTAAGCATGTCCTCGGGTAAGGATTAAAAAAAAAGATAGAGACATGAGTTTCTTGTTAGATGACTGAGACTTCTCTTGGGTATATATCTAGAAGTGGAATTTCTGGATCATTAGGTGTAAAAATGTTCAGCTTTAAGAGATACTGTCAAATCATTTTCAAACTGGACCATTCCATTTTATACTCCAACAAGTAATATAGAAGTTGCATATCCACAGTACCTCAACACTTGGCGTCTGAGAAATTTAATCTTTTACCAATTGAATATACTAAAATAGTATCTTATTGTAGTCATCATTTACATTTAATTAATCACCAAATTGTTGAATATATTGTAATTATTGTTTGCTATGTTTCTCTTTCTGTAAACATATTTTCACATATTTTTCTACTGATTTGTGCTCTTAGGCACACTTTTATATTTCTTTTATACATTATTGTTACTAATTCTTTTACAGGTGGTGTAGTAAATATATTCTCCTACTTTGTAACCTGTCTTTAAGATGTCTTTCATGAGTATAATTCTTAATTTTAAATATTCACATTGTTCATTTTTAAAATAATCAATGCTTTTCTGGTATATCACTTAATAACTATTTTTCTACCTCAGTGTCTAAAAGATAGTCACCTATATTTTACTCTAAAAGTGAAAACTTTATTTTGGATAGTTTTTTCTTAAGTCACCTAGAGTTGATTTTTGTAAATAGTATGAAATAGGGATTTAATTTTGACTCTTATCTATAAGGGTTACTATTTCCATCTCTGGTTTTTTTAAAAACATATTTTATTAATTTTTTTACAGAGAGGAAGGGAGAGAGATAGAGAGTTAGAAAAATCAATGAGAGAGAAACATCGATCAGCTGCCTCCTGCACACCTCCCACCGGGGATGTGCCCGCAACCAAGGTACATGCCCTTGACCAGAATCAAACCTGGGACCTTTCAGTTCGCAAACCCATGTCTGTCCACTGAGCCAAACCGGTTATGGCACCATCTCTGTTTATTGAATAATCCATAATATCCTTCCTGATCTGTCACATTAACATACACCAAAGATAATACACATGGATCTGTTTTAGGATTTTCTGATAAGTTGTTCAATGTATCTATTCCTTCATTATTGCCCTACTTACATCATTTGGGAGAGCCAAGGCAATCAGTTTTGAGTGGGGCAGGGCATGGTTTTAATTCTAGCTACTTGGGATCCTAAGCTTTTGTTTCAGTAGGAGGTTTGTGGGTGTGTGTGTGTGTTTGTGTGTGTAAAAGTAAATTAATAAAAGCAAGCCATCCATGAATTAATGGACAATGATGAATATGTGCCATAAACTAAAGATTATGATAATTCCAATTCTGTCTTTTGCACCTGAGGTCCAATGGGGTAAGAAAAAAAAAGAACATAGTCTAATCTCAAACAAGGAATAGTTCCGCATTCATGATTTGTGGGTCTCTTTTAATATCTTTCATCAAGGTTAATTAATATTTTAAGTCAAGTCATCTATCTTACTTGACTAAAGGCAGTTTTTCCATCATCACAGCAAAATTAGCACCTAGCATTGTGTCTGCCAAATAATGAGCATTTAATAAATATTTGTTGGATGCATGAAGAAATTCATTAAGGTGGTTCATTCTCATCATTACACAAACATATATTTTTTTCATAAGCCTTGAATTTTAAATGAGCTCATACAAATTCCAGATAAAACATGATTATACCTCTAGTTCAAAATAAGATTTTACTTACATTAAAATGGCTTCTAACCTTGAAAGGTGATATGTAATTATAATCAAAATTTTATTAAAAATATAAAAGGGGATGGGGATATGTGGACTGGGTTAAAGAAGGCGAAGAGATTGGCTAAAGAGCATACACGCATAACTCATAGACACAGACAGCAGTGAGGTGATAGCCAGAGGGGATGTGAGCTGTGTGGAGGCAGGCAAAGGTGGGGGAAATGAGGATAGCTATAATAGCAGCAACAACAAAAATACAGTTAAAAAATAAAAATCGCCCCTAACCTTGACAACTGATCTGTAATTAGAATCAAACTTTCAAGGTTTTGTATACATTGGTATGAATGTGCAAATATGTAACACGTGCGTTTTCATTTAGAAAATGGATGAATTTTGTAATGTGTGCAGGGTGAAACAGGAATCTTAGAAAGTACCTAGTCCTGTTGTCTTTAGCCTTTAGGATGTCATAAACTTCCTTGTGAATTTGACGATGACAAATCAGGTTAAATTTTGGTCTGTTTTTCCTGGATTATGTACATGTGAGTATATATATATATATATATATATATATATATATATATATATATATAGGCGGTTAGTGAACCTCTGAAATTGATCCATTTGGCACCTTGACCTGTTAAAACCTCTTAATATATAGATGAGAAAGTATGATCTGGAAAGTATCAGCTGTTTTTCAAACCAGTGAGTGCCTGAGTTAGTACCAGAACAAAGTCTCCTGAATCCTGATCTAGTTCTAGTTCCACTTGCTATGAACAGTGGCAAAAACAGAACATTCTGAAATGTGGAAACAATGGAACATCGTTTCACTACTTATTGGTGCTAAACTAAAATAATTGGAAAATTGTGTGATGATTCCCATTTTCATAATTCCTAGTTATATCTGTGTCCCATGTGTACCAACAGCAGTATTTTGAATTTTTGCCTCTAGTTATTACTTTGCCTCATTTAACACATGACAATGCATTGTGGTTTAGTAATGTATTCTCTCATATATTTGTTAGTCAAATTTCCAGGAGGCAATCTAAAAAATTAGTTACTAATTATTGTATAATTGGCATTATATCATCAAAACAAGTTATGGCTGTTCCAGAAAATTTCAACCCCTGGAATATCTAGTTTTTTTAAGACCAAACTTTGCCAAGTGTGTTTCAGGATCTGTCACAAAAGTACCCATAGTCCTTTTCTTAGTAAGTGAGCACTAGAGCCAAGGAAACTCTTGTTAAACCCATAAACCACAACATTAATGAGAAGGCCTGCTCTCCTAGATGAAAACAAAAGAGATGTGATGGGTAACCTTGTCTTCTCAAACTACCTTGTCTTCCCATGTCTACTTATTGACCATAAAACGGACCCCAAATATTTTTTAAGCCTGACACTTGGAAACTTTTTAAACTACATTTTCTCCATGCTGCTGTTTTCCTAGGTCATCAGTGGTCCATCCCAGACTTGCCCTCCTTCCTAAAGTTCAGCTCCAAATTACTTAGTTATCTATTCCCCATTTGCTAGCACCTGGAGGTGCAATCAGAGCACCTAGTCCTATCAGTTGACAGGCAAGAGACAGCAACTATTCTGAAAAGCATCTTTCCAAGTTTTTCAGGGGCTATGCAAAGAAATAAGCAAATAGAAAAATCAAATAAAGAACCAACAAGCAACAACAAAAGCAACACAAAAAACCATTTACCTTAGAGTCATTGAGAGAGGGATTAGTGGCCAGCAGAGATAGATGCTTCTCCTCCCCTCAGACTTGCTTCTGGAAAGATGGGATCAGTGCCCAGGGACATAGGTGACAAGGATAGCATGGAGGACTGGATAGCCAACAGAAGCGTCACCTTGATGACAATGGGCAGGTGTGTGTTTTCCATGTTAATTGCCACAACGTTCCTTTTTCTTTTAGGTCAGGAAAGGAGAGGGAAATTCGTCTTCCTGGAACACCCAATAGAATAGATAATTTCTCTTTTGCTGATTCCCTTGACATCATTTTCTCCTCACACTTTTCTAAACAATTTTCAGGTTCTACCCTGAATATCAACTGGCATGTAGCCATATGAGGATGACAGTGCCACACACATATTTCTAAAGAATTTTCAGGGCTAACTATTCCGAGGAATATAAACCCATAGGGAGTCGATGTGGGAAAGGTTACTGACAGTATAACAATATTAAAGAATCTTATCTCCTGGGGCTCCTGATGGAAAAGGCATTCCCTTCAATCTCCTCAAGGGCACCTGCTTGATTACCAGGTATTTGTGACGTTGTCTTTCAGAAAGTGAGTTGTAACTGGAGTCTATTAACATTTCATTGAAAATCATTTGATTTCTGCACAGATGGGACGGTAATTACTTCAGTGTCCAGGACAGATAATAACCAACTGCCACTATACATTGAGAGAACCGTGATCGCTAAGTAAACCAGACATTCCTACACAAGCTATAAAATATGTCCTTTCTACAGATATGACAAAGATCTGTGTTAGTTATATTTCAATAAAAATTAAAATAGCCAGACAATATTGGAAGAATTCAAGGTCTCAGAAAACTATAAAGACACCATAGTAGTTCAAAATAATTTTTCAACAATAAATATTTTAAAAATCTTTGAAGATAGTTCCATGAGAGGACAATAATTTATTATTGTGCTTCAAGACTTTACAATTATGAGTGTGATTCAAAGCACATTGTTGATAGTTCATGCAAAATACCTTGTCAAGCATAAGCAACTACTCCAACAATGGTTCAGAGGAAGAGTCATTTAGAATGTTCATTTGCCTTAATTAATTTTGGCACACTATTACAGCGAAGGGAGAAAGGTTCAAGATCTCCATGACTTATGGACTGAAAGTAATAGAATCACTGAATCAAATTAATACTCAAAATTTCATTTTAGAAAGAATAAACTTGGGCAATAAAGAATCCATTTAAAATATTGATTTAATCATCATGGCATAAAACTAAAGAATGAAATTGACTATTATAATTATGACTTTATAATATTTGCAGTAACAAGTGCAAAGACAAATTGAAGTATATGCATATTTGAACATGTGACTATGCAAATGAGTTTTCCTCAAATTGAATTTTTATATAATGAAAATTGGGTCCTGTTAAGTTATAGCTTTATAAAAAAAATCTCAGAACATTTATTCTGTTTTTAGTTTAGTTAGCTAGATAGTTATAATGATCTACTAGTGGGAAAAAGAAATATTGAATAATGTCATCTTTTTAAAAGCCATTTTCATTTTGTAGAATATAAAATGATGATTTGCTCTCATTCAATTCCCAGTGATAAGAAGTTTTACATTTGTGCGTTTATTAAAAGATTCTAGAAAGTTTTTGACCATCAAATGCATTTAATTTTGAAAGATGTTTCACAGTGATGATCAATTAAACATGAGCAAAATATTCATAAGTTCATCAATTTGGTTATTTTGTTTATTCACTGCCAATGGTCAGGTATTTACAAATACTGATTTCCTTTTTGAAAAGCAGTATTTATAATTGTTAGAAAAACATATGCTTATTGAACTAAATTTCAGTGTATTTGGTATGCATGTACATATTGGCAGCTAAAAAGAAGGGTAAAAGGAGAGTATATGTACAATATCTAATTTTAATATATAACACTGTTTCAATGAATTTAAAAACAGTTGCATTGTAATTAAGCTAATTGATTTGCTCTGCTAACAGAGATATAAACTTTTAGAAATATTATTTCACACACTGCAATTCAATATATAATTTTATTTTAATGTAAGTTATTTAGGAAATAAATTCACTCTATGTTGTATGCTCTCTGAGAGACATTTCCTGTTTGCCACCCTTCTCCGTCACCTTCTCTTTCATGCAGCCATTAAAAAACGAAGTAACCACTGATTTCTTCTCTTTCCCTGTTCTCATTCCACTGCCTTTATTTTCTAATGTGTCTGGAAGAAGGAGAATGAGATGGATACATTTACCCCCACTATTTTCAGCCTGAGATTATTTAATTCTGTCTATGATATTGGTTCTTTTAAAAATGTAGCAGTTCCTAGTTAAATGACTTTGGGGCCTAGATTATTTCTATGAGAATGCTTTTTCCAAAGCAGAAATTTCCATTGACCTTTCCTAAGGTACATACACAGAATAACTTTTTAGAATCCTATTTGCTGCTAAACATAATAGGAATATATCATACATGTAGTCTTTATTTAGATGGTAAATTACACCCCAAATTAGTGAATCTGAATGTACCTGTGATAATTTTTCCGATTGACTACGCAAAATAATTTTGCATCAACTTATGAACCATGAGGTCACGGTTCTATTCCAAGCCTGGGTTGTGGTTCAATCCTCAGTAGGGGGCATGCAGGAGGCAACCAATCAATGATTCTCTCTCATCATTAGTGTTTCTATCTCTCTCTCCTTTCTTCTCTGAAATCAATAAAAATATTTTTAAATAAATAAATTTTTCTTATGCAAAGAAATATTAATTTTCGGCAGCCAGCACCTGGAGGAGCTCTTTGGGAAGCTCAGCACTCTGACATACATAGTCTAGCCCTAGTCTTGGCTCAATAGCTTTTCTCCTTATAATGTCTAGTTACAAGAGACAGTGTCTTTCTCTGTGAGCGCCCTGTGAGCCATAGATGATGGTGCCAAACACTTAGGTGTTTGTTGTGATTTAGTGCATCTTTGGAACCTCTCCTCAGTCCCCTGTGCCTGCCCGGCTCCCCACCTCTGTTTATTCGACTGCAGCAGCTTGGCTTCCACCCAGGACGTGTCCGTTCTTTGTATATAGCATCAGTTCTGACCACCTGGGTTGGCAGGATTTACCTTGCTCCTTACTGAAGAAGAGAGTGTGCTTGCTTTAGTAATTCCTCTGGAAGTCCTCAAGGGCACCAAGCAAGACTGTGCCCTGCACACTTTAGGGACATCATTTATTTTCATGCTCATCTGGATTTGAATATTTATCATTACAGTTTCCTGACAGATGGCTGTGTCTTGAGGAATGACCAGTTTTTTCTAACATGCATAGAGGCACCAGTTGTGCTACGTACAGGACTGGATTCCCATAGCATATACTTTGTCATTTTGTGCATTTATAACTGAGGGGCAATATTTTACACATTGAAGTTATAAGAGAAATCCCAGATCTATTAGGAGTTAGCAAAAGTTCCTGAAGCTTTACAACTGAGCAAGTTTCCTCTTTCTGACTTAATCATCCTCATATCTTTTCATTTCCTTCACGCAGGGTAGCTTCTCATTCTTTCAGTCACCTGGGTATTTCTTAACACATTCCAAAGTTCATGAGCAATGCTTCCTGGAAATATTTGATTCTATCATTTTATACTTTACTAGTGACCTGTTGCATGGATTCATACACATTGAAAGGAAATCAATTAGAAGGTGGCCTGCAGGGCGGGACTGAGCGAGACAGGCTGGACACACCCTGGAGCCAACATCCCAGGGTTCCTCCCCAGCATCTGCAGAGTGAGCGGGGTCCCTCCAGCAGGTCAGGTCCCTCGGCCTGAGGGTATTGGGCCAAAACCGGCTCTCTGACGTCCTCCGAGGGGCCCCAGAGTGCGAGAGGGCACTCTACAAAGTTGCTGTCGTACAGGGTGTGGAATGCAAATGCAAGTGTGCAGGAAACCAGATTCAGGGCCGACAGTGCCCCAGCAACAACATAACCCACAGCGGAAGGTGGAATCGCGCAGCCCCTCGAGGAATCAGGCCCCCTCCTCTCTGGTTCTGGGGTGTGTCACCCGAGAACTGCTGCTGCCAAGTCACTGCAGCTTGGCAGCTCCTGTGTTGAGTGTCTGACTCCTGGTGGTCAGTGTGCATCATAGCGACCAGTTGGATGGTTGGACTCTTAGCACATTAGCCTTTTATATATGTAGATAATGTTGGTTTACATGCAATACTGTTATATAAGGCAGGCCGACTTACTCTCAGTACCCCCTGGGCCAGATTTGAAAGCATTCAAGTGTAGCCTCCTCTTAGACCAAAAATAATGCAATTGGTAAAAAACTATTAACTTAGACATTTAGACATTATTCAATTTAGTTATGCTTTTAGTAGATATATAGTAATTTAAATTTATATATCCTATCTAATAAAGAGGGAATATGCTAATTGACTCTCACGCTGTTGCAAAGATGGCAGCGCCCACAGCCAATAAGGAGGGAATATGCTAATTGACTGCCACGCCTTCAAAGATGACAGCGCCTACAGCCACAAGATGGTGGTGCCCAGTCTCCTCAGCTCCACCAGGGCGCCTGCCTCCAGAATCCCTCAGTCCCCTCAGCCCCCCAGCCGCCCAGGGCCAGCCCGAGGTGCAGGCAAGCCTCAGATGGTGGCTGCACATCTGCCCAGGTCCACCCAAGGCTCAGGTAACCAGGGCCAGACTAGGCTTGTGCTGCTGTCAGTGGCAGCAGCAGAGTTGTGATGGAGCATCACCTTCCCCTGATGGCTGGGTCGCCTCCCACCCCTGAGGGCTCCCGGACTGTGAGAGGTGGCAGGCCGGGATGAGGGTCCCCCCCCCACTCCAGTGCATGAATTTTCATGCACAGGGCCTCTAGTATATATTTAGCCATCTACTTCTTAGAATCTTCAAAAATAGATGTTATTTAGTGAAATAATTTCCAGCACTTTTACAATTAAGGATATGTCCATTCTAAGTATACCTGTGATAAAATAAAATAAAAAAGTCAGAGGGTGCCAGTGGTCATTGTTTTCAGCCCAAACCTCTGGGGACTTTTGCCAAGCTTATCCCACAGTGCTCTGATGAACTGCAGCGCCCATTGCCTGAAGATCAGTCACACCCAGCCACTAAGCAGTCTACCCAAGCAGTTTGAATCGGGTAGGAGGGACAGATATATTCCAGTGTCCCCAGAGTGCCCCCCACTGGGAAATTCTCTAATTCAGATTGAAATATTCCATTTATGTGTGACTAGAAAACTGTATGCATCTTTAATATTAAAGTCCCTTCCCATGAAGCCTTGAGCTTTGTGGGCTTCTGCCATTTGTCTCAGAACTACATGTCATTTTTCTTTGTAAAGTTTCACATACCTTGATTAAACCTGATAAATGCCAGTGCTTTTTGTCCATCTAAGCCCAAACTTGGGCCACCTTAATGATACCGGATTTTTGGACTGGAACCCAGATTCTTTGTCCACCGCAATCGAAGAATGAGTCCACGGACAGAAGGTGGTATAGCAAAGATGGAGATTTATTGAAGAACAAGTACAGACTCCCACGTAGGGAGGGGGAAAGGGTCCCACTGAGTTCTTTTTCCCCATGGCTTATAAAGGCTGCAGATCCTGGCGCCTTGATATCCCCTCTGATTGGTCACTATTCCCCTTTGAGTTGGTTACTATAGTAACTCCTGGGCTCAAAGGTTGAACCTCACATGGTACATGTGAGGTTCTCCTCCCCCCTCCCCCGCTTCCTATTGTTTTCCTATTCCCTTTGGGCTTTCTTCTTCTCCTTCTGGATGAAGGGCTTCCTTCTCTTTATTTTGTAAATATAGACCTTTGTCGGCTACTTCCAGCTCCCTTGTCTTATGGAAATGCAACTGTTGCTGCTCCCTTGTCTTATGGAGATGTAACTGCACCTGGCTTCCTTGTGTTACGGAAATGTACTTTCTCCCAGTCTGCAGCCCCGAGCTTTCCCATGGACCCCAATTCTAAAAAATCCCTAAGCCTGCCTATATCCCCCTAAAATTCCTGCTTCATTAACTTCATCTTGTGCTTTACCCTTGCAGCTTCCTGCTGGCAATTGTGTCTTTGTTTAGATTGGGCCTCACATCACTGTTCCTCTCCCTTAAGTGTCACCTGCAGAGCAGTTGAGACGCAGTGGGTCTGGTTTTTGACACTGAAGAACAGTCTCTGCTCTGGGATTTCCTCAAGAGTGAGCCTGCCCTGCCACCTGGTAGTGATTATGACTTATGGGAACCCCTGGTGAAACCAGCCCAGAGGCAAGTCCTGGCCTTGCGGTCTTATCCAGCAGGTTGTATGTGCTCACTTAGTTCATTAACGCTGAGCCTTAGGTCTGCCGAGCAGCTTGGCAGGCAGCATTTCAGATCTGTGTTCAGGGGACAGTTAAATGAGATACTCGCCACCTCCTGGTTTCTGAATTAATTAATTCCTGGGAACTTTGACCTAAATTATACCAGAAGATAAATAACACACAGCTGTGAAGGAAGGCGTAATCCTGTCCATTTCTTTCCTGTCTTGCCAGCATGGCTGCCTCTGTATCCTTGAGTAGGCAAACACTGACACGTTGGAGGAACTTTGTGAGTGATTACCCTGGTGCTAGGCAGATGGCCTCCATAATTACTGTTGCACTCTCCTGGGGGCAACTTCAGCACTATTGGAGAGAAGAAACTCCACCAAGGTGCAGTCGGGTTGCTAACCTTCCATCCATTATTTCGCTGCAGGAAGCCTAAACTAGCTGCTTCCAGCTCTCCCTTTGCTTTGCTGTCAGTGTAGTAACACTTCAGGGGTAAGTATTCTTATGTGGACTGTATATCTTTAAATGTAAATAGAAACACTACAAATAGGTTACATTGGTAATATGAAACACTAGCCGACCATGGTGAAGACAATAGAGTGGTGTGAAAGGGCTAGGGCGAAGGCCTGGGAGGGGTGGGTGCGGGATGGAGGGGATCAATGGGGAAAAACAAACAAACAAACAAACAAACAAAGGGGGTATCTGTAATACTTTCAACAATAAAGATACATTAAAAAAAAACTTCCTGAAGAAATTTTTTACACATTTCTAGGCCTGCGGAGGATGGGTTGCAAATACTAGCAAACCGTCGATTAAAAATAATCAACATTTACTATAAGCCCTTCCCACTAAAACATGCTTTAAGAATGAGGTTGTTTTCAGTCGATATTCCTCTGAGCCCTGAATCATCATAATTGCTCATTTTTATGGAGCATAATGTTCATATGAAGTCAGGAGTGTAAGAAAAAATTTCACGGAAGCCTGTGTAAGAGGGAACCTATCCAAATAGATGGCAAGCTGTGGAATGGAGTAGAACATGGAGAAAAGGAGAGAGCAGATAGATATTCTAGATTTCCTACCAAACTGCTTCTTTCACTTTTTCCTTACAGGAAGAAATATGATTTTATTCAGGTGCCTACACCCCCTACCTCTTCATCCCTACACTCCACATGACTCAGGGAAGGGTGACCCCAACCTCTGCGAAATCTGATTGGTTTAATATAAGGCATGTGCTACAGTGTCAATCCCCAGTTAGTGAGTGGTTCCGAGGGTGGGGGCAATACTCTAACCTTGCCAATGTAGCCTGAGTGGCCGTCCCAGTGACAAGTTTCTCAGAAATATATGACAGCTATTTAAAAGAGACCACATCTACTGGATGTTGTCCTGTCCGGATATGATTTTTTGGGACCCTGAGAGCCTTTGAGGGCCACACGGAGAACAAGCCTCCAAAGACAAGGCTGACTTCCTGAGCATTTCAGAGGAGGAAAAACCTGGGGCCTTGATGTAAAGATTAAGTCCCTAAACAAATTCTCTAGATTCACTTTACCTTGAATTTTCTTGTGATTAGCCATTCTCAGCGCTTGAGCCAGTGGTTCCCAAGCTTTACTGCACTCCAGAGAGCTTTTAAAACCCTGCTGCCCAGCTCTCACCATTTGCAATTTGATCAGAAAGTTGGGTGGGAGCCAGACATCAGTGTATTTGAAGGGTCCCCAGGTGATTCCATTATGCAGCAACATTTGCGAGCCATCTGGTCTGGGCCATTTTGAATTTTATCTTTTGTTATTTCCATCTGAGCGCTTCCTATCTGAAACAATAGGATTTAAAGTAAAAAAAAAACAAACAAAAAACCATTATTTGTATGAGTGGCTGTACTGGATTTAAAAAAATAACAACAACCCAGAAACAATAAAGAGTCAGAAAAATGCTTTAATAGTTTTCAGAAGGAACTCTAAGTCAGTTACTTAGCAATCTAATTGAATGATATTCAAATGCAATCAAGTACCTACAACTCTTGGTAATCTTACTGATGATTTCCTTTTATAAAGCTTTGTATCTGTTTCATTATCTGAAGTTTAATTTATGTAAAATAATTAAAAATGAGACAACCTTTCTATCTTTATGAAATTTTCTCTTTGAAGATTGTGTGGACAAAATAGAAACAAAGATTGGTTTCTATTTTACATAATATCAAGAAGGGAAGATTTATTATCTGTGTCAGCTGTTGCAAATCCTCCCAAACACCACACACACACACACACAGACGGTGTTTCTGTAAACCTCTGGAGAATCATAGATTAAGACCCTATGATATCATAACTTCTTGCCTGGTTCCTGATTATTGTAATATTGAATTTAGGAAACCAATTAAGACAGTGATTTGCAACCTTTTTCATCTCATGGCACTACTAATATCTAAAGTTCTGTGGCACACCAAAAAATATAGTTTTTACCAATCTGACAAAAAAAAAAGTAGGGGTAATTTTCATTCATTCACAGCAGATGGCTATTGTCATTATTTTTTATTTGACAGTCTAAGGCAGCAATCCTCAACCTGTGGGTCGCGATCCCTTTGGGGGTCGAATGACCCTTTCACAGGGGTCGCCTAAATACATCCTGCATATCAGATATTTACATTACGATTCATAACAGTAACAACATTACAGTTATGAAGTGGCAAGGAAAATAATTTTATGGTTGGGGGTCATCCCAACATGAGGAGCTGTATTAAAGGGTCACGGCATTAGGAAGGTTGAGAACCACTGGAGGGGAAAAGAGGTCAGTGCCCCTGTCTAAACACTCAGGTGCTGCATGTTTTCACCCTGTGACACACTGGTTGAAAAATCGCAGAGCTAAGAAACAGTCCATAGCGACTTTCTACTCCACACGGGAGACACGGGCAACAAACCTAATAGCTCACCGTGAATCCTGGCAACAATTCTATGACTCAACCAATTTATAGAAGAAACATTTCTATGCTTATTTTGAGAAGGGGACCTTCTCCTGATCTACCTCTTCAGGGTAGTCATCACAGAGCAGTAAGTCACCAATTCATCCCCTTATCTAAGAGCCAGAGGGCAGGGGCCCATTTCTCTGGTCATACTTTCATAAAATACAATGCTACAATTCAGTGGACTCGGATCTTGCTGAGAATCTCAGTGTCACCTTATAGTTCAAGAGGGGATATTTTGGTACCTTAAGATAGGACACTGTTTGTGATCACACTACATCATGATCTGACATCATGATCTGATATGACAGCTGCCAGAAAAAAAATACACAAACGTCTAGTTTTGGAGGAAATGTTCTGGATAGCTCACACCTCTCTTTGATCACATTCCTCTTCACTGCATAGTCGTTGGACTGGGACTTTCATTTCCTACTTTGTCTTCAAGCAAGGTGATAAAAGCCGGATAGATGCTGCATATGTAGGCATCCTAGTCTCATAGACAGCGGGATATGCCATTCAGTTTAGAAAACAAGCCTGGGAAATTGACAGATGAATGGGCTTTGCCTTTCACTGGTCATATCAGTGTGTAATTTCCTTAATATTATAGGGAGAGAGGTAATTTGCTTAACAGATGAGAAAAGTAACTACCCAATCTTCTTCTTTAAATGAAAGACTAAAAATATGCATTTACATAGGCAGTAAGAATACAGAGGACACTATTGACTTAGAAAGAGGCAAGGAATCAGAAGATTTATATATATATATATATATATATATATATATATATATATATATATATATATACATATATATATATATATAAAATTTGATTTCAGAGAGGAAGGGAGAGGGAGAGAGAGACAGAAACATCAATGGTGAGAGGGAATCGTTGATCAGCTGCCTTCTACACACCCACACTGGGGATCGAGCCGGCAACCAGGGCATGTACCTTGACTGGGAATTGAACCTCCTGGTTCATAAGTCAATGCTCAGCCACTGAGCCACACCAGCCTGGCAAAATTATTGCTGTTGTTTTTTAAACGATGAGTTATGCTGACAGTTATCTCTGATTAAAATGAATGGAATAATCACTGGCTGAGAGATTCTTTGCATCAGTATGAATTGAGAGCACTTACCTGACTATGGTAGGTAGTAATGAAACACTTCAACCTAATTAAAACTTTCTAAGCTCCCCTCCCACGCCTTCAAAACTTAGGTTCTTATGAGATTGCATTCGAAGGATATGGAAATACAAAGGCAGACTTTTGTCATGCCTGAGGACAGATTAATAATGCATTCAGGTTCACATTATCTTCCATGTTGATAAAACTGACCTATTTTTTCTTCCAGAGAGAAAATGTCTTGTGAAATGTTTTCATATAAAAGTGTTGCATTTTTGATAGCTCACTTCTTACATTCTATAATTAAATCTGGCATATCACTTTCAAAAGTTAAATGAAGTTTAGTTCATTTTCAGGTCTGGCTTTTTAATGAGTTAGCATCTCCTCTGACAAGTGGCATTTACAGCTTTCCATGCCGGATGATTCTTCTGACAGTTGTGATAATGATGCAGATGTTTTTCTTTGTAGGGATCTTCCAACAATATCCCTAATGAAAACACAAGCCTGTTTCCTGGCAAATAAAAAAAATCATTCCTGAAAAAAAATTCAGATGCTTTCATCCTTAGATGGCAAATGTAAACAGTCCATTATTTTCTTCTCATAGTTTTGGCTGTTTTCTGATACAGCAGTAAAGTGTCCATTTTCTTTGACTTCTTTTTTTCCTGGTTTTGATATAAAACCAACTCGAACAAAATCTTAAGTAGATCCACGTAGAGCTGGGATTTTCAGCGCAGTGGGGTTACAATTAGATAGAGGGGTCAAGCCTTATGAAGTGACTCTTGAATTTGACTTGCTATGTCATCTTGAACCTTATGTCTAGGGAAGCTGAATTGGTTTCAACAAAGAAATAAATACAGTTGCTCTAACTATTATTCCCTTAAACTTATGAGTGTAATGTTGTCTTTTGAGGTTTACATACATGGAAATAATGAAAGATCTGTGTAAATAATATTTCATAAATATTTTTTTTAATTGTGGTATAATTGACATATGTAACAAATCATTTTAATGTGAAACTTTGGAAAAATGCAGCTGTGATTTTTGCAAAACTAAACTCTAGATATATTTTGGGGTTTAGGAGAATGTTTGCTTAGTGTATTTCAAAAACAAGCCTTTTATCAATTAGCTTTTGAAAAAGAATTTCCAATTGACATGAACAAGAGATGTACTTACCCTGATCTTTAGTATATTGTAATAAGAACACTTAACATGAGATTTAATTTTAAAGCATGCAATGTAGTGTTGTTGAATATAGGTACAGTGCTGTACAGCAGAACTCTGGGACTTGTTCAGCTTGCTTAGTTGAAACTCCATGGCCCTTGTTTAGTAATTGCCCATTTTCCCATTGCTCCAACTCCAAGCAACCACCATTCCACTCTTTGATTCTATTAGTTTGAATTATTTAGCAGAACACATGAAAAAAGATGAGGTGGAAAACTCCTTTCCATAGTCTAGTGTTTCTGTAATAATGAGCCAGGACAGTGTCAGGAAAGGGGAGCCTGCTCTGATATTCTTCATTCTGTAGCTTCTTAAATGAATTATCGTTATACAATAAATCCTCATTATTCATGGATTCTGTATTTGTGAACTCACCCATATTTGTGATTCATATAGATGGAATCATGCAGTATTTGTCTCTCTGTGACTGGCTTATTATTTCACTTAGCATAAACAAAAGACAAGTGTTAGCGATGATGTGGAGAAATTGGAACCCTTGCACACTGTTGGTGGGAATGCAGCTGCTATGGAAAGCAGTATGGAGTGTCCAAAATTTGAGGAAAGTTCTGGGTATTTATCCAAAAGAATTGAAATAAGGGTCTTGAAGATATATTAACACTTACCCTATTCTTTTCATTTTAACTTCCAATATTATTTTGTATTGGTTTCAGATATACAGCACAGTGGTTAGACAATCAAATATTTTATAAAGTGTTCCCCCCCGATATTTCCAGTAACCCCCTGGCACCATACACATTTATCGCAATATTATTGACTATATTCCCTTTGCTGTATTTACATCCCCTCACATACCCTATACGTAAGCATCATGCTGACAACCTGATTCATGAGCTTCACAGCGAGCATGACCCACACCTCCAGATGGGGTACGGAATGGGGTGAAGATGAGACACGTTTGTTGTACCCATTGCTTGGTTGTGAAGCAGCGGTGTCTTAAATGTATTTATATGTGTTAAGAGGACTAAGTCAAATGCCACATCAAGTGGGCCACATCAAAATATTCTCATTTTCAAAACGTATTTACCTCCTGGGAGTTATTACGAGCCTCTGTTCTCGTACTTGGGAGACTGTGCCATCAGAGGTGTCAGGACATGTAAGTACACAGCTCATCAGAAATAGAGAAGGAAACAATCTGGATAATTCCAGGCAAAAAAAAACCCCCAAACAACAAACCTGTCCTTATAGCAGTTTATTTAAGTTTGTGTACAGTTATGGATAGGTGATTTTGTTCTCTCTCATCTTTGAGAAGATACATTGACTGCTCTTTTGTACGACCAACCTTTGAACATTTTTTGGCTTTATCTTGATAAACAGCATGTTTAATTATGTTTATTTACTTGCTCTATTTCAATTACCTTTTTAATTTTAAGAAAATGGAGAACAAAGTCATTATTTCTGAGTGTCCACTTAGCCCTTGAATGAATGAACTTGAAATAAAATTCTAACAGAAGTCTGTCTTAATGCCAGCAGTTTTTAAATCCCCTTTCATTTCTCCTTCTCTTTTTCTATCAAACCTGTGCATTTTAAAAGCTCTGGGTTATCTTTGATCCCTAATTCAAACTTAGTGATTGTTTTATAGTCATAGCATGCACTATACGAAATTCATTATACAGAGCCAAGTCTGATGCCTTGATCATAAGTTCAGTTTACTAGAACACATGAGAAAAGATGAAATGGAAAACTCCTCTCCATAAAGTGTATAGACTGGTGTTTTCATAATAATGATCCAGGAAAGGGGAGCCCGTTCTGATATTCTTTTGTAGCTTCTTAAATGAATTATTCTTATACAATCAATCCTCATTATTCATGAATTCTGTATTTTTGAATTCACCTACTTGCTAAATTTTATTTTGTAGTCATTATTTAATTTGCAGAGTTGTGAAAAATTTGAGTAACCCAATGAGCACCCTCATTTTTCAATCATATTTTCACAAGTACATTATGGCACATTTATAAGATCAAATATGATGGCACCATTAAAATAATGAAGAAGGGTATTTAATATGTAGGGAAACTATACCTAATACTTAACTGAAAATCAGATTATAAAAAGTATATCATGAGTAACTTGATATTGATTTTTTTAAGTCAATAAGTAAGACAGCCTAGGAATATGTCCCCCCAAATGTTAACAGCGACTGCATCCTGGTATGGAATTATATAATTTTTAAAATTTATTCCTTGTGTAGTTCTATATTGTACAAATTTTCTGTAACGTATATATGATTTACTTTTACTGTCAAATCACTTACATTTATTTCTTTATATTTCTTTTCTCCTGAATATATGTCATTTAAAAAAAAAAGTATATGTGAGTTATTTAAATTTAAAATACTATGCCTTATAGGTTAAACAAGACTAAGGCTTGGCTTATAAATTGCCTAAGTAGATGTTGGAGCCCATCAAAAACCTTTCTACTTCTCACTCTAAATTTCTCCTGGAGGATAACATAGACACCAAGGGCTTCATTTTCCAACTAAATAGTAGCTCACAAATTTTATATTGCAGCCTATATCTTCTGGCCTTCAGACCTATGTATCTAGCTGAATACTGAACATCTTTTAGAGATCACAAGACAACTCAAATAACATTAGCTAAGTCAAACTTAGTATCCCCTATTCTGCTCACATGACCAAACTGAAACTCTTCCTATCTGTTCTCACTCAAAGCTTACAATCACCAAGTTCTGTTCACTTTACTCCTTAATTGAATTCACTATTCTGCCCTGAATTGTATCCAACCTTTCCTGCCCACCAAACTAAAATAGTTTCCCTTCAACCATAATCTGTTTATAAAGTCCAAAATATTGTATGGGACATACTTAAACTAAAAATTTATCATTGTTTGTCTGAAATTCAAATTTAATTATGCATCCTGTATTTCTAGTGCTACATCTGATAACCTTATTGTTAGTTATAGTAATTTTAATTCAATCAATGGAATATTGAGGTTGATTCTTAATGTGTGAGCTAAATTTTTTCTTTAATGTTCATTGTTTAGCTGATATGGCCAATATGACAATGATATTATACACCTAATTGATCCAAAATGATTAATTTATTTTCCAAATAAAGACTTATTTTAAGAAGTAAGAACTGACTTTACAACTCTTGAAAACTTTTAACTACACTGGTCATCTCAACCCTGCTGAGCCAATCAATATTCTAGCACATTGGGATCCTTCATGAGATTTCCCATTGTCTTAATCCAATCAGTAGAATGAGTCTTATTAGGCCCCAAACTTTGAGTTTTACTCAAAATAAGAAAATACAGATCCAGTTCCTTTGAATGGTGCTCTACTAATGGGAAATGACATTTTTCCAAAATTATGCTCAGGCATCTCCTGTAACAGGGGACTCTGGTTGTGTAACAAGGACAGAACGGGAACAGCTGCCTTAAGGGAATGTGTTTTTTTTTTAGTCAACCATAAGGAAAGAGATTTCTCCCTGGTGGCCTGGCCACTTGCCATGTGGACCCTGTGGGAATGCTCTGTTATTTGTAATCTCACTTTTTCCTTGCAGTTATTAAATGATTTGCACAAAATACTTAGTTTGTACTACCTTATGTAAGCTAAATGTGTTAACCCACTAAGTAATGCAAGCCAGTTATTAAAAAAAAATAGAGAACTTAATGCTAATGGCACCATTTTAAAAATTATAGTCATTCTTCAGTTTCAGAACTCCGCAACTAAATCATTCTGCTTTTATATAATAGAATATTTAGTTGTGAAATTATGAAACTGAACAAAGTATTTTCTGTTCCCTTTGGAAAATTAAGTACAAGGCATAGTCATTTCAATTAATTTAAAACAAGTTATATAAATAACTTCTGGAAATTTCAAAATTGATAGAAATTTTGAGGACTGTGTTATGTAACATATCAATAGCCCTAATGCTTCCCTAATGAGTTCCTACAGAGCCAAAAACAAATTAAATAATGTGAAATTTACTGTCATTAAGGAGGGGGGCATTTAATCCACTTTTTTAAGTGATTCCAGAAGACCTTCCTTAAAGGTCCTCTGATCCCTCTTACATCATTTAGGAGGTAGAGTAATAAATAACTTTCTTCATGTGTCCTATTCATTAGAATTAAGCTATTAGCAGCATTTCAGAAACAATCCCAGTTCCTTTGTAACTTGGCTAGGCAGATGGGGAGATATTTAAAGGCATTACTTTGTCAAAAATGTTCTTCAGCTCCAATTGATCTAAATCTAAGCATTGAAGATCACTTGTAATTTGAGACTATATTTTCCTTCAGTCTAGTAATAGCATTTTCACATAAATACACTCTGAGACACAAGACTGGTAAAAATCACAGGCCCTTTCAATTTAACTTTTCTATTACTGTAGTTTACTTAATATCCTTTAAAGCAAATCATAAATGGAATTTATCATATTGGATCAGGAAGTCTGATTCATGTAATTGACCTTGGAAATGCATGTGTGGGCTGTGAGAGGTAGATTGAGTTTTCAATGCTATTAAGAAAGTACATGACCCTAGCCAGTTTGGCTTAATGTATAGAGCCTCGGCCTTTGGACAGAAGGGTCCTAGGTTCGATTCCTGTCAGGGGCACATACCAGGGTGTGGGCTCAATCCCCAGTAGGGGGCATGCCCAAGGCAGCAGATCAATGATTCTCATTATCATTGATGTTTCTATCTCTTTCTCTTCTTCTCCCTTCGTCTCTAAAACCAATAACATATTTAAAAAAGAAGGTACATGATATTGTACATAAAAAGTGTTAAAGACTCCATCAAAAAACTACTGAACTTAATAAATGAATTTCTCAATCTAGCAAGATACAAAATTAACACCCAGAAATCTATGGTCTTTTTATACACCAGTAATGAACTCATAGAAAGAGAAACAAACAAACAAAAAAATGCCACTTATCATTGCAACAAAAAAATTAAGAGAGCCTAACCGATTTGGCTCAGTGGATAGAGCGTCAGCCTGCGGACTGAAAGGTCCTGGATTCGATTCTGGTCAAAGGCATGTACTTGGTTGCGGGCACATCCCCAGTGGGGAGTGCGCAGGAGGCAGCTGATTGATGTTTCTCTCTGATTGATGTTCCTAACTCTCTATTACTCTCCCTTCCTCTATGTAAAAAATCAATAAAATATATTGAAAATTATTAAGATACCTAGCAATAAACTTAACTAAGGAGGTTACTCAGAAAACTACAGGACCTATACTCAGAAAACTACAGGATCTATACTCAGAAAATGACAAGATGTTGAAAAAAGAGAAAGAGGAAGACATAAACAAATGGAAGAATGTACCATGTTCATGGATTGGTAAAATCAACAACATTAAAATGTTCATACTACCCAAAGCAATCTATAGATTCACTGCAATCCCGATTAAAATACCAATGGCATATTTCACAGACCTAGAACAAACTCTCCAAAAATTCATCTGGAGTAAAAAAGACCCCGAGTAGCCACAGCAATCTTGAGAAAGAAGAACAAAGTAGGAGGGATCACAATACCAGATATAAAGCTATATTACAAAGCCACTGTTCTCAAAACAGCCTGGTACTGGCACAAGAACAGACATAAAGACCAATGGAACAGAACAGAGAACCCAGGAATAGACCCAAGGAATTATGCTCAATTAATATTTGACAAAGGAGGCAAGAGCATACAATGGAGTCAAGACAGTCTCTTCAATAAATGGTATTGGGGAAATTGGACATTTACATGCAAAAAAATGAAACTAGACCACCAACTGAACACCATACACAAAAATAAACTCAAAGTGGATAAAGGACTTAAACGTAAGATGGGAAACCATAAAAATATTATAAGAATTCACAGGTAGCAAAATATCAGATATATGTCATAGCAATATCTTTACTGATACAGCTCGTAGGACAATAAAAACTAAGAAGAAAATAAACAAATGGGAATACATCAAAATAAAAAGCTCCTGCACAGCAAAAGAAACTATCAACAAAACAACAAGAAAGCCCACTGCATGGGAGAACATATTTGCCAATCTTATCTCTGATAAGGGTTTAATCTCCAATATTTATGGGGAACTCATAGAACTTAACAAAAGGAAGATAAACAAACCAATCAAAAAATGGGCAAAGAACCTAAATAGACACTTTTTAAAAGTGGACATACAGAAGGTGAAGAGACATATGAAAACATGCTCAAAGTCACTAATAATCTGAGAGCTGTAAATCAAAATGACAATGAGGTACCAACTCATACCTGTCAGAATGACTATCATCAACAAATCAACAAATGACAAGTGCTGGCAAGGATGTGGAGAAAAAGGAACCCTCGTGTACTGCTGGTGGGAATGCAGACTGGTGCAGCCACTGTGCAAAACAGTATAGAATTTCCTCAAAAAATTAAAAATGGAACTCCTAGTTGACCCAGTAATCCCACTTCTAGGAATATATCCAAAGAAATCAAAAAGGATATATGCACCCCCATGTTCATAGCAGCACAATTTTACAATAGCTAAGATTTGGAAACAGTCTAAGTGCCCATCAGCAGATGAGTGGATTAGAAAACTGTGATACATCTACACGATGGAATACTACACTGCTGTAAAAAAAGAAGGAACTCTTACCATTTGCAACGTCATGGATGGAACTGGAGAGCATTATTCTAAGTGAAATAAGCCAGTTGGAGAAAGATAAATATCACATGATCTCACTCATTTGTGGACTACAATGAACAACATAAACAAAAATAGATCTGGAGACATAGAAGCATAAACAGACCTTCAAACTTCAGAGGGAAGGGACAGGGGGGAGGGGGTAAGAGATCAACCAAAGGACTTGTATGCATGCATATAAGAATAACCCATGGACACAGACAGTAGGGGGGTGAGGGCATGTGGTGGGGGGTGGGAACAGCCGGGGAGAGGTCAATGGGGGAAAAAGGAGACATATGTAATACTTTGAACAATAAATAATTTAAATTTTTAATAATGTATCAAAGGACACCCATTGTTTTTCATGTCTTAACCACCATGAATAATGCTGCGATGAACATTGGGGTTGGTAAGTCTTTACAAATAAATGTTTTCATATCTGGGGGTTATATATATCCAGAAGAGTGGGTGCTGGGTCATATGAAACTCTAATAATTTTTTGAGAAACATTCATACTGTTTTCTATAGTGGTCTTCCAGGTTACATTCCTATCAGCAGTGAATGAGGGCTCCTTTTTCTCCACAACCTCTCCAACACTTGTCATTACTTGTCTTGTTGATAATAGGCATTCTAACAGGTGTGAGGTGGTATCTCATTGTAGTTTTGATATGCATTTCTCCAGTAGTTAGAGAATTTGAGTATCTTTTCATATATCTTCTTGAGAGAAATGTTTGTTCAGGTCCTCTGCCCATTTTCATTGCATTGTTTGTTTGTTGTTGAGTTGTATGAGTTCTTTGTATATTTTGGATATTATCCCCTTGTTGAAGCGGTTGTTTGCAAATATCATCTCCCATTCAGTTGGTTGACATTTTGTGTTGTTGTTTTCTTTTGCTGTGCAAAAGCCTTTTAGTTTGATATAATTCCATTCATTTATTTTTGCCTTCACTTCCCTTGCCTTTCAGAGTTAAATTCTTAAAATGTTCTCCACAAGATCCATAAGTTTATTATCTATGTTTTCTTTCATGCAATTTACTGTTTCAGATCTTATATCTCAGCATTTGATCTATTTTGAATTAATTTTTGTACATGGGGACAAATAACAGTCTATTTCCATTCCAATTTTCCCAGCACCATTTAATGAAGTGGCTTTCTTTTCTTCATATTATGTTTTTGGCTCTTTTATCAAAAATTATTTGCCCATACACTGTTATCCTATATAATCAAAGCCTAATATGCTGTGTATGGTTGTCCGTTCAACCAATCAAAGGGTAATATGCTAAGGCCACTCAAATGCTCGCTATGATGTGCACTGACCACCAGGGGGCAGACAGTCAACTGGTTGACCAGTTGCTATGATGTGCACTGACCACCAGGGGGCAGATGCTTTGATCGTAGGTTAGCTTGCTGCTGGGGTCCGGCAGATCGGCACTGAGCAAGATGGGCCAAACACACCCTGGAGCCTTCCTGTGGTCCTTCCCTGGCTGGCCAACCTCTCGTGTCCTTCCTCCGACTCTGACTATGCACCAGTGGGGTCCCTAGGCCTGGCCTGCACCCTCTAGCAATCCAGGACCCCTCAGGGGATGTTGGAGAGCCGGTTTTGGCCTGATCCCGCAAGCCAGGCCAAGGGACCCCACTGGTGCACAAATTTGTGCACTGGGCCTCCAGTCATGATATAGAACAGTTCCAATGCTCCCCTCCAAATTCCCCCATTCCTGATAGTCAACTCATCTCCACTCCCAGCTTCTAGCAAATTTGGATCTGTTTTTTCCCCTATTATTTTCTTTTTTCCAGAGTATCGTAAAAGTAAAATCATCATAGAGTATGTGTTGTTTTTTTTTCACTTAGCAACATACATTTGAGATTTATCCTTACTGCTGCATATATGATAGTCTGTTCCTTTTTATTGCCTAGCTTTATTATTCCATTGTATTAATTGATATACTTGCATTTGATTATTCATTCACAGTTGAAAGCTATCTGAGTTGTTTCCAGTTTGTGGCAATGATAAATAAAGCTATTACAAGTGTTTACATCTCATTTTTTAATGAACATACACTTTTATTTTTTTGTTAATTACCGCCCGAGGATATTTTTTTTTCCATTGCTATTCAGAGAGGGTGGACAAGAAGGAAGGAGGGGAATAGAGACAGAGGAGAGAGAGAAAAAAACATGATGTGAGAGACACCCATCAATTGGTTGCCTCCTGCACATACCCCAACCAGAGCCAAGGTTGGAACCTACAACCCGGGTACATGCGCTTGACACTCTAATGACATGACCATGGCTAATGAACATACATTTATTTTTATCTTGGATAAGTAACTAGAAGTAGACAACTGAATCCTATAGTAAGTGCAGATTTAACTTTGTAGAAACCTGTTATCTTGTTTTTTCAAGTAGCTGTGCCATTTTCCATTCGACCAGCAATATTTGAGAGTTCTAGTTGTTCAACATTCTTGTACTTAAGTATTGTCAGTATTTTTTAAAAAACTAGACATTCTAATAAGTGTGTAGATGTACCTAATTATGGTTTTAATTTCAATTTTTCTCTAGTGACTATGTTGAGTATCTTCTCATATTAGCCAACCATATATCTTCCTTGATGACATGCCTGTTCAAACACATTACCCAATTTTTAATCAGGTTGTTTTCTTATTATTGACTTTGGAGAGTTATTTATGTGTTCTGGATATGAGACCTTTATCAGCTATGTGTTTTACAATTATTTTCTCCCAGTCAATTTGTCTTTTTATTTTCTTAACAGTGTTTTTCAAAGAGTTAGTCTCTACCACCCTTTTATTAAACTACAATTTTAGTCTATCCTTTTTCAGTTTCTAAGCTCTCAGGTTTACAATTCGCACCAATTCCTAATGAGCAAATTATAATATTTTGGAATCTTATGGGGATAGAAGATAGCCAACTTTAAAGGCAGCATGCTTCTATATACGATTTATTTGAATACTGTAACAATCAGGAATTCTCTTGGCTGAAAGTAGCAAAAAGTCAAACTTTAGTGGCTTAAACATATAGAACTATTTTTGTTGTTGTTGTTGCAAGTTGAGAGAAATGCAGCTGCTTGCCAGGATTCATTATATTTACACTTAGGACAAGAAGTAGAGAAGGGAAAAGAACAGAACTTGTACCAAGAGAGCAAAACTTTCCCAGAAGTCTCTCCGCTACTTTCAGTTGAATTCTCATTGGACAGAACTGGGTCATAGAGCCAGGCAACGCTCAGCAGAGCCGGTTGGGTTAGGAGGGCATACCTAGTGTCTTCCTCACACAGCAACTTTTATTTATTTATTTTATTTAATATATTTTTATTTCAGAGAAGGGAGAGGGAGAGAGAGAGAGAGAGAGAGAGAGAGATAGAAACATCAATGATGAGAGAGAACTTTTAATCTGCTGCCTCCTGCATGCCCCATACTGGGGACTGAGCCTGCAACCCAGGCATGTGGCCTGACCAGGAATCGAACCAGTGACCTCTTGGTTCATGGGTCGATGCTCAACCACTGAGCCACACCAGCCAGCCAATCAATTCTTCTTACAAAGTGTGGATGAACTTCATGTCCTAGGAGATTTCTTCCCAAAAGATCAGGGCCAAATAATGTAGAAAACATTAAATAATAATAATAATTACCACAATTATATTAATGTAAGGCTTAAACATATATCGATTAGTCAGCATAACCTTTATGCTTTCTTCAACATCATTCTGCATCCAGATTCTACTCCCATTCTTACTATTTCATCTAAAAATGAATGGTAACTTGAGCCCATAGTTGGTATGTTGCTCTGTGTTACTAGTTTTAAGGACCTCTTACTTTACTTGTCTTTGTTCTGAATACTTTTTTGTCTATGAATTCTGTGTGTGTCAAGAACAGTAACATACCTACCAACATGCAAAGAAAAGATAGTTATCCTGGTTTTGTGGAATATTGATTTGGAAAACTATTTTGAAAGTGTTACATAAATTCAAAAGTATATTTTTATCACATATTTTACAGATAGAGCTATATATAATGGTAAAATATCTTTACCAACAAAGTAATTTGTATAATATATAGAAGAAAAATAAATATGTGTTTCTATGTTTGATAAACATGGTCAGCCAAATTTAAAACCTATGAATAAAAGTGATTGCCTTGTCTGCCCCAAACTCCATCCTTTACCCCTTAGCTCCTGCCCCCCCGTCCCCCGCCAAAAAAAAAATAAGAAGGATTTTTGGCCCAAGGCATCAGGATAATTGATTCAGATCTATTTCACTTTGTGATAGGGAACTTTTGTATTGCAATGAAAATGTATCATATTGTCTGCAATGAAAGAATTAATATTCTTAATGTTCTTACACATTCTTTTTTTATGTGAACATTTTAGGTGTATCAATATATGCATGAAACGATAACTGTTAATGGCTGTCCCGAATTCCGTGCCAGGGCCACAGCAAAGGTAAGGCTTGAGTAACTTTAAAAATATACTTAACCACAGTGATCTAGTAATTGATTGTGCGCGTGTGTGTTTCAGGTATTCTCGTGTGTACACTGTAAGAGAATTTAGACATCAGTGGCAGCCCAGAGTCTAGAACCAGTACTACTTCCCAGGTAAAAATCCTAATGGAAAATTGAACGTTTCTGCTGCTTCTGTAGCTTAAGAAAGGAGAATGATTTCATTAAACTCACTAAATGTCCATTTGGCACAAGCAAATCTACTCACTCATTGTATGAAATACTACTTGGTTTTCTAACACATTCCTCTAATCCAAAAAAACCTGTTCCCTATTCAGTGCAAGAAGATTTATTTGAACATGTCTAAAGGTCTGACTTAAGTTAATCATTGAGAGAACTCACCTGATACCCAACAATGTAGGATCCGTCCATGTATTCAGCTGGGCAGTGGGTAGCTGAAAGAATGTGATGCTGACCTAAAGGGAAGACCTGTCACCTTTTGTGGTAGTGACCACATTTGCTCTGTAAAAACTTAAATCCAGATACTACAGAGGCCCTACTAATGGAAATGTTCCAGCAATAGGATCAGGAAATTATCTGGAAAATAGACCATTAGGAAATGATAGTTAAAAACTAAAATCTCTAATGCAGTTCTTATTTTACAAATACAAAAATATTATAATACATACACACTTGCTTTTTAAAAGCTTTTCTGTTTTTAATAGTGTATAAGAAGTAAGAACTGGTGAAAACAATTAGAAGTTTTCATTTAAATTTTTTTGTGTGTTACATCATCTCTTGTTTGATTTCCTCCTATAACTGAACACTATAGATTTGCCAGTGTGTTTGTTTATTTTTGACCCAAACCAAAAGAGGATACTGTTATCATTACATCATGCTTTGCTTGTACTGAAGTGGAACACACACAGAAAAAATGATCCCTCCATGGTTTAATTAAGAGGAAAGTGAATTATGTAGCGTTTTACCATTCTCATTTCTTATTCATGTAGAACAGCAGGATAGCAGCATAATGTTGCAATAGCACAATATTTTCTGGTTGTTTCTGGGCTGTCTGCATTGCATCCATGTCAGCCATTAAATCTATGCATGACGACAAGGTTTGCATGAGCAAATGCATGGAGCTGAAAACAAGCCATTATTTCCATATCATTCACTATCTTTCACTAAATGCAGACAGTAGCATAATGCTGAATTGATGTGATAATGCTGTGTGTGGAAAAGAATGTACAGTAGTTGCAAATCAATATTTTTATAGTGTTGAGTGAATCACTTTATAGTAGGCATTGAATCAACTGTGCTTAAGAAAGGTTAATGGAGGTGGAAAATAAGCAGGCAGAGAATATTTTCTTGATAGAAACTACATCATTGCTTTAATTTTATTTCAATGAGGTGTCAGGACTAATGGTAAGTTGTTTCCTTCAACTTATTTTTAAAAATTAATAGTAATGAATTTTAAAATATAATAATATCCATATTATATGATATTTTTACAGCTAGGTATAAAACCATAGACCAGTGGTCAGCAAACTGCGGCTCACAAGCCACATGCGGCTCTTTGGCCACTAGAGTGTGGCCACGAAGTTTCAATCGCACTGTACGTGCACGCCCGCATGTGGTATTTTGTGGAAGAGCCACACTCAAGGGGCTGCAGTTTGCCGACCACTGCCATAGAATTTTCATTGTGCCTACATTGCTACAGTAGTTGAAATATTAATGTAAAATGTCAGGGGGAAAGAAGACCTCTGTGCCAGAGAAGAGGACCTCTAAAAATAATCCTATATAATAAAAGGCTAATATGCAAATCGACCAAATGGCAGAATGACCAGTCACTATGATGTGCACTGACCACCAAGGGGCAGATGCTCAATGCAAGAACTTCCCCCTGGTGGTCAGTGGACTCCTACAGGGAGAGCGCCACTCAGTGAGAAGCCAGGCTCAAGGCTGGTGAGTGCAGTGATGGTGGTGGGAGCCTCTTTCACCTCCGTGGCAGTGCTAAGGATGTCCGACTGATGGCTTAGGCCCGCTCCCTGCAGGTCTAAGCCATCAGTCGGACATCCCCTGAGGGCTCCTGGACTGCGAGAGGGCATAGGCTGTGCTGAGGGGACCCCCTCCCCCGAGTGCACAAATTGCTTTCACTGAGCCTCTAGTATGAAATATTGATGTGAAATAATAATCTGTTTGAATCTATTATTTCATTATAGCTTTTATTTTTTTTTAGATATCCCCCCAAAAAACACAAAAACACCAAATTTGCTAAGATAAAATTATAGACATATTTACCAGCTTTATACATATAAGTGTTCCTCAGTGTATTGAACAAATATTTATGAAGATTTGTGTGCCAGCACCAGCTTAGACTGTGTGTCATACAAAGAAGTGTAAGCCACAAACTCTGCCCTTCAGGTGCCCATAGTCACCATACATACATAATTATAGTATATGTGCCATACTTAGGTAGCATATGGGCCAATCCTATTTTGAGTGCAAGAATAGGAGGAATTCCATATGAGGTAATTGGGAAAGATATTTCTGTAGAAGGGAAATTATTATCATTATGGATAATGTCTAGAAAGCTCGAAATAGCTGAACTTGGCTTTACCAAGGGAAAGGAATCATAAATGACATCTATATGAAGAATACCCCTCCATTTTGTGCTCTTTCCTTCACAGGAAAAATGCTATGAAAATATGAGGAGTTGCCTGACCTCCCCACTGCAAAGCATAGGATTAGCCTTCCTTCCCTCCTTCTACTACCAAATTACCATCTTGTCTTTCAGGCAACAGTTGCAGCTTTTGCTGCTAGTGAAGGCCACTCCCACCCTCGGGTAGTCGAACTGCCAAAGACTGATGAAGGCCTTGGTTTTAACGTGATGGGAGGAAAGGAGCAAAATTCTCCCATTTATATCTCTCGCATCATTCCTGGAGGGGTGGCCGAAAGACACGGAGGCCTCAAAAGAGGAGACCAGCTGCTCTCAGTGAATGGAGTGGTATGTTCATAACATAACCAGAAGTTTTCTCCTTAAGCACATTCTCTCTCCCCTTACCCCCTGCCCCTGCTGTTACTGAAGTTAGTGTTGATACCCTGGAACAAATCATAATTTTGTGTCCAATCGGCTTTCTAAGCGTTGATGGATATTAAACTAGCAAAAACAGTAATTTTACAGTTTTTATGTCTCATTTCATCTTGTCCAGATGTGATCATCCCAACTGGTAGAATTTCTCCCATATTTACTTTAATTGAATTAATGGTTAGAAGAACATAATAATTTCTAGGCACTCTTTATTCAATTTACTATAAACAAATACATTTAAAAAATAAACATAAAACTCTTCACCCTATATATTTTATTTTAATTAAAGAGGAAGGATAATTTTCATATACATAATAATATATATGGAAAATGGCAATGCACAGGTAATTCTTTAAGCCAAGTGTGCAGCAATAGTATAATAAAAATACGTCAGCTTCCGAATGTTTGATTATATTATCTATTATTTCATATATTTATTTATTTATTTTCACATGAAGTTGGAATAAACTAAAGTAAGTAACATTTTAAAGTAAAAGCAGGAACATACATTTTTTCCATAACCTCTTATTCTTTGGATGCCATCACTTCCACATGTAATAATGAGTTGCCAAAGAAATAGCTTACTCTAAAATGAATAATTTTATCCCCATAACTTCTACCTACACCAAAAACAAATAACCTAAAAGTACACATTTCAGAAGTATAAATAGGAACATGTCAATGGTTACCTTTCTATTAATCTAAGATCTTTTTCTTAAGAATTTAAGATTTTAATAAATAAAATAGATTTGTGTGCTTTTTTGTGGACAGATGATTTCTGCTTAGGCTACCTAAAATAAAATTCATTTTAAAATGTAATATTTTATTGGTAACTATGGAGAAAATTTTTCTGTACTTATCTTGTGTTTTATTTCTTTTTTATTTTTAGCCTGACTAGTAGTTTTATAGAACCCCAAACCATTCAACTCTGCTGCTCTCTGATGTGCTTCAAAATCATCAACCCATGAATATTTTATGTCATTTCAGCATTTGAATTCTAAAATTACCATTTCATTTACTTTTCTCTATGTAACAATGCTTTGAGATGAGCTTTTTATTGACCTGTAGATAACTGTGACTTTTTCAAAGCTTGTTTCAACTGATAATTTTAGAGTCAAACTCTAGTAGACTACTCGAGAGCTTGGTCATGTAATTATGTCACAAAGTAATTAATCTGTGCCTCAGTGTATAAATTTATAATTTCTCTGAATATATTGAGTAGATAAAAAGAAAGTATAGATTTTAAAACATGAAAAGTACAAAAGGGGACCAAAAATATATTAGTAATAACTGTAATTATATAAAGCAATAATAAATACATATGAAATCACTTTAATAGGTAGTTGACTTTTAACTATCAGTCAAGGTGAGCTAAAAAGTCCTTATTTAACCCATACAATTGCAGTAAACACATCTGTAGGCTTTTAATAATTATTCATCCATTTCTGGCAATGACCAGGTGGGAGGCTTTAAATGGTGGTGGTGGGTGAGGGGATTGGAGAAATGAAATCAGACACATAAGACTCTACCACCCAAAATCTATATGATTAAATTAATGTCCCCTAAACTTCAATTTCCTAATATGGATAAGGGGAGTAGTGACTTGAAGGGTGCTGATGAAGATTAAAATAAGTCTGTTGTGAGGTGTCCAGTGATCATTTGGTCACACACATCTTTGATAGATAAGGGTGGTTACTAACGCAGGTTGAAGCACGTTAGCAATTCTCCTATTATCATCCTAATGCTAATTATGTTAAAAGTAAGCCTTAAACCAACTTCTGCTAAACTTACAGGCATATTTTAGCAAACATTTATTAGCAAAAAAAGCCTAATAGATTCATGCAACCTCTTCCGTAAGTTTGGTGAAATCGTAGGAAGGTTTATGCCACTAATTTTGCCAATGAGAGAATGCACTTCTGCCTTATTTTTGCTAATAAGCAAAACATTATTTGTTCATTGAAATAGGTAAAACAAATGCTTTTATAGTAGCCAACCTCTAAAGTGTTGCCTTTCTGATATAATGCTTTCTGACCACCTTGGATTGGTTAAAAAAGCTTCTAAATTTAGAGTTTAAGATATTGCACTTCCATATAATCAAGCCATATATTATAAATGATCTATTTTAAAATATTTAAAAGTAAGTTGTATACATTTTAACAGTGTCTAATATTTATCAGATGTTCATCAAGAGCTAGTTTTCCTTCTGTCAATGCAAAACTGCACGGCCCAGTGGGCTTTCCATAGTCACACAAAGAGTGGTTAATCCAAGGCAAAGTTCCATTTAGCATGCTTGTTAATGAGTCACTAATTTCACTAATGAGAATGCACTTCTGCCATATTTTTGTTAATAACACCAATCCAGGAGTCTTTTTAATATAAATAATTCCAGTCAAACAGAAATATTTAATGAAAAAAATTTACTCTGTATTGAAAGGGCCAAAGAAGAAAAAGAGAGAAAATATTAGCAAATGGTCAAATTATTACTATTTACACTTAAAATAAAGAACCATTTGGGGAAATTAATATGGAAGATTTTCAGAACATGCCATTCTAAACTGAGAGCACATTCTGGAACAGCATGATTTGTTGGGCTGACGCAAACCTTAACCGCTTCAGGACCCTAGGGGAAATTTCCTGACGCCCTACTTAGAAAGTAAAGAAATTATTCCATAGATCTTTAAACATCTGAAAAGATAAAGCATCTTAGAAGTCAAAAAGAAGGAAACTCATACCAGCTCAGCTTTCATTAGGAGAATTTTTTTTTACTATCCCTGAGCTCCAAACGAAATTTCCTATGAGACTTTTACTAATGAGACATTGAATCATCTAATGCATTTTTATAGAAAATGCAGAGGCCTTTTGTGTATGGCTGCTGCTAAAGTCAACTCTCAGTAAAAACTTAGAGCTGAATTCTCAATAAAAATTTAACATTAACAGGAAGTGAAAATGTTACAGATAGAATTTATAGCTACTTAATTATCTCCTGTTCACCCTTTTATGCCCAAGTATTTCATCAACAATTTTGAGAAAAGACTAAAGGATTTTTTATAAAGGCAACAGCTGAGGTGGAGCTAGTAAATACATTTAGTGATAGAGTCCAGATATAAAAAAATCTCAATAGCATGGCACAGTAGGCCTAATTGATTAAGAATCTACATGAAGTCCTGCTTCTACTCCCAGAAAACTAGCTACCTATGTGCAGAATTAAGGAGAAATGGCTAAACATCATAACCTGGAAAAAAAGACAAAATGCCTGGGGTATTTTCATTGATTTTAAGAAAAATATGAGGCAAGATGGGAAAAACAAAAACATGTTAATGTGATTGTAGGGGCCATGACTAAAAATATTGTGCACAGATATGAGATATTACTCCAGCTCTTGAACATGCTGTTCAGCTCATAGCTCATTGTGCTACCCAATCCTGGTTCCATGCTTATGAAGAACAGTAAGCTAGTTCAGAAATGGGCAGTCCTGCATATGATGAACATGTAAAAGAAGGACTTAAGCTGTTTAGGATAGAGAAGAAAACATTAAGGGAGTGATGGCTGTCTTCAGGCTTACTCTACCGTGTGAGGCACCAGATGGCAGAGCCAAGGCCAGTGGGTAAGTCACAAGGAAGGCAGATTTCAGCTTATTAGAACAGAGCTTTTAGACACTTAGAGCTCTATAAATATGGAAAGACTGAATCATAAAATAGTATGTGTCCATTTGATGTTTTATTCAGAGATTAGAAGACCACTGGCAAGAATATTTCAAAATTTGTGCACTGTGTGGAGCTAGAACAGTTGGCCCAAAGTCCATTCTAACCCTGTGACTCTGATTCTGTGTCTTCAGATGAGATTTTGTCGATACTGCCATATATTCCTACACATACGCACACATTCACACATCTCCTTATACAGGTAAGCAGGCTTCACCTAGTTTCTATGCACACAACTGAGAAATTTTTCCTAAACAGAAAATAGAAAGGGTATAAATATACTACAGTATAATACCTATTATATTTTTTATTTACTTAGTACTCTAAAGGGAGAAAGCCTAAAAGAATCAACCTGCATATGATATCGTACTGGCACTGAGGGAAAAAGGGCAGGTGGGAAGCAGGAAACAGAGGACCAAAAGATAAAATAAAATCACAAGAACTTTAAAAATATATCATAGAGAAAGGAGGCCTTCATTAGCATCTGAAATCCAAGCACCATTGGTAGGAAAATTGCAGTTAAATTCACCCAGCTCTGTAGTTAATCCTAAATAAAGCCATCGATACAGTGTATGCACAGTGCTAATTGATTTTTAAGCATAACAGATGAATGAGCAAAAATTTAGGAATGGAACAGAATAAATTGTTTTCCTGGAATCTGGCCTTTTTCCATTTTATAAATATCTATGCCAAGTTAAGAGTGAGTACTCACAGCTCAAATTATTTATGCAGGAAGACTGTCAGGTGTGGAATGAGGATGGAAAAAAAAACTTAGAACTCTGGATTTGAGTGCTATGAAGCTGCAACACATCAAGAGGAAATGTGTATGACAAATCTTATTTCTCTTTTATCTAAACAAAGAGAAAAACACAAATCATGTTTTTTAAATTTCTCTGAAATACTGTAAGATTTCTGTGAAAATGTAAGCTCCATTTTAAAATGCCTGCAGTAATTTTTTTGTTCATTGCCTTGTCTTTAGTCTTAGAACAGTCCCTGATTGTAGTGGAAGCGCCATGTGCATTTTTTTTAAACTCATGGCACCACTGTAAGCACTTTACATAATGAATTTATGACTCCCCCATAATGATCTTTTGTGGTAGGTGCTATTATTGGCTCTCTCATTTTACAGATGAGGAAACTGAGGAAGAGAGAGACCAAGTAACTTGTCCTAGGTCACACAGCTTCTGAATGACAGCTGGAAATTCTAACCCTGGCAGTCTGGTCTTATTCATAATAATTGAAGGGTAAATAAGTATCTTAGTCACTGCTAAATTCGTATTTTCATATATGGTATAGAAAAGATCAGGGTGTCTTCATCTCTATGGGGTTGCATAAGAGCATTTTTGGTGGGGAGAGGGTCTATTGTTTTTCTCAAATTCTCATAAGAGGCTATGACCTTTAAAAAGTTGAGAACTAGTCTTAAAAATAGTCACATCTTGAGAAAAGGAGATTACTCGAATCCAAATGGCTCAGAATAAGGAGAGGGCATGACGATTGAATTGTTCCATACCTGCCTAAGTCATCACTCCACTTTGTGCCAGGACCGAGAGTGTGGCCTGAACAGCCAGGTAGCACACCCACTCTCCAGGTCCGCTTGACTTAGAGGGGAGCACAGGCAGGCATAAAGAGGGGGAAGGCAGAGCCTCAGCCCTGGGCTGCCCCAGAGGCCTGGGTTGAGCACACCCACCTCAGTTCTAGGCTAAGGCCTCAAGTAGCGCAATTCTCCTCACATTCTCTCTCTGCCTAGGAGTCATTTCCAGATTCTTTACCCTTTTTTTGGCATCTGAGTGGGAGATTTGGGGGTTATAATTAAATAGAAGTGAAGACTGGAATTTCAGGTAAATGTTGAACATTTTTGTTCATTGAATGGCATCATGTGATACTCCATTCACAATTGTGAAGGAGCCAGGACAAGTACAATTAGGTTGTTTTATTTCATTCACCTTTGGAATGGCACAAACAAGGCAGCGTAATCCAGTATATTTTGCAACACTAAGCAGGTGGTATTGAGTCCCCTTCATTCTGGGTTGGCTCATGACAGGAGTCCTTTTCATTTAAAAAGTGGAACAGGGAGAGATTGTGCTATCCGAAAAGAACAAGTAACACGAGCTCACCGGCCAAAAGTGCTACATTCTCACCCTGTGATTTCAGCAGCAGGAATGAGCACCAGGTATATTACTTCTCAGATTAGCTCTCAGACACTGTTAGACCAACTTGAGCTCTGAGCAATACCCTGAGATTGTGTTGATAAAATTGATTGAAAATGTATCAGTGTAAGAACACACTCACATCTAGCCAGTGTAAAAGGACAAATCTCTAGATGCTAGAGAGCATTCCCGCACATGGGGTCAGACTGGCCTAAATCTCCATTTAGGTTGCTTATAGTAGAGTAGATATTTGATTACTCAATTTAGTTGCTGGTGCAGTCTTTTTCATAGTTATTACCATCATTTTCTTACCATTTGTTGTTTGTGTTTTCCTCATTTTGTGGTATTTTCACAATGTTTTTTGTTCATTCAACAATTATTTGTAGAGCAATTATTATGTGATAGCTGCTGAGCTAAGCCCTGGGTATAGATGGTGAACAAAACAGAAAAGGTTACAACCCTCTTGGAACTTTTTGCCTGGTAGAAGGTAAGAAAATGATGATGGTAATAATAAGTATATGCATATGAGTGTATATGTAACTGGTGATATATCTACCCTGTGTCCCACCCTAAAGAAAATCCCCCCAGTGATTCAGTTCAGTTCTACATTGGTCAAAGTAATGGGATTTTTACTCCTCATGTGTATTAAGTTTCTTATGGCTGTTGTGACAAATTACCACAAACTGGGCTTAAACAATAAAAAACAAATGTCTCTCTCAGCTCCAGAGGTCAGAAATCAGAGTGACCCAAACCCAAGGTGAGCGGGACTGTGCTCCCTCCAAAGGCTCCCGAGAAGACTCCCTTTCTTGCTTCTTCCAGCCACTAGTGGCTGCCTGCGCTCCTCGACTTGTGGCTGCCTCACTCATATCTCTGCTTCCACGGGAGCATTACCTTCTCTTCTGTGTGAAACGTTCCTCATCTTCCCTCTTGTGGGCACCCTTGTGATCGCATTTAGGGCCCACCAAGATAATGCAGAATGATATCCTCAAAAGCCTTAACTTCATCACATCCGCAAAGACGCTTTTTCCATATAAGGCAACAATTATGGTTCCAGGGTATAAGTTTGATGTCTTTGAGGGCCATTGCCCAGCCTTCTAAAATGTGTTTATATCCTAAATCCAGAGGGCGTACAAGTGTCCAGGGGGACCAGTTGTCCACAGTTCCTGGGCGCATGGTTTTCCACTGTAAGGATAGCATGTGCTGAGTATTTCCACCTACTCCAGGTTCTGACAATGCAAGTTCCTTCTTCCCTCCAACTTTGGGTACTTTTATCTTTATAGTCAATGAAGCCCCTTGGCCTCATCTTCTTCCATCCCCCAGCCCCAACCCTGTCTAGTCTTTGGATGGTGAAAATATGAAAACATTTCTTTCTACCTTACAGCTAAAGGCTTTCAACTAATTTTGAGCCTTTTTGTTGTTGTTGTTGTTGTTACAGGTGTGGGCTGAAGGAAGCAATGAGGGAGGGGAAATACACAAAGAATACAAATTTATACCTCAGGATGTAACACTGTCGTATAATTCAATGCTATGACAACTGTTAAAGGGGAAGAAGGAGAAGAAAATAAGGTGTTATGTAAAAGAGTAAGAGGCACTACCATTAACAGTGTTGGGAATGGCCTTTTTATGGGGTGAAGTTTAACCTGAGGCTGGGGGCAAGGAAGAGTCAGTCATTATCAGAAGAAAGATCTTGTGAGAGTGTCCCCAGCTAAGGAAGTTCATGACTTGCCTTGTAGGAGTGGCTGAAGGAAGAACAGAGTGACAGGGCATGGAGAGTCAGATTAAGATAGCTGAAGAGTTGGTTGGGAGTCAGATGAGGCACAGTCATACCACAGTCATATATGTGCTACAAAAATGTCTATTTTCTTTTAAATACAAAAGGAATCTTAGTGTTGTCCAGCAACTCTTAAATCTGGTGATACGTTAAGAATTTCTAATACCTTTATGACAGTTCATTAAGAAATGAAAAAATATTTTTCTCTATTTCAGTAATTATTATTATTATTTCTATATTGAAGTATTTTTATATACTCTAAACCATGTCACTAAGTTCTGACATCTAATAACTTTAGGAGCCATTTTATATTAGTATTAATACGTTCAATAGACATTAGAAAACTTTTTATTGTCAATTGATATTTACAACATTTCAAATAAAACATTGCTTTTATTTGAGTTCTTATAGTTTCTGAGGAATTTAAGATATTCTAACCATAATATGATCAGTTACTTTTTTTAAAAATATATTTTATTGATTTTTTACAGAGAGGAAGGAAGAGAGATAGAGAGTTAGAAACATCGATGAGAGAGAAACATCGATCAGCTGCCTCCTGCACATCTCCCACTGGGGATGTGCCCGCAACCCAGGTACATGCCCTTGACCGGAACCAAACCCGGGACCTTCCAGTCCGCAGGCCGACGCTCTATCCACTGAGCCAAACCGGTTTCGCCTGATCAGTTACTTTTGAGGCTCATTTCATTGTCCATAAAGCAGAAATAACAATACCTTTCACAAAGTGCTACTCTGCAGATTAATTGAGAGAAAGTATGTGAAAGTATCTGCCACTATGGTGGGTACTATTTAAATTACAATATTTGTTCACTGTTATTAATTATTATTATTATTAACTGTTAATATAAATTCCTTTCCTCTAAGGTAGATAATATCCTCCTCCTATCTTATAATTTCACCTGCATATAGACTTCTATTCTCAGCTTAGACTAAGTCAATTCCTCTGCTCTCTGTTTAACTTCAGGAGACAGTAAAGTCCCCCATTGAATATTTTAATTCAGAGGCAGTTGAATCCCACTTATTAGAAAGTATTTACAAGTCCTTGGATTTTTTGGCATCTTTACAATTCCAAACTGATGTAACGACACCCGTTCTATCTATTTTTCCTAACAGGGTAAAAGAAAGAATCAACACTAATAAAAGAGAAAAATGGTAATTGGCATACGACGATACCCTTTTCATTGGGTAATCAGGGCTATATGCAAATTAACTGCCAACTAAGATTGGCAGTTAACTGTCAACAAGATGGCGGTTAATTTGCATATGTAGGCACAATGCAGGGAGGCGAAAGGGAAAGCAGGAAGAAGCCCCCTGACACTGACAGTGATTGGAAACCCAGGGGGGAGCTAAGAGCTGGGGGGCAGGGCAAAGGCGGCCCTGGGGCCGCCTTTGCCCTGCCCCCCAGCCATGATCGGAGAATCAGGTGCCTTTTCCGCCCTGGCCAGTGATAGCAGGAAGTAGGGGTGGAGCCAGCGATGGGAGCTGGGCACGGTCGAAGCTGGCAGTCCCAGGAGCTAGGGGCCCCTTGCCTGGGCCTAAAGCGAAGCCCACGATCGCGGGGCCGCTGCAGCTGCGGGTCCCCGCTGCCCGGGCCGGACGCCTCAGCCAGAGGCGTTAGGCCTGGGCAGGGGCGGAGCCTGCAACCGCGGGGAGCTGGGGGTCCCCTGCCCAGGCCTGACACCTCTGCCGGAGGCCTCAGGCCTGGTCAAGGGGCCGATCTGGTGATTGGTGACCGGAGGGTGATGAGGGTCAACTCCTCTGGCCGAGGCATCAGGCCTGGGCGGGGGGCGGAGCCGGGGATTGGGGGGATATGATGGTCCCCTTGCCCAGGCCTGAAGCCTGGGTCAGAGGCGTCAGGCTTGGGCAGGGGGTGGAGCAAGTGATCAGAGGGAGATGGGGGTCCCCTGCCCAGGCATGATTCCTGGGCCAGAGGCCTCAGGCCTGGGTGGGGGCCAGAGCCAGTGATGGGGGGAGATGGGGGTCCCCTGTCCAAGCCTGACACCTCTGGCGGAGGCGTCAGGCCTGGACAATGGGCCGATCAGGTGATCAGAGGGTGATGGGGGTCTACGCCTCTGGCCGAGGCATCAGGCCTGGGCAAGGGGCAGAGCCAGCAATCGGAGGGGTCTGGGGGTCCCCTGCCCAGGCCTGATGCCTGGGCCAGAGGCATCAGGCCTGGGCTGGGGGCAGAACCAGTGATGGGGGGAAATGAGGGTCCCCTGCCCAGGCCTGACACCTCTGTCATAGGCGTCAGGCCTGGGCAAGGGGCCAATCCTGCGATTGGAGGGTGATGGGGGTCAACGCCTGAGGGCTCCCAGTATGTGAGAGGGGGCAGGCTGGGCTGAGGGACACTCCCCCCCACACACCCAGTGCACGAATTTCGTGCACTGGGCCCCTAGTTAATAAATATAACATTGGCAAAAATAACTTATCTTTTCACAAAACACATTCCTGTGTTTTATTATTAAAGAGCTTTTTTATCACACTCCTAGATGGATCTTTCTATATTTACTATTGTGACAAAGTCTCAATGTACAAAAGCAGGAAATGTAAATACTATAGTAATCATCCTTTTAATGTTGGCTGAGAAATATGTAGTTCATCTCAGGAGAATACAGTGTTTGCCTTTAAATTCTTTGCTAAGTCAAGTCCTGGCATCATTCATGCTTTGTGGAACTTACCAAACCCAGTTACCAGTTACTGTTTTAACCATTGATGGAGAAGCCAATTTCTATTGCCTAAAAGCTATGCTTTATGATTCAGTTGATGCCTAACTTGATTGAGAAGGAACATTCTTCTAATTTATTCAGCGTAGGCCTATAGACTGCCGGCACGCACCTAAAGCAGAGTTAGAATGTTGTTAATTTGCCACAGCTGCGTAAGTATACCTAATGAGATGCAAACCAAGTTAAACCTGAGTGCATACAGTTATTTATAATGGATTTCGATCTCGTCGTCTTCTTGATTTTTCTCAAAGAGAAAAAAAGACTGATACAAAGGGAACTCAAATAATATTTCATAAATTAAGTGTGCTTCCTGGGAGGTTCATGTGAGATGCCCACACTCTAACTCAGCTGTAAGGAGCTGTACCTCAGATGTGGGAAAAGCAGGGAGAGAGTCTTGACAGTTGTGATGGAGAACCTCACCTTTCTTAGTGCAGCCAGAGGGCAAGGCCAGTTTTAAGAAGTTGTATAATACTGATACAGGCTAATATAGCAATTTAAGAATATATATATATATATATATATATATATATATATATATATATATACTCTCTCTCTCTCTCTCTCTCTCTCTCTCTCTCTCTCTCACACACACACACACACACACACACACACAGTATATATACATAGACATAATAAAAAAGATTCAAATGTGTGCCAAGCCAGCTCAGCCAAGGTTTCGAAAGCCTGAGTGAGGGCAGCGAAAGGATGAAGAAATGACAGACAAAGAGAATAAGCTGGGTCTAGGTCAGTGATGGCGAACCTTTTGAGCTCGGCGTGTCAGCATTTTGAAAAACCCTAACTTAACTCTGGTGCCGTGTCACATATAGAAATTTTTTGCTATTTGCAACCATAGTAAAACAAAGACTTATATTTTTGATATTTATTTTATATATTCAAATGCCATTTAACAAAGAAAAATCAACCAAAAAAATGAGTTCGCGTGTCAGAGGTGTCATAAACCTATATGCGTCATAGGTTCGCCATCACTGGCTAGGTAGATCTTCCTGTGCCTGGCTGAGGCCACAGAGAGAGATCTAGAGGCAAACTGAGCCTTTATTTTATAGCCAGGGGTAAACAAGGTAATGGTCACCATAGTTACAATGTTCTTGTGAGTTTCGCTTGTTTTGGTAGCACTTGCTGCACCTCCCACAGCCCATTACCTACGCAGGAAGGATCGAGGGAGCGTCATAAGGTCAAGCCTAATTATGCTAAGAGGGTTGTGCCCTCTAAGCTGAGACTTGTTTGTGGCTTTGCCAACAGGTCAGTCCTAGGCTTAACCCTATAGCCATGCCCTACACAAATGAATAAAAACAACTTATTTAAAAATAATAAAACCTAAATCAAAATTTAAAAAAAGAAGTTGTGTGATATGGCACTTTGAACCACAGGCCTTCCCTCCTTGGTTTTCCCTTTTTTCTCATAGACACAGACTCATTAGTTGGTAATTTTTATCACTGTCGACTTAATTCTAAAATGTAAATTACATTCCATCCCTTCGGTGGCACCTAAACTCTTCTCAAAAGAAGTCATATTTCTACTCATAGGTGTGTGACTATTATCACCAACTGTGTAAATATAGGGGAGCTTAAGTTTTAAGAATGTCCTTTTGAATACAAACCCAGGCAGAGACTTTACCTCCTAGAGTTAAAATATGCATATGTTTTCATTATTTTTTTGAGTTTAAATCACTGCAAAGCTGGTATGCATCAGATTTGATCTCCTAGCACTTGCCTACCCTGGTTCATCACCCAGTACCAGCATCTCAGTTCAGCCTTTTCATTCTGAGCTCATTGCCACATAAGCACTCATCATTATGTATTCAGAAATATAGTAAAATGTGATGTTAGAAAAGTTGAGGATTCTAGACTCTCTCTGAGCTACCTCTGAAAGCCAAGGAAGCATGATGTTGCACTGGATTTGGTTTTGCAAAGGGCTCTCCTTGAAGTAGGAGGATAAAGTTGACTACTGTGTGTCCAGGAGGAGATTGTACAAAAGAGTGGAGATGACCAAGTGGGAATTGTGTCCATCTCAACAGTTCCAGCTAGTTATTGCCATTGGGGAAAGCCTACAGTGTTGTCAGATAATTCAGAATTTAAAAAAAGGAAAACAACACAAAAACATTCTGGTTTTGTAGAGGATATGTAGGATCTTATAGGTTAAATAGTAGTCATCCAGGGAAATGTCAGAGTGAGTGGGTTAGTGCAAAAATACTCCAGGCAATGTGGATAACATGTGCACTAACATATAAGAAACAGCATGATGTGTAACTGATGAGTAAAGCAAGGAGTGGTGGTATTGAGGTTGGAGGGATGGACAGGGCCTCCTGAACCATGAGAAGGAGCCTGGACTTGCCATTTGCAGGTGGTAGGAAATGCCAACAGAACATGGCTTTGTTCTGTCGAGTACCAGCTTGCGGGAGTGTAGAAGTGGAGGAAATCTGAAGGTGGGGAGACTGACTAGGATTCTCTTAGGAGTTTTGGAGGGACGTGGTGAAGGTCTTAACTAGAAGAAGAGGAATTAGGATGGAGAGAAAGGAAGAGATTTGAAAACTATTTTGGAGGTAACAGTGTTATAACCGAGACCTCATGATTGATTGGATGTGAGATAAAGGAAAGGGCACTACCAAGGCAGTCCCAAGTTCCTGGCGTGGATCCCATCTCCTGTTGATACAGGAGAAAAGGAAGTTCAGGTGAGAAAGTGAGGCACTTCATACTCAACAGTTTGTGGTGTCTGTGGGTCATCCAGGTGAAAGTGTACAAGATAGAACGATTTCATTTGGTTTTGGATAAGGGCATAGGTTTTAACTTAGTTTTATGGGTGTTAATTTAAAATGAATTAACTGAGTTCTAGCAAACTGACAGCATTTGAAAGAAGAAAACTTAAGAAAAAAACTTCTACTATGTAAACTTCTCACTAAATTAATAATTTGTCTTAATCAGAGTTTCTTAACTTGGGAACAGCTAATATTTTGAACTGGGTAATTCTTTCTTGAGGAGGCTGTTCTGTGTACTGTAGGACGGTTAGCAGTATACCTGGCCAGTGACACTCCTCACTCCAGGGGTGACCATCAAAAATGTCTCCAGATATTGTCAACTGTCCTCCAGGGGGCAAAAATCATATCTGTTTGAGACCCATCACCTTAAACTAAATTAGCCCAGTTTCATGGAGACTGATACAAACCAAACAGGAGTTGCACTTTTAAAATCTGAATTGTATATATTATACATTACATGGTGTGTGTGTGTGTGTGAATAGGCTGGATTTACAGAATCAGCATGTAGGGAACTCCACAGGTGGACCATTCTGGAAAAGACTTCATCCAAGGCTTGTCCGTGAATTGAGGGGTCTGTGGAGAAGAGCCCTGTAGTTGACCTTAATTAACCGGGATGACAAAGGCAAAGAGATTGCCAGCTCACCACTATTGAATCTTTCGCTGCAGGCAAACAGCGTTTTAAGAATTTCACCTTACAGGCATTAATCAGACTGCCAAAAAAGTAATTAACAATGTGCCATGTGCCTGGCACTGAGGAAGGGACAGTTTAAACAAAACACAGTTCATTAAAGGACTTAGTTTTAGCTAACTCTCCTAGAAACATCAAGTTAAGTTTTTCATAAATAGAGGTGGCTCATTACTCATAATTTGCCCTAGCCTTAGCTTTGGGTGATTTGTAGAAATATTTTACCAGTGTCATAAACAGAAATGTGCTAAGGCCTCACCACTTTTCTCTTCTGCCTCAGCATAGAAGGCAGAGTTTCTGTTTGACCAATTAGGGTCTGTAACGGGAGGCCACAGGGAACTGAGAATTCTCTGAGTTTTACAAATGGGTCTGAAATGAGGTTGGCCACCAGGAAGATGGGGGACAATTGTTCATCCTGAAATTCTCTTTATTTTTGTGTCCATGATCTGTTTAAAGTTTTTAAAGATTCTATTAAATGATCTGTATTTCATTGCCAATCACTGTTAAGTAGTAGAAGAAGCAACTTTAAATATCACTGCCCACGCTATAGCAATTTAGGCAGAGATAATTACCAAAGGAACCCATTGCACACATCTTTTCACATGGGTCCTATTTTATTAATTGGTAGTAGGGATGATGCAAAGCTGTATGATGTTAGTTATCATATCACACATCAATCATTTCATGGTATTGATATGGGCAGCTGTTAGGAATATGACTTCCTCTGGTTGTATTAAATATAATTTTACACATATTTTAAGTGTTCCACAAAGAAGCCCAATCACTTTAAGCCTGTGTGGTCTTTAATAAATGTGTTCATTTTTTAAAGAAAATCATCAAGCATTTAATTATGTGCAACTTTTAGTAGGCATGTTTGATTACCCTGTGAATAAAACAGATCAAATAGAATTGTTATAATTCCTGCGATGCACTTGTAATTATTTGTAGGAATACAGGGACTTGAGTCAGACTTGTAACCTGAACTACCCTTGTTGGATTACTCGACCTAGATCTCCGCATGATTATCTGCTTTTATAGATTAGCTGTGCAGTTATTCCACCAATCCCTTAGTTTGAGAGATATTAAATAGGGCAGTAAGCTGATAAAGTATACATAAATGACCTGTGTCTATATCATGTATGTGTCCAAACAAGTTTAGATAACATTTCCTGGACATAGTCTTCAGATTCACTTATTCATTCAAAGAGTATTTTTTTTTTAATGTTGGCTTTTCTTTTTTAAAAAAATATATTTTATTGATTTTTTACAGAGAGGAAGGGAGAGGGATAGAGAGTTAGAAACATCAATGAAAGAGAAACATCGATCAGCTGCCTCCTGTACACTCCCTACTGGGGATGTGACCGCAACCAAGGTACATGCCCTTGACCAGAATCGAACCTGGGACCCTTGAGTTCACAAGCCGACACTCACTGAGCCAAACCGGTTAGGGCTCAAAGAGTATTTACTAAACATCTATAACATACCAGGCACTATTTGAAGCAGTCAGGATTCTCTGATTGAGAAAAATAAAAGAAAGATTCTTTCATTCATGGAGTCTATATTCCAGTAGGGTAGATAAGCAATAAACAAAACAAATAAGTAAATACATTTAATGTTAGATGGTGGCAACTACTAAAGAAAACATGAGAGAGAGAGAGAGAGAGAGAGAGAGAGAGAGAGAGAGAGAGAGAGAGAGAAATCAGTAGAGTGTAAGGAGGACTGGAAGTGCCAGGGTATGAAAGGAAGTACCTGAGCAGAGTAGCCTAAGTGAGAAGGTGATATTTGAGGAATGGATTAAAGCAGGTAAGGGGGTGAGCCACCTGAGTCTCTCCCTTAAGGAAGAACATTCCACCCAGAGGAAGGAGTCAAAGTCCTTAGATGGAAAAGCTCTGGCAGATTGGAGCAGCAACAAGGAAGCTAGACGTGAGTTAAGTGGTAGTAACCTCTCTTTTTTTTAATTTTTAAAGTTTTTGCTAATTAAATAATTGCAACTTTTAAAAGTATATTTTCTACTTAAATTACATTAAAATGGTATTTTTAAATCTTCACACACTAGGTTTAGAAATAAAGCAGGCAGTCCCCCAAACGTAGTGACAAAATTGATAACAAAAGTAACAGAAAAGCTTTGTGTTGAGAGCTAACAGGCCAGGCATTTGCTAAGCATTCTAAGTGCACTGGACCATTTAATTCTCACACACTAATTCCTTGTCGTTTATGGAGTTGGAAGAGTAATTTGGTAACTTCTCTAAATCTTCGTTTCCACATTGCTAAGAGATGACGTTAGTGGCTACCTTGTTTTTATGATACAACATAGTTCTTAACACATAATGAGTACTAAATAAGTGCTGTAATAATTGCTGCTAGTTCAATTATTAAGGCATCAGTCATTGGTTTAAACAAGAAATCATTGTTTTCTCAGAGAAGTTACAACATAGTTAAGTCACAGATTTGTTGAACAAACATTAACCAACCCATAACACTTAGATATTTATTTATTTACTCATCTTGCAAAATATTATTGGGCCCGGCATTTAGTCACTAGTGAAATAAAAATAAATACTCCTGATTTCAGGCTTATAGTCCTGGGAAGGAAATAGGCAAGGAAGAAGATCATCTTTACAACATAAGTTATTTTATAAATAATGATAAGTATGGGGTTTCCTCAGGGATCAGAGAAGGGGCGTCAACCCCACGATGGGAGGGCCAGAGATGGTTCCTCCTGTGGAGAAAGCTCATAGTCAGGTATGTATTGGGTAGGTGACTGGAGGCGGTGAGGGAGGTGAAAAAGCCATATTAAGAGGAGACAATATTAGAGTCCAGACTCTAGAGAAAATTGCACAGTCTTCTGTTTGGAGAGTTCAGAGTCGGCAGATGAGGCTGAAAATATACGCAGGGGCCAGCTTGTAATGAGGCACATTGAGCTGAAAACTTTGAGCTGTGTCTGAGCAGGACGGGGACTCAGAAGGACTTAAAGCAGGAGAGTGACATGATCAATTTGCATTTTAGGATGATTACTGTGATTGCAATGTGAAGAGTGGTTTAGAAAGGGCCAGAATTAGAGGCAAGGCAACCAATGTTATATCTACCAGAGGGAACGGATCTCATTATGCGGGGAATAGCTGTTTCTTTGTTTGTTACAACACACTTATTTGGGGGAAAGGAAGGAGAGGATCAATAATAACCATAGCAAAGGAGAAATATAAAGCCAACTCATTTCATTTTCAAAAACATTGCTAGGTTGACTGATTTGTAACTCTCTCTGGGATTTCACATCCATCAAGCTCAAAGTCACGGCAGCTTTTCATCGTAGGAGCCATTAGATGAAAAGCAAAAATTTAAACATGCAGTATTTCATAATTCTTTCACCCCATTTCTCAGTCGGACACGATTCCCTGAAAGCCTGGATTTATAGCACTCACACTTAAGCATGAATGATCTACCAGGCCATATCACTGAAATGCTAGCACAGATAAACAAACAACCGAGGAGAAACAGAAAAAAGAAAGTCAGGTTTCAACACATGAAGGATAGCAAGAGAAAAAGCATTCCATCCTGGTTGTTTCAGCAGCATTTTGGTGGCAATCCCTTATCATTGGGGCTTTGAAGAACCTGCAGACCACATTTCTACATTCATAATTTAGGTAATGCAGCCAAAACTCCCTTCATTTCACCTAAATTACTCAGGCAGTTACAGTTACCGTTGATTTTTGCTCAAATCACTTCAAAGCTGTGTCTCAAAGCACTTTTTAAAGAAAATTACCCTTTGCTTCACCTCCTCCAGTTTGTTCTAGGATGGCTTTTCCTCTCATTTTCATTTTCCTCATGATGATGCTGCACTAATGTATTAAAACAAATTATACAAGAAATATGTGACTGTGTGCTTAGGAGATTTGTAAATAATTCCTTGTGAAAGGACTGAAATCAGATTGAAAAGTCCCTTTAACCACTCACCTCTCCTTCCCTCTGCCCCAGTTCCTTCCTCTCCCCCATGAAGAATTGCTCGGATGGTGTGCTTTCATCCAAACATTTTTTCCCTTGCACTCAAGTGCACACGCACACTAGCACACAAACATACAGTTATTTGATTACTTATTACTTTCTAGAGATAAACTTATGGTACCACAGTGGTTAAAAGGCCAGGCTTGGAAACAGAATTTTTACCCCTTAATGGTGTGCCCATTGAAACTTACTGTGCCTCGGTTTCCTCATCTACAAAACTGGAATGATAACATCACATCCCCCACCAGGCTGTTAGGGAGAGTAACTATTCTGATAAATTTAAAGCAGATGAGAGAGTACCTGACAGGAGATACTCGAGGAATGTTGTTATCATTATTATTATTTTAAGTCAGTGGTAAAACAAGTACCCCAATATTTTCATATACTTACTCTGTGACTTGCTTTCTTAGTTAGAAGTACATCTTGGATATTGAGCCCTGTCAGTACTTGGGTTTTGCAATCTGCTGTATAGTATTCCATAGTATGTGGATACCATAGTTAATTTAAACATTCTCCTATTGATAGATATTTAGCTTGTTACCCGATTGGTTTCTTGTTATTGTGAACACTGCTTCAATGAAAATCTTTACGTGTATGAACAACTGTTTTGGGGGGTGAATACTGATATGTGGTAAGCCAGGTTAAGAGGATATGGGCATAAATTCTTTTAACAGATACTGCCAAATTGACCTCCAATTTATAGTTCCATATTGTATGATAATATTCATCTCACCAAATCCTTGGCAATGCATTACCATTTTTTAAAAGTAAGTGACTCATTTTTATCCCATTCTGGTTTTAATTTGTGTCTCCCTAACTTGAATGGTAAAGTTGAGCCTCTTTCACCTGAAGACTTTGTGAGAGGGAACTAGTGATACAAAATTCTGGCAGGAATGGCCAGGCATGTACAGTACTGAAAAACAACAACAACAAAAAACTCTAGTGTGATTTGAATACAAATAAGTAAGTCTTAGAAAATGAAGTTGGAAAGGCAGGTTGGGAGTAGAGAGTGAAGGTCTTTGTAGGCCATTGTAAGGTATTAGCACTTGATTTGGGCAGGAAAATGACATAAGCGAGAATATGTGCTATTTGGAATGGACTTTGAGTGATGAGGGAGGTTTACTAAGAAAAGAGAACGGAGAAAGGATCTTCTAGGCTAAGGGAATAAAACTGAGAAATTATGGCTCCGGCCCGGTGGCTCAGTTCATTGGAGCACCTTCCATATACCACAAAGGTTGCAGGTTAAATTCCCATTCAGGGCACATACTTAGGTTGTGGGTTCAATCCTGGTTAGGGTGTTTAGGGGAGACAACCAATCTATTCTCTCTCTCTCTCTCTCTCTCTCTCTCTCTCTCTCTCTCTCTCTCTCTCTCTCTGCCTGTCTTTCTCTCCCCCCTTTCTCTCTCCAGGATTAAAAAAAAAACAACAAATAAAAAATAATGGGCCCTAACCGGTTTGGCTCATTGGATAGAGCGTCGGTCTGCAGACTCAAGGGTCCTGGGTTCGATTCCGGTCAAGGGCATGTACCTTGGTTGCGGGCACATACCCAGTGGGAAGTGTGCAGGAGGCAGCTGATCTATGTTTCTCTCTCATCGATGTTTCTAACTCTCTATCCCTCTCCCTTCCTCTCTGTAAAAATCAATAAAAAAAAAATAATGGAAACATGAAGATAGGTGGTAAAATCAAAAGCATGGTGTTGCTCATATATTGAAGATAAATATAAAACACAGAATTGGATCTGCCTCTTTAAGGAAGTGCTTTGCATGCTATAGGACAATTTAATTTTCATTTCTGGAAAATGAAGGATAATTCATGGGGTGCCTGCATTTACTGGGTGCATTCTGTGAGCCAGATTTAGTCTTGGCGTTTTACATTAGGATTTCATTAAAGCTTAAAGGACATCTTCAAAGAAAATGTTACCCCACTGTTGTATGCGTGGTAACACGTTCAGGGAGATGGAATAACTTGTCCTTAATCATACAGTTGGTAACCTTTGGGCCTATGCCTCAAAGCCAGCTCTCCCTGAATTAGTAAGTAAATGCTGGGAGAGTACTATGCACTGTGCTGGATCCCGGGGAGAAACAACCAAGGCAGCACAGTCCTGCCCTCAAGGACAGAGCCCACCACAGCTGTGTTCTTTCTGCTCTTCACTGGTTTATAAACCAGAGCTTGGAAAGACCAAGCAACTCAGACCAAAATCTGGAGAAGAGTCTAGACAAGAGAGAAGCTAAAGGTAATTTTATAATCCAGACAAGAAATTGCAAGGATGAGATGGTAAATGGGGAATAACTATTAACCTGCATTATGGCAATTTGGCAGTTTATTGAGGGGAGAATTAAAGATGTCCTCAGGGTGTTAAGTTGGGGTGGCTGCATGGCTAGTGATAGCAGGAGCCTGAGAAAAGGGGAGACAAGAATCTTTGGAGGTTGGATCCAGTTAGAGCATTTAAAATAAGTAAGTTTTATTTAGTAGACCTACCTGAAATTCTTAGCATAAGTCACTGGTGACAAATTCCAAGAATATTCTGTGGGTGTGCTTTTAATTTGAAAAGTCATTTATATGCAGAGACAGAGAGATATTGGACAGTAAGCCTGACTTGATTTTTTTTTTTTTTTTTTACTTTCCACTTCTCCTGTGAGAAGGCATCTGCGATGTTGAGTCTCTGCAATCTAATTAGATGCTATAGCTATTATTAACGTGTTTTATTTTTGGCACACGGCAACATAAAGGTTCCTGCTGCTTTACACTGCACAGGAAACACATTTGACAGCTCTGGACTCGGACAACTATCTAGATTCGTGGGGTTTCTCCCATATGCTATATATTCATTGTCGGAGCACCTAGGATTCTGAAACAGGTTAAATAATAGAATGTATCCTTTGAAGGGTTGGGTTGAATAATTTCAAGAACCTGTTATTGTCTCTGTGACACCCCTTAGAAAATGATGGTCTCTGTGAGATCATGAGAATAAGAAGCTGAAGGGAGAAAAAAACACCAACTATTCTGGCTGACAGAATTCTGGGTCCTGCAGCATAATGCATGCTGTCGTCTCGGGAGAGAAGACAGGATGATGAATTCCATGCTTATTAGTAAAATAAGGTTTCCCACAAACTTCTTACAGCCTCGCATGTGGGTTTTTTATAAGTTGGAAAAATGTCATAGAACCTTCCAGCATTAGCCCTGTCCACCACAATAGCAACCCACCTGCCATAAAAGTCAGTGGGGACTACTTGAAGGGTGGGCTTTGGTATTGGTCCTCAGGGGCGGCAGCCAGGGTCCAGGTTTGCAGCACTGGCTCATCAACATGTAAAAGCCCTCGCGTGAGTCTGGGTACTTCTTCTCAACTGGTGTTGCCATTTTAAGCCCAGCTCCATCATCCTTGGGATTCTGCAGTGGCAGGAGATCATGCTCCATGGTGCCAGGTCTGCCTTGGGGCCTTGGCAGAACTGCAGTGAGAGGAAATGACATGGGTGGCCTCAACGCTTTTCAAACCTTTCTCTTAACTCAGATCTCTACTTGCCTTCCCTTTCCTCATGCCCTTGGCTGTTCAATGGGCAGGGAAAGAGAGAGAAACATTGATGTGAGAGAGATACATGGATCAGTTGCATCTAACCTGAAATTTGGGTACCCTGACTGGGAATCACACTCACGATCTTCCAGTGCAAAAGACGATGCTCCAACTAACTGAGCCACACCAGCCAGGGCCCATCCTTCTTTGATAAAATGTCTACCTTTCATGACCACTGAAAATTCAAATTCCACAAGGGCTGCTGATTTAAAAGACAAACACAAAAACAAATGTATATTGAAGAAATATCATGTACCAGACACTACTCTGCACTCTTTAATCTTTGCAGCCTCTTCCTGTGTCTTCATAGATGATCACCTGCCTCGGAGGCCCTTCCTGGGACTTTCACTCCTAAAACTGTCACTGTCTCTCTCTGGGAACTGAGGCACCGATGCAGAGGTCATGCTCTAGAGGTCACAGTTCTCCTCAGTGATTCGTCTACTCTTCCCACCCGGATCTGCTGACCCCAACCCCTGGCCTCTCTGCCCTGTCACTTTGGCTGTCCTAAGGGTCGGTTTGAGGATCGATTTGATTACAGAGTGACACTAAGTTTTAGTGGCTGAGACGTACTCGCATGTTTCAGTGGAGCTGTACAAGTGGCGAGTATGAGAGAGGCAGTTCTCCGTGGGCATGTGGGGGGTGGTGGTTATCACATCCCCAAACCCCTCCCTTGTGCAAACCAGACACTCCTGCTTCTGAACATTTGCAGGAGGCCTTGCCCCTCGGGGATTTAGTGTCACCAAGTGAGGTGGCTGGGAGAGTGTGGGCAGGCACAGCGTGCGTTTTGGAGGCACAGATCAGTCTGGATCATGACTGGGAAGAGTTCCTTCTAATCTTGACTTTCTAGATGAAACCTGCCACTCAAACGTGAACAGACTGATTTAAAGATCTCATTTTCTAGGAATATTTTCCCACACAGCTTTGTTCTGTTTTCAAATCTTGAGTGCTCACATTTGTGCTATTGACAATGGTGTGTGTGTGTGTGTGTGTGTATGATTATGTATGTATATGCGTATATATGTAATGCATGTGTGTATCCATACAGACACATGTATGGTGTGTGTGTGTGCATACATATATGTGTGTTTAGTGTGTATGAGTGTGCATATGTGTGTTTGTGTACATTTGTGTGTATATGTGCACTTGTTTAATATTCATCCCAACAAGCATCAGAATTGTTTTTCAGTCTTTTGGTGCTAGAACAGCAGGAGTTGGGCAGAGCTACCACAAAGCATTAAAACTTGAGATGTAGTAGCTGCATCTGTTTCCAGTTTTAGTCTACAGATCTGAAAGGTGGGCTTGAGATCAACCAATTGTTAAGTTTATGATTTCTGGCACTGATTTTTTCTTTAAGCTTTTGCTCCCTTCAGGTTTTCTGTCCCTGGGCCTGCTGCTCTTCACATTCATGTTCCAAATTTTTTATATTTATAACTACTCTCACAGGATAAAAATGTGTGTAATTACATATGCTTTTCCCATAGTAACCTTTTTGCTCTTTTGCAGTGTTTGGTCATTTGATGACTTTCCCCCCTCAGGTTCGCTCACACCGTATGATCTAGGAAGTGAATCTCCTGTGCAAGCTCCTTTCCTTAACTGAGGGTGACACTGAGAGAGATTGAGACCAACAGTTTTTTTACAAACAAATAATGATCATTTGTAATTAGCATATCAATTGTATGTATGGAAACGATGCTTCTGAGTTACTTGAGTGTGATCAGAAGAAGTTGACTTGCCTAAGTAGTTTTAAACATTCTTCCAATGAACTCTGTACACTATTAATTTATTTCATAAATGTTTGCTTCCTAGATAATATAAAAGAAACTTCTACCTACTGCAAAGGCAAATTAGATTTTGTTGTTGCTGTTGTCTTTAAGCACTTGAAGCCCGGTAGCAAGATTATCACAGAGGATATTGTTCCACAAAGAGTTAGCATTTGTTGGATCTCTTCAAGGGCCAGATATTCTTCCAAAGTGCTTTGTGTATATTAAATTTAATGCTCATAATGGTCTTATTAAGTAGATACTCTGTGATACTCATTTTACAAAAGAGCAAATTTAGGCTTGGAGATATTAAGTTCCTTGTTTGATGCACAAAGCTGATAAGTGCAGAAGCTCAAATTCAAACCCAGTACTGGCTATTTAGCCAGATGATAGATGATAGATAGATAGATAGATAGATAGATAGATAGATACGGTTTATTCATTGACTATTTACTGAGCATACAGTAATAAGGGTCATCCTGCCCTTGGACAGTCTAGTGACAGCAGAATGATTATAAACTAATATATTACTATACACTGAAACAGATATTAATATTTAGGCCGGAAGAAAGTACTATGAGAGAGCATTAGCATATTTTTTCCCAAGGGATATGTGTGGTACTTTTTATACACTGCCACTTTTCTTCAGCAGAAGATAATAAAGTACATTTAGAACAGGAAATTAACATATTTGAGAAAGGAAAGTATTAAAGTCATAAAGGTTTTTTTTCTGAATATATCCTGTATCTTGTGCAGAGATAGTTCATTCTTAATTAACCCAATTAATATAAATTTTTTAAATGACCTAAAATGCTGACCATGGAGTTATGCTAAGCCACAATTATAAGATTTTCTTACCTAAGCCAGCCCTCTTTCTGCTCTCAGAAAGATGTGGATAGGGAAAGCCACCAAGTGATATTTACTTCCTCTTTCTTATCTTTTTTAAGGCTGTGGATTGGTAGGTCAGAGCCGAGTCTCCAGTTCATGTCCATCTGTTCTACTTACTACCTGAGGACCTAGGATAAATTTCCTATAGACTTGTTGTGAGGATTAGATATACTGCACACACGGCTGTTAGCAGTGCCTAGCACTTAATAAGCATAAGCGCTCAGTAACATTAGAGTACACACACATTTATAAGTTTAGACACACACACTTAAAATAATATCAGAACACCTTAGTAGACTAAAAGCAACACTATCATAATAGCCAATCACATAACCTTTGTGGGAAAGAAGTACATCAGTCTTTGACTCTTTTGGGCCTTTCTAAGCTGAGGATCATAACCACTAACAGTGAGCCCTTCATGTAGCCTCACCCTGCTCTCTCACTGGCTCAACTCATTTTAGAGCTAGAAGTTGACAGATCTTGTCTTGGTCACTCGTTCTTATCCTTCTACATCACACAAAAACTAGTCTACCATGGTCTACGTTAGTTAATCTAGAAAAGCAGAATGAGGTTGTTGAAAGAGCAATCATTAAGAATCATGAGTTCTAAGCCAGCCGTGCAACTAACAAATTTATAATATGGACTAGGTCACAGCCATTCTTGGTCTTTGTTTCCTTATACATTAAGTTGCAAGGAGATAATGAGATTATTTCTAAGGGCCTTTATAAGTATAATGATCTGAGTTTCTGAGCTACTTATTTGCACTAAAATATATTATAATCCAATACCCTTGAATACTTTTATTCCCTGATAATACCAGTTGGCCCTAAAGGAATTACGTGTCATTTAGGAGTTTATTCGGAAACCTAGACTAGATAAACCTAGAATAACTGGTAGGTATAGCCAACTCTAGGTTATCCAACAAAGTGTTTAAACAGTTAATCAGCAAGCTGGGCCAAGATTATGTTCATGTAAACCTCACGGAGAAAGACTTTCATATAGACCCGGGCATAGGCCACTGTGCAGTGATTGTGCACAGATAACTCTATTCCTCCCCAGGGCAGACATTTCTTCCATTTGCAGTCTTGCAAGGGTCAAAATTTAACTACTATCACAGGGGATAGAGCACATATCATAAGAAAATTCATGTATGCAGTGCAATCTAAAATTCTCTCTTAAAGAGGATTTGTAATCAACCAGAAAATTGGGCATACCAAGAACTGCTATCCATTTTGATATCTCACAATGCGTGGGGATAGAAACACAATTGAATGATCAGAATGCAGCCATGTTTAGCTCACCAGCCACCGAGTTGCTAAACTTCCATCAAGTTAATTAACTTTAAAGCTCCCTAGGCTTACTACTGCATGGGATTGCTAACAAAACAAGTATGCATCTGGTTACTTACTGAACTATTTTCTTCCCAGCTTTCTGAATAAAAACATATTATTTTACTATATGTGGCATAAATACAGAAGATTCAGGTTTATGGTTTAATGCCAGCTTAATATTTTATTTATGCATTTGGAAGTGGTAATAAAATTATTTGAATCCTCCTTCCCATATTGATTTCTATGAGTATCTTAAAAAAAAAAACAGCAGAAAAAGATAGAAATATTTTCAGGATAGGGATGTCTATTCTTAGTGTATTTTAATGTATTTTAGAGAATGCTCATATCCCTCTGCCTTCTTTGCCAGCCCTTACCTCTAATTACATCCAGCTTTAACCAGATAGATGCTTGTTGAAAAGTCTTATTAAATTAATCCATGTCAATGACTTCCTCAAGTTTCAATATACACAGCAAAACTCTAAAAACCAGAGGCATGGAAACAGGGCACGGATGGAGCTCAGAGGGAAGGGGGAGGGGAGGCTGTCAGAAATTAACCAAAGAACTTATTTGCATATGAGCATAATCTATGGACACAGGCAATAGTGAGGTGAAGGTCTGGGATAGGTCAGGAACCAGTTAAAGGGAGGCAGAGGGGGGACATTTGTATTACTTTCAACAATACAGATTAAATAATAAATAAATAGAAGCAGGGGAATAGATCTAAAAGTATAGAATTTCCTTTAGAATGTATCACCAAATTTCTTAAGGAAAGTACAGTGGGGCCTTAACTTACGAGTTTAATTCCTTCCGAGACCGAGACCGAGCTCGTTAAGGAGCTCGTTAACTCAAATTACTCTATCAACTCAATGCAAAAAATTGGCTGAGAGACAGCTGGTATCTCAAAAAACTCGTTAGTCGGGACATTCGTAAGTCAAGGCCCCACTGTTTAGACTTTCGGGTTTTAAATAGAGGAAGGATTTTCACTTGAAAATTAGAAGTCTTCCTAGGTCTCCTCAAGTCACTTAGGGCCACATTTTCATCCTCCGTGAAAGGCTGGTGCTGCAAGTTTCAGTGACTGCTCAAACTGAGCTAATTGATACAAAGGACAGTTCCTGAATAAGGAGGGCATATATATATGGCTGTGATAGAAACGGCTTAACTGTTTACAAATACACTATTATATTTTAAAACATTCAAAAATACTTATCTTGAAATAAAACATACTTTTATTAAGAGTGAAATATAGACTAAGTCAAAAGTAGGAATCAATTATAAACTTTCAGGACTCAAGGAATTCCTGTTAACAAGTGTTTGTATGTCAATGTGGATACCCTCACTGAGCACATAGTTTGGCCTCTTTTGATGCATGGAACAAGAACTCCATGGGAAAGTAGTCTGCTTTTTTGTTCTTATCTTAAAAGAGAAAGTAAGAAGAGAGAAAACAGCCTTATTCTATTTAAGAAGTTATCCCAAGGGACTAAAGCACTCCAGAGATCAATAATAGGTTCAGGAGACAAGCATAAGCACTCAAAACATCCCTAAGGGAGGCAAAGGAGAGGCCCAGAACAATTTTTTGAGATAAAAGTTAAGAAATGTTTTGGAAAACAATTAAAAAACAAATTTAAGGAATGTTTGAAATAATATATTCTACGAACATGCTTATATTTCTTCAAATCTCTCTGTAAGAGATGCCTCTTATTTTCCATTATACTGTTCAGCTGTGTAATTTATATTATTGTAACTAAGCACTGTTAGTGGTAGACATGAAGAAGCATGCCATTCTGCCTGGATCTTAGGCAACGGTTCTGTGCACTGGTGAAGAGGACAAAGTAAAAGGTAGATTAAACCAGGAGACCTGTTAACTCTGCGGAGCCGGGAAGAATCCGAGTCATTGTGGAAACCAGAGATAGAGCGTCAAGGCAAAAATGTTGGATTCAAAGACCATGGATTCTGCTGTTGATAAGCTGCTACCTGTGTTTGGGGACAGCAGAGCAGGGGTGGGAGAGGGTACGCCTGACGGTGCTGCAGGGACGGGATCACACACCAGCCATGTGTGTCTCAGCTATTCACTGTGGTGAGAGCCTAATGGTCCCACAGCACCTCTTGTGGCAACTCTAAATTGCAGGCGTAGGGCCTACACTGGGATAATGGGCCTCTACAGGTCTGGCCTAGAATCTCCAACCCTCTCAAATGAAAGCTAATACAACCTAAGCCAAAAAGTATTCTGGGGACTCATCATCAGGCCTAGAGAATGATGAGCCATTGTTACTGAAACATATTAACACCTAAGTGCTAATATTAAAAAGTAAATGAGAGAAGGTTATGGACAACCAAATCACCCAGTGTTCCTTTTAAAGGAGAATTCCATACATGAACAAGTATGTTGAGGCAAATTACAAAGAAATTGCATGCACACTGAAAATAGAGTTTGTATTGTACAAAGTTTCTTTTGTCCTTCATGTTCTTCCAAAGAACTATAACTAGAAACATAAATGCTTAATAAACACCTGCTGAGTGACCAGGTCAATGATTGAGTGAGTAATGAAAAGAATGAGTCAATGAACAAGCCTATTTTCCTAAGCTTCAGCCACAGATAAAAATTCATTCTGCCCATCAGTTATTTATAACCCCTGCTCTCTACGGAACCCAGATTTGGCAAAGGAGTGGTTATATAAGTGGCCTCCAGGGCTCACAATGGTCATTTCTTAAACTCTTAATATCTGCCTTTTTCCTGACAAATGACTGAAGCAGTGCTCTTAAGGGTCACCGAATGCCTCGTTGCTAAATTCAAACCTTTTTTTATTTCAGTCCACATCCACCTTGCTGAAGCAGACCGCAGAATGGAACACAACCCCTTAACTCTTCTGATCTAATCTGTACAGTAGTAGGAATATGAATCACAAGATACAATTGAAGTGGGTTTGAGATGCACTCAGTATGACATCCATATTTAGTTTCCCTTTTACATGGATTAAAATGTAACCTCAACCTGTTTGGAGCGGCCTTCTCTGCCACCTCAGTGCCACTCAGGTGTGCTGGCAGTCTTTCAGCCCGTCTCAGTCCCTATGTGTCTCATCACACAGGTTCCTTCTCTGAGCTCTATCCAGCAAGCAAGTCAGAAAGGCCTTTGTACTTCTATCCTGTAAAGTGGGGGCTATGTCATCTGTCCTGGGGAGTAGCGGAGAGGGAAGGGCATTGTCTCCTTTCCTTCGGGTCCTAGAATGTCTGCTTACAACTTTCCTTGGCCTTGCTTCTGCCTAATTCCATCACAGAGACGCTTTAGAAGGTTTGGGAGGAGTCTTTCTGTGTTTACTTAGTGTAAAGATAGTTTCTCCACTACCATCTGTGCCATTGTGTTCAAGTGATTATTTTGAAACTCAAAAGCCAAGAATTTATTTCATTTTTTTGCATTTTGTTATAACTACTTTATAGGTATGTGTGCCTCTTTGGTCATATTCTTCATAAATTCCACTGAAAATAAAACTATTTATAATGAAAGGTTTGATATATAACAAGAGTGCCCGCCAAAAAAAAAAATGCCAGTTTTTGTTAAATTATTATTAGTGTATGAGAATCCCATTTTCCTACATTCTTGCCAATACACTATATTTGAAAATATATATTTATGATTTTTAAATTAAAAATGAAATATTTTGTGTTTAATCTGTATTTGTTTGATTACTAGGGAATTTGAACATTGTTCCATAGATTTATTGTACATATGGGATTTTTAAATTCTTACTTGTCAGGAGTTCATTTGCCCATTTTGTTAGATCTTTATTGACTTATAAGAGTTTTTCATTTGAAGAATATTAACAAATTGACTGTTGTATATGAAAAATATTTTTTTGTTTTTTACCTTTTTATGATGTGAGAAATTGAAACTTATAATTTTTAAATCTGATTTTGTGATTTTTTTATCTCTGGTATTTTTACTTAAGAATTAATTTTTCATTGCAAGATAATGACTACATTATGTTTTAGTTGTTTTATTTTTACATTTAAAATTTAATCAATTTTTTATATTTAGCATTGACTGGGAGATTGGGATCATTTAATTATTATTTGTTCCAGCATCATTATTTAATAATCCTTTTCCCCTTTGATCTAAATTCCACTTTTTTCATATAATAAAATCGACATACAATGGATCTGCTTCTGGACTCTGTTCTGTTCTGCCTCTCACTACACCAATAAGACTCAACTTCACCCATGGGAATAAATACTTAATAAATACTGATATCTGATAGGAAAGCCATCCTTTATTACTATTTCTTAATTTTTTTCAAAATTTTTCTGACTAGTACATTTACTCTTCCAAATAAAATTTAGACATGTCATTCTAAAATGCTAGTATTATATTTTTGGTTATTATTTCTCACCCTCTTAACTTGAAGCCCCAGCCAATCTATTCTGTACCCTAGTGAATCCTAGCCTGATTATAGTTCTACTGCAAAGTACTAAATAATAATGATGATGGCAATAAGTCCTATTTGTCACGGCTTCTGGAAATTTCAAACGTCGATATTTTAATATGATACTAATTTCAGATTTGTCACTCAAGAAAATGAACATGGAAACTCTCCCCTTTAAGAAGTGTCACTGTGTTTTCAGAGTGTAGAAGGCGAACACCATGAGAAAGCTGTGGAACTCCTCAAGGCTGCTAAGGACAGCGTCAAGCTGGTGGTGCGATACACCCCGAAAGTCCTGGAAGAAATGGAGGCTCGCTTTGAGAAGCTACGGACAGCCCGGCGTCGGCAGCAGCAGCAACTGCTAATTCAGCAGCAGCAACAGCAGCAGCAGCAACAAGCGCAGCAAAACCACATGTCATAGGTGAGACGTGCCTTCCTCTATACAGGGAAAGTCCATTGCATATTCCAGTGTTGGTTTGTTTTTTTAAATATATTTTTTATTGATTTCAGAGAGAAAGGGAGAGGGAGAGAGAGATAGAAACATCAATGATGAGGGAGAATCAATGATCAGCTGCCTCCTGCATGCCCCCCAACTGGGGATCCAGCCTACAACCTGGGCATGTGCCCTGACTGGGAATCGAAGAGAGATCTCCTGATTTATAGTCAATGCTCAACCACTGATACGTATTGGCTGGGCTAGTGTGTGTGGTGTGTGTGTGTGTGTGTGTGTGTGTGTGTGTGTGTGTGTGTTTGTTTTAATATGGTTTCTTAGCTGGGATAAAATTATTAGATTTAATAATTAAAAATACAGTCAAACAAATAATAATCTCAGAAAATGTAAACGCAATAGACGCTTGCTTTATGTGTCATTCAGCCACATTCTTTGCAAATGCAAGATATTTTGGAAAATAATATACTTTGCGAGGACCAGGTACAGACGCTTGATATCCTTTTACAAATTAGGAAAATGCAGCCTCTGTGCAAACCCAGATCCTCAGGCACAAAGCCAGATGAGCAGGGTGCAGGCTGAAATCAGCTCCCCGCTCACTCCCGCGGCCAGTGGCCTTGGCACAGTGTATAGACTCAACTACCTCTAGTGCTGAGGCTGGGAAGGCCCCCTTTGGTTAGAAAACTGCTTCACTGAAAAGAGGGAAGTAGGGGCTTGTTGGTGTCCATGCTAGGAAAGATTTTAAAATTCTCTTTAGATGTTCATTTAGAATGTGCGCGAAATGCACCTGCCTTTTCCTATATTCCACTTTGTGGCAAAGAATACTCATATTTTTCTATATATCTTAAGAAAATTCAATAAAAAAATCTTAAGAGTCTTTGAAGTATCTGCTCTGTGCCAGACCCTTTTCACATGTTTATCCCTCGCCCTCAGAAGAACTCTTTAATGTAAGTATTATGAAAACCCACTTTTTTAGATGAAGCTTCAGTAATTTCAGTGGAGTTCCCACAACCATAGTTACAAGTAGCACAGAATTATTTTACTTTTTGCTCTACTAGGTATTTCATCTGCTAACATCAGGTATTCTGGAGTCATCTATATTTATCTTGCTATCTTTTGGAGGCCACAGCTTATATCATTAGATATCCCTACACTATGACATCTGCAAATGTGTGTTTGAAGTGAGGTTCAAATGCTCTTAGAAAAATGACAAGGGGTAGTGGTGATTTTAACTCCTTCAATGTCAGATTATTATTTGCAAACCAGAAACATTGTATGTGACATGAGACTTTCAATTTTTTGTGACACTTATGAAAAGTAGAAGCTACATGGAGAAGTCCAAGAGTATGGGATTTGTCCTCAGAGAGTTGGGAATTCAACAATCTATCTTGCTTTTATAGCCTCCTAATCTTATTATATATACATCTTACTTTGATGTCTTTATCTAAAACTCCGTTCCATTCTAAAAGCTACATTTATTCAACAATAAATATTTATTTAGCACTACGATGGGCGAGGTACTGTTCAATAGGCTGAAGAACCAGCACAGACTAAGAAAAGTCGTTGCTCTCACGGTGCTTACATCCTGGTTAGAGGACATAGTTAATAAACAAGTAAATTTAAAATATCCTAGAGAGACCAATATTTTGCTGAGTTAAAATTGGGTGCTTTGATAGAGACTGGTTAGATCATGACTTCCAATTAGGTGACCAGGGAAAACTCCTCAAAGGAGGTGACATTAAACTTGAAATTGAATGATTAGGAGAAGACAGAAATGAGTAGAAGAGGAGGAGAAAACCAGTGTAGTAGCTCTAAGGCTGGCATGAGCTACTTGATGTTTGAGAAGCAGAAAGAAAGCCAGGGTGGTTAGGGAATAATGAGAAGGACAGTGAAATAGATGGAGGTCAGGTCACAGAAAGCTTTTTAAACCACTGAAGGAAGTTAAATTTTATTGCAATTGAAGCCACTCAAGGTACTTAAGGAGGGGAGTGACATGATCTGATTTAGGTATTAAAAATGATAACTCTAGCTGCTACTGAGAGAATAGATTATCACAGGCTAAGAGTGAAAACAGAGACCAATTAGGAGGCTATTAGGAGTCTAGACAAGTAATGTAGTGGTTTGGAATAGGATGATACCATCAAGAGAGAATGCTATGGATGCACATGGACAAGTAATGTTGTCCATATCCTTCTCTCTCATCCATTCCGAATGTAAAGGTACTTTACATTTATACTTTCAAATCCTTTCAAACATCTCTTTGCTAATAACAATTCACTATTTTTTAGTCAAGCATTGACACTCATTTCACTAACTCATTTTCTTCCATCCTCAATATTATAGATTTGTACCAATTCTGCTCATTAACATGCCACTAGCCCACAGTAAATTTTTTCTGAAGTATTTTGAAAGAAATATGTTGCCATTCTGACTTCTGAGGTCTTACTAAAAACTTACAGCATTATGCTCACTCAATCATCTTTGGAAGTATACAGCTTGGCCATAAATAGGTATTTGCTGGGCCATAAACTCAACTTCACTTCTCTGTTCCATCAGCCTTTATTAAGTCACTTCAGAATTTCCTACTGTCTCACCACCAAAGACTAACATTTTTAATAAAAGGCAATTACAAATGGTGTTTTTTTCTTGCACATGATGTGGTAAAGCTCTATTTAAGTGAACATTAACTTTATATTTATACTTGCCAAGACAACAATTTCAATCTTACGCAGGCATGGGCCCTTGAGATAAAACTGTGGTGACCATTTCAAGTACAAGCAGAATAAAACCAAGTCATGTCACCCAGGGATTTTATGGTGACTTTATAGTCAGAGACCTACATTAGCTCTTGTTCAACTTTTAATTAATTAAGATTTTTAAGGATTAAATGAGATTTGCTACACTTGCTAACTCATGCGATGGTGGCTTTTGCAAAGACATTTGAAGCTAATTTGACATATTTACTTTGAACAGATCTCTGATATTTTTTAAGTATGACAAATCAAGGAAAGATTAGGTAAAGCAAAAGACTTGTCAGATATTACCTTATTGCTTATCACACAAAATATAATTTATATTCTCTAAATTAAAAGTAACTTTTAAAAAAATCTGAGATGGTATAAATTATGGAGTAATTAGCATGGTAACTGCTGGATACAAATGAAAAAATATGTTGCATGTGGATAGTATGTAGAGAATATCCCTTATACCTACTTCTAATATTAACTTTATTGAAGTAAAATGCAGTTGTTTTTTTCTCCAGCTTTTATGTTTGGTAATAAGAAAGAATAGATTACATTTCCTAAAATGTAGTAGATGTGATCACTATACACTTATATTATAGAATCTTAAACAGAGAGTATGAATTTAGGGTTTTTTTTTAATCTGTACTCACTTTTCAAAATTTTATTTTTCAATTACAGTTTAAATTAAATGTTATTTTGTATTAGTTTCAGGTATACAGCATAGTGGTTAGACAATCATGTCCTTTACAAAGTGGTCCCCCCAATATTGCAAGTACCCACCTGGCACCATAGGTAATTATTACAATACTAGAGGCCTGGTGCACGAAATTCATGAACTTGGGGGAGGGGTCCCTCAGCCTGGCCTCTGCCCTCTCACAGACAGGGGCCCTCAAGGGATGTCCGGCCCTCATGGGATGTCCAACTGCCACGAAGGCAGGAGAGGCTCCTGCAACCGCTGTGCTCGCCAGCCGTGAGCCCGTCTTCTGGCTGAGAGGCACTCCCCCTGTGGGAGTGCACTGACCACCAGGGGGCAGCTCCTGCATTGAGGGTCTGCCCCCTGGTGGTCAGTGCACATCATAGCAACTGGACATTCTGCCATTTTGTCGATTTGCATATTAGCCTTTTATTATATAGGATTATTGACTATATTCCCTATGCTGTATTTTACATCCCCATGATTGTTCTGTAACTAACAATTTATAGTTCTTAATCCATTCACTTTTTTCCCCTCACTCCCCCCAACCCTCCTTCCCTCTGGTAACCATCAGTCTGTTCTCTGTATCTGTGAATCTGTTTCTATTTTGTTTGTTTATTCACTTTGCTCTTTAGATTTCATATGTAAGTGAAATCATATAGTATTTGTTTTTCTTTGTCTGACTTATTTCACTTGTAGGTCCATCCAAGCTGTCACAAATGGTAAGATTTCATTCTCTTTTATGGTCAAACTAGAGGCCTGGTGCACAAAATTTGTGCATGGGGGGTGTGACTCTCAGCCCAGCCTGCACCCTCTCCAATCTGGGATCCCTCTCACAATCCAGGACTGCTGGATCCTAACCGCTCACCTGCCTGCCGGCCTGATCACCCCCTAACCACTCCCCTGCCGGCCTGATCAATGCCTAACTGCTCCCCTGCTGGCCTGATTGCCCCTAACTGCCCTCCCCTGCCAGCCTGGTCACCCCTAACTGTCCTCTCCTGCAAGCTTAGTCGCCCCTAACTGTCCTCTCCTGCAAGCTTGGTCCCCCACAACTGCCCTCCCCTGCAGGGCTGGTCCCCCCCAACTGCCCTCCCCTGCAGGCCTGGTCCCCCCAACTTCCCTCTCCTGCAGGGCTGGTTGCCCCCAACTGCCCTCCTCTGCTGGCCATCTTATGTCCATATAGGGGTGGCCATCTTTGACCACATGAGGGCGGCTATCTTGTGTGTTGGAGTGATGGTCAATTTGCATATTACCTCTTTATTATATAGGATAATATTCTATTGTACCCAATAGTCTATTGATGGGCACTTGGGTTGCTTCCATTCATGGCTTTTGTAAATATCACTGTAATAAACATAGAGGTGCATATATTTTTTTGAATTAGTGTTTTTGAAGTATTACATTAATTCAGCTTTAAGTATCTTATTTTTTTTAAGACTGACTTTATATACATCCATAAAATATGGAAATATATACTTTATACTTTACCTAGATTCCAAATAATAAAATAGAAAGCGGAGTACTTCTAGAGATGTCAGCATTATGAGGAAGTCTAGACCACACAAGCCATTTTTATTTCTCTGACCTCCTATTGCTGGAACAAGGATGGAGAATTCATTTATATTCAAAACCAGGCAGGATCTTAGCAGATGTACAAAGCAGCTGGTGTTTGCCAGAGGCCTCACCGACTCTTTTTTGTCCTCCTGCTCTTCAAGTCCTCATTTCCTTATTTTGTCCACCACTGAGTGTTCTATACCTTCCAGCACCATGGCCTCAGCCATGGCCGGATGGTTTGATCCAGGGAACACTGCCAGAGCTGCCAGCCAGGCACTGGTAGGACCAGGTCCCAGAGGATGATCGATAAAACTAAATCCAAGGAACCCAGAGTAACCAAGCTAAAAACTGGGCCAGAAATAACCATCATAATGCTGGATGCAATGCATTAAACTGTTAGGCTGTGCCAAGAGCACTTTAAGAACTTCATATATGTCCTGGCTGGTTTTACTCAGTGATCAGAGTGTTGGCCTGGGAACTGACGGGTCTTGGGTTGGATTCCAGTCAAGGGCACCTACCTCGGTTGCAGGCTCAATCAGGGCCTGTGCAGGAAGCAACTAATCCATGTGCCTCTTTCATATCGGTACTTCCATCTCTCCTCCTTCCTTCCATTCTTTCTAAATATCAATGGGAAATATATCTTTGGGTGAGAATTAACCAAAAAAAAAGAAAAAAGAAAAAAAAAGAAAGAACTTCATATATATTAAATTGTTTAATCATCACAATAATCTATGGACATTAGGTACTGTTTTTAAACTCATTTTAAAGAAGGAAACTAGTCATGTTGGATTTTTAAAAGTTGACAGAGTGTTTTTCAAAGCTTGTAAGCAATAGGGTAGTGATTCATAAACATGGGCTTTAGAGCCTCTGTTTCTTAACTACTTGGCCTCTTTCTTCAGTGGTACCTGCCCTCAAATTCCTCTGTCTCTCCTCACAGACACATTCCCATGAGCTTTCCAGAAATTCATTCTCAGGCTGCTTAGAGTTGGAGCTATCCAACTCACCCTCACCACTTACTTTCAAAGCAGTGCCCCATACTTCAAAGCACTTCATTATCACAGCCTATTAGTTTCCCATAGCTGCCCTAAAAATTTACCACAGATTTTGTTACTTAAGAGAACACAAATTAATTATCTTGTAATTCTGTAGGACAGAAGTCCAACATAGTCTCACTGGGCTCTAGGAGGCTCTGGGTGGACATCATTTCCTTGCCTTGTCCAGATCCCAGAGGCTTCTTGCATTCCTTGCCTTGTGGTCCCATCGTCCATCTTCCAAACCAGCAACGGTGGCAGAGACCTGCACTGCATCATGCACTGCATCGCTCTGAACTCTGTGTCCATCATCACATCCCCTTCCCTCACTCTCTTCTCACTCCCTCTTCCACTTTTCATTATACTGGGCCCACCTGGAAATCCAGGGTAACTTGCCAATTTTAACATCAGCTGCTTAACAGCCTTCATTCCATCTACAACGTCAATATCCCTTCACCATGGAATCTAACTTATTCACTGGTTCTGGGGTCCATTATTCTGCTTACCAGAATGGCCCATTTCAAAGGTAGCAAAGTGCCCGGCTGGCATGCCTCAGCAGGTGAGCATCAACCTGTGAACCAGGAAGTCACAGTTCAATTCCTGGTCAGAGCACTTGCCCAGGTTGTGGGCTCGATCCCCAGCATGGGGCATGCAGGAGGCAGCCAATCAATGATTCTCTCTCATCATTGATGTTTCTATCTCTCCCTTCCTCTCCCTTCCTCTCTGAAATCAATAAAATTATATTTTAAAAATAAAAATAAAAGCAAGGCAAATTAATCAATAGAATTTAAACTAATGTGGGAAATAAAATACCTATTGAACTATAAATCTTGGGAAAGAGGAAAATATGAGACACTTGGAGCAGATGGTTATTCTCCTTGGGCACTATAGTGACGCACATTGTGGGTGCCCAGGGTCCCACAGGCCCACTCCCCCTCTTGATGGATGAGGAGACCCAAGACTCTTACTAAAATGTAGTAGTTCTGAGACCCACTTCCTTGGGACATGTAAATACATCTATGATAAATAAATTTATTAAAAACAGAATCTCTAGATCTCTGCCATTTGGGACTAACAGGAAGTTATTTAATCTAAGGTTCAGTGAAACAGTCTGTTGTGGAGATTAAATAAACAAAAGCATGTAAAACTCTGACCAAAACATGTGGCAAGTAAATGAGCACCCAGTAGTAGTCGTCATCGTCACGGTCGCCTGTGTTGTAGTTGTTAACATGTTCTATACGGATGTCATATGTACTAGTAATGTCTCGTTAGGTGTCTTCTGAAGAAGCGCAGTGGCCTTGTGCCTGGTTTCAGTTCCACTGTGTGAGCCCACCGGCTTTGAGGCACATGTCTGGAAGGCATGGCAGCTGGAGGGTGCAAGTACCCCCCCCACACACACACATGCACACATGCACACATGCATACACATGCATACATATGCATACACATGCACACACATGCACACATCAACCAGAACAATTTGTTAACATCTGTTCTGTATATTGTTGTGCTCTGCATTCATAGAAATAAAAAATATTTGCAGCTTTAAAATCAAAGGTTGAAAACCAGTGTTCTCTCTGAAAGAAATGACTCATCACGGTGGAAGAGTGACAGGTCTCAGAGGAGAGTTTGGAAAAGGCTGCTCTCCCAAACCTGACCATATGGGCAGCTGCCCGCTCGGTTGTAGCTGATGTCAGGCTGGCCTTGTGGGAGAAGAAACAGACCTAATATTGGTACTTCCTGCAAGAACACCACTAACTGCCCCTCAGAGTCTTATAAAGCTTAGCTATTCTTTGTCTTCATGAAAAAAAAAAAAAAAGTTACCTGGAATTGGGAGGAAGAAATGTTTTACATTTAAGATGTTTCCAAACTGGTGTTCTTTATTTCATTTTAGGGAACAACTGGTGTCTTTTCCATCCTCATTCAGCAATTACTTCCTTTGCAAACATCAGTGTTTGTTTGTTTTTTTTTTCATATATGGGAGATTGTGTATGAATGGTAGCGCCCAAAATAATCCTTGCTGTTCTCACAGAGCACATGCTCTTTTGATATTTTTAGCAAATTGTAGTTGACAAATGAATGCTAATCACCGATTTCTCTTCACTCTTTTTCCTCTTTCAGGTCCTTGAAGTAAAGCTACTTGATCAAACATCCTATAGTCACAAATTTGAAACCGTGCTTCTGAATCCCAGCACATAGTAAAAAGAAAAGACAACACTGATAATTATACCTGTCAAGAAGCTGTGAACGCGTGGTGTGTAAATTCTTTACCAAGGCAACTCGACACCTTCTTTATCTGGGCTGAACCCGGGCTGCTCGCTGCTCTTCACACACACAGACCTTCCATTCACTGCAGTGGGAATTCTGTGTGCCAGTGGAGAGGTTTTCCAGTCTGCAGACTGAAACAGTGTAAGAATAAAGTCCATGACTTTCAGATTAATCACCAGGGCCAGGATTAAGTAAACCTTGGGTCTATAGCTTTTCCAGAGATGAACAAAACCCTCATTAGGCTATAGTTCAAACTGCATCAGTTCAATATTGTCGCCACTTAAAACCTACACATTGCTCCTCACCCTGACCTGTTTCACGTCCATATTGCTGAGCTGTCAGAATTAGAAATTCAGTTAATTGCAAAGTCAACATCTTTCGCCCTCTTGAAAACAAGTAATTATACTATATTTATACTCTCTTCAGGTTCCTGAAGCAATTGGCTTTTTGTTTTGTTTCCTTGAATTTTATTATGCATTAATAGAGTAGGCCGATATAGCTCAACTTTTAGTTTGCTAGAAGCAAGGATAGAGAAATCAAGTACTGTATTTTTTTTAATTTAAGCATTGCTTGTGTCTATTATTAATTCTAAAAGAATATAATGTATATTTATTCCACAAAATATATATTATGAGAGTGTATTTGTTACAAACTTAGGTCTTTCCTTACCAAATATTATGAATCTGGTAGGAGATCATTATTAGCAAAGGACCTGGTTTCATGAACCTCATATGATATTTATATATAACCCTGCACTCAATATTATTTTTTAGGTTTTATATTTTTGATTGATAAGCTCTAGAGAAATCTACGCTCTTTCTACCTACACTGATGTGCCGTCATAGAAGTCTATTTGATATTTTAAAGCTTGCAGCTTTAACAAAAACTAAATTATAATACGTGTGCATATATATACAAGTATGTATGTCATACAACGTTTACATAAGTTTCTTCAAATATAAAATGGATATTTTTGTCAATCTAAGATCCAAAGTATTATTCCTTTTAAAATTAGGCATATGTAAGCCAGTGATAATAATATTGTAAATGAAAAGACACTGCTGCTTCTAGGGGGTAAAGATACCGCCTTCATTCCATGATTCATGTAAGTTAATAGACAATGAGATAATCATCTTTCAGAAACTATAATTTACTGGGAAATGATCTGTTAGAGCCACATATACAGATGATAACTTTTGACTTATGGTAAACCTAGGCATATAAGTCTGATTTTACTCTATGGAATGAATAGGAAGCAATAATTATTTGGGTACTTAAATATCTTAAGCACACAAGTGTACCTGGAAAAAGAATAAATATCCAGTTGAAGTATTCTAGATCATTAAAACCGAAGCAAGTATTTGAATATTCCCTCTTCTCAAATGCAGAAATTGATCACCGAAGATAAAATAGAATTCACATTTCAGACAGTCCTCCAAATTAAAAATCTATAAAGCTCAGTTTAGGAACTATTTTCATGAAAGTAAACAAATCAGAATTACTCTACACATTTTAGTTTGCCCTGTCCGGTGATGATGTTGTCAATGCCAAGTTCTGCCTACTCTTCATAGCCCATCACCCAACAGAGGATAAACAGCAAGGAAACTAGGAGGTGCACCAACTTCAACAAGATTCTGCTGTAGTACCAGATTCTCAGGCTTGAAAACATCATTTTTTTACTAGATAGAGCTGGGTGGAAGGCAAGACTGAGGACTCTGAATATTGTGTAAAATAGGTTTGCAAAAGAGATAAGCATGACTAAAAGGAACAAATGGATACTGCTTGAGTATTATTCAGTTTGAAAGAGGTAGTTCTCATTTTTATAAGAAAAAATTAATAAAACATATATTTTAGTTATTATTTAACAAAGAAATATTAAAGGTATTCAGGCAATGCCACTGACTCTCAGAAAGGGAAGTCACTGAACCTTTGTAATGAGGAAATGGTCATTTTGACACATTTTAATACATTGTATAAATTTGGAGCTTAAGGTATGTTTTTATTTAGCTGTATTTGGTTAATGTTAAATTATCATGTTTTAACATCAATATAAATATTTTCATGGAATTACAGAACAATTAACAAATGAGCAGATACCTTACATTTGTGTTTTCTAGAAGTCCTTGTATTTTTGTGCTTCATTTGCATAAAGATAAATGCTAATAAATGTATGCCAGGCCCTTTGTCACAGTGGAGGGGCAATCCATCACACCCAAGACATCTAAGGACCGATTACATGTCCCAGTGTTCCTGCATACAAGTGTCCAGTCCAATGGCCACATTTTTTCAGTAAAATCTAGTTGTTGAAATGTAAATCTTCCCCTAAAGTTTTAATCAAAAGTAACTATGCCTAAGACTTAGAGAGGGGAGGGGAAAAATAAGCACCCAACCGGCGTGGTTCAGTGGTTGAGCATCGATCCATGAACCAAGAGGAATCAGTTTGATTCCTGGTCAGGGCACATGCCCAGGTTGGGGGCTTGATCCCCAGTTGGGGGCGTGCAGGAGGCAGCTGATTGATGTTTCTCTCTCATCAGTGTTTCTGTCTCTCTGTCCCTCTCCCTTCCTCTCTCTCTAAAATCAATAAAAACATGTTATAAAAAACAAAAGACTTAGAACACTTGTGGTTCTCTAAAGTTTCCCTGAACCTATATATAGGGAATGGGAAAAGTGACAACTTGTCTTAATGCTCTTTATTATTAATGATCATATTAATCACTACTCTTATGTCCAAAATCATATTAAAGATATAATAGTTGCTCTACATGAAGTTCAGTCTCTAATATGATAAACAAATTAGATATTAAAAATTAAGGGGGGGGGTCTGTTGTTACCATTCATCAGTGATCCTGGTGAATTTTAGTTCTTTCTTTCAGTTAGGTTGGTGACTGGAGTTTTCTAAACTCTTTTTTTTTTTTTTTACTTTGAAGGCAAGTACCTGTACCAAACTTTTTCACTGGGCATTTATCTTTTAATTCTGATACCACTTGAAATTGAAATAGAACATCCGTGGGGAGATAATGAGTTCAAATTACAATTGACTTTGGAAAGAATAACAGACTTTCCGTGCTTCATGTAGTCAATAGGAAATTTTCTGTGAATTACCACTATTTTGTAAGACAATGCTAAGGTCTAAATACAAACCCAGCACCTCGGGGCTCCAAGCCTGTCCCTGAAGAACTTGCCTACAGATGAATCTCACCAATTTGCAAATGCCGTTTTCAACCAGGACAAATCAAACAGGTCTGATAGCAAAGTATTTTACTCAGCTGGGTCTGTAGGACTCCAAGACATTGTAATGTTTTGTTTACATTATTTTAAACATCTATAGATGTTTGTGGATATGTGAATAATACCTGAATTTCTCAACTTCTAGCTAGCATGTGTTTAGCCTACAGACTCAGCCTGTTAGACCAGCTTTAGAAAGCATTGCAGAGTGAAAATTAATACTCTAGGATTCAGGAGGCCAGCATAAGGCAAGATCTCCCCAATCTTGGGATGGTCCTACCCATCTCTACCCTCTCTCCATCAAAGACTCAATGAGGAAGGGCTGTGACTGTCTTGTGGACTGCTGTATCCCTGGCGTCTGATATAAGGTCTGGCACAATGTAGGCAATCAATATTCATTGAATGAATGAATGACAGAACAGGTGGATACACAAATAAATTTTCCTTCTGGTCACTTGAAAATTTTTACCAACTTATACTAATTGGCACTATAATTTATGAATTTCATAGTGAGAATTAGAATGGACTCTTCATAAATATTTTCTAGATACGAGTTTGGAATCAATTATTTTGAAGGCTTTAAGTATTTGAGGAATGATTTGGGGATTCAGAGTTTCCATAATGAGTAAAATTCAACCTTTCTAGTTCTTTATGAAAGGACCTTGGCAAGGATAATCTAAACATGGGATTCCATTAATAAATTTTATAAAAAATATGTATTTATTTTTTAAAATAAGAAAAGTCACATCCTCAAGCATATTATTAATATCCCCTTTGATATTTATTAACTTTTTTTCTAAGGAGTTCATAGTAAGTGGAATTACCATCCCTAAATCTTGCCTTGCTTTCACAAGATCACTCTCATATTTGATTCCTAGAATGTACCTGAATTTAAGCTTAATCACACAGCTATTAAGACTTTTTCATGTGTTTATTCATTTACCAAATGTTCATTGTGTAACTAATATGTGGTAGATTCTGGAAATACAATGGCAAACAAGACAGACACAGTGCCCTCATGGAGCTTACTGTGAGGAACTACTCAACACTTACACTAGCAATAACTAGAATTTCCTGTTCATCAGGTTCCTTGATAAAGAAACTAAAATCCCTAACCCCATGCAAATCATGAAGACTTCGTGCACATATTCCTGAGCTGGGTTTTCTAAACACACCACTCAAAAATGCTGCTTAGCCTATCCATACACCATAGTTATATCCCAATGAGGTACGTAAGTGTGATTTACTCAGAACTAACATTTAGCTCTCGCTGGGTTCTACTGTGCTCAGTACTTTCATAGACTCTCTCCATGAATCCCTTCAACAATTCTACTATGTAGTTTCCATGTTATAGACAAGAAAACTGAAGCACAGAATGTCACTTGTTCAAGGTCGCACATTTAGCAGATGGAATTAGGATTTGAACCCATGCACTGTAACACAGCAGCTCATGTGTCTAATCATCATCTGTGGCTTGGGGGACACCATTACATTAACATAAATGAGTCACTGTATATAAAATACTCTGAAATTGTAAAGTAGTATACAAAAAGATATTTGTAAAGTATTCATAGTCAACAAACCATGTAAGTGGCAGAAGCAAAACACAATCTTATGTTGTAGCTTCCTCTCATGAACACTTCAAGCCAGAGTAGTGGATAAAAGTATAGGTCCAGGAAACTTCTGACATGTGATAAATATTCTAATGATTTTTCAGAATTACTGATTGTTAGCCACTGTGTCTATTTGGTGCTACAAAAAAAAACCCTGAAAGAAACAAAATCCCTTGCTATAAGGGCTTATAATAAATGCACAGTGTGGAGATGAACCAAGGATAGTTCACATTTATAGGAAAAGATGGGCAGTAGTACTATTTTCTCACCATTGCATGTGATTGTGTCTTTCCAATTGTTTTTATTATTTTTCTGAAAGAGCTGCAAAATTGTGCAGTGGTTCAACCTGACCAAAGTGGTATTATGCTGCTGGGAAGTAAAAATATTAAACACTAGACTGGAAGTATTGTCTTCATTGTCAAATGACTTTAAATTCTTTTAAAGCATGGACGTAGAAAGATTTTTAGATGCTGAAGGCACCTGAATATCTGGACACCAAGTTCCTCTATTCCAAACCATAGTGTGGGGTCATACAATTGAGTGGTTAGGTTCTGAAGCCAATAGGAAAGGCAAATTTAAGATTGGCCTGACTACAATCCAGTAGATCAATGTCCATACTTCCAGAGGCTAGCAGGAAACGACACCTTCTGTGGGAACAGTAAACTCATGGCTCCCTATCATTCACTCATAAAGAGGAACCACATGCATTATTTAAATTTGTTCTCTCTCTCCCCCTCTCAGCTAAATGGGCTTGTGATGCAACTTCAATGCTGTTCCATATTGGTGGAAGCAAGGAGTCGTCTTAAGATAACTTTTTATCCCATTCTTTCCTACTACCAATTAGATCCTTCTAAATAGTTAAAGTTTTGAGAAGTTTAGCTTTACACATAATACACTGGTGGATAAATTAAAATGCCTTATGTTCAAAATCATACTTGTTGACTTCTCTCTGTCTCCCATTTGACAACTTTATTTCTAAAGATATTACCATTCTCTGCACAAATGTAGTCATCCTTCTCACTTCCATTCACATCAATTCTTAGATTCTTTACATTTTACCTTGACAAAGTCTCTTGAAACTGTCTTCTCTTATTCATTTTCACTATTTCTACCTATGCATGCACCCTACTAGGACTCTTGTGAGCTTTTAACTATTTTCCCAATTACCTTGCTTCCCCTTGTTTTTCCTACAATTGATGCAGCCGTGGGCAAACTACGGCCCATGGGTTGTATCTGCCCGTTTGAAATGAATAAAACTAAAAAAAACACACAAACAAACAAACAAAAAAACATACCCTTTTATGTAATGATGTTTACTTTGAATTTATCTTAGTTCACACAAACACTCCATCCATGCTTTTGTTCCGGCCCTCTGGTCCAGTTTAAGAACCCATTGTGGCCCTCGAGTCAAAAAGTTTACCCACCCCTGTCTAGATAAACCCCCTGAAGCTATTCCTTACACACATCAGATTCTTAGTCAAGATTCTCTGAACCAAAACACTAGTATGGTATTGGGGACATTATAGTGTCCTCCTATCCACAAGTACAACATGTAGAACAAGAAATGTGATGCTATTGAAAACTGGTCATTGGACTGTGAAATACAACCATGAGGTTCCATGCCACTGAAAATGTCACAAGTTAAGGAAACTAAATATTACAAGAAAATAACAGTGTTGTATGGTGAAGATATCTACCAAGACTGCATGCATCTGATTATGACCTACCAAATCCAAAGTATTTGCTTGGTGTGTGTGGGGGGCGGGGGGCGGGGGGTGGGGAGCGAGGGAGGGAAAGGGGATGTAAATATGTAGAGGCCGGCAAATGTGCTAACATTGGGAAGGGGTATGACGTATGGTGTGTATTTTTTCTATATAGCATTGCTCTTTTAGCCTTCCTAGTCTATCTTGCAGTTCAAGGTCACCACTACCTATTCCTGGAAACTGTCCCAAATTTCCTGCTCCTGAGGTGTTATTTCTGAAATGCCTCTTTCCTTACCTCATGTATGCCCGAAAAATATCTTCAATTTTAAAAGCCAATTTCCAATGGTACCTCTACCAAGAAGCTTTTTCTAATTTTTCCAGGCTCGATGTTATCTACTCCATCATCAATTCCCATTGTGATATTTTAATCTCTTTTTAGGGCTTTTTCTTAGCTTGTCTTATAGTACACCCATTTGTGTCTTTATCATCATAAGTCTCCCTGCAGTTACTAATTATGCATGGAGTGAGTGCTTAATATTTCTTAAATGGAACTACCTTTTACTTGTCAACTTCACAGAATGGCTTCTGGGTTATTTTAGGATCTATTTCAGTCCTTTGTAGCACACACAAAAAGTTCATCTGAATAGAGAACTCAACACTAGACATTTTTAAAGGAGAAAGGAGCTTTAATTATGGAATATTTTGATTTTAAGCAAAAATAAAAGTGTGATATTTATAAACCAAATGAATTCAACATCTAACATAAATGTGATGTTAATTTAACTCTCCCTCCAACCCCCACAAGGATAAGAAACACAACATCCTAACAGAAAATTCCCACAAATAAACTAAGATGCACTTTTTTCATTCTTTAAGTTAAAATAATTACAAATAGAACTTCAAGAAATATTCTACATGAACACAACACAGTTTCAGAGTTTAATTGCCACCTGTCCAATAAATCTTATTTCCTGTGGGTGTTCATTTATTAACTGCATTGTTGTGTCTAAAAAGACTGTGGGAGTGAGAGATTGACTAGCTCCCACAGAAGACCCATGGAGGGTCTGTACTTGGATTTTTTGAATTACAACTTCCCAGCATCTGGGTCTCAGCTTTATAAAGACAGGTTCACTTTTTCTTTTCTAGGAAACCTGGGGAAAGTCTCAGTTAACATCTGTTTTCTCAGAGTAATTATTAATAGCACCCTCCTTAGCTTTCAGAAGTACCTTAATTTAGACAACATATTATAGTGCCAACCTGACTAGAAGTGATAAAGCACTGGGATGATGGTTCACATTAACCTCCCTCAATTCACCAGATAATTGGAAGCATTCTTTTTTGTTGTAAATAACTGAAACAGGATTCAATAGAGCTTGAGTAAAAAGAGAAAAAAAAAGTAAATAACCACTGTCAAAGCAGGCCAGACCCAGGGTCTCAACGTTGATACAATTTTTACCTCTTCATTCCTCTCTCTTCCTCAGCTCTACTTGTCTCTCCTCTTTTTGTTTGTGGCCATTGTTATTTATGCTATAGTCAGTTCCTCTCCTACTCCCTTGCAATACCAGAACTCAGCTATATTTCCTTTACTCTATATCCATGGTCAGCAAACTGGGGCTCGCGAGCCACATGCGGCTCTTTGGCCCCTTGAGTGTGGCTCTTCCTAAGCCTTAGGAGTACCCTAATTAAGTTAATAACAATGTACCTACCTATATAGTTTAAGTTTAAAAAATTTGGCTCTCAAAAGAAATTTCAATCGTTGTACTGTTGATATTTGGCTCTGTTGACTAATGAGTTTGCCGACCGCTGCTCTATATCCTTAGAGCTCTTAATCTATAAGAAAAACCAGACTCCCTTCTCCAGAATCTGTATCATTGAGGCAGACTCTGACTGGCCCTGCTTGGCTCTGGTGCTCACCTCTGGAGGCAAATCACTGTGAGAGAAGTGATACGATCAGCTATGCTTGGGTCACATTCTCAGGCCTCCAGAGTGTCTACTTCCTAGCTGTAGGGAACAAGATAGGAAGCACACTAACAGTTCTACTACAAGGCACGCTAAGAAAGCAACTACAAAAGAGATAAAATATCAAAATGAGGGTTCAACTACAGGTGAGGTAACACATTATCTGAGGAAATCAGAAAAAAAAATCTTCTAGGAAGAGATACCAATTGAAACTGGTGTTGAAAGTTGAATGGGATTTGACAGCTATGGAAAGAGTCTGGAACAGCACTGAGATAGACACTGACTGGAGGAGGAACACTATCCCAATCTTGGATTAAAACGATCATTTATTTAGTTCTTAATTCTGTAGCTCACCTATTTAAGCTGGGCACCGACAGGCAGTTCTTGTGGGTTTGGCTGGTTGGATTCTCCCTGTGTTCATAATCAGTTTCACATCAGCTCAATAGCTCAGCTTCTGGGGCTGCCTGACTTCCAAGTGAGGGGCCTCAGTATCCTCCACATGGTCCCTAATCCTCCAGCAAGCTAAGTTGGGCTTGTTCTTGTGGCAAAAGAAGGAAATCAAGAGAGAGAGCAGAGGTCCACAAAGCCTTTTGAGCAGGGGTCCTCAAACTACGGCCCGCGGGCCACATGCCCATACAAATATTGTATTTGTTCCCGTTTTGTTTTTTTTTTACTTCAAAATAAGCTATGTGCAGTGTGCATAGGAATTTGTTCATAGTTTTTTTTTTTAAAACTATAGTCCGGCCCTCCCACGGTCTGAGGGACAGTGAACTGGCCCCCTGTTTAAAAAGTTTGAGGACCCCTGCTTTTGAGAGTTAGGCTCAGACTGATTCAATGTTACTTCCACCACATTCTATTGACCAAAGCAAGTCATGAGGCCAGCTCAGGATCAAGGACTGGGAAAAGAGTCTATTTCTTGATAGGTCGTCAAAGCTATAGTTAATAGCTAACATTAAGTACTTATCATGTGCCAAGCACTGTTTAAGAACTTTATGTATATTAACACATTTTTATTCCTGCCACATTTTTCATTTCAGAGAAATAGACTACCTGCTTATACAGCTGAGTTCAAGGTCAGGAATTCCCTGAACTCTGGTGTTGTTCCTCATCAGAAGTCAGTCCACTATGCATAGTTGCTGTTTGGCTTCCGAGCTTCCCAGCTTCCCAGGTAGAATGCAACAGCTAATAGCATGGTATATTACTCAGGCTTCTTCAGAGATATATATATATATAACACATATATTATATGTGTTATATATATATAATATATATGTTATATATATATATATATATATATATATATATATATATATATATATATATATATAGAGAGAGAGAGAGAGAGAGAGAGAGAGAGAGAGAGAGAAAGAGAGATATTTATTATAGGAATTGGCTTATGTGACTATGGAGGCGAAGAAATCCCACAACTCGCCATCTGCAAACTGAAGAACCAGTAAAGCTAGTAATGTAATTTAGTCCATGTCTGAGGCCTTGAGGCCTCCCCAGAACCAGAAGCAGGAAAAGATGAATGTCCTAGGTTAAGAAAAGGGAGCAAATTCACCCTTCCTCTGCCTTTTTGTTCAATGCAGGCCCTTACTGGATTGGATGTTGCCCACCTACATCAATGAGGGTGATCTTTACTTTCTGGTCTACTGCTAAAGCCTTCCAGAAACATCATCACAGACACACCCAGAAATAATGTTTTACCAGATATCTGGTCATATCTTAGCCCAGTCAAGTTGACACATAAAATTAACCATCACAGATGGTTTCAATCTTATTCTCCCAAACAGAATGTAACCTAAGGCAGATATATAATGTTGAGATAATTTTTTTTCTATTGGACAGAATTATGGCTAGGACCAGAAGCTGAAATGAGAATTAACTATGTATTTCCATAATCTAAAGAAAGCCTTGGAATTTCTAGAAGGTAGAACAATTGGCCTCACTCTCTCCAACCCCTCCCCTCTCACCAAGAATTAAAATAGCAGCAAGATAGAGAGGTAGACATAAAGATAGATTGATATGAGAGGGAGTGAACAAGGTATAGGAAATGCAGCTTTTTGGAGAGAAAGTTTTCCATCTGCTCCTCCACTTCATCCAGCTGAAGCCATGTGAGAGAGGGAAGCTTTAAGACCATCTTTCATAAAGATGTAGGGGTAACTATAAGAAAACATTACTAGCCTTGGCCAGTTTTCTCTGTGGTTAGATCATCAGCCTGTGGCCCAAAGGGTCTCAGGTTCAATTCCCAGTCAAGGGCATGTACTTCAGTTGTAGGTGTCCTAGCCCCAGTAGGGCAATTTGGGAGGCAATCAATCGATGTGTCTCTAACACATTGCAGTTTCTCTCTCTCTCCCCCTTCCTCCCTCCCTTCTACTCTTTCTAGAAAAAAATTTGGGAAAAAATCCTTGGGTGAGCATTAAAAAAAATTACTAGAAACTCACTCCCCAGCTGAATGCTTGCTAAACAGCATAAACCTATCATTCCTGGATGGTGTCATTGCTTCTGTGGCCGAGTGTAATGGGGAGGTTTCTGAAGAGCGTTGGGACATGTCCTTTGAAGTGTGAGGGCATACATGAGCAAAAAGAGTAAAGATGGGAAGCCTCCTGCAGGGCCTGTGACAGCAGGGCTTGAAGGGAATGTGGTTCCTGGGAAGAAGATGGTGACCAATGGCCACTTCGTTTCCATTCCCTGTGGCCCTCAGGGTTCACAGAAGAGGGCCTCAGCCATGCTCTTAGGCCCATGTGATGAAGTATAGAACTTAGATAAGGAACTGCGATAGTCTTGGGCACTACATCAATGTCAGGTTACTACAAACTTCTAAATGCTTATTCTCACTTAATTTTAGTTACCTTTGACCAGTAGCATACCATTTGAAACCAAGTGTCCTTATGGCTTTGAATAAATTTTTCTTTAAATCCTGGTGCTAGAAATAATATTTCTCTATGTATGTATCCCTCAGAGACCAAGCCTTTCCCCCAGATAATCAGCAACACTCTGCAGCAGAAGACAGTAGCCAGATCTGACTAATGATGTCAAAGTCGGAACCTCTGGCAGGCTAAAGATAGTATCTTGCCATAAATTATGTTTCAGCTCCTAAGCCCTAAGGTGAAACAATTCCCTGGTTACTTTCCTAAGAAACCAGACAGGGGAGGCTAGGACAGACCTCTGGAGGAGAACTTTGAATCAAATATAAAGATTTCCATTTTAAATAGAACCGGATTTAATTTTAATAAACATAAGCAACCCAAAGTTGTCTATGATATTATCAAAAAGGTGGGGCAGGGGGAAGGTGTGGATTGTTACTGAGGCATGTTAGTAAGAAGCTAGGAAAACGCCTTGACCACTGGAATGGGAAAACTGAGACAGATAGCTGAACAAACTGGTTACGAAATTTGAGCCAGATAGTAAGTACATTATGAGGTCTTATCTTCCCTAACCAAGGACACTTAGGAGCACACAGGTCTGCCCCATGCTGGGGCAGACCTGCCTTGGTCCTGGTCCTTTTTCAGTGACATTCTTTGAAGGTGAAACTGACCAGAGAATGACCCTGACCCCCCTATAAGATCATTTTGATGAATCAACGTTGAGGGACACACCTGAAAAGCTGATGAATATTCTACTGAGATCCTCTTCTGAGATCTCCCCTGAAATTCCTGCCTTTATAAAACAGATAATAGCCCTCAAGATAATAGAAGCCTGGTCATGCTCTCCTTGAAGCATGCCCATGCCCCTTCTTTTTCTTGGGTGTGTTCTTTTGCTCTTTCTCTTAAACTCTAAGGGTCCTACAGGACTTGCAACCAGGAGAGCAGTAGGCAGTGGCAGCTCATCCTGGGCTAACCCCCTAAAACTGTAACCAAAACCCCCTTTTCTCTGACTTTTCAGTGAGCAAAAGCAGCTCTGTGTTGTGCCCAGATTTCAAGATCCCCAAGAAAACCACACCAGGGAGCCAGCCAGTCCGATGCAAAAGCAGAGGGTCCTTTATTGAGCTAGCTAACTCGACTCTGCCTCCTGGCCGACACAGCGACTGGAAGCAGAGTGAAACCGCCATGAGAGAAACAGGGTTTTAATAGGGGGTGGAGTGAGGGGAGGGGAGCTGACTGTGGGGCCTGCCGATTGGCCAGGCGCCAGTCAGGTCTTCTTACACAGGATGTGGTCATCTCTATGGTGCACACGTCCCTTGATTGTCATTGGTTAGTTTAAAGAAATCCTGGGCGTGGCCAGCAGGGGCCTGGGCTTCCGGGAAGAAGGTACTCTCCTGAGCACATGGCGGCTGCCCCAACATGGAGGGTACGGGGCAAGATGGAGGGCATAGCCCTCGCCCTTTCACTCTGCTCTGGCTCACTTCAGTCACTGTGATGTTTACTTCTCAGTGAGTTCATGCAGCCCCATGTGGCTCACTTCTTTCCTATAATGTTTCTAGAGGGCCAAAACAGCACCACCTAGCCTCTATCCTGTTGCTTCTTCTATCCTAAGCCTTCCCTTTACCTCACTGTCCTCAGCTTTAATTAACATACTCTCAAAATCATCTGAAATCTTTTTAGCATATAGTTAAGAACCCACACACTACAGGCCCACCTGAGGTAGACCCTCTCCAGGCCTTTCTGGTGACACTACCAGACCATAAAGGGGCCCATTTGCCTGTATGCATCAAAGCCTAATCAAACTCAAGCAGGAATTTGCAGTCAATAAAGTAAGGGCTTGCTAATTGAGGAAATGGTATCAAACCTGGAGTTTCAGGTAAGCTAATGCCCAAAGACCTGGCTCCCTGATGGCTTCTAAGAAATGAGGAAAATACATTAATCATAGTGGCTAAAGGAGTTGAAGGCCTGGGATCTACTGATTGGTTGCTTGATCATTGCATCAGGTTCTGATGTCAGCCATGGCATTGTTCTGTCTGGTTTTGTGAGGATTTGGTCTGCAGGGTGGTTCCATTTTCATGGGCCTGGGGATGAAACAGAACTGAAATCAAGATGTTATCCTTAGCTTGATTGAAACTGTTTCTGTGGTCAACATATCTGAGTTTTTGTTCTTTAGATAGTTTGGTGCTAACCAGAATCTGATATCATAAGGATTTAATGATTAAGTAAGGGAGTGAATGGGCAAAAACGAGAAAGGGTCATTAAAGAAATGTAGTTTCCGAATGGCTAAAAATTCAACAAAGCGTTCCTGGGGGGGGAGGGGGGGGGCGGGGAAGTGATTTAAAAGAAAGAAAACATAATTTATACCACAAGGTGTAGATACTCTTCAATAAACCCATTTATATAACAATTCTAATTTTAAACTTATTTTATCCTTTTGTGAGTGCTTACATTTGAATAAGCTCCAATCACAGGAATAGGCTTGCTCCAAAATTTAACCAATCAGGATAACAGCCCTGTGTAATGCTGTGATTTACAATAAGAAAAATTTGGTCTTCCACTCCTTTCCTGACACAAAGCTCCTAAAACCCTTAGAATTTCCAGAGGAAAGAGTAAAATGATGTCTTTTGTTATGTTAATGAAGTGGGTTTTGGAAAACCCCTTGGTTAACTAAGGATGGGGGCTGATAGCCAGTGAAGCCAGCCCTGTGATTAGAGGGTTGGAACTTTTGGTCCCACCCTCTAGACCTCCCAGGAGAGGGGAGGGGCTGCAGATGGAGTTTAGTCATCAATAGCCAATGATCTAATCATTTATCATGTTTACGTAATGGAGGTTCCATAAAACCCCACAGCGAGGTTCAGAGAACTTCCAGATGGGTGAATACATGGAGATTTGAGGAGACAGGTGCTCTGAGAGGGCATGGAAGCTCCTGCCCTCTCCCAGTTCCTTGCCTTATGTGTCTCTTCCACCTGGCTGTTCCTTTTATAATAAACCAGTAACCTAATAAGTAACATGTTTCTCTGAGTTCTGTCAGCAACTCTAACAAAGTCATGGAATCCAAGATGGGGGCCTTTGGAATCTCCAGTCTTATAGCTGGTTGGTCAGAATCCCAGCTGCAAGGCACCAGCACAGGTATGTTCATGCCATGTTTCCTGAGTCTAAAATGAAAACTCCTGTTAGTTCTCTTTTCTCACCTTCTATACTGTTTACATAAATGCCTAGTTCAGGTTAGAAAGAAGCATGCAAACCTCTAAAAGAAGTTTGCTCTTTCCAACCTACTAAAGAAACTGGATAAGCCAACACATAAAAGCCTGTTGTAGTTATGTGAGAAATGCTCACCTGTCCCAATTCAAATAACGGACTCAGAGACAGAAGTACGGTGGCGAAAATAAGACTTTTAATAAGTTCTCGAGAGTGGGTGTCCATCTGATTATAGAGGCACACGTGGGGCAGTGAACACAGTCCCTCCTCCGGTTCCTCATTGGCTGAGAACAACGGGGTGACCTGTTTCCTCATACATCACCTAGATCTATTGTCTCCCACTGGGTCATTTAAAAAAAATTGGGCTGAGACCTTTTCTAGTTGCCTCCACTTCCCCCTGTCTAGTGGAGGCGGGCACTTCTGGGGTTTCCACCCTGATGCAGGACCACGCCCAGAGTTCCTCTCCTCTCCTCCCTACATTGTTTGCCCTGGGGAAATTCAGCAACCTTTTCCATCAAAAGCTGACCATGCTGGAGATGGGTCACAGAGGCCCATTTACTATTGTTATATGTTCAGAAAGTTGCACAGATTTATATGTTCAGAAAAAAAAAATCATCTATCGTGTTTAAGCAAGTTTTAGAATTTACTGTTTTCATTTCAAATATAATTTTAGGGAGTGATCATACTCAACATAACATTATGAGATTTGTACTTCTTATTTACTATTGGACAGAAGTACACCACAGTGTAAAGGTATTAGCATATACACCCTGACTGGAAATTATTGAACACAGTCTAACTAACACATACTTCTTTTTCCACAAAATTACATGCCTGATATGTAGAAACAAGTGGTTTACTTTTCTCTGGCCAGTACTCATAGTACTAAGAAATACATCTTGATAGCTGGTTCCAATCATGGGAAGCACAGTAAATTAAATGAGAATTGTCATTACCTACAAAATCCTGGGGAGGGGCACCTCGATGAAAATGGGGTTCTAAGGTTGTTTGGATTTTGTTTTGTCTGCTCCACAATGGTAATGGTAAAGACGTAAAGAGTAGCAAATTTAAAAGTCTAAGCAGGTCTCTCTCCCACTAGAGATACAGACAACAATTTGCTGCTAGTGAAAATGGGTTTTTGGGGTGTTTCGAGAAAGGAATTTCAAAGGGCACACATAGGAGAGAAATTTAAGTGCAGTGGCAAGATTGATTGGAGTGAACGGAAATTATAGGTCCTCAGGGAGCTAGAGAAGGGGCAGGCTCTAGCAGCAACTGCCCGTGATTCCTGATAATCCTCCATATACTTGCTTGTTTTGGGGGAGCCAGCAGCCTGCCTTGCAAACTGTCCAACCTTCTTCCTAACTCTTCCCAGGCTTGTGTTAGGCCCTCCCCCTAGCCAATCCCTCACCTGGACCTCCTGTGGGTCTGCGCCCTCCTCCAACTGGATCCTTTCCCCAGATTTTCCCAGGCGAGAGACCTCCCCGTATGGTCACCATCTTGACTCTTACTACCCATGCCTCCAAATTCTGCTGCTCCATCTGGTTTCTACAGCGGATGCACCCAGCAGAGGAATTCTCCCTTTATTGGTTCTTCCTCCCCCTGGTAATCTGCAGGGAACAAACCAGTGGTTCCCTGGGGAGATAGGCAAGTGGGTCCTTTCTCCCAGCTGGGGGTGGGAGAGGCAGGCAGAGGGATGTTAATCCCCATGGTGGGGATTTGGTTATCCCCTGGGTATCTGAAGCTGTAACTTCCAGACCTAAGTCTGATTAAGTATAACTTCCAGAGTCAAAACAGGCACAGTCAATCTAGCTCCCTTCTCTTTTGCTAAGTAGCTGCCTGTGCTAACAAATGCACCTGGGGATAAAATGCTAAAAGAGTGGACTTTTAGTTAAATATAAAGCCATTACTCATACTTTATTCTTAGAGAAAATTGAATCACTACCGAGTGTGTGTGTGTGTGTGTGTGTGTGTGTGTGTGTGTGAGAGAGAGAGAGAGAGAGAGAGAGAGAACTTGTTTTATAAGAATTGAGAAGGGACCCACAAATTGTAACAGCTACAATAAGGTATGTATATGGGTAAATTCTGATTTTGACAGATCCAAAGATTTGAGACTTAAAAAAAAATTACAAAGGCAATGTCTTACAAAGGTGTGAGAATGAATATTTACTTAGAATAGAAATCACAAGAAATTATAAATTTTGAAAAGTTGACAAATACCACAAAATCTAGATGTGCTGCATAATTTTATTTTTTAATGAACTGAAAATGTACATAATTTTTTTTACTAAGTTTTTATAGCAAACTATAAAAAGGAGGAGAGACTTGAACAATAATTAAACAGTTTTCTCTAACTGATCAATCAAAATTTGTTTTTTATTTTTGGTAGTTTCTAAGAGTTTTTTTTGTAACAACTCTATAGCCTGCTATTTGGAATGTCAAACTAATTTTTTAAACAGTGGATGACTCACTGTCATATATAACACATAAGTTCTCAGGGCAATTTTTGCTAAATTACTTACCTTAATATTAATTATCTTTGAATTGATAGTGCTCCTTGTTGTATTGATGTTAGAGAGAGAGGGAGGGAGAGAGAGAAACATCAATTTATTATTCCGCTTATTTATGCATTCATGTGTTGATTCTTGTATGTGCCCTGACCAGGGATTGAACCTGAAACCTTGGTGTAGCAGGACAGTGTTCTAATTCACTGAGCTATCTGGCCAGGGCTTAAATTGACAATACTCTTTAAACACTTTATTACTGATGTCCTCACTGTAGTGGGAGTTCATTATGAGTGTTTTTAAATTTATTTCTGTCAGTATTTCTTGTCCAATAAGCAAGAAATTTACAGCTTTTCCCACATTGTCCATGTAAAACACTCCCTTTTGATTAGATTATATATCAAGCCAAGGGCCCACTCAAACTTTCATGCAAGCTTTTCTTTTTCTCTTAATGAATTGCTCTTTTGGAACAATCTCATTTTTTGTTGTTATAATTTACTTCTTGATATAAGATTAATTTCTATCAATTTTATCACTTATTTTATGACATTTTCATATTTCACTCCTGTGAATTTTTAAGTTCTTTCATTTCATTAGTAAATACATTTTAAAATGGCAAAAAGTCCATATATAGTCACATCAAGATTTTATCATTCTTCACTTATTTTATTAAAACACTCTATCTTTCTAAATTACAACTAAAATGGAGTATCTGAAACTCAATGTGCTCTTACCCCAAACTCAAAGTGCCAAAGGCCATTCTAGGGGCGAGTATAAATTGGGCCAGTCACAGTGAAAAATGGTTTTGACAGGTTAAATTAAAATGCCCTTTTCTTTCTTTCTTTCTTTCTTTCTTTCTTTCTTTCTTTCTTTCTTTCTTTCTTTCTTTCTTTCTTCCTTCCTTCCTTCCTTCCTTCCTTCCTTCCTTCCTTCCTTCCTTTCTTTCTTTCTCTTTCTTTCTTTCTTTTGTCCTTTCTTTCATTTTTTCTTTTCTTTTTGGTAAATTGTATGAAAACATATAATGATGTGAAAACATTTGCTGGGGCCTCTCTCAGGGCCTTGGGAGTGAGGGGTCCAAAGCTTAAGGCTCATTCAGAGTTAAGTTGCAGATGGGTAGGGTTAAGCTTCCTCTGGTTGGGTATGCATGTGTTTTAAGGATCTGGAGACTTAATGTGCAGGAGAGAAAAGTTAAAGAGGGAAGCTGAAGCAGTCGCTTTCCAGGCATCCTGGGTTAGACTGAACAGCAGCCATACTGCTTTGGGCTTGAGTATCAAAATGGCAAACTATAAAAAGTGAATAATCACTACCAAGGGAAGCCTACTCTTTTATCCGTGTGTGTGTGTGTGTGTGTGTGTGTGTGTGTGTGTGTGTGTGTTAGACAAACATAGAAGAGGAATCAGAGGAAAGCCATAGTCTTACCACTCTACCACTGTAGGAATTCAGAAGCATCTTGTGAAACACCAGTCTCCCTCCTAGTTCCAAGAATGACCTTTAATCTTGCTTTCTCTCCTTTTTAGTTGTTTCCTAACAACTGACCTCCAAGACTATAGCTCTGTACAATAGAAATTCAACAAATAGGAATTTCTCTGTATATAAGTTAGAATATTTATGTTATAAAAGGGACATTTGAAGCCTCAGTGAAATTAAAAAAACAATTATTTAACCTAATACCTGATCCACCTGCTGTTAAATGAGAGACGCTGGACTTCTGAATGCAATTTGAAGTACTATTATTATTTTTTAATGTGGCCGGGAAATTATATATGGTTTTCCAGGGCTTGAAAGTGTAATTTTCAATCTGACCACCAGGTAGCAGACAAATGCCTTTAAAGAAAGGATCTTCAATCACTTAGACATGAAAATGTCAAAACTTACCACAAAAGGCACATAAATAAAGCCAAAGACATAAATTGTATTGATAAACACAATGATTCTTTAGTTTGAAAAATAAAGCTTGCCAGAAGGCATATGCTAAAATAAAACATCTCGGCTATTTTTCCTCTCTGTTTATTTAAAAGTTTTATCAACTGTCAATGACTGTGGGTTTGGACTGAGGAGGCAGTGTCTCCTCCCCCTGCAAGTGAGCAAGAACTAATGAAAGTAAAGATTACACATGTATCCTACCCACTTCCTGGAATTACTTGACAAGTCTAATAAAACTGAACATTGTGAGACATCACCATAGTTAATCTATGACACAGACTTTCCTAGAAGTTCTCTTTAGTCATAGCAAAGCTAGCTGTAAAAAAAGTGAGTGAGTTCTCAATTGACCTCAGCTTGTAAGTGCCAATAAAGAGTTTAGTCTAGTCACCAGAACATTTTATTTTATATTTGTTTCAGGTGTAGAATATATTGGTTGGACAATGATATAATTTATGAAGTGATTCCCCTGATATTTCTAGTACCCAGCTGTCATCATCATGGTCATTACAGTATTATTGATTATACTAGAGGCCCGGTGCACGAAATTTGTGCAGGGTGGAGGTGTCCCTCAGTTCAGCCTGCACTCTCTCAAATCTGGGACCCCTCGGGGATGTCCAACTGCTGGATGGAACCCTGTGGGATGTGTCCTAAACTGGCAGTCAGACATCCCTCTTGGAATCTGGAACCGCTGGCTCCAAACTGCTCACCTGCCTGCCTGCCTGATTGCCCCTAACTGCTTCCCTGCCTGCCTGATTGCTCCTAACCATCTCAGCCTACCTGCCTGATCACCCCTAATTGCTCCTCTGCCGGCTTGGTCACCCCTAACTGCTCCCCTGCCTGCCTGATCGCCCCTAGCCACCTCTGTCTGCCGGTCTGATCACCCCTAACTGCTACCCTGCTGGCCTGATTGCCCCTAACTACTCCCCTGCCTGCCTGATCGCCCCAAACTGCCTCTGCCTGCCTGCCTGATTGCCCCTAACCACCTCTGCTTTGGCTCTGCCACTGTGGCTTTGTCCAGAAGGACATCCAGATGTTTGGAAGATTGTTTGGCTGTCTTGTCTAATTAGCATATTATGTTTTTATTAGTATAGGTTCTCTATGCTATACTTTACATCCCCATGTCTATTTTACAACTTCTTTCTCCCTTAACCCTTTTTACCGAGTCCCCAAACCCCACCAATCTAGAAACCCTCAGTTTGTTCACTCTCTCTATGAGTCTGTTTCTATTTTGTTTGTTATGCTGTCCTTTAGATTCCACATTCCACATATAAGTGAAATCATATTGTATTTGTCTTTCTCTATCTGATTTATTTTACTGAGCATAATGCCTTCTAGGTCCATCCATGTTGTTCAAATAATAAGATTTCATTCTTTTTTATAGAGTCATTGGCACATTTTAAATTAAATTCCAGTCTGTCAACTGTAAAATCAATAGAATTGCAGTATAAAATTTTGTTTTTAGGCAAGTTTAAACAAATTATCATTTAATACACAAGATCAATATAAATTAATATAATATGTACCATTAATTTAATTTAAAGTAATCACAATGTTATAAAAACCCTCCCTGAGGTTTTGTTTAAACAGGCTTATTCCAAAGGATAATTATTCTTAGGTAGAATTAAGCAGGAAACGTTGTCTTTGAAATCTGGGGATTTTAATCTTCTCCTTCCCATTCTTTAAACATTACAGACTCTGTCACCACAGGCCCCATCTTTCCTGGGTGCCACATATACACATGACTGCTCTTCCTTCTCTCTCCCAACAGCTGTTGTCATGATCTTAATTACCACAAAGTCATAGTGACTGGCTTTTAAAGTTATCCTTCCAAGAACTGACTGCATTTTTAGGGCTTGTCCCTAAGCTAGAGGGACAAGATACGAAACTTTAGACGCAGAAGTCAGGATGCTGGGTTTCAACCCCAGCTCTGCCTCTTGCTAGCAAATTGCTCAACCTCTGTGTGGCTTCTTTTCCTCTTTTGCAAAATGGGGAAAATAGTTCTAAGACCTAGCTCATGGGGCTGCTATGACCCTTAAGTGAGGTCATGGAACAGTGTCTGACATGATGCAAGCTCTTAATGACTGTTAGTTGTATATCTTCATTACACGAAAGGTTTCTTATAAGCCCCTTCTCAGGTGATTGGAATCATTACCCCTGGTAGGTTTTCTCTTAAATGGGCCAGAAGATTTTGAGCTTCTCTGTGATTTAATGCCTAGGACTGCACTTTAAAAAAAGCAAACACTCATATGACAGTAACTGTCATTCTAAGTAGCCTGTGCATGTCAACCAATCCTTTCCACAAATGTCTCTTATTTTGTAAAGAGATGTTACTGACTAGACAGGCAAATATTATACTTACTGTAGTCTCAAAGCTCTTTCTCAATTAGTAAATTCTAGGATAATTTATGAGATGATTAAGAGACATCTCAAACCCAGCACATCGAAAACTTAATTCCTGACCACTGCACCCCTCCCTACATTGGCACCCTCTCATCTCACTTCATGGCAGCTCCCTCCACCACCACCCCCCCGCCCCGCCCAGGCTTTTAAACCATATAAATTGGCATGACCTCCAATTCCACTATTTCTCTTACATTGCACATCCAGGGTGTCAGGAAATTCTGTTGCCTCAACCTTCAAAATATGTCCAGAAGCTGACCCCTTTTCACTAATTCCATTGCCATTATCTTAGGTCTCAGCCACCATCTCTCACTTGAATTCTTTTAATAACTTTCCTGATTGATCTCCCTTACTTCACCCCCTCACCCCCAGTCTGTGCTCAACTCAGCAGCCAGATTCTTTAAAAATACATCAATTGTTTCCCTCCTCTGCTTAGTATTCTGTCATGACTTTTCCCTAGGACTAAAAACCAAGGTTTATACAATGCCCTTCTAGGATTTCTGTGACTCAGCTCTCACTTCTCTGCCGTGTGTCCTACCAGTCTCAGTTAGCTCACTTCCCTTCAATCACATTGGCTTCTGTGCTGTTCCTCAGAAATACCAGGCATGTCCACCATCAGGCCTATTCTCTTCCCAGAATACTCTCCCCAAGGCAATTATTTAACTAATTCCTGCAGATATTGCAATCTGTCTGTCCACACCCCTCATATTCCCAACCCATATTACCCTGTTCTACTTGTTCTTGTGTTCCTAGTACTCATCACCTTCTAACAACATATCTCCTATCTATCTATCTATCTATCTATCTATCTATCTATCTATCTATCTATCTATCTTTGTCTTTCTCGCTCCTTCTCTCTCATGCCATCATTTATGCTGCTTATTTGATTTTGTCTATTTCTCTCCATTTTAATATAAGCTTCACAAGGGCAGTGATTTTGATCTGTTTTATTCATTGATGTATCCCAACTACCTACAATACACAATAAATATTTGGTGAATATTTAAGTGGGAGGATAAAAGTGTATAGACAGTAATAAAGATATATTGAAGATTTATTGATCACTGTTTGAGTACTTTCACATACAAATTTACTTGTTTTTCTTTTATATGAGACTAGAGGCCTGGTGCACAAAATTTGTGCACTGGAGGGGAGGTTCCCTCAGCCTAGCTTGCGCCCTCTCACAGTCCGGGACCCCTTGGGGGATGTCCGCCTAAGCCGCCAGTAAGACATCCCTCTTGCAGTCCGGGACTCCTCGCTCCTTACTGCCCACCTGCTCACTGCTCCTTACCACTTGGCTCACTGATCCTTAGTGCTGCTGCAGAGGTAGGAGAGGCTCCTGCCACTGCCGCTGCATTCACCAGCCATGAGCCCGGCTTCTGTTTGAGCAGCGCTCCCCCTGTGGGAGTGCACTGACCACCAGGAGGAAGCTCCTGCTTTGAACATCTTCCCCCTAGTGGTCAGTGTGCATTATAGTGACCAGTCATTCCAGTCATTCTGCCCTAATGGTCACTTAGGCTTTTATTATATAGATTGGCAAAAATCAAGCCTCTGTTACCACAGACTTGTATCATAATTTCTTGCCTATAGTTGCTTTTCCGACAGCAGGAGGAGATGCTGAAATACAATAATCATATCATTACCTCTTTGCATGTAACTGGATCAGGACAATAATAATAAGAATAGGGGTGAGGAATCAGAAAGAAAATAATATGGCAATTTCTTTCAGTGGTGTTTCAGAAGGTATGTAAGTACAATCTTTACAGTGACTCAGTATCTAGCAATCAAGTTCATCAAAATATGCTGATGCTTGTAAGTAATTTTCTTTGGGAAACTGGTTTGGATCCAGAGTATTTTAAAAAAGTATAAGCAGAGCTAAAATTTATTATTTAAAAGTAACTAAATACAACAAACATATGTCTAGTGAACATTAGCACTAAGCAATATGAGCAGCAAAACAGAAAATGAGACATTGTCTTTGCTCAGGAAGAGGTTATCTATATAATAAAAGCCCAAGCGACCATTCTAGCAGTGACCAGAACAACCAGTCCCTATGATACGCACTGATCACCAGGGAGCAGACACTCAATGCAGGAGCTACCCCCTGGTGGTCAGTGCACTCCCACAGGGGGAACGCCACTCAGCCAGAAGCCGGGCTCACAGCTGGTGAGCACAGCCGAGGTGGTGGGAGCCTCTCCCATCTCCGTGGCAGTGCTAAGGAGCAGTGAGCAGAGCAATAAGGAGCAGCAAGCAGTTAGCAGGCAGGCAGTAAGGAACAAAGGGTCCCAGGCTGTGAGAGGGCACAGGCTGGGCTGAGGGACCCCACCCCAGTGCACGAATTTCATGCACCAGGCCTCTAGTAATTGGATAAGAGACAAAAGACACGCAACATCAATGATTATAATTCACTGCACAAGGTGATAATTGTTATCATAAATGTACAGAGCACAAGAGAAAAACAGGAATAGGAATGATTAATTTGAATACATAGAGATACTTATTTTTAAATTTCATTTTAAATTTGTGTGTGCTTATCTCTTGCAAGATGCTTCAACTAAATTGATCTCAGCCAACTGCAAATAATTGCTTTGGGTTTTATTTTATGTTATCAGACTCTCTGCTGTTAATTTGTCACTACTTCAATTTGTTTAAGCAATGCTTTGCGAAGTACAAAATCTGAATCCTGAAGCTTTAAAGATTATTTTTTAAAACTAGTAACTTTACATAATCTGAAGAGCTAACGGGACTCAATTTAATTGACTTCATTATCTGGAGTTAAAATGAATCAGGAAATAAGAATTATGAATTCCATAAAACATAATTTAAGTATATGTCAAAAGAAAAATATTGTGGTGTTAGCTTTATGAACACTACTATCTGAATGTATTTTATTTAGATGATCAAAATTATAAATATACAACTAAACCAAAAATTATAAAGAAATTCCTATACTAATATTCCCTTTTTTAGTGAAAGATAATAGCAGAAGCAGAAACCTAGGATTATCTTTGAAACCTCCCTATGTTTCCGTTCATCCAATGACCAATGCAGCACCAAATCGTATGAATTTGTACCTCCCCAGCATCTTTCAAATACATCCATTTCTTTCCATCTTTGCTTCAATCTAACACCGTATCTTACCTAGACAATCACAATGGATTAATACCACATAGGCTCTGACCCCCTACGAGTCATTCTCCACACTGTAGCAAGAATGATTCTTGTTTGTATGTGTGGTTATTTTGAGACCCCAAGTGCCAGGAGTTGGGTTACTTGTGTTTCCTAACTCATGGCACTGTCAGCATCAGTCTGTGCAATGTCCTTTTCTTATTTTATTACTGTCCCACCGCACACCCCATCATCCTTTTCTCCTCTCATCCTGCTTATCGGTATTGGTAGATACCAGCGACCTAATGGTTTGCATGTGGCTATGTTCAGCCAGCTCTGCCCATTGTCTGCACACAGGGACATAGGGAGCCAGCGTGCCTCACAGTCTGGTCCGCAGGCCTCTGTGATAACTTGGGAACCTGGGCACTCTGAAAGGGCCTCACATTCAATTGTTTGTATCAACCTCCTACTGATTAGACCCAAAGTCCCATAAGCCATTGTGCCATCGATTAGATATTTTTTCAAGTTACGTCACTCATCATGAATATACACCAGAAATCTCTTTACTTTTCAAAATATATTTATATATCTGAGGCACCACCGTCAAGGGCTTCCTGCTGCTTTTAAGATAAAGACCAAAATATCTAAAATGGCCACCTGTATCCTACAAAGTCTGTCCTCAGTCCACCTTTCTAGTTTCATCTCAAAACAATTATCTTCATCCCTTTTGATTGAACCCTTGTTCAGTGCAGGGACTTTGTATACATCTGCTTGGAACTCTCTTCCCCAACCCCACTGCCCATCTGCCCTACATTCACCCAGTTAACTCCCTTAAAGCTCACAATGTTTATTTCTTTCCACGAGAAGCCTTCCCTGATTCTCTAGACTGTATCAGGGTCCCCATCGCTTGCTCTTAAAGCGCCATATGTCTTTATTTTTTAATTATTAGATAATTTGTAATTTATCTTTTATCTGCATAATTATTTGATTAATATTTTTCTACTTAGAAAGTACACTTCATTTGCATGGCAGCAATTAGTACAATGCCATGTTATGGAGTAAGTTTTCATTTATATTTGTTGAGTGAATCAATAAAAACTACTGTCACTAGGTCCTAGTGGAATGGGGCAATTTTCTTAAGTGTTTATTTTCAGTTTTAAAGTTTAAGTTGGAAGCCTCAAGTTATATTGAGAAGTTCTGCATGTAATATATGCATCTGAAATTTTACTATGAAACTGGATTTTTGCCTTAGTGATGCAGATGCTAGAATAATGGATACTATAATTCATGCTTAGTAATGTTTTAGACAACAAATGTGACCTGCCATTAGCCTTAGCTTCTAATATCTATGTATTACTAATGGAAGAGTACAGCTTATTAAGCAAAAAATGTGAATGGAATTTAACTCATTATACATACATAGTTCTTCTAATGAATTTTGGGATTTTTATAGAACATAGCCACAATGCTTATGGGTATGAGTTATGAGATGCCTGAATTGGATATATTCACATTCAATCAAAGAGAGAATTTTAACAACTCTGGTGACACTTCAATGCTTCCACTGGATATTTTTAAATTCTAATATGTATTCTAGGTTGACCAGTATCTAGATTCCTTGCTTATTAGTGAAATGGGTTTGCAGGATTTGTCTCACGCTGGCTCAAGATTTATTTCACACCCATGGGGAAAGCTCAAAGACAAGGCAGGGCTACCGTGTTGTCCTTCCCATCTGGGAGGAAGACTTTTTTTGCCTCCATGCCTGCTGACCTCCATCCAACCCCCAAACCTATTCTATGCACTCTAAGTCCAAATAAAACACATGGATCTCTTTCCTATTTCCTTGTATTCTCCTTGGATAATTTAGCTAGGGAGACAAAAATGGATACAGGCTGTTTGCTGAGAGATTTTTAATTTAATTTTGAACTTACATGAGCAGAATGAAGGGATCTTATTGAGTGCACAATAGGACAGGGCAGAAGGTTTGAAGTGTAGAGAGGAAGGAGCAGCAAAAGACTGAAGATCTTCCCAATTAGTGCTATGTGCCTTTGACACCTCTCATAGCAACAAGTCTGAGAGTTGAACAGAATCAGTTATATAATTATAAAGAGTTTTCGTTAAGCTAAACTCTGGAAAAGTTGTACTCCTTTTTGCCCTTATTCACAGCCTTTTATATAATGCTATTTTATATTTATTATAGCACTTATCACTATCTAAAATGTTCTTATTAATTAATTTATTATTTATTAGTTTGTTTGTTGTTTGTATTCTCACTATCCCTACACTCTAAGGCTGAGAGTAGAGACCTCAACAGTTTTGATCTGGACTATGTTTTTATTATCTAGAAAAGCATACAGTACTGACAAGATCCTCAAGAAATCTTTACAAAATTCATTAAAGAATCTTTAAAGTCCCAACAAATATTTCTACTGTCTCTGTAAAGTCCTTCCTGATTTTTTCAGATGAAATTAGTCACTCCCTCTACACTCTATTTGGGAATATATTTTATTCATCCACCTATTCATTTACTCATTTGTTTGTTCATTCATTTTTTCATTCACACAACATTCATTGAGTGTGTGCAATATACTAAGCACATTGAGAGCCATTGAAGCTATAAGATTGAATAAAACTCTGTTTTCATGTTAGTCTAGAGGATGAGACAGGAAGTCTAGAGTTCAGACTGAGATGTGCACAGACTTTTAGGGAAGTGCATTGGAGGAGCTCTTAACTCGGCCTCCCAAAGTCAGGAAAGGCTTTGGACAGAAGAAACTTTCAAGGTGAGATCTGAAGAATGAGTGGAGGGGAATTGCATTTCAGAAAGAAGCCATGGCAATCCCCAGGCTTAGAAACTAAAATAGAGTATGGCTTACCTTACATTGTCCATCTCACAAATCCCAGCAGGGGACAATGCCCTGCACAGAACTAGTTAGTGCTCAATAAATGTTTATGCCAGTGGTTGTTTTTGTTTGTTTGTTTGTTTTTTGAATGATAAACAGAGTAATTATGGAAACTAGAAAAATCATCCATAATGAATCTCTCTGTGCTTTCCTTCCTTGATCTAAGAGCAATATAATCTCGCCTATTACACCAATACATGGGTGAAATAGGATTAATTCCTGCACATACTGTATTTTAAGTACCTTAAAAGACAGAATTCATCTCTTCCATGTGATGGAATTATTGCACAGCACTTACTATTTTAGTGGCACAACAACTCCTGCTGAGGGTGGTGAAAGCGCCTGAGAAGCAGCCATTTCCCTGTTCTGTAACCAAACCAGTCCAGGTCTGAGAGGAAATCCTCCTCCTATCATAGGAGAAGAAATGCAGGTGCTTAAAATTTATCAAAAAGCTTTCACTACTCTTTGGCAAAAAACAATGAGCTGTGTTAGCCCTTCCATATTCTGGGTCTTTCAGTATATTCCATGCTAGTTAATATAGAATAACTTTGGATGATTTCTTGGCAATCATAATTCATGGCTGGCTTTTCTCTGTTCTTTATGATTTCCAGCCAACTCCCATCTGTTTTATAGCTTCAATAAAAACTTGTCACAAAAGAGATTCACTGCCCAGTGAAATTCAAAGGAGTAGCACAAAGGCTGCAGAGATATTCCACATCTCAATCCATAAGAAAAATGCAAATGGGAGGACCCAGGACACATATAAAGCCTGTTAGTTTCAGAAAAGGTGCCAGTTATTGAGAAAATGAAAAGACATGCAAAATAGGTTGTTCAATAATTACCTCACTCTAAAACCAAACCAAAAAGTCATACAAAATATAACAGGACCCTAAGGAGAGGGATTGTCAGTCGCAAACCTACTTAATATTGGGCATTCTACTTTGATGGCCATATCAGCCCCAAAGCCTCTTATCATCTTTCCGGTCTATCTCTTTACTTTCTTCTTCTCATCCCCCCTCCCATTTGCCTCACAATACACATACAAAATTCAGAACTTTAAAACATTTTTCATTAACACTGTTCAAAATTATAGCCATTTTAAATAAAAGTTGAGACTCATAGTTGCTTTTGGGAAAAAAATGGGCCTGCATTCCTTCTTGATGATAAGCAGCGAGAGCTGACAGTGTAAAGCCTTTGGATTCTCTCTCTGCCCCGGTCCTCACTCATCCCTTTCATCACACGCAGCCTCTTTCACTTGCTTACATGATCTCTCTAGTATCAATAGTAGTTTGAATTTCATTTCTCTGACTTTTTCTACAGGTGTCTATATCTCTTTTAGGGCATATATCTCTTAACATCTGTTCTTATAAATAGCAATACTAGTATACAAGTCCTTTCTCTTACTCAGCTGCTAGCCCTTTAAGAGTTCTCTGCTTTTTGGGTTACCAAAGGGCCTATAATGAATGTGCAATGAACATTTGATGAAAGGATGCTGCAGTAGATGGGAACGTGTCACAAAGTAGAGAAAGGACTAGTACAGGAGTTAGGACATCTGGCTTTTTATTAACACACTACGTGGTTTTAGCAAGATATACCTCTATTTGGGAATCTCAGTGTCTGTGTTTTTTAAAATGGGGAAGTTAATTTGAATGATCATGATTATCTTTTCACTCCAGAATTTCATGATGCTAGCGTTCTTTGAACTAGACTTCCCTCAATTTCTATAAATTTCCCAGCTGGGTCACAAAATCACCATGCTCTCCACCACTGAATATGAGTGGGAAATTATTCTAATTATAGTTTTTGCAAAGGCAGGCAAGAGAGCATGTCAAAGAAAATAATACTTGGCACATCGTGAATGAGGTTTTAAACCAAATATTTTTAGATTGCTTTTTTTTTTCTTTGATGTGCTGTTATATAAATCCTCCTTTGCAGGGCTCCCATTTCAGATGTGATTTAGTTAATAATATGGTAAGCGTCAAGCAACTCTGTCTTCCCCATTATGTGACACAAAAGGGGACAGAGAAGCGCCAGGGAACTCATGAGGAGGAATTTGCCAAGTCATGTGTTCCTTTCTGTTCTGCAGAGCAGTAAGAATCCCCTTGACGTGTGAAAGATAAATAATAATAATTGTAACAAGTTCTGCTTTATTTCCAGCAGGACTGTCAGAATCTGAAGAGTACTTTTTTTTGCTAATATTGCAACTGGGGGACACAGGATCCCTAATGTCTTTAGGAAGCTCAGAATTCTGTCGTAGGATGTATTATCTTTCCCCCGACTTGGCATCAGACTGATGTCTCAAATAAAGGAAGTGATTTTCTTCTTAAAATGTATCACCATAGAAATATTAATTAACCATGGATAAAACATCTCAATAGAAATAAAAAGGAAACATTAAAATGAAAATCACCTAAAATACTGCCATGTAGGCAGTTACTCTTTTTTTTAAGATAATGCATGTTTATTTTTATTATTTTTCCAAATACGTTTTTATTGGAGAGAGAGAGAGAGAGAGAGAGAGAGAGAGAGAGAGAGAGAGAGAAAGGAAGAGGGAGAGAGAAACATCCATGGACTGCCTCCTGCACTCCTCCTCTTAAGGATCAAGCCCACAACCTGGTCATGTGCCCTGACTGGGAATCGAACGGGCGACCTCTAGGTGCATGGGATATGCTCAACTACATGGTCCACACTGACCAGGGTGACAGTTTACTCTTAACAACTCCAAATATATGCACATACACACACATACACACACATACACGTCATTTTGAAAAGGATATTTGTCATTTTCTCCTCTAGCATCTTTCCCCTACCTACAAACACTGCTATTCTATGGAGTATCATGTTTACCTCCTTCATATGTAATTTTGATTACATGGCAAATCTAGGTGTTAAGGAAAAACATTTTTCAACTTTTAGATTTCTATTTGGAGAAGTCTTTCTCAGCCTCGGCACTACTGACATTGTGAGCCAGAGATTTTTCTGTTGTGGGAGCTCTCCTATTCTTCATAGGATGTTTAATGGAACCCCTGGCCTTTGCCCACTAGATGCCAGTAACATCCCCTCAATTATGACAACCAAAATTTTTCCCAAACATTGCCATTGGAGCAAAATTGCCCCCAGTTGAGAACTAGTGGTATAGTGGAAAAATCCCAGGCCTCTTATTAAAGAGGAGTGACAGGTGTTTGGAGAATGTGGAGGGAGGGACTAAGTATGCATGGCCCAACACCTTATGGATTCCCTTTGGAATCTCTTTGCCTCCAGAGAATATAGATATTATTGTCTGGTCTTGGGCTTCTGATAACATATTACCTAGAGCTTAAAGTTTTGGTGGTGGTTTACGTAATCAAATGTTTATTTAAAAAAATAGATGATGGTCAAAATTGTACTACATGATATTCTTTTAAGGTTCTGTAGTTCACTTTAAAATGGCATGATTTAGGTAAGTGGCTGTAGGACTTGAGGTCTTGTAAATGCAAGCTACATGGTTATTTTGATCTTAACAGATCATCACAGCTTAGAGCTACTTTATCTTCAGGCAATTGACTGAATCTCAGCAAAAATGGGCCATAATGACCTTGGCATGTGTCAGTGGCTTGAGCTCTAAAATGCAAGCTGTTGTAGCTTGATAAACTCTATCCTGACTTGGCCTTGCAAAAGAGACAGAAAAATTTATTCATTCCCTTTGAACATTGCCAGAGAAACAAATATTTGCTGCTTATGCTATGTTTTTGATCCAGGCTTTCAGATCAGGACTTTGAACAACACTGGCTGTTGAGTTCTAAGTGGACTCCACTAGTGAGTTTCAAACTTTGAATTATTAGTGCCAGGCCTAAGCAGACAAGGCAAGATCAGCTGCCTGAAATTTTATTCGTCTTTTTGTTGTCTTCAATGCATTCTTGGCAAAGAGCTCACATCTTTTGATTCATGAACCGTGTCCACAAATTCATACATGTACCCTCTTTTCTGCCATCACCACATGGTCCAAAAATGGCTATGGCTTTCTTCACTAAACAAGTTCTGATCAGAGCTTTACATTTCAGAGGTCCAGACTATGATTTCGCTTATAGTAGGATGGTCAATTTTGCTAATTGTGAAAAAATAAACTTATGTAGTTCTTTAACATAAAGAGGATATTCCTTCTGCTTGTTTGGAGACAGAGAAACAACCCAATGAAACAGGCAAAACTAAAGACTGTGAAATTAATTAAAGAGCTCTATGCCTGGAACAACAAGCATGCTTCTTAGAATCAGTTTCAAGGAAATCAAGAGATGGTTTGAAAAAAATAGGTTTCAGCCATACTCTCCTAAAGGAGCAGGATACGAATAAAAATAAAGGAAAGAAAATAATTAAACTTGAGGAAAAGAAAGCATTTTTTTTAATTTTAATATCATAGATGATATTACAGTCAGATATGAAGAGAAAAATAACATTAGATCAGCAAAGCCACAGTAAACAGATATGGAGGGAAAAAAGAAAAATGCTTCTTCCAGATCTCATTTATTTGAAAGAGAATATATAAAACTAAAGTCCTGGAGTCAGACTCTTCAATAAATGGTGCTGGGAAAATTGGTTAGACACATGCAAAAAAATGAAACTAGACCACCAACTTACACCATACACAAGATAAACTCAAAATGGATAAAATACTTAAATGTAAGATGGTAAATCATAAAAATCTTAGAGGAATCCACAGGCAGCAAAATCTCAGACATATGCCGAAGCAATATCTTCACCGATATAGCTCTTAGGGCAATGGAAACTAAAGAGAAAATAAACAAATGGGACTGCATTAAAATAAAAAAGCTTCTGCACAGCAAAAGAAACTATCAACAAAACAAGAAAGCCCACTGCATGGAAGAACATATTTGCCAATGTTATCTCCGATACGGGTTTAACCTCCAACATTTACAGGAAACTCATACAACTAAACAAAAGGAAGATAAACTATCCAATCAAAAAATGGGTAATGGACCTAAATAGTTTTCAAAAGAGGACATTCAGAAAGCCAAGATACATATGAAAACATGTTCAAAGTCACTAGTCATCTGAGAGATGCAAATCAAAATGATAATGAGGTACCATCTCACACTGTCAGAATGGCTATCATCAGCAAATCAACAAATGACAAGTGCTGGAGAGGAGAAAAAGGAACCCTATTGCACTGCTGGTGGGAGTGCAGACTGGTGCAGCCACTGTGGAGAACAGTGTGGAATTTCCTCAAAAACCTAAAAATGGAACTACCATTTGACCCAATGATCCCACTTCTAGGAATATATCCCAAGAAACTAGAAACACCAATCAGAGAAGATATATGCACCCCTATGTTCACAGCAGCACAATTTACACTCACTAAGATTTGGAATTAGTCTAAGTGCCCATCAGCAGATGAGTGGATTAGAAAACTGTGGTACATGTACACAATGGAATACTATGCTGCTATAAAAAAGAAGGAATTCTTACCATTTGCAACAGCATGGATGGACCTGTAGAGCATTATGCTAAGTGAAATAAGCCAGTCAGAGAAAGATAAATATCATACGATCTCACTCATTTGTGGAATATAATGAACAGCATAAACTAATGAACAAAAACAGATCCAGAGATAGTGAAGCATCAATCAGACCATCAAACCTCAGAGGGAAGGCAGGGGAGGGTGGGGTAAGGGGGAGAGATCAACCAAAGGAATTGTATGCATGCATGTAAGCCTAACCAATGGACACAGACACCAGGTGGATGAGGTCATGAGCAGGGGGAGGGGGGCAATGGAGGTATAAGGACATATATGTAATACCTTAATCAATAAAGAAAATTAAAAAAAAAACGGAATTGTGTGAGGCAAATTACATTCAGAACAGTGTCTAAAATGTTATTATATAAACCATACGCAAATATTTGCATTATACTAACAGAGATAATCAAGTTGGAAGGACACTAATTGGTCAGACTCTAATCTACTCTTTCAATGGGTGTCTTAAGTAGGTGGGAAAGGAACATGTTTTTAGTTATCTATAGTAACAAAGGTTATATCTTGTTCTATGTAAAATTAAACAAATGTCATCAGCCCCTGGTGTTAAGCTAAGGAGTGGCTTATGTCAGAAGAGTCCAAAGAAAAATAAAGGCCAACTAAATTTAAAAAAAAAAAACAAAAAAAACTAGAGGCCCGGTGCATGAAATTGATGCACTGGTGGGGGCCGGGTGCCCTCAGCCCAGCCTGCTCCCCCTTGCAGTCTGGGAACCCTTGGAAGATGTCCACCTGCCAACTTAGGCCCAATCCCCTGGGACATCCCTCTTGCAATCCGGGATCCCTCGTTCCTTACTGCTCAGCTTGCTGCTCCGTAGCAGCAGGCTCCTTACCACCCAGCTCGCTGCTCCTCAGCATTGACACAGAGGCAGGAGAGGCTTCTGCCAAGCTGCTGTGCTCACCAGCTATGAGTCTGGCTTGTGGCTGAGTGACCACTCCCCTTGTGGTAGCTCACTGGCCACCAGGGGGCAGCTCCTGCATTGGACATCTGCCCCTGGTGGTCAGTGTGCATCATAGAGACCAGTCATTCTGCTGTAGCAGTCACTTAGGCTTTTTTTTAAAAATATATTTTTATTGATTTTTTACAGAGAGGAAGGGGGATAGAGAGTTAGAAACATCGGTGAGAGAGAAACATCTATCAGCCGCCTGGAATCGAACCTGGGACCCCTCAGTCTGCAGGCCGACGCTCTATCCACTGAGCCAAACCGGTTTTGGCCACTTAGGCTTTTATTATATCAACTAGAGGCATGATGCATGAAATATGTGCAAGAGTAGGCCTTCCTTCCCCTGGCTGCCTGCACCGGCTTACCTCTGGCACCCAGAACCTGGGCTTCCCTCGCATCCCTGACTTCATCCAGAAAGTTGTCCAGAAGGACATCTGGTCTAATTAGCATATTACGCTTTTGTTATTATAGATAGAGGAATTAGTTCAATTATTCATAAAGTGTAAGTAGGGTCCAATAACTTCTAGTAAAGGAAGATCTTAAAAATCAGTTTATAATGCCTGCTCTACAAAGAGCAAGATTCAGGAAATTACTGACTTTGAACCATGCAGTTAGTTAAAGTAAAGTTGCAAGTGTCGCCCAGCCAGCATGGCTCAGTGGTTGAACACCAACCCATGAAGCAAGAGGTCACTAGTTGGATTCCTGGTCAGGGCACATGTTCGGGTTTTGAGCTCGATCCCCAGGAGGGGGCAGGCAGGAGACAGTTGATTGCTATTTCTCTCTCATCAATGTTTATATCTCTCTATCCCTCTCCCTTCCTCTCTCTCTAAAAAAAAAATCGATAAAACATATTTTTTTAAAAGCTGCAGAGTCAATGTGAGCACATGTGGGAAATCCCCTTGTAAAAAAAAGGACAACTATATCAGGCAGTTTAATATAGAAAGTTTGGACGCTGAGAAAGAAAAACTGAGAAGATTGGTACAAATATCAAGAATTACTTGGTGAACTTTCAAGTGACAGTTATTGTCAATAGGCTTGCATATATATTGCCATGCTAGAGCAGCGTTTCTCAACCTGTGGGTCGCGACGCCTTTGGGGGTTGAACGACCCTTTCACAGGGGTCGCCTAAGACCATCGGAAACCACATATATAATTACATATTGTTTTTGTGATTAATCACTATGCTTTAATTATGTTCAATTTGTAACAATGAAAATACACCCTGCATATCAGATATTTACATTACGATTCAAACAGTAGCAAAATTACAGTTATGAAGTGGCAATGAAAATAATGTTATGGTTGGGGGTTACCACAACATGAGGAACTGTATTAAAGCGCCGCAGCATTAGGAAGGTTGAGAACCACTGTGCTAGAGGGAGGTTTGACATGAACCCGAGGGAAGGTACAGACAAGATGAGACAACCTAAAGGACACCAGGCAGAACAGTAACAGAATCCATGCCGGATCTGAATGTTTGTCCAATGGAAGGTTATCTCTGGGTGAGGTAAGCTGACTCAGGGGAAGTAAAAGTGGACACAATTTGTTTGAATTGTGGGAGCTTTTAGCAGTCCCATAAACTTCATATTTCTTCTGTCTCTGGCAGACCTCAATAACACAAAATCTAGAGAAAAATGTAAGAAAAGTAAAGTCTGAACCAGAAAACAAAGAAAGGAAAGGAAAAGACATTTATACCTGACAAAGAGCCCTGACAAGGCGTTTCAGTTGGTTGCAGTGTCGTCATCCTGTACACCAAAATGTTGTGGTTGTAGTTTTGATCCCCAGTTGGGGCACTTTTGGGAGGCAACTGATCAATGTTTCTCTGTCACATAGATATTTCTCTCCCTCTCCCTCTGTAAAAGTCAATAAAATAGCCTCGGGTATCCTCAGATAAGGATTTAAAAAACAACAACATGGCAAAGAGTGTTGGTGCTATTCGTCTACACTAGAAAAGGGAGCCATTTGAGAATCAGGTAAACTATTAAAGCCAAATTGAACATTTCTAAAATAAGTAGGGGAACATCAAAGGGAAATAAAGAATATAACAGCTCTGTAACATTCAAAGCTTCCTAGTCAGGGTCTTGTCAAGCACACAGCAGAGGTGTTGCTCTTTACTGGGCCCTGGGACACAGCGTCAAAATGTCAATAACCAACCAGATGTGGACGTCAGTTCAGAAACCACTGGAGGAGATGCAGCTGAGCAAATGTGGAGCCCAGGTGAACACCTTCCTACGTGTGCTGTTTTCACCAGCCTGCAGAATAGCACAGCCAAGAGCAGTGAGAGCAGCAACGGAGCTTGTACCCAGGAGAAAGGGAAGGTTTTGTGAATTAACGCAGAAACACAGCATAAGAAGCACAGATTCTAGTGGGAGATGAAGATAAAAGAAGTTTTAAATATGCTGAGCAAAACCACGTAAGACCTGGTCACAGGGGATCCACACTGCAAATTTCAAACTTTGCAAGGAAATAGCAGTATTACAATGTGTCTAGGTAAGCATTTGCCAGGCTGATTAGGAAGAAAGATTATTCCCAGAGAGAGGGGAAGTGTCTTCAAGACTAAGAAGCATGAGATAAATGCCACAATTGGAGGATTGCAACTAGGTCAAGCAATGGAATGGACTAATGGCCAAAAATAACTCCAGAGGCCAGATCTTATGTTAATAAAAAAAAATGCTTGATCCATAGTAGATATCAAGCATGTGTCAGAAGGGGACATGAAACAAAACAAGTTTAAAAAAAACAACAGTTTTCATGAGGAAAATATTTAGTGTCTTAGGAAAAGCAGCAGCTAGCTATATGCCTGGTAAGAATGATAAAATTGGATTGCAAAGAGAAGAGGTGCTACCGGAAGTAGCACATAAATAAGTAAGTAAATAAATAAATAAAGTAAGTAAGTATTCTGTATACTGTATTAATTATCTATCGCTGCCTAGCAATATGCCCCAAATTTTAGTAGCTGAAAACAATCTATTATTTTTCATGGTCCTGTGGGTTGGTTGGGGGGCTCTCCTACTGGTTTCATTTGAGCTTCCTCGTGGGGCTTATATTCAGCTGCTTGTTAGGGATGTATGTGTTCAGCTGGGCAGCTGAAAGGGCAAGGTCTTTCTCTCTGTGTACTGTTTTGCCCTCAAGGAGGTTTGGTTGAGCTTCTTTACAGCATGATGGTCTCAGGGTTCAAAGTGAATGAAGCTAACAGCTACCAGGCTTCTGGAGTCCAAGGTTCAAGAACCTGTAAAAAGCCCTAACCGGTTTGGCTCAGTGGATAGAGCATCAGCCTGCAGACTGAAAGGTCCCAGGTTTGATTCCGGTCAAGGGCATGCACCTTGGTTGCAGACACATCCCCAGTAGGAGGTGTGCAGAAGGCAGCTGATCCATGTTTCTCTCTCATCGATGCTTCTAACTCTCTATCCCTCTCCCTTCCTCTCTGTAAAATGTCAATAAAATATATTTTTAAAAAAGAACCTGTAAATATGATTTACACCACATTATATTTGTGAAAGCAAGCCACAGGCTCAGCCCACGATTGATATGCAGCAAAATATTGTGGCCATATTTTTTCAGTCCACCCAATCAAATAATAAGTCTTTGAGATTTTGTGAGCAAATTTAGTTGAGAACTGACTGACCTCAAGCACCTGAATTAAAATCCACCAACCAGCCTGTGATGTCAACCTCACTCCAAACTACTCCAAGTCTTAGGTCTTAGGGTTCTGTAAATGTTACTCACAGAGGAGGCATGCATTATATGGGTTATTCTTTCCTTCCTGCACAACCTTCCCCCCCCCGCCATAGGACTAATTTTTGTTTTATTTTCTTTGTTTATTAGTTTTGTACATTTACATTAAATTCATCCCCAAACTCTTCCTAATGTTTTGTTACTCTCTTCTTGGTACATTTAAAAACAGAAGATAATCTTCAGTCTTCTCTTCCTGGAGATGTTTCTTGTGGAGACTTGTGTCTTGTCCCATCTAATTGGATGGCTGAATAGCTGCCCCTTCGAAATTTACCCTTAGCCTATTCCTGTGTTTGCTCTCCTGTTTCATGCACTTTTTGTCTCACTAGTTCTGTAAACTCTCTCCTACTAGTGAAACATATCCTCTAGTAACTTTCTGAAAAAAAAAAATCTACCTTCACACTTAATTGAAAGAAACTCTAGATCAAAAATAATTTTCACACAATTATAAGGCATTGTTTTTCTGCCTTCTATCTTTGAGTATTACTCTATTGATATTTATTGCCTTTCTAATCTTGGCCATGTGTATAAAATCTGTGTTCTTCTCTCTGGAAGGTTTTAGAATCTTATCTTTGTCCTCAATCTTCTGAAATTGCATGTTAATGTTATTTAGTTTGAGTCAGTATTGACCCATTGTGTTGGGCAGTCAAGGTACGCATTTAATCTGACAAATCCTGTTATTAACTTTAGGAGATGTTTTGAATTCTTTTGAACTTTTCCTCTCCACTGCTTTTTTGTTTTCCTGTCTTAGAACTCCTATTATTTGGATGTTAAGCCACTTAGACTAGTCCAATAAAATGTCTATTGCTCCACTGTTTGCTCCCTCTTTTCTGAGAAGTATCTGGAACTTTACCCTTGAATATTTCATTTTCTATTTTTCATGCCCATGAGCTCCTTTTTGCTCTCCAAATATTTCCTTTTTTCTAGAATCATTTCTTATTTCAGGATACAATAATTTTTAAATATCAAAAGGGCTGAGCTTTTTGCCTTTTCTACTTCCTACTGAATCCCTTGTGTCTGGCACATGCTAGGCCCTCCGATACTTGTTAAATGCATCTCTCTGGGGATATTTTTATAGATTTTATTCTCTCTGCATAGTCTATTTTCTTCAAAATTTTATTTTATATTTATTTTGGCTTCTTTCACATATATCTGCTGATTCTTGGTTGTCTGCTCTTATTTAAAAGCTCAGCTTTGATCAGAAGCTTTTTCTACATAGGCAGAATTTGTTGACATTGGATTTCTTTTATAGGATTAGTCAAATAGAATTTTAAATATTCATCCCAGTATTTTTAACTCTTTATTGTTTAAAGTATTACATGAGTCTCCTTTTTTCCCCCATTGACCTTCCCCCCACCACAACCTCCCCCAAGCACAAGCCCTACCCCTGCTTCTGATTGTGTCCATTGGTTTGCTCATATGCATGCATACAAGTCCTTTGGTTGATCTCTTGCCCCCTCACCCCGCCCTCACCACCCCACCCCCACCCCGCCTTCCCTCATAGGTTGTACAGTCTGTTCAATGCTTCTATGGCTCTGGTCCTATTTTTGTTCATCAGTTTATGTTGTTCATTATGTTCCATAAATGAGTGAGATCATGTGATGTTTATCTTTCTCTGACTGGCTTATTTCACTTAGCATAATGTTCTACATGTCCATCCATGCTGTTGCAAATGGTAAGAATTCCTTCTTTTTTACAGAACATAGAATTCCATTGTGTAGATGTACCACAGTTTTCTAATCCACTCATCTGCTAATAGGCACTTAGGCTGTTTCCAAATCTTACCTATTATAAATTGTGCTGCTATGAACATAGGGGTGCATGTATCCTTTCTGATTGGTGCTTCTGTTTTCTTGGGATATATTCCTAGAAGTGGGATCACTGGGTCAAATGGGAGTTCCATTTTTAATTTTTTGAGGAAACTCCATACTGTTCTCCACAATGGCTGCACAAGTCTGCATTCCCACCAGCAGTGCACAAGGGTTCTTTTTTCTTCGCATCCTCTCCAGCACTTGTCCTTTGTTGATTTGTTGATGATAGCCATCCTGACAGGTGTGAGATGGTACCTCATTGTTGTTTTGATTTGCATCTCTCAGATGATTAGTGACTTTGAGCATGTTTTCATATGTATCTTGGCCTTCTGTATGTCCTCTTTTGAAAACTATCTATTTAGGTCCATTGCCCATTTTTTGATTGGATAGTTGATCTTCCTTTTGTTAAGTTGTATGAGTTCCCTGTACATTTTGGAGGTTAAACCCTTATTGGAGATAACATTGGCAAATATGTTCTCCCATGCAGTGGGCTTTCTTATTGTTTTGTTGATGGTTTCTTTTGCTGTACAGAAGTTTTTTATTTTAATGTAGTCCCATTTGTTTCTTTTCTCTTTAGTTTCCATTGCTCTTGAGTTGTATCAGTAAAGACATTGCTATGACATATGCCTGATATTTTGCTGCCTATGGAGTATTCTAAGATTTTTGTGGTTTCCCATCTTATGTTTAAGCCCTTTATCCATTTTGACTTTATTTTTGTGTATGGTGTCTAGTTTCTTTCTTTCTTTTTTTTTTTTTGCATGTATCCGCCCAATTTTCCCAACACCATTTATTGAAGAGACTGTCTTGACTCCATTGTATGCTTTTGCCTCCTTTGTCAAATATTAATTGAGCATAATGGCTTTGGTCAATCTCTGGGTTCTCTGTTCTGTTCCATTGGTCTATATGTCTGTTCTTGTGCCAGTACCAGGCAATTTTGAGAACAGTGGCTTTGTAATATAGGTTGATATCTGGTATTGTGATCCCTCCTACTTTGTTCTTCTTTCTCAGGATTGCTGTGGCTATTCGGGGTCTTTTTTTATTCCAGATGAATTTTTGGAGAGTTTGTTCTAGGTCTGTGAAATATGCCATTGGTATTTTAATCAGGATTGCATTGAATCTATAGATTGCTTTTGGTAGTATGCACATTTTAATGATATTCAGTCTACTAACCCATGAACATGGTATATTCTACCATTTGTTTATGTCTTCCTCTATCTCTTTTTTCAATGTCCTGTAATTTTCTGAGTACAGGTCCTTTACTTCCTTGTTTAAATTTATTCATTCCCTGTTTTAACACACATGTAGTAAGATTTAGTATAGAGAGTTCTAAATCATGTGGGATATATTTAAATGTCTAGTTTTAACATGTTCTATCATTTTTCTCATCTTCCTGAATCCCTTGTAATCTTTACTAATGGTCTACACAGATTAAGTCCTCATCATATGCTTTATCTCTTAATTTTACATTCCAAATATTAATTTAATAGCCCCAAATCCATATACAAGGACATTCATTGCAGTTTTGTTTGTAAGCAACCTATATGTTCATCAGTATGGGAAATGTAAAATCAATGATGGTATGGTTATATAATGGAACTAGAGGCCCAGTGCACAAAATTCATGCACGGGGAGGGGGGATGGATCCCTCAGCCTGGCCTGCACCCTCTCGCAATCTGGAACTGCTGACTCCTAACCGCTCACCTGCCTATCTGCCTGATTGCCCCTAACCACCTCTGCCTACCTGCCTGATCACTCCTAACCACCATGCCTGCCTGCCTGATCGCCCCTAACTACTCGCCTGCCTGCCTGATTGCCCCTAACCACCTCTGTTTCACTCCAACCCCCTGCCATGCCTTCATTAGGAAGGATGTCCAGAATGACGTCCAGAAGGTCGTTTGGCTGTCCAGTCTAATTAGCATATTATGCTTTTATTATTATAGATACTATATTGATTTTAAAAAGCACTAGGAATACCAACACGTACTTATATGTAAAGATGTCTGAATTTCATTTAAAACAAGGTACAAAACCTAAAGAAAAAAAAGGTGGTGTTCCACATGCATAAAAAATGAATATGCATGACATTAATTATTCCTCTCTTACAAATAAAGCCTGGTTTGTTGGTGAAGGTATTAGTGCCAGTCTCCTTGATAACGTATTTTAAGGATCAATAAAAATCCATGACAACAAAACCATCTTTATGTCTTATTTACATAACCACAAAACAAATTTTACCTTATTTATTTATATACTAGTAGCCCTGAGCATGAATCCGTGCACCAGGAGCTTGCCAGTAGCTCACTGTCACCCTCCTGTAGCTCTCGCCCACTGTCCCTCCCTCCTGTAACTCCCCTTGCCCCCCCTCATAACTTGCTGCCCTGCCCCCTCCTGTAGCTCTCTGCCCCCTGCTTGTAGCTTGCTGCCCCACCTTCCTGCTGATCTGTGATCTGGTCGTTACATGGTCTGTCATTACACTTCATGGCATAACAACCACAGTGGGGCCTTGACTTACGAGTGTCCTGACTAACGAGTTTTTCGAGATATGAGCCATCTCTCGGCCAATTTTTGCTTTGAGTTGTGAGCTAAAATTCGGGTTACGAGCCAGCTTCAGATACCCCACCACTAGTTGGCGCAGTGAATGTCACAGTGAACGCCACAACATCAGCCCAGCATCACGTATCTCACTCATTCCATTTTGATTTGACATATGAGTAATTTGAGTTAAGAGCTCTGTCACGGAATGAATTCAACTCATAAGTCAAGACCCCACTACATTTGCATATTACATTTTTATTACATAGGTTTGGTTGAAAGGAACACTTAGCTTATTAGGCTTTTATTATATAGACTAGAGGCCCGGTGCACAAAAATTTGTGCACTCAGGGGGGTCCCTCAGCCCTGTGCCCTGTGCCCTCTTGCAGTCTGGGACTCCTCAGAGGATGACCACCTGCTGGCTTAGGCCCGCTCCCCGGGGGATTGGGCCTAAGATGGCAATCAGACATCCCTCTGGCAGCCCAGTAGCCCTTGGGGGATGTCCACTTGCCAGCGGGGAGCAGGCCTAAACTGCAGTCGGACATCCTTAGCACTGCTGAGGAGGCAGGAGAGGCTCCGACCACCACCGCTGTACTGGCAGCCATCAGCCTGGCTTGTGGCTGAGCAGAGCTCCTCCCATGTGAGAGTGCCCTGACCACCAGAGGGCAGCTTCTGCATTGAGCGTCTGCCCCCTGGTGGTCAGTGTGTGTCATAGTGACCAGTCATTCCCAGTCCTTCTGCTGTTAGGGTCAGTTTGCATATTGCCCATTTACTATATAGGATAGCAGCCTGGTGCATGGGTGGGGGCCGGCTGGTTTGCCCTGAAGGGTGTCCTGGATCAGGGTGGGGGTCCCGCTTGGGTACCTGACCAGCCTGCATGAGGGATGATAGCTGTTTGCAGCTGGTCACACCCCCTTCAGGGTGGGGGTCCCCACTGGGATGCCTGGCCAGCCTGGGTGAGAGGCTGAGGGCTGTTTTCAAACTGGTGTGCGACTGAAGCTCCCAGTCTCTCCTTTTTTCTTTTTTCTTTTATTCTGGGATTTATTTACCTTCTATAGCTGTCACTGGAGCTGAGAGCTGGCTCCAGCTCTGAGGCCGTTGCTGGCTGAAAGCGGGTACCTGGGTTTGTTTAGATTCTATAATTGAAACTCTGTTGCCATCACTGGCCGCTCTAAGCTCGGAGGCCCCACTGGCTGAAAGCAGGTACCTGGGGTTTGTTTAGGTTCTATAATTGCAACATAGTTGCATCTGGAGCTCAGAGCTGGGCTGTGGCAGGTGGGGAACCTTAGCTTCCTCCATCACTGGAGCAAGCAAACCTCCTATTCATTTCAGCTGCCTGGCTGCAGGCCGCCATCTTGGCTGGCAGTTAATTTGTATATCTCGTTGATTAACCATTGGGAAGGGTAGCAAAGTTATGGTTAATTTCCATGCTTCTCTATTATTAGATAGGATTACTACATTTCATGTATACTTTCATGTACATTCATATTTCAGGTACTTTACATGGAATAACTTTAATTTTCACAATGAACTATAAAGTAGATGCTTTACCACTATGCTATCTTATCATTTAACCATTATATATACAGTTTTCTGTTACTTTCTGCCCAAAGCATTTCTAGTTGATTTATGATTGAAATGGCCAACTTTGATCACTTTAAAATTATAGTTGGTCCTTCCAAAGAAAATGAGTTTTTAAACATTTCAATCAAACTGCTACTCACTCTTATGTACACTATTACATCTTTCTCTTTACTGGATCATAACTCTTATTGGCATTTCATTTTTATATCTGCATTCTTATAAACCTTAATTCCTTGATCTGTATTTCTCTCATCTGGTGCTGACAGCAGCCAAAAAACATTTGTACATTTGAAATCTACTACCAGGGTAGAACTTACGCATTGTCACTACAGAAAAAAAGAAGAAGATGGTAACTATATGAGATGATGGGTTGATCAATATTTTAATTAGCTTGATTGTGGTGATTACTTCAAAATAAATACATACATCAAAACATCAAGCTGTACACCTTAAGTATGTGTCTGCAAATTTTATTTGTCAATTATACCTCAATAAACAGGGAAAAACCCACATTTGTATTTATACTCTTCTTTTCCAACAGCTGGAGATCTAGTCAGTAAACTGGCAGAATCACCATAGCATGGGTTCAGTCTCGCTCAAGAAATGTTTTATCTCTGTATTCTCTCCTGCCCTCTTAATTATGCCAGAATTCCTTCTTAAATTTTACAGAGTACAATTTAATCAAATCATATTTATGCAATAGGACTGGCATGCCAAAGTTATTTCATCCATATAACAGTAAACAAAATGAAGAAATCTACAATGATATCGCTTTAAAATCTCTAGCTCCAGTTCCAGTTTTATTTTTTAATTTTGTGGGTGACATTAGTTAATAGGGTCATATAGGTTTCAAGTATACATTTCTATGGTATAAGATCTGTATATTTACTGTGTGCCCACCACCCAAATTCAAACTGTCTTCCCTCACTGTATGTTAGGTCCCCTCTGCTCTCCTCCCTCTGGTAACTACCACGCTGTTGCCTGTGTCTATGAGTTTCAGTGTTATATCCCACATATGGGTGAAATGATTTGGTTCTTAGCTTTTTCTGACTGACTTATTTCACTTAGCATAATATTCTCAAGGTACATCCAAATTGTCGCAAATGGCAGTATTTCATCTTTTCTTATGGCTGAGTAGTATTGATTGTATATATGAACGGGGGGTGGGGATTAGCTCCTGGGAACCATCCTGTTATGTCCACTTTCCCTCTCTGAGAGACCTAACTGGCTCTTTCTCTAGCATTGTCTCCAACTGAGAGAAAATTCCAGTCACTTCCATTTGATCTTATCTGTGGGTCCATGTCAGGTTCAGTGTGTCTTATTACTATGGGAAGTGCTGACCTGGGCTGGAACCACTTTGCCTGCAAATGCAGAGAACAGGAAGTTTCTGAGAGGTTTTTAGTCAGTGACTGACTGAAAGATCAATTCTTTTGTCTTCATAAGGACAAATCCTGAGATAGGATTTCCACTCCAGAGTTCCCTGTTGGATCTAGCCCATATTAGAGCTCTGTCTGCAGTCGCATGCTTTCTTGAATTTTTCCCCTTCCCTGTTTTGATTTGCTTGTTCTCTTATCAGATTGTTCTCTTCTATGCAAGACTGAAATGATCACCATATGCTCTTCAGTCACTTGCGAATTCTGTGGATTTTGATTCTTACTTTGCTTCTGGCCTCCAAGAATTTTCCAGACTTTTTGGCTAGCCCAGCTAAAGACTAAAAGATACTTAGGATTAGGAGAATACTGGGTGCTGGGAAATTAGGCTGCTACACCAAGGAGACAGATCATAAAGAGGCTATATACTAGAACCTTTAGATATAGGAGTTACCCTGCAAGAAAAATTTCAGAGGAATTGGTGGACACGACAATAGATTGGAATTTTGAGGCAAAGAGAAGATGGGAAAAATCAAGCAAGAACTTCAAGGTTTTGATAACAGCAAATAAAAATTGTTTCAGAGGTGGATTTACAGTGAGGACAGTGAAGTTAAAGCTTCAAGGTTTCTCCCTTGCATAAGTCCCTTAGAAGGCCCTAGAAGGTGCCCTTACAATGTGTTCACATGGTCACTTGCAAATGTAAAATATTTTAACTACTATTCATTAAGATTGCTGTCTCTATTTTGAAGTTTACAATATCATGCTGCCCTCCTGTTGAGTATGTTAGAATATATACTCATATTATTATGATCTGGCTAATGGGAATTCGAGTTGGAAATATGCTTAATTTTGGATTGGGAGATAGTTCCATTACTTGGCACAGTCACATAAAGGCTTAAGGCCAAGGGTTCAATTATCATGTCATACAGTCAGTGAGCTGTCCCAAGATGTCCCAGCAGAGGAAGCATACAGATAGTGGAGTGGAAACAAAGTTATAAATATACTAGAGGCCCAGTGCACAAAAATTTGTGCACTCAGGGGGGTCCTTCAGCCTGGCCTATGCCCTCTTGCAGTCTGGGACCCCTCAGAGGATGTCCACCTGCTGGCTTAGGCCTGCTCCCTGGGGGATCAGGCCCAAGCTGGCAGTCAGACATCCCTCTGGCAGCCCGGCAGCCCTCGGGGGATGTCCACTTACCAGCAGGGAGCAGACCTAAGCTGCAGTCAGACATCCTTAGTGCTGCTGAGGAGGTGGGAGAGGATCCCACCACCACTGCTGTACTGGCAGCCATCAGCCTGGCTTGTGGCTGAGCAGAGCTCCCCCTGTGGGAGCGCACTGACCACCAGAGGGCAGCTTCTGCATTGAGCGTCTGCCCCCTGGTGGTCAGTGTGTGTCAAAGTGACCAGTCATTCCCAGTCTTTCTGCTGTTAGGGTCAATTTGCATATTACACTTTTATTATATAGGATAGAGGCCTGGTGCATGAGTAGGGGCCAGCTAGTTTGCCCTGAATGGTGTCCTGGATCAGGGTGGGGGTCCCGCTTGGGTACCTGGCCAGCCTGGATGAGGGGCTGATGGGTGTTTTCAGGCTGGCCACACCCCCTTTAGGATGGGGAGTCCCCACTGGGGTGCCTGGCCAGTCTGGGTGAGGGGCTGAGGGACGTTTTCAGGCTGTTCAAGCCCCCTGGCGACAGAAGCTCCCAGCCTCTCCTTTTTTTCTTTTCTTTTTTTATTCTGGGATTTATTTACCTTCTATAATTGAAACTTTGTAGCCTTGAGAGGAGCTCAGAGCCAGCCAGGGTGGGCCGGAGGGAAGCCTCCTGCTCGCTCCAGCTCCATGGCCACGGCCACCTGAAAGCAGGTATCTGGGGTTTATTTACCTTCTATAATTGAAACTTTGTTTCTTTGAGTGGAGCTCAGAGGAGCCGCCACAAGCAGGAAGGCTTCCTCCATCATTGGGGCAACCAAGCCACCTGCTTGCTTCAGCTCCATGGCTGCCGGCTGCCATCTTGGTTGGGTTAATTTGCATATAGTCACTCTGATCGGCTGGTGGGTGTGGCTTAAGGTATAGCGAAGGTACGGTCAATTTGCATGTTTGTCTTTTATTAGTTTTGACTAGAGGCCCAGTGCACAAAAATTTGTGCACTTGTGGGGGAGGGGGGTCCCTCAGCCCGGCCTGTGCCCTCTCGCAATCTGGGACCCCTCAGGAGATAACAACCTGCTGGCTTAGGCCTGCTCCCCAGTCGCAGAGGGCAGGCCCAATCCCTAGGTGCAGCCCCTGGTTGGGCTCAGAGCAGGGCCGATTGGGGAGTTGGGGCACCGCCCCCTGTCAGGCACAGAGCAGGGCGGATCAGGAGGTTGTAATGCCACCCTCAATAATGTTCAGGGTAGGGCTGATTGGGGTGTTGAGGCACCGCCCCCTGTCACACTCAAGGCAGGGTTGATGGGGAGGTTGCGGCACCACCCCCTGTCATGCACAGAGCAGGGCAGATCAGGGGGTTGGGGCACTGCATCCTCTCACACTCAGGGCAGGTCAAATGGGGAGGTTATGGCTCTACCCCGTCACACACAGAGCAGGGCCGGTAGGGGGGTGGTTGGGGCGCTGCCCCCTGACACACACAGAGTAGGGCCGATCAGGGGGTTGGGGTGCTCTCCTCTATCAGGCACAGAGCAGGGCTGATCAGGGGGTTGGGGCGCCTTCCCCTGTCACGAACAGAGCAGGGCAGATAGGGAGGTTGTGGCCCCGCCCCCTGTCACACACAGAGCCGCAGGGCAATCAGGGGGTTTGTGCACTTCCCCCTGTCATGCTGATCCCGGTGCCGGGAGGCCTCGCGGCTCCGCTTATCCCGGTGCTGGAAGGCATATTACCCTTTTACTATATAGGATAGAGGCCTGGTGCATGGGTGGGGGCCAGCTGGTTTGCCCTGAAGTGTGTCCTGGATCAGAGTGGGGGTCCCCACTGGGGTGCCTGGCCAGCCTAGGTGAGGGGCTGAGGGCTGTTTTCAGGCTGGTGGGTGACTAAAGCTCCCAACCGCTTCTTTTCTTCTTTTTTCTTTTTTTATTCTGGGCCAGCTTTAACTCTGAGGCTTGGCTCCAGCTCTTAGGCCTCCGCCGCTGAAAGCAGGTATCTGGTTTGTTTGGGTTTCTACAATCGAAACACTGTTTTAACTCCAGCTCTGAGATCCCGGCTGGCTGAAAGCAGGTTTCTGGGGTTTTGTTTAGCTTCTATATTTGTAACAATGTTTCAAACTGCAAGCTCAGAGGCCGGCAGCAGCAGGCGGGGAACGTTGGAGTCCTCTGTCACTGAAGCAAGAAAGCCTCATGTTCGCTTCAAGCTGCCTGGCTGCCGGCCGCCATCTTGGCTGGCAGTTAATTTGCATATCGCCCTGATTAGCCAATGGGAAGGGTAGCGAACGTACAGCTAATTACCATGTTTCTCTTTTGTTAGATAGGATGGTGCAGAAAAATTAGTTTACACATTGGATCAACAAACTTTTCAGGAAAGATTCAGTTCTCATTGAGACCTAGTCAAAACAGAAGTTCTCTCATGTAAGGAAAAATACATTATATACAATTTAAAAATGCATCAAGTAAATATAACAAAATTTTAACAGAATCCTTATGTTGAAAGATACTACTTATAGCCACACTATAACAAGTGAGGTCATCTGTGTGTATAAGATCATATCTTCTAGGCACCTCTGCAATCAATTAATGAAGAATTCCATTAGCTCTAATAGAAGAAAGACTGAATTATTTTTCTATTTTCTCTATAGATATTTGTTTTACAAACTTATTGACAAATGAGAAGAGGATGAAAATATATGCAGGCAAAGAAATGTCAGGAAAAGGTATAAAATGTATAAGATAGTTAATTGGTAGGAATAGTGTTATTTTTCTGATTTTGGTGATATTTATGGTATTTGTCAGATTTTTGCATAATTTGTTGTAATTATTGTTCTCATTCTAAACAAATGTTTACTTTTATACATGATTTTATATTTGTAATTTTTTTCATTTTTTCTTTTGATATTAATTATACTTTATTTACAAAGCATATCAATTGTACAAATTTAGTCAATGCCCTAAAAACTACAATATACATTTACAACTAATCTAAGTATATTTCAAATAACAGTACTCCAATTCATGGGTAGAGATGACGCAGATAATTTATAACAGAATATTCCTAATTTATCCCTCCTGTCATAACGTAATTATAAATTTACTAGAGGCCTGATGCAGGGATTCGTGTACCAGTGGGGTCCCTCGGCCTGGCATGCACCCTTTCACAATCCAGGACACCTTGGGGATGTTGGACTGCCAGTTTTGTCCTGATCCCCGCAGGCCAATCTGAGGGACCACACTGGTTCATGAATCCATGCAACACCAGGCCGGTTTTGGCCCACTCCCTGCAGGCCAGGCTGAGGGACCCTAGTGTGCATATAAGATCTTTGATTAATCTCCTCTTGCCCTTCCGCCTCCCCCTTTCCCACTGAGGTTCATCAGTCTGTTTCATGTTTCCATGCCTGTGTGTTAAGCATCTGTCCCCTGGTGGTCAGTGTGCATCAAAGCTACCGGTTGAATGGTCAAATGGTCAAATGGTCGCTTAGGCTTTTATATATATAGATAGTAATAAAAGAGCAGAATGTCTAAGAATTGTGTGACAATTTCAAAAGGTATAACATATTAGTAATTTAAATACCAGAATTATTTCAAAAGGAGAAAAAAGAGAGAGTAGAACACAAGAAATATTTGAAGTAGTAATAGCCAAAAACTTTCCAAAAATTACTGACAGACACCAAAACACAGATCCAGGTAGCTCAGTCTTTCAACATCTAGACATACCATGTTCAAAATGCAGAAAACCAAAGATGAAGAGAAAATCTTCAAAGAAACCAGAGAGACAGCTTCAGAGGACAGCTGACAGAGGTGCAGAGGCTCAGTCTCTATTTAAGAAGGGGTTCTTAGGAAAATACGACAATAAGTAAAAATAAGGACACTAAAATAATGTCCTGCTTCTTTAAGTGGTCAGTAGGGACATATCAGAAGCCATTCACCTGAAAGCAGAAGTCTAACTGAATAATTTTAAGTTTGTGCTCAACTAATTTAAGTAATGAGTGGCAAACTTGAGCCCTTCAATGCTTGACTTCTACTTATGTGTTACATTTTTAAAATGTGCTCAGAGAATTCTCTATGCAAAGGCTTACTCCTCGGTGAAAAATAAGTTTCTAAAGCCTTGTCTCATGTAGGCTGCAGAGCAATTACCCAATTCTAGCCTCCTCGAGCTGTATCACCTAAGTGAGAGGAAAGAAAATAAAGAAAGATAAGAAGCATTTGTGAAGGTCACAGCCCAAGGACACAGGCCAACCAAGAGACTGAGATTTAATCATAAGATTATAGAATGCTTAAAGGAGCAGAACACTTCTTTGGTACCTTCCTTGAATAAAAAAAAAATCAGAAGGCAAAGAAATAAAAATTTTCGTTGGCAGCTCTGAAAGTTTTTCACCAGATACATGCATCGTTTAGCTCTTTCCACTGAGTTAATCCAGTCAATTTAAAAAGAAGAGACTATCTCAAGACGAACAAAAAAACTACTTTTATTTTTTTAAAATATATTTTATTGATTTTTTACAGAGAGGAAGGGAGAGGGATGGAGAGTTAGAAACATCGATCAGCTGCCTCCTGCACACACCCCACTGGGGATGTGCCAGCAACCAAGGTACATGCACCTGACTGGAATCGAACCTGGGACCCTTCAGTCCGCAGGCCGACACTCTATCCACTGAGCCAAACCAGTTAGGGCAAAAAAAACTACTTTTAAAATTCTTCTCTGCTCTGCCTAGCAATTGTGGAATCAATGTACTATTTCAAATGAAGTACTATTCAACAAACTCTATGTCAAAGATTTAAACCAGTAAGTCACTCTTATTTCCCCAAGAACATTCCGCCCCCCCAATAAACACTGAAAAAATGTATGATGAGTGCCCTAAGTAACTATCAGCTTAAATTTTTTTCACTTATTATTTGTTCCCTGATTCATCATGACGGGATTGTTTCTCATTCTACATAAACCTAAGCTACTCCAGGGTGGCCCAGTATTGTCTAGTTCTTGCACATAATCTCAAGTAATTTCTCTGCACACTGGTGACTCCATAAAGACCTGACAACTGGTTATATTTTAAGTCCATATATTCCAAACAGAGGAATAAAGAAGATGAATTCTGACTGACCTAGCATATTCTTCTAAAGAAGGAACATTTGGGAAATATATTTGTAAGAGGCACTGAAGGGTGCCTCCTTCTAAAAGGGGGAAAAACACACACAAAAAAAAACCCTTGAAGCCAGTTGCATATCAGAAATGGCATCCATTAATCTCTTTGCCAAGCAGCATAAAGTAGAGAGGCATTTGAAAGGAGTTGCCCTTAAGAATGGAGTCATGGTTTAATGTGTTTGGTTTGGAGCACCTTGCTTTTAGAAGCTAGCACCTGCAGCAGGATGACAGAGTCACTGCTTCTGGAAGATTGGGTAATGATACTGATGACATTTATGGCCCAACGTTTCAAGAATTAATTTACAATGGAGATGGTTCTTAGTGCAGTGAATACATCATTGCAGTGAAAGATTGACTCCCATTTTATCATCTATAAACTATGCAGGCCAGCTTAAGTCCTTTAGGAGGCAAGCATTACAGACATTACTCACAGTTATTTAGGGTTCATAATGCACTGGGAGAATATTTCAAGTATGAAGGTATATGCCACTATAATGAAAACAAGAGCCAAAACCTAGAAAGGGATTTAGAGGGAGAGAGGGAAATAAAGGAATGTGTTTCAGGTGCCTTTGGGCTTCAGCAACATCCCACCAAAATATTTTCTTCATTTAGCTTCTCTTCATCACTGAAAGTCAGACTATCATTTTCATTAGGAAAAAAAAATTCTATAATTCCATTAGAAAATTCACATGAAGTGTGTGTCCTTGTGTTATTTTGTGGATTTTATTAAAGTGTTACAAGTCACTCATTTCTAGCCTTCAGTAAAGACTAATATTTTCCTAGGACTTCTGAAATATTCTTCAAATTATTCTATGAACCTGGTTTTACAAGGGGAGAGATAGCTTTGTCTAAAAAAAAAACAAAAAACACTAGAGATACACTGGTAATACACCCACATTTGAATATTGATTAGATTCTTGGACATATGAATCAATCTGTTTTATAATTACAAAAAATTAATTAAAATTATCCAAAGGGGACTAACATTAGCTATTATACTACAGTAAACTAAAACCAATGTTTGCATTAGAAGGCTAAAAGAGATGCTAGAGTTATGATTATTAGTACCTATTCTTGGCCATGAAATAGACTTGGAATACATTTTTTTATTGAAGTTGATATTTTTTCGGTGTCTTTAAATTAGCATCATGTTTCTTCTTGAAGATATCCTGAACACAAATAATATGTGGGATGGGACAATTCCCTAGGGGATGGTCTGCATGATCACTGGGGCAGTAGGGCAAGAGACTCTCTCAAGGTAGCTTTCACAAAGGTTTCTGTATAAGCACACTAAGGGTGGGAAGTATCCCAGAGCCTGCCTTCATGAGCATCTCCCTTTTCTCCCAAGGTATCCTTCCTTCTTATGGTCAGAGTAGATGTATCCCTGTGCAAACAGCACATAAAACATTAGGGCTGCTTTCAAAAGTCAACTATCTAAAAGAGAAATTATAGCTTGAATAATATATATATCTACACTAATAAAAGAGAAACATGCAAATTGCTGTCACTCCACTATGCCCACCAGCCAATCAGGATGAGTATGCAAATTAACCCAACAAAGATGGTGGTTAATTTGCATATGCAGGCACAGAGCAAATACTGAAGACAACTGAAGACTGAAGAGGCTTGGCTTCTCTGCTGCAGCCAAACCTCGCTGCTGTGGCCCAAGCAGAGAAGCCAAGCCTTGCTGCTGTGGCCGGACCAAAGGCCTGGGTCCTGGGTGCCAGAGGAAAACCGGTGCCAGCAGCCAGGAGAAGGAAGGCCTATTGTGTGAATCTTCGTGCAATGGGCCTCTCTCTCTCTCTCTCTCTCTCTCTCTCTCTCTCTCTCTATATATATATATATATATATATATATATATATATATATATATATATGTATATGTATATATGAGCCAGGGTCCATAACATCCACAATGACATGACCAAGGCTTGACCAAACCAGAAGTCAGTGCTGTGTTGCCATGGGGACCTAGCACTGACTGCTGAGGGGGCTGCAGGTGAGGCCAGCAGAGAGAGAGGCAGGGTCTGATCCCCAGCCTCCATGGCAGCTGTTGATCAGTCGTTGCCTCTCTCTTTCTCTCCCCACTCCACAGGCAGCCGCCAGCAGCAGGGCCTCTGGGGGGCTACTGATCAGCCCGCCTCTTCGATCAGGCTCAGAGATAGGCCTGGGGACACTGGCTGGCATAGAAACCGACCAATCAGAACCAAATCTGGATGAAGTGCCAGGAGCCAATGGCTGCCTAGGAGGCGGAGCTTTTGATCTGACTGGCATAGAAACCAACCAATCAGAACCTAATCTGGGTGAACAGCGAAGGCAGAACCTAAGGTGAGGGCTGAGGAGGGGTTTTACAGGCAACAGCTGTTTGGTGTAAGGTAGTGGTAGGCAAACTCATTAGTCAACAGAACCAAATATCAACAGTACAATGATTGAAATATCTTTTGAGAGCCAAATTTTTTAAACTGAAACTATATAGGTAGGTACATTGTTATTAACTTAATTAGGGTACTCCTAAGGCTTAGGAAGAGCCACACTCAAGGGGCCAAAGAGCTGCATGTGGCTCTCAAGCCACAGTTTGCTGACCACTAGTGTAAGGTGTAAGAAAGCAATTCATTTTTTTCATGATCGGTTTGGTAGTATAGTGCATATGGCTGGCTATCAGTCCAGATATAGGGCTTATGTGTTTTTGTCTGCCAAGAGCATCTCCTCCTGCTGAAAAAGGCTCTCCCCACCCCCCATTTAAGCAATCCTATCCTATATAATTTATCTATACTACTAAAAGGGTAATATACTAATTAGATTGGGTCAACCAGCCATCTTCTGGACATCCAACTTCTTTCTGGACAAAGTCATGGTGGTGGAGGCCAAGGCAGAGGCAGTTAGGGGTGATCAGGCTGGCAGGGGAGGGCAGTTGGGGGCAACCAGGCTGGCAGGGGGGGACAGTTGGGGCAAGATCAGGCCAGCAGGGGAGGGCAGTTGGGGGCGAGATCAGGCCGGTAAGAGAGGGCCATTGAAGGCGAGATCAGGCCAACATGGGAGGGCAATTGGGGACAACCAGGGAAGCAGGGGAGGGCAGTTGGAGGTGAGACCAGGCTAGCAGGGGAAGGTAGTTAGGGGCAATCAGGCAGGCAGGCACAGGAAGTTAGGGGCAATCAGGCAGGCAGGCAGGTGAGCAATTAGAAGCCAGCAGTCCCAGATTGTGAAAGGTATGTCTGACCACCGGTTTAGGCCCAATCCCTGTGGTCGGACATCCCCCAAGGGGTCTCTGATTGGAGAGGGTGCAGGCTGGGCTGAGGGAAAATTTGTGCACGAGGCCACTAGTGGTTATATAAGAAGAGTTTATATAAATTGCTTTGCACTGTTTAATTTTTTAAATAAAAGTGTCCATTTAGAAAACTTGGAAAAAAGTAAAAAGAAAAAAAATAATGAGGCAATTATATCGCTAGTCCCTTCATTGAAATGCACTGTCAATCTTTGTCCATCAATAGCAAGGAATGTATAGTTCAAGTACTGCAGAAAGACTTTACAACAGTTTAGAAAATGTCATTACTTTTGACAAAACATTTACTTGAAGCTAACATATAAAGTAATTGAAAAACATGCCATCATAAAAATAGAAGTCTTTCATATAACTTACCAGTAAGTGATACTGCACACTGAGTAAAGCTAGAATGGACATACCAGAGATACTCAATCCTTTGTCAATGTTCCCAAGTGCCAAAGTAAATATAACACATGAAACTTAATAGCCATGATTTTAAGAATTAACCTCCAGAGAGGATTAGATTAACAATTAGAATCCTATGCATTTAAGTTTTGGTGAGCTATGTCTTGCCATTCTAATTTTGTTATACATTGATTAAAAAAAAAAAAAGAAAAAGATGAATTTACTTACCACACTCAAGTAAGAATTAAAAATTATCTTTTCTCCTTTAAGAAGAGGAAGAAGAAGAAAAAGGTAAAGATACAAATTATGAACACCAAATACACATCTATCAACAAGTGAATCTGAAAATCAAGTGAATAATCTGATGAACAGAATGAACTGGTGATTATAATAGAATCAGGGGCATAGAAAGGGAGTGGACTGGCTATTCTTGGGGGGGGAAAGGGTGAGGGGGATGCGGGAAGAGACTGGACAAAAATCGTGCACCTATGGATGAGGACAGTGGATGGGGAGTGAGGGAGGAGGGTGGGGTGGGAACTGGGTGGAGGGGAGTTATGGAGGGAAAAAAGAGGAACAAATGTAATAATCTGAACAATAAAGATTCAATAAAAAAATTATCTTTTCTCATGTGCTGGAATAGCCATATAAACCCAGATAGATTGAAGAGCACTGTATTTGTAATATGATTGTAGATCATGTATGCCAATCACTAGAATATGATTTCAAAGTGTAACTCAGATATTTTTCTCTAAAGATTATTACAAAGCAGTTTTCATAGCTCTTTTGTATTATATTCTCACATATATTTATTAATATTTCAGAATTTAATTTATATTGTGAAAACATAATAAAATTATATCTTCATTTATTAATTAAAAGAATTAAGACCAAAGTTCAGGAAAGAGATGGGCTAGAAAGATATAGTCTTTGGTGTTGAAAGTAATATTTTAATAAAATGTGTAAATTAATGAAAATAAAAAAATAATAATTTTAGGTAATATATTTAAATAACTTTAATATTAGAGTATATATAAATTTATATATAAAAATTAATATCTGAAAATTCTAGAGTTTATTAAATGAGTTTGAAACAACTCATTTTGAAATTTTGATTAAATATTTATTGCTAGGCAGAAACAAATGAAAAAGGAAAAATTAGTATGTTTATATTTTCTCTGGTTCTACCTAGACATAAGTTCTGGTTATGGTATTTAATCCCTAGAAAGGGATTTAGAGGGAGAGAGGGAAAATAAAGGAATGTGTTCCAGGTGCCTTTGTGCTTCAGCAACATCCCACCAAAACACTATTATTAAAATATCTTAAAATAAACTAGACTATGGGCCAAACACTTGTCAGATCCCTAGGTTAAGGATAGTTGAGTATATTGGGAAATATTTCTCAAAATCCCCTCCCCAGCATTTTGTATAAATTTTTCTGACCACTAATAGGTAAAATTAATTATCTCTGGGTATGGCATATGTTCTATGCACTAGCAATTGATTTCAGAGCTTGATACACAACTAAAAACAGCTTGCAGAGATGATTAAGAGCTCTATGTTAGGACTGCGAAAAATAAAGCATAGAGAGGGAAAGTCTTGTTAATTTATAAACTGGGAGCTTGTGACTTGACCACGGTCTCTTTTACGTTATAGCTCATTCACTTAACTACTATACACATAGCTTTCTATATCCTCTATGTTGGGTCAGAAAACCACAAAAAGTCCCTATGTGATATGAAAGAACTTTTGAGCTGTTTAATAACATCTTGAATTCAGTTGGCTTCACTAACATGACCTTTGTGGTCATCATGGATTCTAGGGATTTTAAACCAGTACAGAACATTTAACCTTTCTGTCGTGGGCAGAAATCTAATTTGAGCAGTTTTACTTTGATGCTCTATTTTTGATTGGTTAAGCCACTCATCCTGTTTGACATTGTTGTGTGGTGTTGCTATGCTTACTTTAACCAGCTGTCACATTCCAGCCCAGAGGTGGGTGAAATGAGTCTTGTTTATATGTAATTCTGAAAGGACTTTTAGATGCTTTGAGTTGGCAACATGTCAATGTAAAAGACATTTATCCCTCCAGCATAGCAAGCCTGAAAGATTTTCAAAATTCTTCATGTAACTTAAAAAAAAATTACTGCCATTCAAATGTTGGCAAACTGTTTTGATGCAATTACAGATACTCATTTCTTCAAGTTGAATTGATTCTAAATTTGTATGAGACCATTCCTATCATATATCCTGTCTTTCTGAAAGAGATTATAACATTTCAAACAGGATGGATGTTCTGACCTGCAATTAGAGATGGAAAAAAAGTTTGAATTCTTCCAATAGATATTCTACTCATGTATATACATTGATATGAGAATAGAAATTTATTCAATGACCATTTATTTTATCCACTTTTGTGTCTCAAGCAAGATTATGTATCAGGGAGACAGAATAGTTCTGCATTCAAGGAACTTCAAAGCCTCCCTAGTAAGAAAAAACACATACTTTAAATATTTTTTAGCCAAGAACTCATGTTCCTTCCAAAATATACTAATAAAGTTGGTGGAGTCTTAGTTATCCAGAAAATTACCTTAATTCTCCTTGTCACGTTTTTGTGTAGATAGCTCATCTTCCCAGGTAGTATTATCCTTATGCACAGAATGTAAAGCCAAATAAATGAGTCAAGAATAAAAAGGCCAACCCCATACCAGCTAATCTCTTTATTTTCATGCACACAAAGCATCCAGTTAACCAGTTATTTTACTCAAACTTTTACTTCTCAACAAATCAGGTTACCATATGGACATAGCATGAATTTGATTAATGCCATTATCTTCAATGATAAATTAATATATTCTTATATTCAAGTTATATATGTTGCTTTGGAGACAAATTTTTCAAAGAATAAAGGTATATTTATTTTATGTTACCACCATATTACTTGATTGCAGCAGTATAGTTTTATCAGAATTAGATTTTCAAATACATTGTTAGATGCAATACAGTTGTTTAGGAGGATAAAATTTACTTTTACTGAATTCAATATGGTATTACAATGCTTTACTTTTATATCACATTTAACTGTGCACAGAAGGAAAGTGTTAACATTTAATTACCTGTGAAATATTTCCAAGGAGTTAGCTTTGATGTGAAAAAATAATAGTTACTTAGAGAACTGTAATGCTGTAAGCTTGAGACACCCAACCCAATGAAAATTCTTTGAATAAAAAAAGAAAAAACACAACAAATAGTGTTTAAAATGCATTTCTGATATATGAAGCTTTCACTTTCTTCATGTTTTACTAGTTCTCACTTTTTTCAATATTCACCTGCCTGCTAAACCACTATTTACCTTCTAGTGATTCATCCACACTGGCAACCTGATGACCATTCCCTGGTAAAAATTCAAGGAATAGCAATTGGTACACGCTCAAGCTGAGTTAACTCAATGCGATTCTTATGGATGAAAAAGTAAAGGCAGTCAAAAAGTTTTAAATGTTTGATGGCAACATATCATGTAACCCAAACATCTGGATGACTGAATTTTACTCTATATCCAGATGTCTGCCATCATGCAGACACAACCTCAGTGGTTCAATCAGTCAACAACTTTCATTGAGAAACACCCCACTGCCCTTGTGCTGCACAACTCAGCAGGGGTTAAAGGACAATGTCACCTTTTATATGGGCCATTACAAATATTCTCTTAATTAGTCCTCCTAACTCTCCCCTCTCCCATTTCCAAACTACCGAAATCTTAAGACACCATTTTAAAAAAAAATATCTTTATTGTTGAAAGTATTACAGATGTCCCGCCCCACCCCAATGAGCCCCACCTCCACTCTACTCTCACTCCCCTCCCAGACTATTGTATGCATATAAATTCTTTGGTTAATCCGTTAATTCCTCACCCACTCTTTCCCTCTAAAATACGTCCCATTTTTAATATTTTAGTAGCTTTATTAAGATACTTTCCTTGCTTCAAATTTTCACTGAATTCTGTAGTTGCTGTATAGATCCATAAGTGGAAGGTTTACCAGAACCTCACTTATAAATTAATCATCTTACATTATTTTCTGTCTGTGAGCCTTTCATCAGCTCTAGTCTGGAGTAGGTAGTACCCATATCATTGAACTGTTTATATGCTTAGTTATATATTATGCATATGAGACTCTGAAAGCTGTTTCAGGGATAGCAGTCACTCCATGAGTAGAAGTAATTATTTTTATCTATTAGTGATAAAAATTAATAATGCATGTAAAACCCAGTTCCTTGTATAAAAGAAGTATTTAATAAATGTCCTTTCTTAACTTTTGCTTAGGGTCAACATTTCTTGACCCTAAAATTGCATTGATTATAAGATGTTCAATTCAAAACAACTCTTTTAAGTAGAAAAGAAACCCTATTTCATTAAATGTAGGCAAAACTATAGAAATTAGACTAATTTTGTAAATTACAGTGTGGAAAATTATGCTTATTAAGAAAATACAAATTGTTTCTATTGGTATTAATACTATTCTTTTTACAATTCTTTTTGTGTTATGTTCGTGAACAACTAAATTAATTGCTTTGAGGGAAATGAGAGAAATAAAAATTATTTTAAATTTGCATGCTCACATATGCATATGATGTCACAAAAGTGGGAATGTAGAAGATGAGTTCAATTTTGTTCATGTTGAGATTGCCATTAAGATAGAAAGGTTCAGTTGCCCGCTAAAATTTTGAATGGCCTTCTTAAGAAAATATTGCTGATTAACATTTGGAGGATGGTTAACGTGATTCTTTTAGTTACAACTACACTTAAGTAGCTCATATATAGGATTCATAGGATTCAAAACAAGTAATAAGGGAATCTTATTTGGCCCAAGGGCCAGGTGAATGGCTTGCAATCAGGATAGTTCCAAAGATCCCCACACCAGGCACTTACGAATCTTCATTTTAAATGATGAAGTCTCAACCAGTATTCTTTCTTTCATTAATTATAATTTTTGAATATTATGTATTAGGCACTAAGCTACAGATATCATATATATGCCTTATATCATGCAACCCTCACAAAATCTATGATTTATATTGTATTATTATCCACATTTACAGTTAAGAAAACAGCTTTTGAGAAATTCAGAAACTTACCTAAGTTCCCTCAGCTAATTAGTGGTGAATTAGTGGGAAGCACATTCAACTTTTGTCCAGGCTCTAGATCTACTACAAATAGTGGGCACATAGTAGGTGCTCAATTCACTCTATCCCTCTACCAATGGGCTTCTTTGGTTTACCTAACTTGTATATCACCGCATAATTTCAGTCTATGCATGACCTATCAACCCCTCCTTTCAGTTTAGTTTCCACTATTAAACAGTAATTTACTTTTCTGAGTCTGAATTTCTGGTAAAAAGAATCTGTTTATCTCAATTCATGCATTGCAATTAAACTATGCATTTCATAAATGTTGGTCAATCTATGGATTTTTTGTCTTCCACTCAGATATCCATCTCTAACTGATTAACAGTTAATGAAAAGATCAATCATGCCAATCAAGGTTGTGTGGGGAGGAATGTCTCTTAGAAAAGGTATGGATGAGGCAATGATAGAAAAACCTCTACCATATGAGGTGAAGCTATGAAAGTAGAAAAGGTCCACAGAAGACCAGAAAGAAAAGAGGCCACACAATGAAACCCTAAGAAACAAATATACAAAGTTGGGCCAGTATAAGAAATGTCAGTACAAGAAATTAACATAAAACAGAAAATTAAAGAACCAGTAGAAAAGTAAAAATAGTGTTAAGAAAGTAGTCTATGAAGGAGAAAGTTTGGAAAATGGGAATGCTTTTTCACAACAAATGCTTCAACAATATAAATTCATTCATATACATACACAACATATCCTACTATAGTCCAGGGCACACAGGGTTGAGCAAGAACAGGTCCTTGCTTTTCATGGTGGAGGAAACAAATGTTAATTATCGCACAAATTACTGAATAATTGCAATTATGGGATATACAACATAGAAGAGGTATACGGTATTTTGAGATCATAGAATAAAAAGACATGATCCTGTGAAAGAGTTCAAGGAAAATTTGCCTTAGAATTAATGCTTGAGTTGAGATCTAAAAGAAGGTTGGGAATTGACTAGATGAGTTAAAGGTGGAGAGGACTGCAGAAGGAGAGAATGTGTAAAGCTCCTTTGGCAAGAGAGAATGTGGTGATGGATAAAAAGTCCCTTATGTGTCCAGAGAGAAGAGAGCAGGGTTTTGACATTACCTCTAGAAAGAGATAATGCTAGAGAGATAGATAGGAGATAGACATGCAGAAACTGGAAGGTCACATTAAGTTTTGTCTATCGTTAACCTATGTACAATAAATAAGAGGAAAATGGGGTGATTGACATGATCAGATGAATATTTTGAGTTGATTTCTCTGGCTAGAATAAGCAGAAAAGATCAGAGTGGTATTAGGCATGATTCCTTCAGTTCCAACTAACAAAGTTCCCACTTATACTGGATTAAGGACAAAAATTATTTATTGACTTTAAAAATGGAAAGCATGGTCAAGAGCAGGTATTCAGGCATTTTAGGGTACAGATACTTAATTATATTTCCAGGAATACATCTCTCTGCATTACAGCTCAGCTTTCTACTGTGTTGGCTTTATATTTAGGCAGAATCTTCTCTCCTGGAGAGAAAATGCAAGCTGGCAACCTACAGTAAAAAATATCACATATTATCACCAGGGACTGTCACTTAAGGAACAGCTTGATCACGTGACTATCTATGAAACAACCATTATGGCCAAGGAAGAGAACATACTCAAGGTCAGGCCTGTTGATGTGTTCTTTTCTGGAGCCAGGAAGTACAGTCAATCCCACCTGAGCCACATGGCCTGAGAAAAGGAAAACTTTTGTCTCCAGAAGTGGAAGATCCAGAGAAAACATAGGGGGACAGGTTAAGAGGATATTATAATACTCCTGGATAGAGATAACCATAGTTTATATTGAGAGTAGAGCTTTAAGAGGGATTTAGGAGAGTAAATTCATAGAATTGTGTAATGAATTAGACAAGAGGTTAAGAAGATTGAAGTATCAGAAGTGTGTCCTAAGTTTCATGTTTACATAACTGGTGACATCATTCACTGAAGAGTCAACACGGAAAAGGAGCCAGGTTAAAAGGCAGGGGAGACGGGCAGAGCTGCATGAGTTTAATTTAATTTAAACATATTTAGCTGGAGGTGCCATTGAGGTCTAAAGATCAGTTGGACATACAACTCTAAAGATCAAGGAAGGCATCTGGGCTGGAGATGTAAGCTTGCCCAGCACAGGAACAGTTCATAGATTTGAAGGAGTCTTGACCATGGATGGTGACAGAGGCAAAGCCAGATTTTGGTGAATGGGTGGCACAGGTGAAAGGTAAGGAAATAGAGACAGCAAGTGTATACTAGTTATTGTGGTAGATTAGATGTGCCTACAAATTAATTACTATTTCTCCCATTGAAAAGTGAAGTTTAATGTGCTTCTCAGTGATTCTAGGCTGGCTTTAGTTATTTGTTTGACCAGAAGAATGCTGCAGATGCAATATTCTGGGACTTCCAATGTTAGGTCATAAGAAGCCTTGTAACTTCTATCTGAGTCTCCTGGAACATGTGCTCTGTAGAAGCCCAAATAATTTGCTCTTGGACAAATTATTAAGCTCCTTAAGCCTACATGTTCTTATCTATAATAATAAAAGCATAATATGCTAATTAGACCAGACAGCCAAACAACCTTCTGGATGTCATTCTGGATGAAGCCACGGAGGCCCGGGCTGAGGCAGAGGTGGTTAGGGGCGATCAGGCAGGCCAGTGAGCAGTTAGGGGCAATGAGACAGGCAGGCAGAGTGGTTAGGGGCGATCAGGCAGACCGGTGAGCAGTTAGGGGCAATGAGACAGGCAGGCAGGGTGGTTAGGGGTGATCAGGCAGGCCGGTGAGCAGTTAGGGGCAATGAGACAGGCAGGCAGGGTGGTTAGGGGCGATCAGGCAGGCAGGCAGTCAGGTGAGCTGTTAGGAGCCAGCAGTCCCGGATTTCAAGAGGGATGTTCAAACCAGCAGTTGGACATCCCCCGAGGGGTCCTATGTTGTGAGGGGGACCAGGCCGGGCTGAGGGACCACCCCCACGCCTCTAGTTTGCATTATAAGTACTCAATATGGCTAGTTGCTGTTTTATCATTATTTCCCACTTAGTTTTGAATGAAATAAATTATCATAAGTGGAAATAAGGTTTACTTTTCTTTACAAAAAGATTATTTTTATATTTTAACATAATATAATAATTTTAGTGGTAACTATAATCTTTTTTAAAATATATTTTATTGATTTTTTACAGAGAGGAAGGGAGAGAAATAGAGAGTTAGAAACATCGATGAGAAAGAAACATCGATCAGCTGCCTCCTGCACATCTCCTACTGGGGATGTGCCCGCAACCCAGGTACATGCCCTTGACTGGAATCAAACCTGGGACCCTTCAGTCTGTAGGCCGATGCTCTATCCACTGAGCCAAATCAGTTTCTGCAAATCTTATCATAAGCTGTCATTTAACCCATTTTACAGATGTGGCAAGTAAAATGAAAAAGAGTGCAATACATTAGTAATTTTAAACATAGTTTAGACTTTGGATTAAATTCAAGATCTCTGCTCAGCAAATGTACCATATTATTAAACAATTAAATCAGTAGTCAACTAAAATATCTAATTAGAATTCTTAAAGGCGATAAATTTGATGTTTAGTGGGGTTTTTTTTGCAACAATGTGGGAACATTCAGTGATGATATTTCAGAAGTACTTTGCCATTTGAGCAGGACTTTTCTGAAGTTACAAATAGCTTTACTCTAGCATCATTCCCAGAAATAGTATCTCTGGAAGGCAGATATTTAAATTACTACTTTAATCTAGTAATTGTTATAACCCAAAGAAAGATTTTCAAGGAATACCATTCCCAGATTAAGTATTTGTAAAAATGCCATCTTAAAGGACTTATGGGTATAATACAGCCACTCATTTTATCTGACTTGCATCTTTCAAATGAGAAAAAAAATAGGAGCACTCAAGACACCTTAACCATAACTAAAGCCACTTGCTTCCAAATAGTACTTCCCCATTTCCATAACCTCATTGGACAGTGTCCTATGTAACCCAGTGAGTTTGCACTTCCCAGGAGTCTCTTTCCACTCTTATTTCCTAAGAACCCCCTTCCCATCAGGTTTGTAGATAGTAAAGAGAACATTTACCTGGCTGCTCCTAGAAATTTGACTGTTGGTTGTATTTTTCCATCAGCTGAGGTGAGGTGATCTGATAAGGGGTCAGTGGCAGCCTAGTTGTTCACTTCAGGGATTTATAGATGACAAAATCCTGTCCTTACGTGATTATTTTGCCAATATCACTCCTTCCCCCCCACCCCCCACTTTCTTGGAGAAGAAAAGACTTTTCTGTGTCTGGACTACTAGAGAACCAGTTTCTGAAGTCCCCATGTCAGAACAGTGTGCATGGCTGCAAGTGACATGCTGTGCTGAGCTGTTTCTGAGTAGACACCAGCCTTCAATGTTACTGCACTGAAAATGAGATGCATTGAGCAAGCTGGCAGGGAGAGTATTGTCTTTGTTGATACATTGATCACCACCTGTATTAAATCCAGACCGCTGGAAAACTCTTAACTAAATACTTTTAGGCATGACAATATCCACTGAGAATAGCAAACACATCTACCAGTTATAGAAATAACTGGGGTTTGGTAAGAAAGTTAATTTCTATTCACTTGAATTAAAAATTACCTAACATTCTCTGCTTACTTTAATTAAATAGAACTCAGCATGGCACTGTGTTTTAAAACTGACCTTTAAAAAACAAGCCGATCTTTGGACAGTCCTTTTTATTCTAACTTTACTAAGGACAACAGCCAAACTGCAACCTCTCCATAGAACAAGGGTGGGGAACACCCAGCCCATGAGCCCTGTAAGGCCCGAGAAATCATTGGTCTGCTCCTGCCGAGTCACTTGGGGTGAGTTAATTAAATGTCTGAGCAAATGTAGCAGCTAATTTTTAAGTTGATAATTTTGTATGGCCTGTGAATGATTTTATAAATATCCAAATGACCCTTGGCAAAAAAAAGGTTCCCTACCCCTGCTATAGAAATATAGAAAGGAGAAAAATGTACCTAGCACAGTGTCTAAAAAAAGTGAATAACTCCAATTCATGTTGCAACTACATGTGAATCTCTATCGTGTTCTGTTAAATTCTCCTCACACTCCCAAATCATGGACAAAAAAGACTTGCCTGTGTGCTAAAAGTCAGTATTCCATACTAGACCAGCTGCTAACAGAGTGACAGTGACTACATTATTTTTTTTGTACTCAGCCTCCCCCCTCTCCCTCCCTTTATAGAATAATTTCTATTCTTTTAAGTCTTATAACTGGATAAGCTCAAGAAAAAAATCACATCAGAAAGAAGGGAAAACCTTTCTGAGAACAGTATGATTTGGCAAGCTGTAGCAGAGTCTGGCCACTTTGCTCGGTTAACAGACATAACTATAAACCCTTGGCAATTTTAAACTAATGTCCAAGTTAGAAGATGAAACAATTATTTGTAGTGCTCTCTGTGCACAGTTACTTTAGATGCTTCAACGATATTGTTTGTTTCTTTCTCTCAATGATAAACTTGTGAAAATTATCCCAATGATAATCTCAACCTAATTTTCCGCATAATTGTTCTATTTTTTCATCTGAAGTGATGAACAATAAAAGACCCACGCCCACCACACACACACACACACACACACACACACACACACACTATGCTTAATAAGATCAAAAAGGCTGTGAAAAGAAGGAAGCCAATTGCAGTTCGGTTCACTTTACTATATAGTTTGTGTATGTTTTCTTAAAAGCAGAACTTGAACAATACAAAAAAATCAGTTCAATACTTTTGAATATTTTATTGAAAACATTAATACACTAATGTATCAAGATTTTTTTCAGGCAAGTAGATAAAGTAAATATTACCTAATTCATGATTTATGATGTACTATAGGTATTAAAATAATGTAATGTTCTTTTTTGTTTAAGCAAATGTTATTGTCCTGAATAATTTCTATCTTTCTCCACACACACACAAACTGACATTATATGGTACAACACTTAAAGTGACAATTTTATTTAGCAGGCTCCCTTGAAATATTATAAAAATGGAAACATGCTTTTTTTAATTTGAGACATCAACAAGACATAAACTGAGTCCATGAGATGGTAAATATTTAGATTTATCCTCTAAGCCAACTGCTTTGTTATTTTCAGTCCTACCTTAAAGATTTTATGTCAATGACTATGCTAATTCCATTAAGGGTGTTCTTTCAAAAAATCATGAAGCAAAATATTTATTCATTTAAACAATTTTATTTATGGTGGAATTTTCAAAATGTCTTGTATCTTGAAATTATCCACAAAGTACTATTTTGTGCTTACATTAAAAAGATGGATTTCTTGTAAGAAAAGATAAAATATGTACCATTAAACAGTATTATTATCTTTTTATTTAATACTATATAACCAAAGGATAAAAACATTAAATATATTTAAATTTTCCTATAACTGATTTCCAGCTGTTCTAATGTTTTGAAGAAAAAATAAAGATCTAAACACCAGAGATAATATTTGATAAGCGATATTAATAAAAATATAATTTAAGCATTGCAACAAGCTACCTTCAATAAGTTGCTCCATATCAGAAATAATATTATTGGGACTAAGTATCTAAAGCAAAGAATAAGAATAAAAGAGCTGAAGGAGGAGAGGAAGGATGAGAAAAGATATAAGTATTAATGGCAATGGTCACTTTTTAGTTAAATACATTTCTTATAAAGTGGCAAGATAATATGTACAAATTTACAACTGAAAGGAAATCTTTATATATGAGTCGACTTGCTTTTGGACTCTTTGGGCATCCTTCTTTCTGTAGGCCCTCCTGGCAGAACTGGTGGAAACTAGATTTTTAGTTCATAGCACATGATAGATTAGCCTTGAACTAGAAGCCCCTGGAGTTGCAGGCTGTGAATCAGTGCTGGCAACTGGGGAGAGAGAGGCCGGGTGCTGCAGAGGCAATCCAGGTTGCTCTGAGTTGGTGATCCGATCCACTATGCTAGATAAGCAATCCAGGCTGGATAAGGAGCTTTTATCTGTGGCATACACTATGGACACAAAGAGAAAATCATTAAAAAGAAATTCCCAAATGTATAGCCTTGCTTATGTTGTTGCCCTTTAAACCGTAGTTCAGCTCTTTTGACACCAAGGGGTCAGCTGGTCTCAGAAAGCCTGATGTAGAAATCTTCAACAAATATCGAGCAATTCATTGGCAGTGAATGTAGGGAGTGAAAAGTCCTTCTAGTACTATTGCAAGCAAAAGTGCACGTGTGTGTATCTGTTAGGTGGATTTTGATTTTTTAAAAAGTGTGTGTGTGTGTGTGTGTGTGTGTGTGTGTGTGTGTGTGTGTGTGTGTGTGTCCCTTTTGCTCTGCCAAGAACTCTGCATAAGAACCATCAATCTATTCCCTTCCTGGATACTATGGAGAAGGAGGGACTGCTTTGACAAGTTCTAACTGGGAAGGTGAACTTGTCTTTAAACTCTTCTGCAGCCATCAATTCTTACCATTTGATACATCAGGACAGTAGATGCTGTCAAAACTGCTGCTCTTTCTGGACCAGACAGGGCTGTTACATTCAGGCTGCAATATAAGACACAAAAGAAGAAGCTTGTTTTCAGGTCTTGGCAAAAAATTCTCTGCTCTAGTGTAAGGCAGGGCTTGCCCACCAAGCTCCCTAAACTGACCACTGTCAATCACCTTCATTGCCTTGATTTAGGAAGGGTTAGCCCCACCAAACTGCAAGGGCACCGAGGTCAATCTCTGTGCTTGGACAAGAGGCAAGCAGCAGCCTGGGGGAGAGGGGTGGAGTTCAGCAGCCATGTGCATTGGGTTAACCATGCAAAATGGATTGGAGTAGAAGGAAGCCACACTAATTCAGGGAGAGAACACTTTCCCAGGGCAAAAACACATTAAAACCTGGCAGCGTTGGAGCAGACGCCCTCTGTGAAGAATGCGTCAACATCTCCTTCCAGCCAGGCCTGGGCAGAGCAGGGACCGCAGCCCATGCATGTCTTTCCGTTTCCTCATTAAGTTACAAGCTGTGGGGCAGTGGGAGCTTGAAAGAGATGTCCTTAGATGTTAGTATACGACAGGGTCCGCTGGCGGTATATTTTGGAAATAAACTGAGTGATGGTGAAATATGTGATTGATCACTCACAGCCACCTATGCCCCAGGACAACTCTCTCCTGCAATGCCCAGCTAGAACCTGCTAGGAAGTCAAAGGAAAGTCCTGTTTAACAGCTGTCTCCTGGCATCTTTCCAAATGTGGCATCTCTCTTCTCTTACAGCAGTGGTTCTCAACCTTGGCTGCACATTAGAATCACCTGGGAATCTTTTTAAAATCCTGATTTCTGGGCCTCATCCTCCGGAAATTTTGTTTCTTTGTTATGGGGTGGGGCCACAACATTAGTAACAAAGAAACAGAATTTTCGGAGGGCGAGGCCCAGAAATCAGGATTTTAAAAAGATTCCCAGGTGATTCTAATGTGCAGCCAAGGTTGAGAACCAGTCTTACAGCCACTACCATCCCACCCCCAACTGCCAACAAAATAATCACTGAACATTTAGCTGCCACACCTGGTTTAAAGGACATATAAGGAGTGTGGGGAAAGATAGGGGTGCCTGGGTAAGTACCAGAGCTGTCCCTTACCATGCCGTCGGAGCAGTTGGAGGTGGGGCTGGCGGGCTCGGAGCAGCTCTGTCCCGGCATGCCGTAGTAGTTCTCCACCTGCTCTCTCAGCAGCTCCTGCAGGCTCTCTATGTAGCGGATGGCATTCCTGAGGATCTCAACCTTGGGCAGCCTCTGGTTGGGGTTGGTCGTGGTGCACCTCTTGAGCGTCTCGAAAGCCTGGTTGACCTTCTTCAGGCGTCTCCGCTCGCGCATGGTGGCCGCCTTCCGCCTGTCCATGGTGGTGGACTTCCTCTTGCATGCCTTGCAGGCCCACATGAGGCAGTGGCCGGCCTGGTGGTGGCCCGAAGGTGCTCGCACGTGCTCGTCCTCGTCGGAGCCCTGCAGCTCTGCTTTGTGCGCCCCGAAGGCAGCCACCTGAGGCTCAAACTCGTCCCCGAACTCGCCCTCGGGGGACGGGATGCAGGAGCCGTCGTAGAAATACTCAGAAGGCGAGAACTGGCAGCCTTCCATCATGTCCATCCTCTGTGGCGACGCAGCCGGCGCACCTGGATAGCAGCGAAAGGGATGGGGAGAAACTGGAGCCTGGTGCCGCCGGGGCCCGGCAAACCCAGCGAGGCTCCCGGGTCGGTTTCTCCGGTAATTAACAAAGGCAGACGCCTGGCGGCCCGGGTCGGCCTGGCCGGGGTTAGGGCTCCTTATATATTCTTGAGGGAGGGAGGCCGGCCCCAGTGGCCAGGCACTATTAGCATATCCCACCGCAACCCCCGCCGGGGCTGTCTGGGCAAACCCCCGCCTACCCTCCAGAGACAATTTGCTGTTCGCTGCCCCTTTGACGCTAATGGTTTTACTGCCTTTCTGCCGGGCGGGGGGACGGTCCCCGACCCGCTCACTTGCACTCTCTAGATTGATTCGCTTACAAAGTGTTGCACACAAAAGAAACGAAGGAATTCCAACTGTTGGCCATTGCGCGCACAATTTGGAAAATGTAAAAGCCCACCTGCCTACCCACGCCTGGACGAAAGGAATCACCTCATCCTTAAGCGTTTGTTTCTCTTTTTGATGGACTTTAGTTATCTCGGGATTTATTTTTGTCAGTGGACCGGAATAACACTTGCTAAAAACTTTAATGGACACTTTCAGTCATGGACTGAGTTTGGATGGTTCCATTTCGTTTTGATCAGATGGTCATTTTCTCAGTCCTGTGTGATTGGGGGCAGCCGGGAGCTCTGCGTTCTCTCTGCGTGTCTATTCATCTACAAGGAGGTGTGCGCACGGGCCAGGTGATGGGGAAAGTCCTCCTTCCTTTCCCCCTTCCGCACGCCTTTCAGGAGCGCCTCCCCTAGACCCCATCGGGCCTGCGCTCCGTACAGCCGCACCTCTGGCATTTGCATGAGAAGAAACGCAGTTTTAGAAGGTGAACTCCCTTCCCAGGGGCGCGTCTCCTTTCTCCCCCTCTTTCTGCCCCGCCCTGTCCCTTCCACAGACTAAACAGCCAAGCCGAGCTTTGGGGTCGCTAATTTTCTGCTTTCAGGCAAACTAACACCGTTACAGATGCATCCCAGCTGCCAGTACAGCGATCCCTCTCAGCTCGTGTAAAATTTCCAGCTCAAACCCTGAGCAACTTCACACACTCCTGCGATAAAAGCCTCCCTGAAAAGCCATCGTCAGAGGGCCTTTGAAACTTCGGTGGGTAGAAGAGGAGAGGGGAGGGCTGTCACTTAAGCAAGAATAAATCTATTAATCAGCTTTTGCCAGTCCTCCTCTGCCCTTAGCCCACGTCAGATCACTAGGGGTTGGGGGTCCTGCTGCTTATCGGTAGGAAAAACAATTGATTAAGGTTTACACAAACAGACTTAAGTAGGCTGGGGTTTTGGATCAGAGCTTGCAGTCCCTGTTAAAACAGGAGGGATTGTTCTCACCCGGATCTACAGTAAGTGTGGTGGCTCCAAAGTTACTTGGGGTAGTGTGATGCTTTCCTTTCTACACTTTTCCTGAAATTATTTTCAGGCTGATCTCATGTCTGCAGGGGCCAGAGAAGTGCCAACTTCCCAGGGTGAGATCCGCTCTCCAAAATGAAGGCCGCGAAAACCAGGGGCGGGAGAGTGCCAGGCACTAAGGCTTGCTACAGGGTGCTGGTAGCAGTCCCTCGCCCGGGTTTTGTCATCCCTAAGGCAAAGACACCGCTACCACCACACTTTGAACACCCAATTGTCTGGCCAGGGGGAAATCCATCCGACCTTATTTAGGCCTATTAGCAAGTGGATGCCTTTGACATGAATAGAGTACCCAGGGCTACAGCAGATAACAGAATCAGTGTCCTCGAGGATGCAGGGGGAATGAAGGCTGTATCCACCCAGGAAAAAACATTCGCAGCTGTGCACGTTGCTGCCTCTGAAATACCATAGTGGGGAGATACTCTCACCCAGGGATTCTCGGCCAGATCCCACAGGTTCTGGCCCGCAGCAATGCCAGCACTTTCTCTGGCGATGGAGCTCAGATGTTAGCACACTCGCCTAAGCTCAACGGAGTTTTGTGCAGGTTTATGATTTGGGCAAAAATAAAGTTGCTCTTAACGTTTAGGTGGGAGATAGAAGTTGGGCTCCTGCAAGCCTTCCAGCTGATTTCTTTCCTCAAGGCACCGAATGTGCTTTGTACCCAACCCCTCAGCGTGGGATATTTGTAGCAAACAATTATTAAGACTTTTATATTTGCCGAAGCACGTTCTCAATCAACCCTACCCACATATTCATTCATTCGTTTGCTCCTTCCAATGATACTATGGGAACTACTGGTTTTTAGATTCACTTTTTAAAGAGGGTAACCAAAGCTCAACGAGGAGGTAGTCATTTGCCACAGGCCACACAGTATTGGCAACTAGGCATTCCTTTGTCTAACTTAGGCTTTTAAAGGTGAATTGTGTTTCTTTTTCTCCCGACTCAGGCACCCTGCGCCTGCTTTGTACTGCAGAGCAGAAACTCCAGAAACTCCCCGAAGCGGGATGTCTTGCCCTGCACTCCGGGTCCTGGGAAGAAGCTGTCGCTCCAAGGCTCTGTCAGTAGTGGTAGTTCTCAGAAGTCAGTGCTGTCTTTGGTAAGGTGATCTCCAAACAAATTTACCAGAGTGCGGCTGGCGAGGGGAACGAAAGAATCCAAGAAAACACAAGAGCCTGGCGGCTTAATGGGACTTGCTAGGCGGGGAGACAGGGTCCTGGGTTGAGGACCCTTGGGATTCAAGTGCTGAAAATAGGTCTCAGAGCACCAAAATAAGAGAGAGAGAGAGAGAGAGAGAGAGAGAGAGAGAGAGAGAGAGAGAGAGAGAGAGAACTTTTAAACTGCTGTCAGGGGCCAGAGGAGAAAGATCAAAAAATAAGAGGCAGTATACAAAGGAAGCCAGCACCTCAAAGATGCCTAGGACTCCCAAATAAATTCAGCAGCGGTCCTGCTGCTCTTTTCCTAGGGAAAGCATGTGAGAGAAAAATGGGAAACTGGGTGAGTGATACAGAGAAAAAAAGTGCTTTCTCAGTGGAGAAGTTGAACAGAGAAATATGAAAAAGTTAAAAACCACTTAAAAATATCTGCTGGTTATTTGGGTATTCTCTTTTATTCAAAATCAGATTAGATTCTGGCTTTTGTTCCTCTTAGAAAATAATAAAAATACAAACTCTTTTCTACTATTTCTCCAGAGAAGTGGGACCTCTTACAGTAGAGAAAACTCACATGTGTTTAATTAAGTAATCAGGTTGTTAGAAATGATCTGCCAGCGTTGCTAGGGAAGCCCCAGATCAGGCAGATGAGGGGAGAACACCAAGCTCTGGCCTGTTGTTAAAATGAAAGCCCGCCAGGGTGCCGGTGAAGTAGACAGATAACTTAAATTTTGCATTTTACGTTCTTAATAACAATAAACACGTTTGATTTTCTTATAAGGTAGACTTATAAGAAGGTTTTAATTGCATAGACCTTTAAGTAATCATCCACTTGTTTTTGTTGTGTGTGTGTGTGTGTGTGTGTGTGTGTGTGTTAAGGTAACCTATTTTAGTTGAAGCATTATGGCAACAATCTCAGTGTTGATGGACAGACAACACCAGCAAAATGATGCTCAGAGCTTCCTTTACTAGTAAAATTTGCCTACCTTAGGAAGTCTACATACTTCTCTTAGTTGGAGAAGATATACCCAGAGAGATACATCCATTTCAATTCACTTCTGCCTCTACTTGAGACACTGTCAACTCTTGGACAAAAGGAGTTGTTCCAGAAATTTTTGCTTATTATATATGAGTGCACAATGTGCTAAACAATTTCAAACTGCCATTAGCTCTGGGAACCAGAAACACCTAAGTAAACACATTAGTACCTGCCAAAGCTGCTGGAAAAATTTGTGGAGAAGACAGCTGAGGAAGACATTGGCCTCTGCTTGAATTCGAAGGCTCCCAGGAGAGATCAAAGGCCTAAGGAAGGACTTTCAGCAGCCTTGAGAGTAGAGAAAGTAGCCAGTTCTGGCAACATTATCTTGGTTCCAACAACAAGCAGGGCATAGCCATTCCATCTCATAAGCTGACTCTGAACAAGGCTAACAAAATTGCTTTTTTCAGAATAAAACCTCTGGGACCAAGGGTCATCTTTTCTAACACTTCTTTTGAGTTTAAGGGAGTCACTACAGGGTCTGTTGGGGAAATGCCTTGATGGGTTGGCTCTTTGAGGAAAAACCATGTTATTGCTAATTTATTAATGCATAAAATTAGGAAATGATATGTTCAAAGTTTAAATTAAAATACTTAAAAATAGTTTTAGCTATGATTTTCTGGGAGGATGATTTTGAGATAAATAAGTGGGATAAAATATTACTTAGAGAAAGTACAAATAAATGCATTGTAACTTTAAGTAAAAAATACCTTTAGGTTAAAAGTTACTTTAGCAACCCAAGACTTCTCTGGCAGTCACAGGAGTAGTTGGGAACAATGAATTTCAGCACCAACTCCAACCCTGCCCCAAACATGTGAAAAAGTAAAAAAAAAAAAAAAAAAAGATTATATTAGACATAAGTGAATTTCTACTACCTTCAGGCTTGGAATTCAATGATTCAGGTGTGATAATTAAAGATAGAGAAAGCTGACATTTCATGTTTTGCAAATTATTTCTATAGTAATATAAAACAGAAAATCACTCCTTATTTCATACTTGATAACTTTATGCCTGTCTCTGAGAGGAGGGTCAGTTTAAATCCCAAATTACTGATCTTTACCAAGTTATTACATCTTGATTTTCTGCTTCCATGGTCCTATTTGTTTTGGCTTTGGCCTTAATAAAGATTGTCATCATTAATGTCCAATGAAAACACTTTAATTGCAAACACACCAAGGATTTCATTGGAAAGCCTAACATGTTAACTATATAGCAATGGAGGTCACATGAAGTCTTTGGGAAATATTTGCTCTATTTAACGAAGAGACTTCTGTAGGCAAACTTATTCTAAACAATTTCTCAAATTACCCAACCAGGAGAGATAGAGAGGATTTGGTTTGCAAAGACTGAATCAAATCTATCAGCAAGTAAAGTCCATGAATTGAAAAAAAGCATTCTGCTACTGAGCAGTTTAAAATGAAAATTTTATAAATATGTGTGCAATCATAAATTAGTTCACTTGGTCGATTATGATATTTGATTTCACTATGGCATGAACTTGATTTTTTAAAAATATAGGTGTGTGTGTATATACACACATTTCAGGGAAAAGGTTTATCGAGTCTCAGGAAAAAACACACACATAGATACCTAAAAAGGGTGATTAATGGTTATACACACCTCCCAGACATATTCACACATGTCCTGATTGGATCATTTGAAATGCTTTCCCACTTATTTTTAAATTAAATTACTACTCTAAGGTAGAGTTTACTAGCTAATCGTTCTTGAGACATCGTTTTTGGTAAATAATTGCCAAAGAGAACCAAATTATTCCACAGACAATGAATGTTCCTTCGTATTCACCAAGGCTTCTTTTTTGGGGTGCATGGTGGTTGGGAGAACAAGCCTTTGATATCAGCTGGCTCTGAGTCCTGGCTCTATACTTACAAGAACCTCTCTGCCCCAAAGAATCCTTTTCCCTAAACTAGATGTGACAATAGTACTTCTCTTGCAGCCTGTTGTGAGATTATATGAGCTAATATGTAAAATGCTACAAATGGCACATTCAGGTTGCTCTTGGTCTCATTGTCAAATATACTTTCCCCTACAAAGCTGGATCGGAAGGAACTGTGGCTTTTGGTGGGAGAAAAGCCTCCTGATGGTCCATTTATATTTATGAATGAAAAACAGAGAGAGTTGGCAGAGAGTGTTTATATTGCACCCTCTTTTTTCTAAGCAGCTTACGTGGGCTATCTCAGTGAATCCCGACAGCCCCAGGAGTTGAGCACTATTATTATCCCCATTATTTTATAAATGAAGAAATGGACGAAGAGAGCAGCAATTACAGTCCAAGGTTACCCAGTAGCAGCCTGCATTCAGTCTAGCTTGTCAGCACCCACAGAGGCCGTTTACAAAATCCACTAACACTCCCGCCTGCTCTTCTCAAACCTTTGAGAGGGATTACATGTCAATGCCAGTTTTCGCTGTGAAACTTCCTGCATTTTAAAAGCATTCTAGGAGAAATTTGAGGCTCAGAAAACAAAGTGACCATCACCCTCAGAGCGGCCCTTTGAGATGGAAAAGGGGGCAATTCCGGCTCCAGGCCTGAAGGGGGCGCTGCCTGTGGCGGTATCTGAAACTTTGTTGTGCAACAGGAAGGTCCCGAAGGGCGTGTTAGGAAGCAAAGGTTGGGCTGGGAAATACTGAATTCAATTTGATTTTCACATTTTCCACCTGAGGACGGACTAGCGGTGAGGATAAAGAGGGAAGGGAGGAGTGGGGAGGGGGAGTCCCCCGGAAGGTGCCATTTACAGAATGCAAGAGAGAAGTCGTGATTCCAAAGAAATGGCTCGCCCCTCTCCTCTGCTTTACTTCCCACTGCGATTCTTGGTGGTCGCTCCTGCCTGAGGTTACAGGATAAACAAACCTGGCACACGTTGTAAAATCCTCACCCTGAGGAGCTCCTGGGGAGGCAAGCCTCTCTGGGGCTGTGCTATTTGGCCCAGCTAAGAGGTTTCATGTGTGTTGTTGTTGTCCTTTGCCCTCAGCATTTAACCCTTCCCGCTCTTGAAGCAACCCTTCCTCACCCCACCTCAATAGATTGTCTCCTTCTTTTCTCTTTCTAGTTGGAACACTAACCCAGGCCACACAAGGCCTTGAGGATAGTCCGGTCTTCTAGCCACCCGTTTAGTTCAAGAAAACTGGGGAGGGTCCCTGAGACCGGCAGCGCAGCCCCTGGGGGCTCCAGGTCAATGCTTTTTATGCAAGGGCGGGGGCCTGGAGAAAGTCAAAGAGGGAAAGTCATTCGGCCTAAATTGGCTGGAGATCTTTTAGAAAAACAAGCGAAGAATTTTTGTGTGGCAATTTCTTGCAACAATGAGATTTTACTGGATTGAAAATTCAGTCAACTTTGGGTAAGCAAGTCTCACCCAGAGCTCCAGGGACAGGACAGAAACAGAACGAGAAAGTATGCTGATACAAGAAAAAAAAGGACATTTTCCTTCTGGATATTCCTCACGTATAGAAAAGTAAACAGTTTAATTCAGACATAGAAAAACAACCCATTTTCCTTCCTTTAAATCAGGCTTTAAGAAATTACCCAGATAAATGGGCTGGTGTGATGTCTAAATTAAAATATGGCTCTCTATATACCTCAAGCATATATTTTTTTCAGCTGAATCAAAATAGGGCCAACTTTATTCATACAGAAACTCATTTTTAATATTACAATCCCAGGATCCTCTCACATTGTATATACAATACATCTGTTACTTTACAATATATATTTCTTAGGTTTACATACAAAATGAAAGTACTAAGATTATTTACAAATTTACATTCAATACCCCTAACATTTAAATGCAACGTTCCCACTTTGTTTAGACAGGAATGAACTTCTTTTGATCATGGCACAAAAGAATCACCGTAATAAAAGTAAATATATTATAAAACCAACCAAACAGTAGCAAAGTAAGGCTGCTAGACCTACGCCACTCGCTGTTCCAAAAAATTAAAGCCCAGCGCCCAAAGGCATCCGAGCGTGCACAACAGTTTCGGAGAAGTTTCTTTGTGTCTCCTTCCCTTTCACAAACTTCTGCGGTCTGGGTTCCTAAACGTGAATGTAAAGTGAACTAATCCGAAGGATTAGTCGAAGGAGGGAGGGTGGGATCTCCTTGCTGCCGCGATCATCCCAAACGCCGGCTCCCAGTTACTTCTCCACCACCTCCTCCACGCAGGGGAGTTTACGCTCCTCCGAGGAAATACTGTCCACGATGGAAGAAAGGCACCGAAGGCTGCTTGAGGCCGAGGAATCAATGCTTGTCCCTCCTGAGCACAGAAAACACACAAACGTAGCAGCCAAGGAAGGCAGAAGAGGCAGCCCCGCGCCCGGCTCCAGGCCTCTCAGGCAACCCGGGGGCACAGGGTCCCCGCGCGAAAAGAGCGCACTTCTCCCCGGGCGCGCGCGTCCCTGCTGTGGATCTGAGCCTGGCCTGCCCGGCGCGAGCAACCAGCCCCCTCCCGGGGTGTTCCCTAGCGCGGCGCCCCTGCTTTCACTTACCTTCCTTGGCAGCGATCACGAGCCCCCTGGAATGATCCGAAACACTTGGCCACTGGGAGCTGCAGGTGCGCAGGAAATCCGCACCCTCGAGCTGGAGAAAAACCAAGGCAGCAGATTAGAAAATAAACATCGGTTCCGGGGATGGGGGTGCCTTTGTGGGAATGTCTCCCCTGCTTCCTCGGGCCGGGCCGGGTGCGCATTTCCTGCCTTATTGCAGCCACCCCGTGTCCAGGGGTCACTGGGGGTTCATTAGAGAGGGAGCTGGAGGGGCGGGCGAGAAAGGGGGACGGGAAAAGAGACCCAGCAGCTGGATGGGAAAGCCCCAGGGAAAGCGGCTAATCAGACTCTGTATGTATTCCCCTGCCTGGGCAGCATGTGGCCTTACATTCTCTTGTTTGGGTCTGTAGTTAAAGGGGTCCACCCCCAGCTCCTGCATTTTCTCCTGCTGATCCAGGCGGTGCAGCAGGTCCTGCAGCCGCTCGATGTAGCTGATGGCGCTCCGCAGAATCTCCACCTTGGGCAGCCTCTGGTTGGGGTTGGCCACAGTCCTTCGCTTCAGAGCCTCGAAGGCCTCGTTGATTTTCTTTAGCCGCCTCCTCTCGCGCAGGGTGGCGGCTTTCCGTCTGTCGGTGGGGGCAGATTTTCTCTTGCAGGTCTTACAAGCCCAGATGAGGCATTGGCCCGGACAGTGGGGAGGCTGTAGGCCTGGGGGCGCCAGGACGTGTTCCTCTCCGCTGCTGTCGCTCCCAGGTTCAGGGGGCATTTGGTCCTGGCAGGGGGATAGGGTACCATCGCTCCCTGGATACAAAGGAGAGCCCTCTGCCACTTCTAAGGGCTGCAGGGTAACATTTTCTCCGTCCAAGTAAAAGAAATAGGAGCCAGTTTCAAAAAGGTCCATCATCATGTTCTCCTCCTTGGCCTCTGACTCAGTCTGAACTGGGTGATGGGCTCAAAAACCCAGAGGAACCACCCAGATGGCATTTAATTAGTGCGGTGACATAAGTCACCCCAGCTTTATATATAGTAGCTCCTGAAACTCAATCCAACTTTTAGCTGTCATGGAGCATCGGTCTCCCGATGTGGTTACAGCCAGTGCTCTCTAGAACATCTAGTCTGAAAGAAAACTGAGAAGTGTCACCCCCAGAATGAGGTGTCAATCTACATGCAGGACAGGTTAAAACAAAATTCACGGAGAGAGCCCCACAATTTAAACACAGAATCCAATGCTTCCATTTGGGACAGTTTAAATGCTAACCTGCTTACAGGACAACTTCAAAACAACTGGGGATTAACACTGTCCCATTCCCCTCCCCCAGGCTCATCTGAATTCTAAGTATAGATCCATGATGAAAGATTTCAAAGGCAATAGCCATTGCTCCAAAATAGCCTGGTTAGTATTTGCAGAGTGGTTCAGTTCTTTTTCTCTCCTGTCTGTCAAAAAGATGCTATTCCTGTGATTAAACCATTACAGTCCTTCAAAGGGTTTACATGACTTTCAGGCTGTGGCCTCAGTAGCAGCAGGTAAATCTCTTTCCTCTCTTTTAATAAGGCAGTTCGTTGGTTTGGGAGCTGGAGAGGGTGGTTGGAGGGTGCTCAGATTCCTTCCTTTGCTATCTATTTTTTTTGGAGGGGTGGCAACCAAACTCTGAATTCTGTACCCCTCCTAGGTGGCACAGCAGTACCTATGAGGTAAGGGGTGGAACAGAGGATGTGAATGCAATACATGTAATAACGTGTTTAAAGATCGTTTTTAGTGGAAACAAGACTTTCACTAAAACTAGACGATGTTTCAAGACTCATTGTGGCCCCCACTCCAAGGTGCCTCTGTTATGGCTCCTGTTCTACACAGCTTTTGCGTTGGTGTGCTTGCTGTCCATTGACTCCAAATCAGTTGTTGCATAGGATTCAGATGAGAAAGGCAGCCACTGAAGCACAAGCAAGGCAATAGAACTTTAATTACTGCTTCCCTATGGCCCAATGCACGCAAGTACGGTGGTTGGAAGGCAGTACAATGTAAGGATGAAGCGCAGAGGCCCTAGATTCGAAGGACTCCCTTGAAGTCCTAGCTTCATTCATTTCTATTTATGTGTGCATAGGTAGGCATTAGATCTCAATTTCTTCAAGATATTAGCAGTTGCTTAACAGAATCTTGGTGAGGATTTGATCCCATGATAGGCATGTGAAGCCTATAGCCCATATTAACTGCTAGATAAGCATAGTGCATAAGGCTATGTCAGGGCTCAGACCATTTCTCAGGAAGGAAATAAAGCACAGCTATTGCAGAGGCTTTTCTGCTCTTTTGTTATTTTTTTTCTCATTTGTTATTGTATCCTTTCCTTCTTCTTTATTCTTTTCTCTTTGTTCCTTTCCTTTCTTTTCCTTTCCTCCCCCCCCCCCCCCCCCGCCCCTTAGAGTTCTGGAAGGACCCACTCCACCTGTAAGTGGCCTTAGAAATGAGAATCAGCTAGTTTGGGCCTGTATAGTCAGTGCCTGAAAAACTAGATGGAAACCAAGCAGTGATAATTATAGGCTATGTTCAATATGACTTCATCCTTTTAAATGAATAGAGTGAAGACAATGCCAGGAATAAATGGTCAGACAATGTAGGAACTAGCTACATTTTCCAGCCAAGTCGCCTATTCAAAAAATAATTCTTCAGTCTCTTTATAGTGAGCCACAGGTGTTAGGTTGACATTTGGGGCTGTTTTTATGTATTTGTTGTTGTGCAGCCGAATAATTCCTTATCAAATTTGAGAATGAATCATTTTTTTTGGAAAAGCAGGGAGCATAGGTAAGAACAATAATAAAAAGATACGTATTTTGTGATAGTTTCTCCAATTTACGCCAGCGCCCTGGTTGCGGTAATGTCAGCAGATAAGACTGCAGATTGGAGGCTCCAACAACACAGGACAAACATCCATTATGGAAAGTTACCCTGTGCTCTTAACCACACTCTTATGCTGCATTTTATAATGTAAAGATAACTTAAAAAGGCGCGTTTAACCAATACAATTACATAGCATAGTTGCAAAGATTACTAAGATAATAATAACTAAAATTCATTTATTCAACATTTTGGGGGGACCTACAAAGTGCCAGACAGTGTCTTGGATATTACGGATAAAGAGGTGAAAATGATCGCTTGTGGAGTCTGGATGTAGAAGGGTGGGTGAAATTGACAATGATGTATAAAAAAAAAAAAGTATGTGGAGAAATAGCCCTGGAACTGAGGTATGGCTGGCCTAGATTTTAATCATTTGGGGCCTATGAGGGTTTAGTCAATTCTAACACCTCAAATTCCCAATTTTTTAATCTATAAAATTGATACAGTGACAAAAGATATCACACTCTCAAAGACCGGAATAAATATGACATTTTCAAAAATGCAAAATCACTTAAAAATGTTGCATACTCTATGAAAGTACTTTTTATTACTTTCTTAGCTTTCTTAGATATAGAGAAAAACTGAGATAGGGAAAATATTGCTTCTAAGGAATTTTGTTGCTTGGATAATAAATATAACATTTAAGGTGGTATAATGCTTAGACTCACCACTGATTTTAAGAGGTATTGGAGAGATGTGAGAGTCTGTACATCATGAGCTGCTAAAGAATAGGAAAGTGTGCTCTTTCTCCTTTATTTTTCCCTCATTCAAGTGTTTCCATTTGAGAAACAGTGAGTTCAAAATGTAGAAAGAGAAGATTCTAGAAAAAGGTAGAAAAATCTTTGAGGTGCCGATCAAGAATAACCTCTCAGGCATTTCAACCTTCACTATCAAATGATCATTTCTTATCAAATTACAAAGCTCCTTTCCAATATTTTGTAGAACTTAAGTCAGCAAAACTAGTGGTGTTGTTCATTTTGGCCTACACTTTTCTCTGTTGTTGTTTTGGGGTGGGAGTGGGAGGAGAGAAAAAGGAAATGCCAGCTTGGGAAATAACCATCCTTTATTAGATTAGGTAATGGGAAAATATGCAATGATTCCAAGTGAACTAGTGAACTCTTGGAACTCCAATTGTTTGCAAAATATGAGATGTCTGTAATTGCAATTACATTATTTTTCAGAAGAACTTGGAAGCCACAAACCTTGACAAATGGTCAAAACAGGTTTATGAAAACTGAAATCCCCTAGGCTTTAAATAATTCAAATTACATGTTTAAAAATTAGGGAAAAAAGTAGATAATAATAAGAGAACAATAATATTAAGTTTTAATAAATTACTTAACAGATCTAAAACAAGGTTAGTGATTGAGTTTTCAAATAGTTTGCCACCCCATTGTTCTTACTTTACACTTAGGTATCTGTAAATGCATTTTCTTTCTATCATCTTCATAGAAGATTGAGTATGTACAGTTCTCTGCTTGAGAAGGAGTGGGAGGGAAAGGCTTATGGTTCTCACTCGGGTGGATTTTAGCTCTGAGCCTTGGGGATAGTGGTGTATGTGATGGAAAAACAGAGCTTTGGAGTAAGACAGAATTGCAGTCCTAGCCGTTATTATATGTTCGAAGCCTCATTTTTCTAAGAGATCAAATGGCATATATAACACATACATCATAGACTTGTTGTGTTTTATATAATGTATTGTTGTGTAATGATGTATGCTGAGTCCATGATATGAAATAACTCAACAAATGTGAATTTCCATTCTTCTCCTACTCAATTCATAAGGCCTCTTATTGAAATAGCCATAGTGAATTAATTGCAAAACCTAGATTTGGTAACACTGCTGTTTAAAATAAATGTAAGGATTTGTTAATGTTATAATGGAAGTGAAAATATTGAAACTAGTGACTTAAATCATAGTGTTTCACATATTTTGCCCTCAACGTATTTCCAGTTTACTGGAGGACAGCCATTAATTTAAAAATCACACAAAGAAATAACTGAGCTGGGAATGGAAAGGAATATGGTTCTACATGAGTGTATAACAATGAAGACTTTGTCATGAATGGGAAGCTTGGGAAAAGATGATTGGAGATAGAAGTTACTGAGATGTTGGGTTGATATTTCTAGGGAGCAAAGTTGAAGCTTCATAGCAAACCTGGGGATTGAGAAGATGACAGTAAGAGGAAGCTCACGGAAGAAATAGACATGGGTGAGGGCTTGTTATATAAACTGGCGAAGATACTTTTTGCTGGTTAGGTCTAAGGGATATGACTATATTGTTGCATAGTTGTATTCAAAGAAAGCAGTTTCAGTTATAGCTAAGAAAGTAGGACTGGGGGATAGACAGGAAAAATGATGATACTGCAGTTTACCTAATCTGCAGACAGTTTGTGCCCAGAGATTACCAAACACTGTGGTAAAAATAGGTTTGACTTAGACCCATAGAACATTCCAATATTGAAAAGAGAGAGAAGAGAGAAAAGGGTAGAATAAAGAGGGGGCTTGGGAGAGGAGGAAAAGAAAATGAGAAGAAACTAGTCCACCCTGCAGATAGAGAAAGGATCAACTAGAAAGCCAGTGAGTGTCTCAATAGAAGGTGAAGGGAGCCCCGCTGCCTGAAAGGGAAAATCCAGAAGAGTCAGATTAATGCTTTAAAGTGGTGGTAGCTAAATGAGTAACAAGAACCTGTGCACCTGTAACTTACCTAATCTGCAGAGAGTTTGTGCCCAGAGATTCCCAAACATCGTGGTAAAAATAGCTTTGCACTTAGACCCACAGAGCATGCCAGTCACTTCAAAGGAGCTGGGGGAGGAGCACAAACCAAGCAGAGGAAAAGGAAAGATTTTAAAGACCAAGCCTTTGCAATCTCCAGATGGCGGCCATGAGAAGTGACACGCAGAAATGAGGATGCTGTGGAGCAGCCCTTTTAAAACACTTCCAAAGACATTAGGCAGTGATTTAAATCACTAGTTTCATGGAGGAACCAGCGGGCTGCTCCTCAGAGCTTCCATGAAATAGATATTTTGCTCTTTGCTCTCACCCCTAATTCCCTTCCAATCGGGAGTAGAACGTGACTGCCACAAAAACCTGTATTTAGTTCACATACTGCTGCAAAGTACTACTTAAAGAGGCTACTGCTCATTTCTAAGTTTCTAGACATAATTTCCAGGGAAGGACACAATGAATGCTCTTCTACCTGAGAGATAGTCCTTGGTGCTTAAAAAATGAAGTCCACTTCATAATTCCCCAGGCTCCCCTACTTTTCACTCAGGTTTACGAATTTTGAGAGTAAAATGTGTGAACCAATAGAATCTTTCAGGTTAAGCATTGCTTCCTGGTGGGTTACCAACTGCCACAGGCTTGCTTAGGATGGGTGCCCCTGAGGCTCACCTTGTGCTTTAAAGCTGGGAAAATCCCAGGCAAATCACCCTCCTTCCCAGAAAAACAGAATAGATGCTATTCACAAATAAAAACTATGGGCAGAATGCAGAATATATAATGTAAACTTTTTATTTACAAAACTTACAGTGATTACAAATGCAGGGTTTGGTGTTAGATCCAAATTTTAGGTCCAGTTCTGCCACTTGCTAATAGTTGACCTTAGGCAAGTTATATCACTTCTCTAAGTCTCAATTAGCTAACCCATAAAGTGGAAATACTGTTACTTTATAAGGTTGTTTTAAAGATTAAAAAATGTCAATGAAGCATTTAATAGACAGTGTTAACACAGCAAATTCTCTGTGTTACTTAACTTTTGATTGAAGAAAAGAAAAAATCACCCATCTACATGTTGCCTCAATAAATCATATTCTGCATTTTTTTTGCTCACTATATGAACAAAAATTGTATGTAATATAAATAATTGTACATAATATAAATTTTGTATTATAGGATTTAACAATACAAATATAAATAAATGCAACATAAATATAATACAATATTGGCTCTGTCACTTAAAATATTACATAAACATTTTATGCTACAAATGTTTAAAATGTCTAAGATGTATAAAATTATTTTTCACTATTGTTTACATCTTTTAAGAACTAAAAGAATTGTGATATTCAGATAATCCGAATTATAGTAGTGTCTGGTGTTACTAACTTGCTAAGCTAAACAGATGTCTCTAGTATAGAATGGTTAGCCAAGTATTTTGTTACTGCCCTCCAACTGGCTGGTTATGACATATTGTCTAAAATAGTTGGTGCTTTAATGCCTATGTCAGAGCCTACTGTGACAAATAGTCACCACTGTACAAACACATTTATTCCATAAAAAGTTTTTCTACCAGTTTGGAAGGAAAATTGTTTAATCAGATGTACACACACATTTTACACTTTTCAGAAGCTTAGACATTTTTGCCTTCAAACAATAGATGTCAGTTTTGATAATATTAAGTGATAGAAAAGTGCCAAAAGTTATAATATATTTAATTGCATATAATCTGGACCTTTGTAAGTATTTTCATTATATGTTTTACATATCACTAGTCACAAAAAAATTAATCATGTTAAGTTTTAGCTTCCCTGGTTTCATATCTGGGCTACATGTAATTGGTAAAGCCTTGCTATGTAATTTTACAACATAATTGTGATCTTTTTATTAAAGCATATAAATAGATTTTTCATTTTTCTGTACTTAAGTATAAACCATTATGATATTTCATACATTTGACAATATAAATTCAAGAATTGGTGCTTTTAGAATATATATATATATATATATATATATATAAATGTCTTATTTTGTAAACTTGTAGTCATTATTGAACAGAAGAGAAAATGTAGCAGGCCCTGAAATGCTTAAAAGGAGTGATCTCATTACGTGTTGTTTTACCAAGTGTGTTATATAGTTATCTTTATTTTAAAGAGAGAATAACAAAGCAAAGAGAAATTAATCTACTTGCCCAAGGTCACATGCTTATAAACTAAGTTCTATTTCCTGTAATTACAAAGTAATTATTCTGAGCCTGCTTTTACTAACCAATAAAAGAATAGTCTTCAGTGAAAAAAAAATCTAGGATAAACTAATTTAGAGGACCTTTGAGTATTTATTTGCTCACCTGAAGGGTAAGTTACATTTTTCTACTAGAGTGACTAAGAGAGGCACTATTGATAGCTGTTGGCTGATATTTGGACCTGCATACTGTCCCATTGGGAAATAATGATGCAATGGTGTTTTCCACGTACACTGCCATGTACAGACAGTCTGTTCCAGAAGTCACAAAACGGATGTTCTCATAAAAATGCTTGAAATCCATGCTCTATTTCATTATTTAAAATATATACAGTAAGACAGCAAGGCAGGACCTGGAGAGCATTATGCAAAGCAAAATAAGCCAGTCAGAGATAGATAAGTATTAAATGATCTTACTCATATGTGGAATCTAATGAATAAAATAAACTGACAAACACAATAGATCCAGAGACATAAAAGCATGGAACAGACCATGGAATCTCAGAGGGAAGGGAGGGGAAGGTAGATGGATGGGAAGAGATCAACAAAAGAATTTGTGTGCATATATGCATAACCCATGGCCACAGACAATAAGGTGGGGAAAGACTGGGGCAGGGAGGTGGAGGCAGGTTAGAAGAGTTCAATGGCGGAAAAGTGGGATATATGTAATACTTTCAACAATAAAGATTTAATAAAAAAGTAAATTTTAAAAATGAAGCAAAGGGAAAAAGATGGAGTAGTTTAGCCTATTTAGGATAGGGCCAAAGTTGGGTAGAGAGACCATACTAAATAAGTCTTGATTTATGCAATGCTCACATATCTGTTTTTCTCCTTTCCCCTTTAGTTTATGCCACTTACAATAGCCACAAAGACTAGAATTGAGGGATTTCAGCAGATGGAGGTGTCTGGAACAAATATGACATACTCCTAATCAAAAGCTATGTGCTATTGAGTTGGCTCTGACTCCTGGAGATTCTATGAATGAGTGATGTCGACAATGTTCTGATCTCAACAGTCCTGCTCAGCTCCTGTTGACCCATTCCTACAGCTTCTTTAATGGAATCAATCCATCTCATATTTTGTCTTCCTCTTTTCCTGCTGCCTTCTTTTGTTCCCAGAATTACTGTCTTTTCTAAGAAACCTGCCTTCTCATGATGTGCCTGAAGTAGGACAACTTTAGTTTTGTGATTTTTCCTTCCAGCAATGTTTCAGGCTTAATTTGCTCTAAGACCCACTCGTTTGCCTTTCTTGTGGTCCAGGGTATCCATAAAGCCTTCCTCTACCACCGTATTTCAAATGAATTAATTTTTTCTTCCTATCATCCTTCACAGCTTTCACATCCGGACATAGAAATTGGGAATAAGAGGGTGTAGTTGATTTTAGCTTTGATCTCTGACACATCTTTGCTCAAAGGCTATGATTTACCTATAATCTGTTGGGCAGCCATGAGTGGTCAATATATGGCCTCCTGAATATTGGGTGTCTCAGATGTATTTGATGATTTGATGCTTAATCAATTCCTTCCTGTGTTGACAAGCATAGGCTACACCTACTTTATCTATGTTTCACATGTTTTCCAAGACATTTGCTTTTATATTTAGTTTCATCTATTGTCCTTGTTTTCTCCTCTATTCTCTATGGTAGAATGGAATATTCTTAAGTAACAGAAAATGTATAATTTTTATATGCTTGTCAACTAGAAGTGCTATTTCTTGATTTTTTAGTTTCTTAACTAAACTTGTTTGAATTATGTAACATTAATCTGTCTTTATAAAAGTTTAATTTCCTCTAATCTCTAATTGCCCTCATTCATCCCTTGTTTTTGGCTTATTTTTGAAAGTTGATATTTTACTTACCTATAGTCCCCAAACCCAAACCTGTATTCTACAGGTTTATGTATTTGCTGAAGAAAAACTATCACTTACTACAATCCTTCTTGGATTTTCAGATTTCATGTTATGTTACATACATTGATATGATTAACTATTGAGCAATAGATCTAAGTTTATTTCACATTATCTGCATTTTGTATTTATTATATATATTTTTACATTCAATATAACTTTTTTCTTTTAAAAATACATCCTCTCAAATGTTTTGTTAAGTTAACAGACTTGTTAAAAGAACAGTTTTACTCATAGACACAGACAAAAGTGTGATGTTTAACAGAGGGAAGGATGGTGATGGGGATAGGAAAGGATAAAGGTGGTCAAATAGATGGTGACAGAATATGATTTTACTTTGGGTCGTGGGTACACAATGTAGTATACTGATGATATATCATGGACTTGTTCACTTGAAACCTATGTAATCTTATTAACTATTGTTACCCAAAGAATTTTAATTAAGAAATAAAATAAAAATAAGTAAAAGAGCAGTTTTAGGTTTACAGAAAAATTGAGCAAAAGGTTCAGAAAGTTCCAATTAAACTCTTAGTTCTTCCCCATATGAAATGTTTTTAAAATTCTCCTTTTATTCTCATTCTCTTTTTCTGTTTCTTAATATGCTTTTATTTTGTGCAAAATTATATGTTAAATTGAGAAAGATCAATGTATTGCTTGCCTTCACAGAGTTTACTATTTATTTAGAGGTATGAGATATAACTTTTGAAGCAGTAATACAACAGTACAAATTAGTATACCGGTACAGTGAAATTCCAAAATGAATAATGTTGGGAATATGGCAGGAAGGAAGGGTTGTTTGAATGAATAGAGGATCTCATGGAAAAGTCGTTTTCTTTAAAGACCTAGAAAGATGGGCAGGATCTGGATACTTGATGAACATGAAAGACAGGAATGTTCAAACTGTGATGAGAATGATTGGTAGAACAGACCTAAAAGTATAAATACTGTGACTATTGGGGCTAAGCTTATAGGGAGAGGAGAACCATAAACATTTTTGAGCTTATATAATTGCATGTTTCTATTAGTCTTCCATGGAGATTTGTAGTGGTATCCATTGTGGATTGGGAGTAGGAGAGTCTTTTCCAATTGGGTGTCAGATATTTTAGGGAAGCTTTTTTGAAATTATTGAAATGTCTAAATGCAACTGTGGTCAATAAAATTAAGAGAAAGAAACAAATATTTATCTTGTCAATTTCTATAAGTGAGCACATGGAAAAAGGCATTTTAGCTCTTTTGGAAGAACAATTTTATTTTTAATCATGTTCATATGCTGAAATAAATTAAATTTCCATATAATTTTTGATATATTGTGTTTATTGATGTAATTTACATTAAGGTTTAACAGATTATTTTATATAAGTCATAAAGAAAGTCTTTATTAAGAAATTCCTGTAATATGTCTTCCTAAGATAGAGAAGGAATACACTTCAAATTTTAAATCAATATTAACTATCTTCTAGTCAGATTTAATAATCAAGGGAAAAATGTTTATTCACTTTTATTACTATTCATTTATTAGTTGACAGAATAAAGAAGATTTAGTTTTCAATGGTGCTACTATTAAAAAAGGTTAGAATTTAAAATATTTTAGTTCCAAATACTTTTTAAACTCACTCAGAAATAGTTTGGGCTTGAAAGAGTCATTTCTTTCTCAAAATGGTGGGTGAATTTTGGTCCAAGAATTACCACATTGGCTGAGGGTAGAATTTCTTTCTAAATTTGTGTCCAAGAAAACAGATGATCACATGCTGTTGGAGATCAAGAAACTGAGTTGCGTACATAGCCCTTCAAAAGTATTCTTTTCTGCTAAACACAGACTAATGTGAATTGTGACAAGCATGACTCCTATGATGTATATTTGTGAAGAACGATGTTCTTTTCATACAAACAAGAGATCTATTAACAAGGTTCCTTCACCCCACTTCTCACTTCCAAATCCTCCAGGAATAGACACCAACTGTCCATTTTGACACTTGTTCATTAATTTCCATTCAGTAGAACTATTCTCCTCTACTCAGCTGTTGTAGCAATTTAGAGTTTTAAAGCTTTTCTGATATGGCTCTTTGTTGAACACTGTTTCTGTGTTCCGAGGACCATATAACACCAGCGCCCTAAAGTATGCCGCAGTCATTAGTGTAGTTGGCCACTTGCTTCACTACACACTCTCACAGAGGGAAATGTTAACTTGACCTCTTAAAACGTGAAAAGCGCACAATTAGTTCTCTCTGCCAAGACTTAATGGTCTTGATGGCAGTAAATCCGTGCCAATGCTTCCTTTCCTAACATGGAACCTTCCACACGAGTGGATCCAACAGATCCGTAGTTATAAACTTATAGAAAATCTATTTATTTTCTTTTCCCCCACTCTGATTGGGAGGCACATGTGGGCATATTCTGAGTGAGCCAGGACTGAAAGCAATAACAGATCCCAGGAAACAGAGAATGACTGTTGTATCTCTTTGTGAAATGTTGTCAACCTTGATAATTTTTATTTGTGATTGGGACACCCCAGCACTTTGAGGATTTAAGAGCATAAAAATGAATAATAAATGGCTATAGACGAGTATACTTGTTTTGTACTAAAATGAAGTTGGACCGTGAAGTGGTATGACTTTTCCATGGCAAAAGCTCTTCTCTTGTGTGTCCGTTTTTGTTTTGGGTTAGTGAGAAACATCACGTCACGAAGAAAGAATGCAAGCCTCAAGGGTTCCTTTGCACATTACAAATCTGTTGCGCTATTCTTGGCAATTTTTGTATGTGAAGTTCGCAAAAGATAGCAATTTTTGTTGCTGTTATGCTTAAAAATAATATGTATGATAGGTGATATTGGCTTGTTTTAATATTCTTTTACCATTTTATTTAGATCAATTATGTAGTTTAATCTTTTAAATTTCATAATATGTCATGATGTAATAGCACTAAGAACATATATTACTTTTTTTAAGAACTAAATAATTTCAAGATATTAATTCCTTAATGTTCTATGTATTATTCTAAGATAGCTAAGACTTCTTAGGTTTCCAACTTTATTTTTACTTCTTTGAGGATTTGGTATTTTATAGAGCTTTCTAAAATTCCCATAACAGAATTTTTTTCTTTAATCTTATCCATTTCACTTCTCGAGGAAGCTTATTTTTTCCTGACTTTGAAGAAAATCCTAGTCTTCTCCATGGAATAAGTTATCTTTTGAAGATTAAAGTGATGATTAAAATCCTCTTTTGGACATATGATAATACTATAATACTATTTTTGGCAATGGCGTGTTACTTAAAGAGTTTTATAAATACATTATCTTAGCAATAACTTCAGCCACAGGAAAAATGAAGCATGATCTTATAAGACCTTATAAGATTAGTGTGAGATTTCCTGAGGGTGCAGTAATTTAGCTCTACCTTCAGAAGTGGGCAGCAAGACTTTTCTGGGGCTTTTAATAGTCTATCTGGAGTAAAGGCAGACAGTGGAGAGAGAGGAGGGGCTACAAGAGAGACAGGGAAGAAAAAAGGGAGAGCGGAGGGAGGAGAAGGAAAGGCTGGAAGGGGAAAGTGGGGCTGGGAAATCATTCTGAGTTCAGAATTGACCACTTTAACCAACTCTCTTAAAAAGTGTGTTTTACAGTTCTTAATCTTTTTGCCTTTCTCACTCAGTCCCCCAATTTCCCCTCCCCTCTGGTAACCATCTGTCTGTTCTCTGTATCTATAAATCGCTGTTTATTTTGTTTGTTCATTTATTCCACTCTTTTGGTTTCACATATAAGTGAAATCATATAGTATTATCGTTCTCTATCTGACTTATTTCACTGAGCATAATACTGACTGTTGAGGCCACAAAGTAGTCCCAGGAATGTCAAGTACAGAATAGGGAGTGCAGTCAATAATATTGTAATGACTATGTATGGTGCCAGGTGGTTACTTAAAATACCGAGGGGAGAACACTTTGTAAAGATTATGATTGTCTAACCACTATGCTGTACACCTGAACTAACACAAAATAATATTAACTGTCAATTGTAACTGAAATATAAAATTTTTAAAAATAAATGGAATGTGATAAAAAAAAGATCACATTTTGAAAATAAAAACATACTTTGGAATTATTTAAAAGTCTTAGCATTGCTAGATTGAACAAAAGGCCTTAGGTAAAGCACATCTTTTTGTTTTTAATAATTTTCCTCCTTTTATTTTATTTTTTAAAAAAGTATTGGTGAGCGTCTTGTTCCTGGTCACCCAGCTCCTGAACACTTGGCTTTGAAGGTATTGATGTTCCTGGTCTCCCTGTCAGTGAGTCACTGTTTCACCCAGCTGACCCCAATGGGAGTGCCGAAGGGACATGTGTTGCTACCTTTTGACCTCTTGAGCCCTGCTGGTTCAGGATCTCCTGGTACCTGAAGGCTGTAACAAGAGTATGGGACCCAGCACTGGAAACAGTAATCCTTAACGTAACTCTTCATGTTTTTTAACTTTCTTCCGTATAAAGTCTTGGCTTTATAGTAATCAAAATATTTTGCCAGTAAGGAACATCCTATATAATAAAACCCAAATATGCAAATCGACTGAATGGCGGAATTACTGGTCGCTATGATGCGCACTGTCCACCAGGAGGCAGACACTTAATGCAGGAGCTGCCCCCTGGTGGTCAGTGCGCTCCCACAGGGGGAGTGCCGCTCAGCCAGAATCCGGGCTCATGGCTGCGAGCGCAGCGGAGGTGGCAGGAGCCTTTCCTGCCTCTGCGTCAGTGCTAAGGACTGCCTCTCCCTTCTCCAGTGCACGAATGTCGTGCACCAGGCCTCTAGTGTATAAGAGGACTTTGAAATGATCACAGTAATCTCTATAAGGTGCTAGTGAAATAATCAGGCTTTAATAAATTTCTTAGGAAAGAACACATAATGAAACACTCAGTAGAGTAGGCTTTCCTTTCAAATGACTTAATGTCACAGACTTTTGAATGGATTAACTTATTAAGTACTAGAGCCCTGGTGCATGACATTTGTGCACTGATGGGTGTGGGGGTCCCTCAGCCCGACCTGCACCTTCTCCAATCTGGGAGCCCTCAGGGGAGCCCTCTCCAATCTGGGAGTTTCTGTCTGTCTTTGTAATCACATGAGCAAATTGTCTGAGACCCCAACTCAGTTTGGTTTGTTGCTCACAGAATAATAGAGGCATTTTTTTTTCTTTGCTTCATTGGTGGAGATTTCCTGGAATTTTTAGGATATCTTCCCTTTAATTTTTCCTAGACACTCTGATTTTACTTGTGTCTCTCACCTTTGCTTTCCTTCCATCCCCCACCACAACAGTCACTTGCTCCAGACTCACTTTGCTCTAGTGTCTAGGAGATCTGTCTGCCACCAGAACTGCGATTCCCAGCATTCCTGGTGCTCCCCGCGCTCTGGGCTTCCACTTCTGGTCCTGGGGCTGCCATCAGAACTACTATTCTCAGAATTCCTGGTGCTCCCAGCAATCTTGGTTTTCCCTTCCTGTTCTGTCTCTGTCCCACGGCCTCCCACTCTGCCAAGACCTCCAAGCCACCAGCTCTCCCTCTCTACTCTCCGTCTGGTGGCTTGGGGAGCCAATTTCCTCAAGCCGCTCCACTTTCTACTGGCTCTCCCGCTCTGCTCTACACCTGGCGCCTGTGTATGCAAATTAATCTGCCATCTTTGTTGGGTTAATTTGCATATTCACGCCTGATCGGCTGGTGAGCGTGGCAGGGAGACGGTCAGTTTACATGTTTCTCTTTTATTATATAGGATTATTTTAATTACATATAATTCAAGCCCAAACCTTGAAAGCAAAATGGTCATATTTCTAGCCAATGTCATATAAGCTTACCAATGATTAGGAATCATCACAAAATCTTGATGCATTTCTTTCAGTGACCATGATCAGAAAAAAAGAATGGAAATCACTATTCCAGATTGTTAACAATAGTTAACATTTGCAGCAAAGTTCTCTTGATGCTGACCCAGGAATATTGAAGGAATATACCTTAAAATTCCCTAGATAATGATTAAATTCTTCCCAGAGATTAAAGTGAGGCTGAGCTTTTTGGTTAAACTGAATTGCTTCTAATAAGCAGAGATGAGGATTGTGGGAACAAAGAATCAGGTGGCTTCTCCAGATTATAAGCTACTATTTTCCAGGAAATTCAATTATGTAAATAAGATCTTTCTTAAGTATAAGGGATTATTTTATATGCTACTTTAATTAAATTTATTGGGCTGGGAAGTAAAGTTACTTAAAGTTGCTTACTAGTCTATACTTCAGGTTTTGTTTTGGGGACATACATCTTTGAATTTTTATAAATTGTGGAGAAAATATAGATGTCTCACATTGGGTGGTAGAATGCACTGGGTATTAGAAGTTGGTTGAGCCACCAGAGAAGGCAAAATTATTTATGGCTTTTAAAGGAAAAAGGGCCATGAAACAGACTAACATTTGTTTTTTTCAAAATTCATTTTGGTTTATGGTGAGGGAGTTAACATGACTTTGTTGTTGGTTTTTTCCCAGCAGCCAATTTCCTTACATCATTTACTGAATAGCATATATTTACTCCATTTGGTGGGTCCTATTTCTTTACTGACATACTAGAATCTTAAAATATGGTTTGTTTTAGAAAAACATATCTGTTTCATTGAGTTGCTGCTTATTTCTCATATAAGTAATACATTTAACTTGATTGCTTCTCATATAAGTAATACACTTTAACTTGATTTAGATAATAAAACATTTTAATATCTGAAAGGGAAGTTTTCCTCTTATCGTACTTATTATTTAAAAAAATTTAACCTATTTCTGTGACTTATTCTTCCAGACAAACTTAAGCATTTTTTATACATCTACACTAATAAAAGAGAAACATGCAAATTGGTGTCACTCCGCTATGCCCACCAGCCAATCAGATGAGTATGCAAAGTAACCCAACAAAGATGGCGGTTAATTTGCCTATGCAGGTGCAGAGCGAAGACTGAAGACAACGTAGAAGGAAGCCAAGCGCTGCAGAAGGGAGCGAAGCTGTGGAGAAGCAAGTGGGTGGCAGAGGTGGGAGGGGAGCAAGCGGGGCAGCGGAGGCAGGAGCGAAGCCCGCCTCGGGCGGTTTCACTCCCTTCTCTCTTTGCTCCAGCCACAGGAAGCCCTATCCTTGCAGGAATCTTCCTGCAACGGGCCTCTAGTCTATAATCATAAGAGCATAATATGCTAATTGGGCCAGACAGCCAAACAACCCTTCTGGACGTCATTCCGGACGTCCTTCTGGTTGAAGCCACTGTGGCAGGGGCCAAGGCAGAGGTGGTTAGGGGCAATCAGGCAGGTATGCGAGTAGTTAGGGGCGATCAGGCAGGCAGGCAAGTGGTTAGGGGTGATGAGGCAGGCAGGCAGAGTGGCTAGTGGTGATCAGGCAGGAAGGAAGGTGAGCGGTTAGGAGCCAGCGGTCCCGGATTGTGAGAGGAATGTCCATCTGCCACAGAGATCGGGCCTAAACTGGCAGATGGACATCCCCCAAGGGGTCCCAGATGGTAAGAGGGTGGAGGCTGGGCTGAAGGCCCCCACCCCATGCATGCATTTTGTGCACCAGTCCTCTAGTTTGATATAATCTAATACTATTAATATTTTTTAATTGTCATAGTAAACCTATGAAGTAATTTAAGAAGAAACATGTTCTTTATAACAGGTTTCTCATATCAAAAAAATTGATCATGTTTTAGATTTCCCTGCTTTATAGATTTTTTTTTCCAGAAATGCCCTATAAGTTTAACCTCCTGGTATTTTATAACATTTGGACATTTTTAAGAAAATAATTTTCCTCATTATATCTTTCATTTATTAATTGATTTGGTTTTTATGTATTTATTTAGGGGTCACCTCTATTAAAGAACTTCTTACTTATAAAGTTCCAATTTTTTACTTATAAGCTTTTCAGTCTACTTATTTGTATCTTCTAGGTATGAAATATTCTTTTGTATCAAATAATGGCAATTTTGGCTTTACCTGGTTTTTGCTTTCATTATCATTGCTTTGGTTAGAATAGTGGTAATACACTTTGGTTACCTGATTTTGATATTTGTTGCCTCTAAAATTTCTCTGCTAGTCTACTTATTTAAAGCACTTGTTCATTCATTCACTCAGTTACCAGTTATTTAGTACTCTTAAGCACTATGAAGTGGAGAAAGAGATAGGTATATGCTTATCTATCTATCTATCTATCTATCTATCTATCTATCTATCATCATCATCATCATCTATCTACCCATCCATTTATTTATCTACCTTCAGGAAATGAGGGGTCTTGCTGGGAGGAAGTGAGCTGCCTCAGGATCTTGCTGGCAAGTAGGACCCTGTTTCCTACTGACCCACTTCCTGCCTCTGAATTTTTTGGATCTGCACAGGACCAGTTCCTGGATTCTCTTTAGCCTTGCTCCACCTGTCTGTTATGATATGCTACCTCTTACTAGTCCACCCTCATGTGTCCTGCTGGCCTGGTTTGCCACCTGTTGCTTGTTACTGTCCTCTCTAGACCTAGTGTCTGCCTCTGCGCATGTGCATGTTGGCCACTAACTCCAGACCTGCCTTGTTCCAAGGTTTTCTAAAGCCTCCTCATCCTGTCTCATTAGTCTAATTAGTTTTAACAAAATCTTTTTTTTTAAAAAATTGTTAAACTCATTCCTGCCTCCTTAAGAGGGAATATAATGTAATTTAAAGAGGAAAAATGTGTTTTATCAAAAATGACTGGTTGGAATATTTATTTTTGTTCTCTCCAGTGGCTATTGATATATGCTAGATTTCAATAAATGGTCCTGGGATTTTATGTTTTAAAGGCCTATGTGCTTTTAATTAGCAAGATGTGCATGTGTGCATGCATGCATGTGTACATATGCACAATATAACTATATAAACCATTAGCTTTGCTATTGCCAAACTCCTCCAACTGGGAGACTCAGTTTGTTGACGTTATCTACAGTGTAAGAAAAATAAATTTGATAGATTACTATTTGGTAAGTTACCCAGTTGTACAGAATTCCTTTTTGCCAACTTCAGTTGTTACAGGTTCTGTGTATACTATTAAGATCTTGGTTTTATGCTGGGTAACTGATAACCTGAACAAGCGACTCATGGCTGCACCCACTTTTCCCTGCTCTCCCACCTCCATTTAACCAGGACCCACTACTGTTCATTTGCTCCCTGATTGACAAATACTTAGCATGTGAAATACATAGTCACGCGGTAACTTTTCTGTTTCTGCCACGGCGAAATTTCAATTGAACATACTTGCTTGAATTTATCTCATATGTAAGATGCTATGCAAGTGCTATGTGGTCAAAACCACGAGGAGAACATAGTCCTTGTTCATCGCAACTGACAATCTAGTGAGTGGGGAATTCCAGTGGATCTGAGCTATTGAAGAAATTGTCAGGGCCAAAGCATGGTATTGGGAAGGCGTAGGGTGCATTTTAGTAGGCAGCAAGTATTCTAGTTTGGCTTAGGTCTGGAAAAAAGAGCAATGCATGGGAAATGAATCTTCTATGACCTTAATTCAATAGGCAATGAAAGCTACTAAACAGATCCGTGAAATGAGCAGTTCAGAGCTGGGGAGGTAAACCTGGCAACAAGTTGCAGAGAGTTGGAAAATAAATAAACAATACAATTTTGTTTGGACCAAATATATATTGGAAGAAGGAACAAATAATAGAAAGAATATTGAACTAGATCCTTGAATTCAAGGGCTAGCATTATCACTAAGTATATGACACATAATTTTAGTACATAAAGTGCTCTGTTTTTGATGATATCAGAAAACTTTTGTTTTAGAGTTCAAGTGTATGCTCTTCATCCCAGTAGGTAATATCAAAGATATTAAACCTGGTGTTCTCTAGGTAATACAGTGGGGTATGGTGGTGGCTAACACTGCAGACTTTGAAATCAAACTTCTGGTTTAAAGTCTAGGATTTTTCACTTAATGAGTAACCTTAAACAGCTTATTTAATTTTTTTTTTTGCTTTGTTTTCTCATGTGTAAAAGGCAGATAGTAGCATCCACTTCCAAGAGTTGTCAGTATTAATTAATTTTTGTAATATCTTTAGAAGAGTGTCTGGTGCATAATAATTCAAAAAAGAAAGCTATATTGACTATAGTAAATAAAAGAATAATATTCTATTTTATGCAGATAATTCATACCACAATTTTAAGTATAGTTTTTAAAATATAAATTTGTAAAAATTTCTGACGTTAACAGCCACGCAGAGTAGGAGTTTATCCTGTTAGCATGCATCAACTTTATGAATGTGGTGCTCAGATTGCTGAAGCTGTGTCCCAGTACCAGCGTCCAGCAAGTATCTTCCATAGCAATTCGCCTGATTGTAAATACTAACTGAATAAGAAATTCTGTGGAAAGCACTTGGAACATATCAAGTTTTATTTTTAATATTTAAAACACCAATTGTTAGTGCTTTGAGAATGGAATAACTAAGTAACAAAAGTGTGCAACGATTTCTCTCCACGTTGCACTCATTCAAGCAGGAGAGCAGGATACTTTGGTTGATTTGTGAAAATAATCCATAAACAATTTTATGTCATTTTAATAAATTGCTAACTTTTAAAATGTGCTCATGCTTTAAAAATATTAAGTACTCCAAACACGAAGGAACCTTTAAAGAATAATATCATAAATATTTTTGCTCATTACTTAATTTTAACAATCTGTGATGCCACAAATGCTTCAAATATTAAACTAAAATTTACAAATGCATTTGAAACCCTGTGGATCCCTAATTTCATAGCAATCTCTCTCTCTCTCTACCTGTATGTTTCCCATGTCATATGAAACCATGATTCTGATATCAACACTTACATTCCCATTCATAATTTTACATATGTACTGTAATGAATGAACCCATAAAAATGAACATTATGTAAATGGCATATTGTATATCTAAAATGATTTTTCAGTATCCATCTGCTTTTTAAAATTAGCCTTATTGAATTACCTTGCCATGTTTGTTGAAATCCAATTGGCCAGCTATGTGTGGATTTTTGTTTTAACTTTCTATTTTTTTCTTTTAATGAGAAATATATACTGTAAATTATTCACTTCTGCTCTATTTAAAAATCATTTTGGATATTCTAGATATTTTTATCATTTCTATAGAAATTGTAAAACCAGTTCATTGATTTCTAGGAAAAAATGCCTTATGGGATTAAGATTTATATCGTGTTGAATCTGTACATTAATATTAAGAGAATCAACATCTTAACAATATTAAGTATTTGAGTTCATGGTCATTCATTTATTTGCATCTTCTTTAATTTTCTCATCAATATAAATGTTAGTATATCATACATATTTTATTAATTCTTAAGCATTTCATGTTTATGGATGCTATTGTTAATGGTATTTTTAATTATAATCTCCATATGTTTATTGATATTATGTAGAAGTAAAAGTAATTTTTGTTTCTTATATCTGGTAACCCTTTAAAGTTATTTATTATACCTGCAACTTTTCCTTTGATACATTTCTCAGTAATGTCTTCATACATGACTATATGCTCTACTCATGTAGACAGTTTTGTTTCTTTTTTTATAAACCTTATTCATTTTTTAATTTATTTATTGCCTTATTCTACTGGCTAGAAACACCAATGCAATGTTGAGTAGAAGATGTAAATATGGGCATTTTTGCCTCTTTATTGACCTTAGGGTGAAGACCTTTAATATTTCACCATTAAGTACGATATTAATTCTAGCTTTTTTGTAGTTGCCCTTAATCAGGTTTAGAAGGAACTTTCAACACTTTGAATAGGTCACTCCATTTTCTTTTGGCTTGCATTGTTTCTGAATAGAAGCCAGAATATTTTCTTTAGCTTTGTATCCCTGAGCAGGTCTCTATTGCCTTTGTTGCTATTAAAATTTTTATCTTTATCATTGACTTTCAGTAACTTGATTGTGATATGCATGTGGTCTTGGGCAGAGCAATTACCAGTAAGCTTTTACTATATTTATATGGGTCCCTGAAGATCTTAAAGAATTTTGTAAGCATTAATCAAAATGTAAAAGTATTCTAAAAAGTTTATAGTTTACTATAATTACTTCCTAATCCAATAATACTTTGAGTGAAAACCAAAGTAATATAAGTTTGACTCTAGAATCATAATCAAAATAATGCCTTTTGTTACCTTCTATTAAGTTAGTTTTATTTGCAGACACTAGTTCAGAATATCCTGTCAAAATGCCTGAAATGAACAATATCTTGACTTAATTTCCAATTCACATTTGATGTTATTTGGGTACAGTGTTGAGTCCAACATTTCCTTGAGAATGCTCTTAATCATTCATAAAAAAAAATCAATGGTCTTACTTATCAGAATTCAATATAATTTCCATAAGTTTCTCTTCAATCCCTATAGGTGAAACAGACATACAAATATAGCACTAAATATCACAAAATACAATACAATACTAAAATTGGATATGTTATCTTACTGATATATATTACAAGCCTGGGTAAAGATTATATTAACTTTGTAGAATTCAAAAATACTTTATTGAAATACTTTTATATGTGAGATATAATCTATTCCTTCGTGTGTCTTCATGAGTTGGTGGGCATAGGAGTCCGGTTCTGAATGGAAATGCCATGCACATTTATGAAGTCATGTCCAGCGAATATTACTTATCCTACGAAGGCAAGTTGGTTTGTCAAGATTATGCTTCTGAACATTGTTTCCATATTTTTGCTTTTAATATCATTTGGTTGAGAATTTCAGACCATTTTGTATTCCAGGCTTCATCAAATACTTCATTGTGAGTTTTCTAAATGTGCCCCATGAAAATGGATTTATCACAATAATGTCATGGACTGTAGAACATTCTGCTGAACTTAAATCCCATTTTAAAAATCAGTATTTGGTACCAGATTTGGAAAGTGAATCACCATCTCCTTTATGACAAGAGAAATACTTAATTAGCTTTTTTTTTTTTCAAGATTTCTTATACATTTCACCTATCATCTGAAAGAAGAAAACGCTGCATTTTAAAGCAGGATGAACGTGGAGGTGATATTCACAGCTGCTCGTGTCTCTGGCAAACCATTCTGAGAGGCTCCAGTTTCATTTGGTTCAGATGAAACACATGTTGCTCATTTACTGTACATGTGCTGCAATGTATTTTGACAAATCTGATCTAAAAATGTTACAGATGTCCCTCATTATTTTAATTTGAATTTAGTAGTCACCTATATAACTTGGCTATAATCTAGCCCTTTAAGGACATAATTAAGAGAAAAATTTAGGTATGGTTAATATGTATCAATTCAGTTACAGCTTTGTGATATAGTTAGTGACCTATTCACACTTAACAGGTGCTCTGTTATAATTTTTTTTTCTGATAATAAAGCCAAGTGTCTTTTTAAGACATGTTTTAAATAATTTCAGGTGGACATGAAATTATTCTGATCCTAATGTCTTTTAGAAAGTTACTATTCAAGTGTCTAAGATCAGGCAACAACATAACTTTAGTACTTGCTAGAAAAGGTTCTCAGGTCCCATCCTAGATCTACTAAAGCAGAATCTGCATTTTAACACAATCTTCAGGTGATTTGTATACACATTAAATTTTGATAAGCACCGTTTAGAGGAGGCCTTATATTTAATGTGTTTTATGCACACATATGCATATGGGTCAAATCTGATACTCTATGTTGTACATATCTCTTTTATACATATATTACAGAAAATTGACTGACTTTCAGATTGAACTGTTTATTTTCTTATTTAATACATTAAAAAGTAGCCACATCAATATTTTTCACAGGCTGTTATCTGTCTTCTACAAATACAAAAAACCACATTCATAAGTACCGGCATGCCACACTTTTTCAATGACCATGAATCACACTGAAGAACTTTGTATTCCAACTGAATCTTTTAGAGTTCTCATCATATCTTATTATTTTATGTAACTTTCTATAAAATAAACTTGTTGGTTGGAACAATCATGAACTACATTTATTTATACTTCCTTGCCCTGAGAAAACAGGAGGCAGGCTTCTTGCAAGATTATGGATTTAATTTCTTGGATAATAAATTCAATTTTAAAATTACTATCTATAGGTATCAAAGGAAATGATTTTATCTTAGTTTTATGCTAAATTATATTGTACTTACATATAATATATTTAATTACATTATGATAATTATCAATTATATCACAAATGTGATAGAAAATCAAATTTCTATTTATAAGGATCTCTGAAATCATGTTGCAAAATATCTCAATTCCTTAAAATTCAATTTTATTGGCCATCATATTTCCTATATTTATATTCCAGCAGAAATATGCACAAGATGTAATTCTTATCATGAAAGAAATAGAATAATTAACATTATTTTGTTTTATGACTCAATTGAAATCTATGACAAAATACCATATAATTCAAAACTTAATACATTGTTACTATCTAACAAAAAGGAGGCTGAAATATTTTCTTTTTTAAAAAATCTCTAATTTGCTGTTACCTGGTTGATTTTTTGTTTTCAGTTCTACCAAATATACTCCTTAATAATCAAACCCAAACTTGGGAATAAAATAAAGACCATTTCTTATGATCTATTCAGAAGTCTCTATTGGCACCACAGGAGCACATCATTAGTTTACAAGCTTGCAACACATTACATGTTTTTATTATTGTTTTTATAGATTTCTGCTGAAGAAAACCTTCAAAATTGATAATATTGGGTTGACTAAATAGCTAATGGACAAATACTCTGAGACATTTAACCGTATTTTGAAATATACAATATAGTGGTGCAGCTTGTGCCTGAACATGTACAAATGTAGATACACTAGAAAAGTCCTCTACAGCTTCATATAAGCAATTGCACTGTTTAATTCTTCTTGTTTCAAACTAAAGATCACAATGCAATTTAAATAGCCCTCCGTGTCCCCGAAGAGCTACTGTGTGTTGTATAAAAGCTAAGTAATCCCTGCAGTGTCAGGGGTTACTGTTCAGCTGTTCGAGATCATGAGATGATATCTCAGCACTCATAAAACAGAGGATTCAAAACACAGGGGCATGCGTGGAAGTACAGATCATAATGACAGTCCTGGAAGTTATCCACAAGAAACGTCAACACCCTGGAGGCCAAAATAACACGACTGAATCAACATTTACAGCTTTTGTTCAAGCGTAAGTCCAATATGGAGGGAAAATTCACATGGAAACATTAATGCTATAATAATAATAATTTTATTTTTGGCTTATTCCCAAAATATGAAAGACTTCAAAAACCTCTGGGATATCTTTTCTTAAGACATTTTAAATGAATAATATTTATTCTGTACAAAAGAAATAACTATCCTGAATCAGCTACTTATTAGAACTATTCATAAAATGTCAATGTATTTAGCAAGGCACAGTAAGGCAAGCATAAACATTTCTTTAAGTATGCACATTTCAATTCAGAAGAATGAGGGGTAATTTTGGCCCCTGGGATTTGAAAATATCTTCTGGTTGTAATCTTTGGTCTGAATATTTACATGGTGGTTTCTTCCCATTCAAGCTCAACATCACCTATAACATAAAGTAGTAGGTCACAAGAGAGAACTGAAGTTGACAATTCAAAATATTTAAATGTTTCATAGCAAAAATGCAGTGCAGATGAAAAAGCTATTATCCTAACTGGGCTTAGAAATAAAAAAAATTGATAAGTGCACAGCCAAGCTTCTAAATCATTTTCAATAATGTTTTCAAAAATGGCTTAAAAAACATTTTCAATAACGGTTGTTATTAAGTTAATTCTCCTACTATATGTGGTAAATTAGTAAATTGGGGTACTCATTGCCTCTGTTTACCTTCCATTGCATCCAAAGAGTCCATCTTCTGAAGTGCTGAATAGTTAACAAAACAGATGGGCTGGTTATTTCCTTTACTTGATAGGAGATCCAGAATACACTGGTGTAAGAAGATATACTGTGCCTAGACATAAAAGAAAGAGTGTTTAAATAAATGGATGTGGTGAAGATATTTTTTATAATATGATATGTACTGTGACATTGAAAAGTAATATTGAATTCAACAAATGCTAAATAGCTAAATTTGAGGCTACATACAGAATTTACCTTGTATGTAAATGATTTTCTACCATCTCAAACATCAGGTTTTCCAAATTCCTGTGGCTTCTTATGGCTTCAAGTGTCTTTAAAAAAAATACTTGTCGCCCTAACCGGTTTGGCTCAGTGGATAGAGCGTCGGCCTGCGGACTCAAGGGTCTCAGGTTCGATTTCGGTCAAGGGCATGTACCTTGGTTGCGGGCACATCCCCAGTAGGGAGTGTGCAGGAGGCAGCTGATCGATGTTTCTCTCTCATCGATGTTTCTAACTCTCTATCCCTCTCCCTTCCTCTCTGTGAAAAATCAATAAAATATATTTTTAAAAAAATACTTCTCATTGAACACCAAATGTTAATATGTTCTTTCTTGCCATGATTATAAAAAGTGACAAATTAGATTATTTAAATTTGTTTAGAAGTTTCCTTCTTCCTGTTAGGTCTAATTGAGTAATTTTTCTTATAAATAGTTTTCTTGTTGGAATGCAGATGCTAAATTTACTTTCGAATTCTGTGAGTGAGCATATCCATACACCATCAGCTCATTTAAGATACGTTTAATAATTCTTTTAATCACCTAACATTTGGCCTACTTATTGTCAAGTATCTGGTCTCTATTTGTAAATAAAAGGCAGTTGACCATTGAAATATCCAAACAATCTGGTGCTAGACAAGAACTCCTAACAGTTCATCTGAATGTTTGGGCTAAATTTATTACCATGCGAGTTCTTTAAGTTTATTCAGTATAATTCAACATTCTGTTAGCGTTTTTGAGTTTGGACTTCTCCAAAGGTAGTTAAAGTTATAGTCATAGAAAATCACCTTCACTTTTACTTAGGAAATATATCTGACATTAAAGGGATATAACCATGTGCTTAAGATACATAAATATACAAATAGACAACTGCTTTAAATAGAATGTCCTCTATGTGACCATCTGAAGAGGTTATATTTATATCTATTACTACTGTACTACAAAACCTGTTTGAAACCCCTTATTGAAACTGTCTTCAGAAATTGTTGGTCATTATCAGGAATATCTTTTTTTTGTGGATTACAGAATGTTTCCCCAAACGCCTCATTACCGGAATGTTAGTGCTATGAGAACAGAACTCTCCTATTCACTGCTCAATTCCCATTGCCTGTAACAGTGGCTGGCATGTCTAGTTGTGTAGTAAATGTTTGTAGATTTGGTCGCATTTAATTCTCACAGCTAACCAATCTTTACCATATAAGGACAGATTTCATTTGGAAAATATCCAGAAGTCATTAGGAATAAAGTTTTGTAAGTGCAACAGATCATCAAGTTTCATAATTCAATTTTGTTAAGGAATGAAGTGTTGTTATATTATTTTATAATGAAAAGTCTAATGAAATCATTAGTAAATTACTTCTCAAGGTAATTCCAAAAGAGTATTTTCAAACACATATAACACAATGAATAACATTATTGGTTAAAATAAATTGACACTGTATTTCCTTTGAAAACAACAATCAATTAGTCTACTATATATTTTTTTAATCACGTTTGAATTTGAAATGTGAAGCTTCTGACTGTTGCCATCTCATCTTCTCCACTGGAAAGCATGCTGGGTGGAAACTCCGCCAGCAGGGCAGGCTGAACTCCGTGGGGCAGTACTACATTTTCCAAGATCCCTCTGTCATGTGCATGTGTGTTATTGCCAAAGGGACATCCAAGAGTGAACCAGAGACAGAGAAGCAGCAATCAGACTGTCAATCCCCAGAGGGAAAGTAGGGGAGGGTGGGGATAAGTGGGAGAGATCAACCAAAGGACTTGTATGCATACATATAAGCCAAACCAATGGACACAGACAACAGGGGGATGAGTGGGGGGGGGGGGTTGGGAGTTAATGGGGGGGATGAGGACACATTTGTAATACCTTAACCAATAAAGAAATTAAAGATTAAAAAAAAGAGTGAAATTTCAGTTTCTTGAATAGATAGTTATATTACCTTAAGAATTAAACTTTTTGATGTAGTTTCCTCATCAGAGGGATCATAAAGTATACGTGGAAAGATTTAAAGGACTTAACATATGTAAAGTGTCTGCCAAAAAACTAGGAACCCAAAATATATCAGTTTTTTTCTTTCATGTTCTTCACATCAGTAAATCTCCAGGAGAACCAGAGCAGAAAAGAGGCTCATCCAGATTAACCCCTATTTGAACCACCAATAGCGTCTCAGGGTATTATATCATGGCAGAGTATTCTTTCAGAAAGTTCTTTCAGATCTCTTGGGGCTGCTGGGAACTGTTTTAGACAATGAAAGATAAAGCTCTCTCCTGGGTCTGGGCCATGCCCTTCTGGGGTCTTTTTGTTCAATATTTTGCCCAGGTTCCCGCTCCCCACTCCTGCTCAAAGCTACTGTAATATGTGCTGACATGAGGATTCTTCATAGGAATTGGAATTACTCCCAAGTGCAATAGAAGAAAGTAAAAAACTGCTCTTCTGCAAGGCAATGCTGGTTTGTAAGGACTGGAGCCAAGGTGTGGTCATTTTCTTTCTTTTTCCCTCCCTCCCTCCCTCCTTCCCTCCCTCCCTCCCTCTCTCCCTCCCTCCCTCCCTCCCTCCCTCCCTCCCTCCCTCCTTTCTTCCTCTCTCTCTCTCTCTCTCTCTCTCTCTCTCTCTCTCTCTCTCTCTCTCAAAGGACAGTAAGGAGTACAACCCCCAGGGAATAAAATTGGGTGAGAGAGAGCTTCAGGCTTCCAGCTTGGGACACAGCAGAGCCTTGTCACATTGACTGCATGCTGGGCAGTGACCGCATGCTTGATGTTTTAGATACTGTCTCTTATTTAATACTGACAAGAAAATCATGAAAAAATAACATGGCTATTTTACAAAAGAAAATGATCTCAGAGGGGTTAATTACACAAGGTCCCAGAGCCAGCAATTAGCGGGGCTGGAGTCTGAACTCAGTTCTCTAAGACTCATGCTCCTTCCATTCCCCTAGCCAACTGCTGCATTTTGCTCTAGCTGGTTAAACAAGCATAATGTATGAAGATTATAGCATGCATCGAGCACTGACCTGTGTGAACTTATTAACAGGCATTTTTGAACACACTATTTACAAAGTTCAGTTCTACAAATTTGTAGAGTATGGCAAAAAAAATTTTCAACTTTTATTATTTGAAGATTGACTCTGGCCTCTAGAAGAATACAATATCCCCATCTGTCCCACCCTCTATTCTATTCATTCTATCCTAGCCAACCAATCTTGGTCAATGTCAACAGCATTGATCACCAGTGAACGGGTGTGCACCCAAGCACCTGGGAGGGAAATCAGCTTTCTATTTATCCTTATTGTTAACTAAAAATATGAAAAAATTTGAAGTTTCATAATGGCTAATAGTTGGACTGATATTGGCACTCTTATAAGTCTCCTGGATAAGAATCAGATACATAATTTGCAGGGCCCAATGCAAAATGAGAAGGTGTGTTCTCTTCCTCAAAAGTTATTAAAGATTTCAAGATAGTGACAGCAAACATTAAAACAGGTGCAAGGCCCTTTTGAGCACTGGGGATCTGAGAGACTGTGCAGGTTTGCATGTCTGTGATGCCAACCCTGATCACAAGTCATCTTCCATTTCTGAAGTATCCAGAGAGAAGGGTAACATCACTCATTTGTTCTCTTTCAGCATATCAAGGAATGGATATGGATTACATTACTTAGTTTTACATAACCATCAGAGAATTGATGTGGCTTAAAAAGATTCCTACAAAGAGACTGTAGATATTTAGTGTGCAAGCTCAGATGAATGACAAAATAATGGCAAGGGTGATATTTTTTGTACTCCTAGAGCAATCCTCTTGGGGTGAGCTAGATTACTTTTAAAAAATTAGAAATAGCCCTAACCCGTTTGGCTCAGTGGATACATTGTCAGCCTATGGAAGGGTCATGGTTCAATTTCCAGTCAGGGCATGTCTCATGCCTTGAGTTGCTGGCTCAATCCCCAGTAGGGGGCATGCAGGAGGCAGCCAATCAATGATTCTCATCTTTGATGTTCTATCTCTCGCTCCCTCTCCCTTCCCCTCTGAAATCAATAAAAATATATTTTAAAAAAATAAAAAAAATTTTAAATATGCATTTTTAAATTAAGTGAAAGTAGCCTGTCCTAAGTATATATTTTATATTTTAAAAATAACTAATGATAAAATGAAACCCTCACAATTAGCAAGACTTTCAAAAATATTAATCTGTCTTATGTTTTTTTATTTCATATTTTGTATATGTTTAATAATTTGCATAATTGTACATTTTAAAAACAAATGCCTATGCATTGGAGTTGAATGCTCAAGCACTTTTTGCTGAAAGGGATGTGGAGGCCAAGAAGGTTGGATGTCTCTGGTCTAGAGCAACATCTTGCTAAGAACATTAATGTTTCACGACACGGCATTATAAGTCCTCAGGTCAAAAAGGGTTTAAGGATTCCACGATCATATAAGTTTAGAAAATGTTGCCCAGGAAGGTTCTGCATTTGCAATTTTCAATGTGCATTAGTATAGAGGCTCTAAGATATTCTAAGAGTCAGTTTAACTTCTTTCTCCAACTTATTTTAGCAAAGAACCTGTTTTCTTACACTTTTAAAAACTGATGCCACTCATGTTTTCTAGGGTGTACCTTGGAAAATACTGTTAGAGCAGACCTTTATATTTACTGTGAGAAAATCTCTAGTTGGATAGCATACAAATTCCAATCCAAAGATACAGATAGGAACACCTTGTATATTATGACTTGGTTTGGCATTTGGCTCTGACAGTTATGAATAGTATAAACTTGGAATACCACGTAACTACTTGGAACATCTGCTTCCCTATTTGTAAAGCAGAGCCAATAATACCTAGTCTGTTGATTATTTTTATTGGACTACAAATAAAGGATTAAATAAGTTAACACATGTAGGAATCTAGTATAGCATAATCCACCAGACACTCCATAGAGGGTTTTTAGTCTCATTACCATTATAGTATGTGATTTTTTCTTTTTTTGTTGTCTGTTTGTTTTTTCTCATCCAAGGGTATTTTTTCTATTGAGTTTTTTAGAGAGAGTGGAGGGAGGGAGAGAGAGAGAGAGAGGGAGAGGGGAGAGAGAGAGAAAGAGAGAGAGAGAGAGAGAGAGAGAGAGAGAGAGAGAGAGAGAGAGATATTAATGTGAGAGAGACACATCGATTGGTTGCCTCCAGGACAGGGGATCCAAACCTGTGTCCTTGACTGGGAATTGAACCTGAGACCTTCTGGGGCACAGGCCGATATTCTAACCACTGAGAAACTCTGGCCAGAGCAGTATGTGATGTTTTTAATGATGAAAAATCTGTATATTGTAGAAATATTTTTTACTTCCAAATCAAAACTACAAACAAAAATTCCCAGGTAATATATACTATAATAAATGTTATTGGTATTAATATGCAATAGGAATAAATATGGACAAGTGAAATACATAGAACCTCAAAAGTCAATATTTTAAACGTTTTCCCTATTATAACTAAGCATGTTTACAAAGGCGATTGATTTGATGATTTTCTAAGCTCCCCAAATTTGAGAAATGTTAAAACAAGTCAATTTTACAAATTATTTTGTACACGCCTGCAAGGATAAACAAGTTATGATGAGCAGTCAACTAGCATTCTTGAAGGATGATTGTGGCAATCGGGCTTCAGTCCTCCTATAATCTCCATCTGCCGCCCTCCCCACAAGGATGTTTATGATGCAGGAAAAGAGAGTGTCTGCTATGCAAAGACAGTTTCAAGTCCATGTCCAACCACATTGCTGCCATAAGATCCTCCCTTGTAGAAATTCTAGAGCTGACACCTCACGCAGTTTTGGGTCTTACCAGGTTCTGTACCATGCACATTCTTTCACTTCTCAGTTCAGCTACTAGTCCATATATGTCCACAAAATCATGATCATTTATATGCTGTGTTAAGTGGTCCAGAGCAATAAAAACTCCCGTTCTTCCAACTCCAGCACTGCAGCAAGAGTGAAATTACATAAAAATTATTCAGTAAAAAGTGGTTCATGCATATGGTGATGAAGAAAATAAGTTATGATAGTAATTCATTCTAAACAGGTTTTTTTATTTGAAGGTCGATATTTTGGGAGTTCCTTTGGATTGATATTGTTACCAAGAGTGTTTAGATAGGGCAAGATGATTATTATTAATACCAAATATTTGAGTTATTTTTTTAAAGGAACACTCCTTCTCCTTTCATAGTATTTTATAGGTTGTAGTGAAGTATGCAAAATATTTTGAAAAATTGTTGAAAATTCTTAACACCCCAAACTCTGTATTAAACATATTTTGGGTTACCAATAGAAATGCTAAACATTCAGCCGTATAGCATTTCCTCTGTATGATATTGAAACAATTTTTTTCCTGTAGAATTTTATTTACTTCCTATGAATAATAAAATTGAGAAGCTATTTCTTTTTAAAAATTAATTTAATACCCAATACAGGTATGTGCTCCATAGAAACTATTATGTGATATACCTGCAAAGATTTATTCAGAAACTCCCATTATAAAAAACAATGGGTATTTAAATAGTTAATATTTGCAGTAAATATTAAAAATGAAAAAGACATTTTAAAGGCTACCTAGTCTTATAAATGTAACTTTAAACAACATGAAACTGCCATTTTTATAGGTAAGAAAAAGTCAATTTACTGTGATTTGTCCTAAGGAATAGGAGCATTACAACATAAATCTGACACATATAAACATGCCTGAGTAGGGTAATCAATCATTGCATCATTCAATATATTTTGAGTGTCAGACGCTGTCCTAGGCATCTGGGGTGTAACAGTGAAAAATACAAAGTTCCTCACATATAAAGCTTGTACTCTAGAGGACAGATTATAGTGTTACACAAATAGACATGCATAGTATGTATAGGCTATAATAGGTGTTATGACGATACATAAATCAGGTTAAAGAGATGGAGGGTGATAGGGTAGGATAGGGTCATCAGAGAAAGCTTCTCTGATAACGTAACATTTGAAAAGAAACTTGGATAAGGTTAGGGAGGGCACCATGTGGGCATATGGGAGAGGAGCATGGCAGCTGGAGGGAGTGGAAGAACAGATGTGACTGGCAGAAAGTTCTATGTGTTTAAAGAGCAAGGAGAACATGGGGAGGAGAGCGGAGTGGGGAGGTGATGGGCCGGGTCAGAGCTAGCTGTAGGCTGGTATGTGGAATGTGAGAGGAAGAGGGGAGTCAAGGATGAGTCCAGAGTTTCTGGACCAAGCAGAGTGGACTTACTGTTTTCAAAGTTGGGAAGGAGGAGAAGAAGTGAGATGGGAAATTGAATCAAGTGTTCAGTTTTGGACATATTTAATTTTCAGAATTTTGTGGTCATTCAGGATGTCATATTGAATTGAAAGTTGAGGTAAGAAGTCAGAGTTGGAGATAATAATTTAGTAGGTTTAACATGATATTTAAAAATGATTATTAACATAATCCTACTTTTCTGTGATCTTTTATTTATTTAAATCACAAAGGAGAAGACTCTAGTTTTTGAGGCTTTAAGAGAGGAGATGCCAGTGGCTGTGTATATGGAAGATACAGAGAAGGTGAGCCAACTATCCATTAAAGATTTTAATCATTAATGATGCCAGTTTAAAATAAATCACTACATTTAGAAGCAAACTGTTGTGTCATTTATACTATATACTACTTTGTTAAAAATATTATGTATATGAAGGGAGAATATAATTGGTAAGGTAAGAATGAGACTTTCATGTCTTGTTCTATATGCTTTTTAAACATAAACATTGTTCAGATATTTTATCAAGAGAAAGCATTCATGTAATAAATATAAATTTATAAAAATAGGACATATTAAGAGAATTACATACAAAAAAGATGACTTGGAACTACGATCTTCAGACATTATCATTAATGAATGAATGTTCATTTGTGTTTTAAGCTAAAATAAAATAATATTTTAAAATTGGCAAAAAGAGCAAGCATTTATGTATTACTCTTATAATTTGTTTTTATTTTTTTAAAAGAGAAGTATTTTACTTTATTTTTTAAATATATTTTTATTGATTTCAGAGAGGAAGGGAGAGAGAGAGAGAGAGAGAGAGAGAGAAACACCAATGATGAGAGAGAATCATTGATTGGCTGCCTCCTGCATGCCTCATACTGAGGATTGAGCCTGCAACCTGGGCATGTGCCCTTGACTGGAATCGAACCCGGGACCCTTCAGTCTGGAGGCCAACACTCTATCCACTGTGCCAAACCAACGAGGGCTCTCTTATAATTTAAAATCCAGAATATTCCTGGAAAAAGTTGATCATTTAAATTACAGATTGTTTTTTTTCCTCTAAAAAAACTGGATGAATTATTATTTTCTTATTTAACTACACTAATTATAATATATACCCATTTGAAAAATTACTAATAAACTAAATGTTAGAATTATTATGATTAATAATAAACTTATTGATTATTATAATAACAAACTTTAAAATTATTATAATAGCCCACTTATTAATTATTACAATTAATTAATGTATCCAAAATATATTTCTAAGTAAAATATTTTATTATGGTAAGTGATACACAACATAAAATTTACCATTTTGACCATTTTGCAGTGCATAATTCAGTGCCGTTAAGCACACTGACACGGTTGTACAATCATCACCACTGTCCACTTTCAGAAATTTTTCATCACCCCAAACAAAAGCTCTATACCCATTAAACAATAACTCCTCATACCTCTCCCCCCAAGTCCCTGGTAACTATCATTCTTTCTGTCTATATTAATTTAGCTATTCTAGGTAACTTATGTAAGTGGAATCATAAAACAGTATATCATCCACTTTTTCTCTAATCTCCAAACTCCAATTGTTGAAGACACTCAAGTTGAAATTGATTTAGATATATCATGTTAGAAAACAAAAATTGTATCAATCTGTCCAGAAACACTCTGAATACTATACAACCTTAAGTTTTATTTTTAAGAGTATTAAATACTAATATAAATAATGAAGGGGAAAAAATCTCAATTTATACTCATATTCTTTAACCATGTTCAGAGGCTCAGGTCAAAGGAAAACATTTGAATAGCTAAAACTTTGTAGAAATTTGGAATTATACTTGGGTTGGTCACTTAAATTGATCTTCAATTTCTTTTAATTGTCCTCTGTAATATCCATCTAGAAATTTGTTTTTAGAAGAAATGTTTAAATTACAATAGTATACTAATATCTGTTGAAATAATAAAAGATAAGGTATTTATTCATAAGATCTTACTCATACACACAAACACACATACATTAATGATGGGCTATCATTTTTAATTTTTAAAAGGCTTATAAAGGTAAAATCCAGGCAAGAATCTAGGAAAAGTTCTATACTGGTATATATGTCTTTTAGACATATTTTATTTCTGCCATGTGAACTTTTATAAAGCCACATCTTTATTTATTATAGCCAGTAAAATATCTGAAAAGTAAAAGCTGGAATGAATCTACATTAACTTCTGCCAGAAAAATAATCAATGGTATCATGATAATGAAAGACCACATTGAGTTTAAAGACTATTTATAGTTTCTCATATAAGGTTCTAATAATATATCTTTCTTACCTGCAGTGAACAATCATAGGTGTGGTGTCATGTGCTCGACTTGCTCGAACCAACTTCACAAAGTGAATTAATGGAGTACTGTTTTCAGGAACCCCATGCTCAGGCCAAGCAGTAAAGTTACACTGTCGGACAGTCATGCAATCCCCATGCTAAACAAAGTGACAGATTTAAGAAGCATGACACAATCATTTAAGTACATAATGAAGGCTGAGAGAGCTGATGTCTTTTGAAAGTGATCTTTTAAAAATGGCTGTTTACCAAACAGAAAAACTGTGTTTTTATTTTTCCTGTAAAAAAGGCCTTTTACTGCTGCTACCATAAAGAAATTGCCTTTAGTATGAATAAAAACAATAAGAAAACCTGCAAAGAGATGATAACATATTGATATTCAAATGTAGTATAACTTTCTGTAGCATTGTAAAAGTAGATTTTGAAACAATTTTTGACCCCCAAACTTACATAAACACTTTCACCAATTATTCAAAATACAGATATTGGGTGTCTGATAATGTCAGAAAGTACAAAGATCCTTATATTATTTTCTGTGTATATAGACACTTCTATAGACTAATTAAGAGAGATCCCACACTCTCACATCTGTACTGAATGTAGGTAGAGATGAGTGATTTGGGAAATTCGTGGTTTAAATAAAATATTAAACCTCGTAATCTAGTTCTTCCTTCCTTCCCCTCCCCTTGTCTACCTAAGAATTTGATGCTAACTGGTTAATATAAACTTTAACCATGTGATTTGGAATTCAGACACAGTGACATAGATATTGAAGTTAGATGACAATTCAAAACTTCTGTTTGAGACACAATGGGAAAGCATTGTTGACTATACAGGTATCATTGCAAGGCATACTTCTAAGAATTCATTTTACAAATTTAGAGCATTCATATTTGCTATCATGTTCCTGCCCCACCATTTTTTACCCTTTCAATTTTCAGATCCCTGATGGTCCAATCTATTTGAACATCCTCCATCAGCTTTGTAATCACTATATCTCCAAACACCGTAACTGGTTTGTTGTCTTCTGGCCAATACTGATGGCATCTGATCTGTATTCAGAGAAAATTACCAGTCATAAGAACCACTGTTATATGGATATGTATCACAGTTGTTGCTACTTAGTTAAAACTGCCTTATAGATATCCAAATTATTGATCATTTGCAGTATTAGCTGAAATTGTCACACATACATTAACACAATTGTAAAATAATATTTTGTGAAAAGATTTTAAAAAAACTTACCCGCCCTTTTTCAAAACACTGTGTTAGCATTACCAATGTTTTTGCTCTGGTTTCCCAAACCATTCTCCAAAAATCCCCAACTGTTCCTGGTAATGGACCTTGAGTAGCAATAAATTCATTTGGACATAAGTAACCCTAGAAGGACATAAATACAACATCGCATCAGCATTTACATATATATGTATGTGTGTGTATATGTGTGTGTATATATATGTAAATAGATAATAGGGTTTCTTTTGTTTGTTTTTTATTACATACTAGAGGCCCGGTGCACAAAAATTTGTGCACTCGGGGGGAGGGGGGGTCCCTCAGCCCGGCCTGTGCCCTCTCACAGTCTGGGACCCCTCGGGAGATAACGACCTGCTGGCTTAGGCCTGCTCCCGGGTGGCAGAGGGCAGGCCCAATCCCTAGGTGCAGCCCCTGGTCGGGCTCAGAGCAGGGCCGATTGGGGAGTTGGGGCGCTGCCCCCTGTCATACTCAAGGCAGGGTCGATGGGGAGGTTGTGGAGCAACCCCCTGTCACACACAGAGCAGGGCCCATCAGGGGGTTGGGGTGCTGCCTTCTATCACCCACAGAGCAGGGCGGATCAGGGGGTTGGGGCGCCGCCACTCTCACACTCAGGGCAGGGCTGATGGGGAGGTTATGGCTCTACCCCGTCACACACAGAGCAGGGCCCGTGGGGGGGGGGAGCTCCCCCCTATCAGGCACAGAGCAGGGTGGATAGGGAGGTTGTGGCCCCGCCCCCTGTCACACACAGAGCCGCAGGGCGATCAGGGGGTTTGGGCGCTGCCCCCTGTCACGCTGATCCCGGTGCCGGGAGGCATATTACCCTTTTACTATATAGGGTAGAGGCCTGGTGCATGGGTGGGGCCGGCTGGTTTGCCCTGAAGGGTGTCCTGGATCAGGGTGGGGGTCCCCACTGGGGTGCCTGGCCAGTCTGGGTGAGGGGCTGAGGGCTGTTTTCAGGCTGGGGGTGACTGAACTCCCAAACGCTCCTTTTTTCCTTTTTTTTTTTTTTTTTTTTTTTTTTTTAATTCTGGGCCAGCTTTAGCTTGAGGCTTGGCTCCAGCTCTTAGGCCTCCGGCTGAAAGTAGGTTTCTGGCCTTTGCTTACAATGTTGCCAATCTGCTGGCTGAAGTTGGGCGTATTTGTTACAATGTTTCTTAAACTGCCAGCTCAGAGGCAGCGGCAGGCGGGGAACGTTGGTTTCCTCCGTCACTGAGGCAACCAAGCCTCATGTTAGTTTCAAGCTGCCTGGCTGCCGGCCGCCATCTTGGCTGACAGTTAATTTGCATAACTCGCTGATTAGCCAATGAAAAGGGTATCGGTCGTACGCCAATTACCATGTTTCTCTTTTATTAGATAGGATGTCTCCTCCCGCCCCCCCTCCCCCGCATTGACCTCTCCCTGGCCACTCCCACTCCCAGAACATGCCCTCATCCCCCTACTGTCTGTGTCCATTGGTTATACTCATATGCATGCATATAAGTCCTTTGGTTGATCTCTTAGCCCCCTGCCTACCCAGCCTTCCCTCTGAGGTTTGATGGTCTGTTTGATGCTTCTCTGTCTCTGGATCTGTTTTTGTTCATCAGTTTATGTTGTTCATTATATTCCACAATGAGTGAGATCATGTGGTATTTATTTTGCTCTGACTGGCTTATTTCACTTAGCATAATGCTCTCCAGGTCCATCCATGCTGTTGCAAATGATAAGAACTCCTTCTTTTTTACAGCAGCATAGTATTCCATTGTGTAGATGTACCACAGTTTTGTAATACACTCATCTACTGATGGGCACTTAGGCTGTTTCCAAATCTTAGCTATTGTGAATTGTGCTATGAACATAGGGGTGCATATGTCTGTTTGATTGGTATTTCTGATTTCTTGGGATATATTCCTAGAAGTGGGATTACTGAGTCAAATGGGAGTTCCATTTTTAATTTTTTGAGGAAACTCCATACTGTTTTCCACAGTGGCTGCACCAGTCTGCATTAGTTATTGAGCAGTATATGAAAAATATACCAGTTGTAAAATAGTTTAATATTTTAAAATATTATACAGTTTGAATGCTAAATAATATTAGATACTTAAAATGTCCAACACCTAATTTTAATCTCACAATGTGATATATTAAACAAACTAACTGTTCTTGAAATTTATTTCTAACTTTTCAAAAAAACATGGACTACATAAAAAAGAAACAGCAATAACGTTGACCTTAATCAAATGCTTACTTTATGCCAGAAAATATACTAAGCAATTTTTAGTAAATATTTTAATTAACTTATTTCTTCCAAAACCCTTGTGAATAAGTACTATTATTATCCTCATTTTATAAATGATGATACTGAAGCTTAGAAATGTGAGTTTGCTCAAGGTCTCACAGTTGGTGAGTCCAGAGCCAGTACGCTTACCCACTCCACTGTTTCTGTCATATATTCATGGGTTTTACAGAAATTTTCATTCTCTTCCTCTAAGAAATTCCTTATCTACTTAAACTGTGGTGTTAGTGTTTATTCTCTAGAGCTCAGAACCAAGAGTAATGTGGGTTACAGATACAGAGAACAGGCGGATGGTTGCCAGAGGGAAGGCAGTTTGGAGGACTGGGTGAAAAAGGTTATGGGATTGAGAAGTACAGATTAGTAGTTACACAATAGTTATGGGGATGTAAAGTATGGCATAGGAAACATAGCTAATAATGTAATAACTATGCATGGTGCCAGGTGGGTACTGGGAATATCAGGTGGGACCCATAAAGATATGGTTGTTTAACCACTGTGCCATCAGCCCGTCATCCAGGCTGGCCAGGCACCCCAGTGGGGACCCCTGAAGGGGGTGTGACCAGCTGCAAACAGCCATCATCCCCTCACCCAGGCTGGCCAGGCACCCCAGTGGGGACCCCCACGCTGATCCAGGACACCCTTCAGGGCAAACCAGCCAGCCCCACCCATGCACCAGGCCTCTATTCTATATAGTAAAAGGGTAATATGCCTCCCAGCACCAGGATCAGCAGAGCTGCGAGGCCTCCCGGCACCAGGATCAGCGTGACAGGGGGCAGCGCCCAACCCCCCCCCCCCCGCCCCCCATGGGCCCTGCTCTGTGTGTGACAGGGTAGAGCCATAACCTCCCGATTGGCCCTGCCCTGAGTTTGAGAGTGGCGGCACCCCAACCACCTGATTGGCCCTGCTCTGTGGGTGATAGAGGGTGGCGCCCCAACCCCCCCCCCCCACGGGCCCTGCTCTGTGCATGACAGGGTGGCACCGCAACCTCCCCATCGACCCTGCTTTGAGCGTGACAGGGGGCGGTGCCCCAACCCCCCAGTAGGCCCTACCCTGAGCGTGACTGAGGGTGGCATCGCAACCTCCCAATCTGCCCTGCTCTGTGCATGACAGGGGAAGGCGCCCCAACTCCCCAATCGGCGCTGCTCTGAGCCCGACCAGGGGCTGCACCTAGGGATTGGGCCTGCCCTCTGCCACCCGGGAGCAGGCCTAAGCCAGCAGGTCGTTATCTCCTGAGGGGTCCCAGACTGTGAGAGGGCACAGGCCGGGCTGAGGGACCCCCCCTCCCCCCGAGTGCACAATTTTTGTGCACTGGGCCTCTAGTTAATTATAATTACCAAGTTATAAAATACTAGAGGCTTGGTGCACGAAAATCGGTGCCCTGGGGTGGGGGGGAAGGTACCTCATCCTGGCCTGCACCCTCTTGCAGTCCGGGAGCCCTCAGGGGATGTCCAACTGTGGCTTACCACTGCTGTGGATGTCCTTAGCTCTCCCACCATCACTGCTGTGCTTGCCAGCCTTTAGCCTGGCTTGTGGCTGAGCAGCGCTCCCCTTGTGGGAGTGCATTGACCACCAGGGGGCAGCTCTTCCCCCCTCATCACGCTGCTGCTGCCACTGGTCACCACCCCCCCCCCCATTGCCATTCCCTTCCTCTGCCCACTGGCACCCACCTTGGCTGGCCTGGCACCGCCTGCTCACTGGCCCCACCCCTGGTTGTTCTGCCATTCAGTCGATTTGCATTTCACTTTTTCAAGGACTCAGTGTCCTTAAGTATTTTAATACTAGAGGCCCAGTGCATGAAATTCGTGCAGGGGGGGGGGAGGCTCAGCCCAGCCTGCACCCTCTCCATCCAGGACCCTCAGAGGGTGTCCGACTGCCAGGGATGGGGCCGAAACCGGCAGTCAAACATCCGGCAGTCGGACATCCTTCTCACAACCCTGGACTGCTGGCTCCTAATCCCTCACCTGCCTGCCTGTCTGGTCGCCCCTAACTGCCCCTCCCCCACCATCCTGATCACCCCTCACTGCCCCCCTCTGCCAGTCTGGTCACCCCCAACTGCCCCTCTCTGCTGTCCTGGTTGTTCCTAACTTCCCCCTCTGCCAGCCTAATTGCCCCCAACTGCCTCCCCCCACCAGCCTACTCACCCCTCACTGCCCCCCTGCCAGCCTAATCGCCCCCAACAACCCCCCTGCCAGTCTGGTCACCCCCAACTGCCCCTCTCTGCTGGCCTGGTTGTCCCTAATTGCGTCCCCTGCTGTCCTGGTCACCCTACGCAGCCTGCTCGTTCAGTCAATTGGTGGTCCCTCACTAACCCCCCTGCCAGCCTGGTAGTAGGCAGCCATCTTGTGAGGATATGAGGGCTAATTTGCATATTACCTCTTTTTATATAGGATTCTATCAAAATGGGAACGATTTTAAGGGATGTTTTGCATCCTAACCTTTCATCATCCATCTCTAATTATGGTAAAAGTTATTCTCAAGTTAATGTAATTTCAGTCATCTTGTTGACAGGATAGATAGTTTTGAGGGTTTGGGGCCCTCCGCTTGTCTCATTACATAATGTTCTTATTTTTGCTCTCTTGAAAACATTGCTATACGCATTTGTATACTTAGTGGCTGTTTACAGGCATGCAGTATACCTTTTTCTCCCCACCTCTGTCCCACAGCCCTTTTTTTTTTTTATCCTCACTCCAGGTTATATTCAGAAAGTAGAAGGGGAGGAGGGAAGAGAGAGAGAGCGAGAGAGAGAGGGAGAGAGAGAGAGAGGCGGGGGGAGAGAGAAACATTGATATGAAAGAGAAAGATGGATTGGTTGCCTCCTGTACACGTCCAGATCAGGGATTGAACTCACAGCAAACTAGGTATGTGCCCTAACTCTATATCAAACCTGCAACCTTTTGGAACATGGGATGATGCTCCAACCAACCAAGGCACTTGGCAAGACATCCACAGTCCATCTTTCATAAAAATTTTCCAAACTCTTTGTGAGTCCATGTTCCAGGAGCACAATTCCAAAGAACAGCCAAAGGCAGAGGGATGAAGATATTGATAATTTAGGCTTTTATTATATCGGCTAGTGATTGTCAGCCAAGATAGAAGTTAGAATGAGTTGCCTCCCCAACAGAGTCTTGCGGGTAATGGGACATAGGACACTTATGTTTGATGTCAGGGAAGGGATTCAGCATCACAGAAGCAAAGCCCCAATGGGACCAAAGACAATGGCAGGCCTGGGTGAGAAGACCTATGAATAAGAAAAGAATAAATGACCTATGCGAGTGAGCAGGAGAGGAAACCCTCAAGTATCTGTAAACTTATCATGATAAAGATGGTTAGCCTTGCTATGTATTAGAATTGGAGCCAGTGGAAGAAAAATATAAACATATCTCGTTAAAGAAAAAAACTATACATTAGTTGTTCAGAAATAGAATCATCTGCCTTAGAAGAAAGTAGACAATCAGTGCCAAAGAGGCTAACATCTAATTGTCAGGAATTTTTAAGAAAGCATTCAAGGTGAATTGTTGAATGAACCACAAGGGCAGTTCTACTCTGAGATGTCATGGTTGTGTCAAGTGAAGATCTTGGGTGCTTATGAGGTTCCTATGTACACATGATGGGGATGAGTTTTGACAAAAAAAAAAGAGCCATGGAGAATGAGAGGGAAAAAGAGATCTCTGGAACAATTTGGTTTCGTTCTGTTTTAATACAACTCAGCAAGCATTTATTATCTGTGATGTGTAAGACAGCCTATTAGGCATATCACAATTTCCCCCATGTTGGTTCATGTAAGATATGTTTATTGAGTAGCTACAACAGAGTTTACATTCTACAAGTAGGTGAATATAGAAAAAAGAACATGGCATCATGGTACCCTTGAAGGAGAGCAAATCTAGAAGGGAAGAAAAGCATAAGAGACTTTTATATTATATGGACAGGACTGTCCATTTGACTAATTTTTCTTTGAAAGAGAAACTGGCAGGCCTTGTATACAGAGAATACATTGAAAAAGCTTATGAAATAGTAAAAAGCAGATATATAACCTGAAGTTGTACTTCTGTCACTTATTAGTGAAATGATTGTTGGTAGGTTAAAATCTCTATTAGAAGCCTCCATTTCCCTCTCTATAACATGGGGGTATATAGTTGTAAGAAACTGGCACATCAAGATCCATAGAGATTATAATGAGTTTGTTGTTTTAAATAGTTAGAAAAGTAATATAATTTCAGTGTCTATGTTTTATAAAAATATAAAATATATAAAATTAACAACTTACAGAAACATAGCTGGCATTAATATAATCCGATCCTGGAATACTAGCATCAGCTATCAGCTTCACTCTGTTATTATTATCTAGAAAAAAAATGTAAGAAATCAATACTAATTCCATTTTAACTTGCCACTACATTTTTACAATAAATGAAGTTCATGATATAACATTCAACATTACAGATGGGTATAAAAGTAAAGTAGAAGTTCCATTTTATCACATATTTCCACTACCTAGAGACAATGACTATTAATATGTCCTTGCATATGTTTCCAGAGTTTTTTGTACATACTCATAGAAAATTAATCACAAACTGCTTTTTTCATTTACCTGTATCATTCCATATTAATGTAAACAATGATATCTAGCTCATTATTTTAAAAATCCATGTAGTATTTCATTGTTTGGTTACATCATATTTAAAGGTTTGAATTAATGTTATTGGTTTTATAAAATGCTGAATAAAGATAACTGAAGTTTTTGCATATATGTTGGAGCATATTTATATATTCCCAGCAGTAATATTCCCAAATCATAATGTGCATTTAAAATTTTGAAAGATAATCCCAAATTGGTAATTATACCAATTCATACTCTGAACAAAAATGTTCGAACAATTCTGTTTCCTCTTATTTTCACTACCACACATTATCAAACATTTTAATTTATGAACTTCTGACACAAATTGATATCTCATAATATTTATTTTTATCCCCTTAACTATAATTAAAATTCGGCTTCTTTGCTTGTTTATTGGCCTTTTCTATTATTTCCTTTTCATACTATACTACTTTCCTATTAAAAATACTTTATACTAAAAACAAAAGTTACATGTGTCCTATTGTATTATGTATTAAACTTTTCCCCTTTCTTGTTTGTCTTTTACTCTATCAATCTAGCTAGCTATCTTATCCTACATAAAATATATATTTTTTGTAATCCAATTTCTCATTTCTTTTTATTATGGCTTCATTATAGCTGCTTTTATTATTCATGCGAAGGTATTTGTCAACAATATTCCTATTTTCACAAATTAATACTTTCTTCTGGAACTTTAATATGCTTTTTTTGCTTTTGCTTTAAGTATTTCAATCCATAGGGATTTATTTATTTATTTATTTATTTATTTATTTATTTTACAGAATGAAGTAAAATCTATTCTTTATTGTTTGTTTGCTTGTTGCCATTTGAAACAACAAATAGACCCCATTTTTTTAACATTCCTCCTTCCCCTTCTAATTCAAAATATTACTTTATTAATTCACTAGATTTCTCTATATTATTTACATCTATTTCTGGAGTACTTATTCTCTTCTATTAATTTATGTGCTTATTCTTGATTTAATACCAAACTTTTAATTATTAGAATTTTTTAAGATTTGGAAAATGTAAATAACTCCTATTACTTTTCCTCAAAATATTAGATTTTTTTCCCCTGAAGATTTTTTTTTACCAAGTTGGTAATATAATTACAATTTCCAGTACTAATTTTAGATAGACATGGGAATAATAAAAATAATATATTATTACTAATTAATTATTTTGAATGATTTTTTTAAACCTTAATGAGAAGACACTCAATACCGGAGGAAAAATGGGAAAATGAGTTTGGGTTTGAATTCCAGATGATCTGTCTACTATCCTCCTTTGTTACCTCAGCTATAATATGTAGCTATATTTATTTTGTAGAATCCTCTTGAGGAAAACTTACATAAAGCTTATGGTAAGCATTCAATACGTTTTTTCATATTCTTAAAACTTGAGCCCATGTTATATGTAAAAATGACATAGCCAGATTGTTAGTAACTAATGACTTGCACAATGGTTTTAAAGTTAGAGATGGGAAATGTTTAGCAAATCCATGCTGCTGATTATGTTCCAAAGATTCTGAATTTGGTATGATCAATCTATTTTAATGACATGGTGGCTAGTCCTAACTAAGGAAGGTTTCTATTCACTCGATACGTCTGTTTGTAACTATCTGAGTCAACAACAAGTTAATTTTTTATTCCTAGTGTTGGAACACTCCTGAAGGTCATGATGTCCTGTCAAGCAGAGATTTGCAAATCTCTTCTGCAAGTATTTGTGGCTAATTCTAGCATCTTAAAGCCCTGTAAGCTAATATCTTCTAAAATGCACTGTGATATTTGAAATTCTACTTCCTACATTACTCGAGGGAAACAATGCACTTCACTGATCTGGCTCAGGCTGAAATTCAGATTCTATTAAAATGAATTCATTCTCTACAGGAGAAAAAACCTTTCTGTGGCTTTATGGCTTCTTTGCACACATAATGGGTAAATATATTTAGTCTAAATTCATTTGCTTATTCTGTGTGTGTGAGAAGGGGTGGGTGGTGGATGTACTGGACATAGAGGTGGCTGTGAGTTTACCACTTGCCATTTAACCCAGGCGAGGAAAGTGATCTTGTTATTCCCAGACTATAGATCATAAGGGCCTATTCCTAAGTCTTAGTCACTCAGAAAGTTAGCATTTTTTTTGTAAGATAAGCAACCTACTGATTATTTACAATCGTAAGAACATATTGAGTGTTTTTCCTGTTTTACTTCTGGGCAAATTGATTTACATGATTATTTCATCTGATCCTCACAATAACCTTAAGAGATAGAAACCACAAATAATATGTCCAGTCACTAAAGTAGTTAGTGGGTAAATAGGATCACAACCCAGGGTATTCGATTAGAACCCATGTATTCTTAACTTATTTTTTTTATTACTATACAGAGGGTATGTGTTAGTTGAATTAAAAAATTATTCTAATAACATTCTGGGAAAATATAAAATTTTACCTAACAAAATTATTTCTTATAGGACCTCCAACTCTTTAAGACAGTGGTTCTCAACCTGTGGGTTGTGACCCCTTTGGGGATCGAACGACCCTTTCACAGGGGTTGCCTAAGACCATCCTGTATATAAGATATTTACATTACGATTCATAACAGTAGCAACATTACAGTCATGAAGTAGCAACAAAAATAATTTTATGGTTGGGTCACAACATAAGGAACTGTATTTAAAGGGCCAGCAGGTTGAGAACCACTGCTTTAAGAGGACAGTTAAGAAAAGGGTTTCCCCGTACAAATCCATAGATATAGATGTAATATATTATTTGAAAAAGTACCATAGGTTTTTAGTACTGAAATTAAGAAGAAAGCAGAAAACAACTGGATATTATCCATTTGACTCTAGCAAAGAAAAAAAGAAAGCATGAACTTTCCATTCTAATATTCCAGAACATCATTAATTTACAACGTAAGTCCATCACTAACAATTATTTTTTTTTGTCATAGCCTCAGAAATCAAGAGTTGGAATAATCATGTGCCTCAGTTCTTCTTCTTCTAAGGTTGTTTGTTTACTCCCATCAACCATCCTTATTCTCATTTTATCCTATAAGTAATAAGTTAGTACTGTCTGGCTATTTCATAGCTATGATGTGAATCCAGATAATAATGCAGTGAAATCTTAATAATAAAAGATTGAAATATCACATTTAAAATATCTAAAAAAATTTTACATATTTAAATTAAATATCCTTTGATGCTTGACAACTAATCAGACATATTTGATTTACTTATTTTACATATACTGACATATAATAAATCCATTCAACCAAATATATAATTGTAAACAAATATTAAATATTATATAGTAACTGTCCTTCAATCAAACTATAGTATTTATTTTCACAGAATATCACTGAGTGTGCATGAACTAGATAGTCTGGAAGAAATTTAGGTACAGATGAGTATAAAAATGTAATTTCTATAACTCTTAAACTTATGAGGCATCCAACCCAAGTTAACTCTCTTAAAGGGAAGACCAAACGGCCTGTTTAGAAAGGTTATATCATAAAAGTTTGGAGATGTAAAACATTTCTTATTTTCTATAAGGTCTTATTTGTCAACTGCTCTTAAAGTCATTTACTTACGATTTGTTTTGTTCCAGAAAGGATTTTAGGATTAAAGTTATTTGTATTTTCATCCTATTCTAATTCTTGGGAATTAGCAGATTCCATTAGATTACTACCTCCTATATCATGTTTCCTTAAATTTTTTATTTCATGTCTCAGTTATCCTCTAGTTCTAGAATATCAGAATTTGGCCCATTTCTCCCTATCCATATACTTTGTGACTTTACATTCTGTGACTGTGTCCTTCTCTAAGTCCATGTCTTTTTAGACAGAAAAGTTCAGTTTTTAAGTAAGGAATGTTCCCCAATATAGCTTTGAAAAGGCATAACACAAAGAGAAAAATTATATTTACTTTAAAATTAAAAATATTTTAAAACTTTAGATTTTTTAAAAAAATTGACAATATTTAAAAACATCACAAGTGGCACTTTTTATTTCACAATATAAAGAGCATTAAATTAGAATATAGATAGCAGAAACATGTTCAAAAATACAACATCATATATATAGCTATTATTAACAGAAGTATGTTATGTTTTTTTCTTTAATTCTTAAAGCAATAATATGTTTTGTTTTTCTTATTGATTGAAAAACAAAGCCATTTTTAGTATGGTAAGGCACAGTTCAGCCTTATTTGTAAAACCAATCCTGGTAAGCATAAATGTACATTAACTTTATTCAATATATTTGGTTCTCAATGAATATTTTGCAATACATTTTTTATATTCCATAAGAAAACAACGCAATTCTCTTAAGGGAAACTAATGCACAAAGTTGCACGTGAACTTTCTCTTTTTATTTGAATACTATGTCGGTAGGAAGATGTTAGAGTTTTGTTACTTGGGTTAAATTACAAAGCTGAAAAACTATTAGGTCTACAGTTTCTTGCACCTGCATTAAGTGAACCTTGTGTGACAAGCTGCAGACCATGTATGTTAACTTTAATAAAATTAACAAAGCAAAAATGCTATAATTTGAAAGTTGCTGCTAATAAAACACATTATTATAATTTAATTAATATGCAATAAAATATATTTAAGAAATGAAAAAAAGCTAAGATGCATTTTGTTGTCATGTTAAAGCATTTCACAGCTAAAACCAGAGATGGTAAGGGCACATACATGGTTTTATGTTTGGAAAGCGGTTTTTTGCTCGGTTCCAAGGCAGATCGGCATCAGTTGAGGAAAGATCCTGAAGAAATTTTGGTAATTCCTGTGGAATGAAGTCATTGCACAGTTTACATTGATGTCAAAGGTAAACAAGAAATTCCACTTAGTAAAAGAGCATTCTTTTTTCTAAACTCTTTTATATTTAAATTGAAAACTCTCCTCAGAACTGTAGAAACAAGGTATAATTAACCTTAATGAACTTATGTAAAATTTCACTGAAAATATCCTGAATCAAAGTGGTCAGTTGGGCTATTGCTCTCTGGTATAATTTCTTTATACTTTGGGAAGGTCTAAGATGTGGCAACCATGTTAGTATCCCTTTCCCATATTTTCTTAGTGGTTTTATTATATACACATATAATATCATTTAATATTTTAATGTCTACTTAGGAGGGGAAAGGAGGCCAGTGATTTATTTTTTGTTTTTTCTCCTCAGGCAGTGTGATTTCATGCCTAGTAATTGGTACAACACTGGTCAGTTTGAGAAGATGCCAAAGGTCAATTCCTGCTTTCTGAAGGCATTTAAATCGAGAGTAGAATGCAAAGGTGTGATTAAGAATGATCAGACACAGATGAAGGGTCAAGAAGATCTATTATTGACATTTTGGTGAAAAATCATGATATCATCTATTCATCATTAAGAAAGTTGGTGCTAAAAAAGTATTCATTATTGTGTTGAGCTGAGATTTACATTTTCGAAATTTATAATTTTTCATTTTAGAAATGTCTCAATTTGCCAAATTCCTTAAAAGCTACTAAAATATTTGTTTTTACAATTCATCCAACATCATTATAAATTATTTATTTTAATTGAATAATTCTCCCTCCCACCTTATTTTATCTCAAAAAGAAAATCTGGACAGTCTTATGCAGGTGGGTAAGTGTTAGAGCATAGGGACAGTGTAAACATCTGAATTCTGGGGTGTTGGCATCAGAGGCTTAGAAAAAAAAAAGAGGGATCCTGTAGCTTCCATGTGTCACAGTTTTGGGAGCATATTTGAAAGAGACAAAGAACTATGTGGGAGAGGGGAGAAGAAAAGTGAATTGGAAATTACCTGAAAAGTGGTACTTCTGTAATTATTTCACATATAAATGTCCATTTATAGACTTAAATTACTCTGGCCTTGATAATCAATACACAATTACCAGGCTGACTGTTTGGATAGTAATGTTACACTTGATGGCCTCAACCGTCCTTCCTACTGTTAGCTCTTTCTTCTACTGTTTCCTCTTTTCAGTGGGATCACAGTTGGACCGTTTTGCACCCTTATGCTCTTGCATTCATTCCCTCTCTTTGGAATACCTTTTTCCCTTCATGTACTCATTGGATTTCTGTCCGAAATTCATCTCAAAGGTCACCTTTTTGTGAAGTCTTTTCTGACTGCTATCCTTACAGAGTTTATCCTCATTTCTTAATGAATATCTCTGTCATGACACAGTGCCTCTATAATCTTAAATACATATCTGCAGTTATCATAATATGAACTTCTTTCTGGTAGGAGTAATTGTCATAATAGCTAACACTTGTGCCAGCCACTATTCTTAGTATTACACATGTTCAATCATTTTAGTCTTCACAACTCAATGAGGTAGATGCTAACATTGTATAGATGAGGACAACAAAGCACAGAGAGTTTAAGTGATTTGCCCAAGGTCACTTAGATATTAAATATGGAATTGATATATATTAAAGTGCCAAATACAATGCCTGTCATATGATATGAGCTTATAAATATTTAAAGTATAATATGTGAATATAACCTGAAGTTTTTTCAAATATATGCATCAAACATGCATTTGTTTATTAAAACATAATTTTGCTTTAACAAACTTAATACAGCATTAGGATAAAAACATTAAAACAAATCCCTTTCATATATATAACATATACACAAAACCTATGTATTTATAAAAAAACGCTCCAAGTTCTTAAAACCATGATCTCCAAAAGAACTAAACTAGAAACTTTCTCAGTATAATATATGTGAAAAAGTTATTGCTAATAAAACTTTTCATCTACTCAGTCATGCATAATGTAATTATATTCGCTTCTATTCTAGTGAAATTACACTTTTGCTTCTGAAAAATTGAGAGTTCCTGCTGTGTAAATGCTAAAAAGAGTTTTATGGTACCACCGATTTTGTTAAGTCCAGACCAATATTACTTAAGAAGCATAACCAAAAAGCTGTAGGAAATACCATTAATCTTCTCACATTTTTTGTTATTATTCCCTGAGAGGCTGAAATATTATAATGCTGAATCATTCAAGCCAATTGTTCAATTTTTTGTTTCATAAGTTCACACACTATATGAATTTCATGAAAAAACAGTTTTGGTGACATTTAGAAATCTGCTTTATTTTCATAATACAAAATAATCATCTAAGTTAGGAAAGATGCTTATAAGTCTTAAAATAACTTGTAGATCTGATATCTACCTTTCATTTTAAAATAGCTTCAATTTTATAGCTATATAAAATGCTAAAAGCAACAAAACTATTCTTAACTTTTAAATAGTTTTTAGGTGACAAGTTCTTTACTAACTTTCCATAACATGAGACAGCATTATTTTCATAGTAACTTAAAAATAGGCCTTGTAAAACATGGACATTCCTTATCTATTTTTTATTTTTGGACAGTTCTATAAATAACATTATTTGTATAATCTCTGGACACATCAACTTCTGCTCTCAGGTTCACCTATACCACAAACATAAACTAAGCTGGCAAATATAAATTGGAATTATTTAGTTTCTATATTTAAAATAATTACTTAAATATAAACTGCATTTATGGCATAACCCAAGCCCCATACTCAAACAAAAAGTAATGAATACAAGTGCTATAAATTTGCGTCTACATCTGAATGAGAGAGCAGAGAAGAAACGAGGCTAGGATGCTATCCCCAGGAGGTCTGAAGAAGTGCACCTTTCCTGACACAGTAGGTGAATAATTCTGTTCAGGTTGCACCAGAGGCCGCCCAGTGTAACATTACTATCCAAACAATCAACCTGGTAATTGGGTATTGATTATCAAGGCCAGAGTCCTTCATGGCCTTGCATGCTTAAAGTGGACATGAAATGTGACACATGAAACGACCAGAGGTCTGGCAATGTTGTGACAACTGTTAGTAACATACCGAAAATTCTTCTTGAAACTTTAGGTTGTTGTTTGTGCAAAGCTCTTCAACATGTTGTAGGAAGGATTTCTTGCTGATCGGCCTCCAAGCAAGAAAAGGTGTAAAATGGAGTCACATTAGGTTGTGTTCTTTCACTTTAGTATGGCACTGGTTAGCAAGTTAAAGAACAGCAGACATTTCAAACCCCATAAACCACCCAACTCCATAAAGTCACTCTGTCATACTTACAAAATTAACTTTTCTCCTTTAAGTGCACTTTCTTTGTATTCATGGCTCAAAATTCCTTCTATTTTTAAGTGACTTTAAGTGAATGATTTAACATTTTAATGAAGAAAGTTTTTCAAGTAAATGTAGGGGCATAAAGTTATCATTGAATCCTCAAGCACATAATACCTCTTTGTCATACAGAAAACATTTTATACATTACAAGGTTTTAGAAGATATAAAATATTGCAGTGACCTCATTCTCATAATGACATGGCTTTTAAACCCCAAGGAGTTTAAATATCCCCGTATTACTTCCCAAGCTAAAATACAGACATGCAGACTTCACCCCAGAGAGAGAGAAAGCATTTCTCCAGTTACCATGCAATTAGTCATGCTTTTATGATTTATATCCAGCCTGGAGATTTTTCTAACAAACATACAAGAAAGGAACCATACATTATGATTCATCAAATCAGAGAGTCTAAAGTTAATATGCAAAAAGAAGAAAAGATATTTGATAAACTTACTTGATGGATTTTCTATAACTAAGTAACCTGCAACAGAGATTGTGTTAAATGCGTTATGAGTTGAGGGTATGGCTCTTTCTAAAAGAGTTCTAGATTAAAATCAGAAAAATATAAACCAGTTATGTATAATGTGGAATGCTTTTAACTGACATGTGATCATTATTTAATATTCTATTTCATTTTTAAATGTCATATATTATTTGGACCCAAATATAGACAAATGATAATTTAGCTTCTCTCTCAATCTAAGAAGGAACTTTTCTATATTGCTTGGTATTTGGGGCACTACATTAAAATGGGTCACTTTTTAATATATTGCATAGTATTTATTGGTATAAGGAAGTTAATAGGAATTTAAAAAATATTTTCTTTGTCCATAGAGAATGCGGAACAAGGAAGAGTGGGTCATTGAAAAATGACATCATATTGCCTCAGGCTTGTTTCATGAATGAGCTTTGATGAACATATAATCATAACAAAAATCACAATCATTTCAGTTATTTTAAACATATCTTTTGTGACAGTTCATTGGTCAAGTTATTTATACTCTGAAAAAATTTCTAGCAGCTAAATAGACTATGCCACACACAAATTCAGAAATGGACACATCTTCAGTAACAAGTTTGTCATGCACAACAAATTAGCACTGCAAAAACACAAAGGTCACAAAGTATAATGAAATAAAGTAAAACATATAACATAGTTTTAAATTTTAAATATTATTGGGGATAATTTTACTGTATTCCTTCAATAAAGAATCTTTATAAGAGGATGCTATGTGAAGTAAAGGATGAATGGAAGAAAATAGTTAGATTGAAAAACATGGCATAACGAGTGTTATGAAGATGGTCATAAAGGGGTGTGTTCAATGAAAAAAACATGAGTCAAAAAGAAGTATATTTCATTCTAATACAGGGATTGGTGAAAAGTACTGGGGTGGTGGAGCAAGTATTATCAAGAAGAATGATAGAATCTTGGTTAATACTGTAGGTGTCCTCAAGCAGAGGGAAAGCTCTCCCAGCTTCTCAGGCTGTAACCTGGCAGAGCATCCCATTATCAAACATGGCATGACAGTGATAAAGTAGCAATGTTTGAGCAAAGTCTTGGTGGATGAGCTTGTGGGCTTTCCACACACCCTCCAGTGGTTCTCAGAAGGCAACAGAGAAATTCTGACTCCACATGGATATGGAGATGGCTGAATGGGCTATTACATCAGAAGAATCCTTGGTTTGGAGACAGGGAGACAAAATCTGAAATAGAGGCCTTGGAAATCCGTCAGACATGGCAACAGTAGGAACTGGGGAAACAACTGGAAATAACTACCCCTTAGCAAAGACCATCAAGAAAAAAAGACACTGTTGCCAAACCGGTTTGGCTCAGTGGATAGAGCATCAGCCTGCAGACTCAGGGGTCCCAGGTTCAATTCCAGTCAAGGGCATGTACCTTGGTTGCGGGCACATCCCCACTGGGGGGCGTGCAGGAGGCAGCTGATCGATGTTTCTCTCATCGATGTTTCTGGCTCTCTATCCCTCTCCCTTCTTCTCTGTAAAAAATTAATAAAATATATTTAAAAAGAAAAGAAAAAAAGACACTGTGGCCTAAACACACACTACCCAAGACCCTTTAGATGCCTGATGCCTGAATGCTCCCATGCCATGATGTTCCTCAGAAATAAGAATGGAAAGGGAATTAGATTGGGCAAATCCTAATTAACTGAGCTTCAGATAGAAATAAATGAGATACTTGAATTATTAAATCTATTTCCCTGTTATCAAACAAATGAAAATTCTTGAATTACATGGAGATCATTTTTATAGCCACAAGGAACATTTTTCAGTTTGTGATTGGTGAGATTCAAACGAACTACATCTGATTTAATTACAAGCTCATGGCCCATTTATTTAAGGACAATCAGACTGAACAGATTCTCTCTTTTCTCAGAAGATCCAAGATTGTTTGAGGATCCAGGCTAGACTGGTAAAATATTTTTACTGGAATATCTAGATTCTGAAATAGAGCTAGTTTCTGGTCAGCCATCAAGGAATCATTTGAAGAATCAGTTATGTTTAAGACATTCCCAAAAGATGTTAAAGATGAATAATCATATGAAAATATAAATAAGCAAGAAAGAGCTAAAGCAACACATTGTTATTCATATTTTTATTCTTTTTTCATTAATATGTTTTCTCATTTAGAAATTATAATTAAACAAATTTTTCTTTCAAGTAAGTTGTTTTCAGTGAAAAATACTACAGAAAGTTTGTTTATAATAATTCTTCTTATTATTTTTTTGAAATATTTCTCAAAAAATACTAATTTTAAAACATAACTGGCTAACTATTGGACTTGAATTAATATTTGTGAGGCTTCAAATACCTGCTCCAGTTACATTATCTTGAGCAAGTTACTTTGATCTTTCTGTGCCTCACTTTCTTAATTTGTAAAGTGGGATAAAATTATATAAATCAAGCCCTAGCTGGTTTGGCTCAGCTTATGAACTGTAAGGCCCCAGGTTCGATTCTGGTCAAGAGCACATGCCCGGGTGTAGACACCATCCCCAGTAAGGGGCTTGCAGGAGGCAGCCCATCAATGATTCTCTCATCATTGACGTTTCTATCTCTCTCTCCCTCTTCCTCTCTGAAACCAATAAAAAATATTAAAAAATTATATAAATCAAGTTCATATATGTAAAATATTCAGAAAAAGTCCCTGGCTCTGGTAAGCAATATATAAATATTAGTTACTGTCCTTAGTACTATAGTTACTTTTTCTAGTTTATTTTGTATAACTCAAGTTCCTCTTACTCATTGTTTCTATGATTTATGATATAGAGAATATTTTTGGTTTCTACAAGAATATTGTCTTAAATATACTCAAATATGGGTAAACTAGATTGTGCTGGATTAAGCAGCAAGATTTCCTATTTTATTTTTCCTAATCAAGGTTTCTGCATAAAGGATGGTCACAGATATCTAGACTTCCCATCCGAGTCTGATTTTCCAGTTCCCGATGCAAGATCCTAAGTGAATTTCAGTTTTCCTGTAATCATGTGAAAGCATTTCTAATCACACTCACATTTTTCACATTATTCCTTACATTTCCCCTTCAGACACTCTGCTTGAACTCCAGATATTCTCTTGGAATTCCTCCCTCTCATTTTGTTTCATTCCAGGTGTTTTCTCACAACTAGATTCTACTGATTTCTTAATAGTTGATTCACATGATAATTTCTCCCTGGAATTTGTCCTCTTCTATTACAGAGAAAATAATATCTTCCTTCTTAGGACAAATCACCTTCTACCTTGTATTATGGCTATTTATTTATTTATTTATTTTTATTTATTTTTTTGGCAGCAAAAGCAGGCAAAGATTTATTTATTTATTTATTTATTTATTTATTTTTTTATTGCTTAAAGTAATACAAAGGGTATTACATATGTGTCCATTTTCCCCCCCGCCCTAGACAGTCCCCTAGCCTCCCCTATTCCCCAGTGTCTTATGTCCATTGGTTATGCTTATATGCATGCATACAAGTCCTTTAGTTGATATTATGGCTATTTAATTACATTCATTAAGGACACTGTACTAAGGTCCATGCATTTTTGAAGGCAAGGTCTGGAGTAACACTTGATTCACCACAAGTCCCTCATATCTTATTCATAGTAGACAATGAGTAAATCATTGTTAAGTATACAATGCAGATGAATTCAGACCAAGATACACAGTAAGCTAAATACAAGTGCTCTGATTACCATGAGAGTATTTGAATTAAATCAATTTCCACTAAAATATTAAGCAATTGATAATTCCCAGAAGGACCTAATTCAAAGCTTTGGATAATTATGATCACTATACTTATCAGCAAACAGTATAAACAAAGTATAAACAAAGGTCAGATCCTGCCATCTAACACTAGACGTTAACAGGTGCTAGATACTTTTGTTAGGAAATTAGATATAGGAACAAAAAAAAATCGCTCTTGCCTACTTTAGTAATAAAAAATAGGTTTTAAAAAGGAGGTAGGGCCTGTTTTGGCTTTATTTTCTTTTGTATCACTCTAAACCCAATCACTCTCTGCAATCTGTCCTTCACATTTGGATTTATATAATGTAAGAAACAAAGCTTTTAATAGTCTAATTCTTATGTATTGTCTAGGCTTATGTTACAATTCCATTTGCAATAAAATTTTCAGGCCAGCCTGGCAGGTCCCCGGGCCCATTTCTTCCCCCTGGACTTCGGCATGATCGGCCAGAAGATGCTCGATTCCTTCTCCCAGAGGCCCGTGAGAAGAGCGGGGATGCAGCAGCCAGCCTGGCCAAGAAGGCCCCGGCAGAGCAGGAGGTGCCTAGCACATGGCCAATGGGTTTCAGTGAGAGATGGAAGCACCTCAGTGGAGAGTTCAGAAAACCATAGTTTATAAAGCTAACGGGATTTGTTGCGGAAGAACGAGGACATTACGCTGTTTATCCACCCCCACACCAAGTCTTCACATGGACCCAAATGTGTGACATAAGAGACGTGAAGGCTGTCATCCTGGGACAGGATCCCTATCATAGACCCAGGGGCTCTGCGTTAGTGTTCAAAGAGCTGTTCCACCTCCACCCAGTTTGGAAAACATGTCTAAAGAGCTGTCTGCAGACACTGATGGTTATGTTCCTCCTGGTCATGGAGATTTATCTGGGTGGACCAAGCAAGGTGTCTTCTACTCACTGCTGTCCTCACGGTCAGAGCACATCAGGCCGATTCTCATAAAGAGAAAGGTTGGGAGTAATTTACCGATACGGGTGTGTCCTGGCTCAATGGGAAGTCGAATGGCCTTGTCTTCTTGCTCTGGGGATCCTATATCAGAAGGGCAGTGCCATCTAGGAAGCGCCGCCACGTGCTGCACACTGCCCGCCCCTTCCCGCTGTCAGTGTACAGAGGGTTCTTTGGATGCAAGCATTTCTCTAAAACCAACTAGCTGCTGAAGTCTGGCAAGGAGCCCGTCACCTGGAAGGATCTGTGATCCTGAACTGGGAGGTGTGGGGGAGGTGGGGGTGTGCCTCTAGGCAGTTTCTAGAAGATCCTATTGAAGTATTTGTCAGTGACAAGTCGAATTTAAAAAAGTAATTTCCCTAGTGATTCTTAAGCACTCTGCACATGGGGGTGAAAGTTTCGGTTAAGCAGCCATGAGCCAGGCTGCCCAGGAGTAGGAGCTTTATCCCGTAAAGACTGTACCCTGTGACCAAATGTCTGTGACTCTGGAAACTGGTTTTGGCCTAGCCCTAGATTCTAGGCCCTAGAGCAGTGATGGTGAACCTTCTGAGCTCGGCGTGTCAGCATTTTGAAAAACCCTAACTTAACTCTGGTGCCGTGTCACACATGTACATTTTTTGATATTTGCAACCATAGTAAAACAAAGACTTATATTTTTTGATACTATTTTATATATTTAAATGCCATTTAACAAAGAAAAATCAACCAAAAAAATGAGTTCGCGTGTCACCTCTGACACGCGTGTCATAGGTTCGCCATCTCTGCCCTAGAGTATGGTCTTGGAAGGGAGAGGAGGTCAAATTCTCTAGACTCTCCTCCTCTCTGTTTCCTTTATGGTTAAAAATTGGGAGAGAAGCACCTTTTCGGTGTATGTCAGCTGCTACATGCCTTTGCCCGTAGGTTAAACTTCAGCCTATGAGGCATTGGGTGTTTTTCTTTAGAAAGGGCCCCTTTGCACATCCTGGTGTTCCAGCCTGGGCCAGGTCCACTGCCCTCTGCTCCTTTACAGAGCCCGCAGGCCCCTCGGGGAGGGAACTAGGATTTTTTTGGCAGGTCCCAGAAATTAGAGATCAGTTTTCTGATTGTAGCAGAGGTTCTTAAGGAACAATCTTTGGTGTGAGCCTTCAGCTTGGCAAAGGCCAAGAGAAGTAGGCTGGGTCTCAGTCCCACTGTTCTCTGGGTGTTTCTAGGAATAAGCAGTGGAAGTTGAACAGAAAGGAGGAGAAAAGGGGATTTGTTTAAGAGATGAGACATTTTTCTGCCAGATGTATCCCGCATTGGGTTTTGAAGGCTGTTTTTTTATGGACAAATCACTTTGGGACGCATTTTCTAGAACACTGGCGAATTTTGATCTTTTAAAAACTACTTATGAGGGTGCATATATTTTTTTAATCGTTTTTTAAAGATGCCATCTTTGTTAGGTCTGCCCCTCCCCTCTAGATCCTGTTAAACATGCTGTTCTGCTGTTAGCTGGGTTCAAAGTTAAACCTACCAGAGTTTGGAAATGAAAGGGTGTTGAAGTTAAAAAGGAATCTCCAAGTACCTCTCTGGATAGCTTAAATTTATGCCAAAATGGGCACGAATTACCTATTTCAAATAAAAATTAGATTTTTTTCCTTGTTGTTGTCTGTGGTATTCAGATAATAGTTCCATATTTTATGGGTATATTTTGCCCTTAAGTATTGGCTATGGCCTACATTTTATTTTTCTTTGAAGTTTTAAAATTTTATTTTTTAAATAAGATAAATTATTAATCTGGACAATGAATGTGGAAAATTAGAAAAGAAGGTGGGACATAATATGAGGAAAATGAATTAACTTATCACTGATGAGGTAATTAAATTCCTTTAGGAAAAAATGTTTGGTTAGATACAAATAAAAATTTACAGAAATTGATGTGCATGAGAGCTAACAATGTTATTTTAGGAGAGCTATTTTCAAAACAAGTGCTCCGCGACCTTCCAAGAAACTCATACAGAACACTTCTTTTTATTAACATTTTTAAAAATTCTAAAATTCTTATATGGAGAGTATTTTACTGGTATGGTACTCTTGTTTTATTCCCTTACTATATAGGGTGTCCCAAAAAAGTAGATACCACTTTGAATAATTATAAAGGCAGTGTTTATTAAAATATATCTTATTTTCAAAGTTGAGCAATCAGCTGTTAAAATGTGTGTACATTTTTGGTGAGTCCCTGTATTTAAAGTTATTGTCAAGTCATATTCAGCTTCTTAGTATACAGATCAGTTGGGTAACTGTCCAGATCTCAATAAGATAACCAACCATGTTCCAATATAAAAGGCTAAACAGTGTTATTACATGAATCTTAGCTGCCTTAATTCCTATGGCCTTTTGCTGAAAAGAGTATTATTTCATGTCTGGGCTCATTTTTTAAAAGTCTATCAAAAACTTAAATTCCACTCAGATTACTCTTGATAGATCCAGAGAGGAGTCATTTATTTATGTTGGCAGTGGTGATTGAAGACCTTATTGTCACAGAGACTCGGCTTTCCCTCAAGGTCAATGAGTTGAAATCTATAGGGAATTAAAATATAGTCCAAATAGAAAGCCATAGATGATAGCATATAGATGAGCAGCTTAAATGAGCATTACCAGTAGCATAGGACAAATTAGGAAATTTTGTGTTTTCTACTAACTAGTTAAGTTAGGCAAAAAAGAAAAGAACCTCAAAGTCTATTGCCTTGATATAAAGATATGAAATTTGCACACACTGATATGTACTTCATATTAAAAGAAAAATTTGTGAACAATCCTATCTCTCTGGTAAAATGTATTAATTAAACTTTCCAAGTTTTGCAAAATGGTGAGTGTGAGTTTTTAATTGCTCTGACACTTACATCTACTTCTAAATGATATTCTATTACTTATCCAAAACACTACAATGCTGTCAAAGGTGTCTTAGTTTTGTTCTTCCTGTTGTTTTATTTGTCCCACTTAAGTAGCATCCTTTCAGGTCCTTCCTCATTTTTTATAAAATCATCAATAACTGTTCTGTGGTCTTCAATTCAAATTAAGAATATTATCCTAACCAGTGGCTGGTAATATATAGCTGATGCTAAAACTTCATTTTATAAGGTAAATATACAACCCAAGTAAGTCAGTAATGTAATGTTTTTCTTATTTAATTAGAAAAACAATCAATTAGTAAGTGATATCCAAGTACTCTCCCAAAATGTCTCCTTATATCTGTAAGGACAAATAGGTTGAAAAGGAACCCAGCCATTTGAAGGGCAGCTCTTTGGAAGCTGCCTTCCTTTTTCCATCACAGTATTTCCAGTGCCTAGAACAGTGCCGTGCACTTGATAGATGCCCAATTGTCACTTATTTTATTCAAGCAAAGTGAAATGGACTTTTAGATAGATAGGGGAAAGCAACGTTCTTGCTGATGTCAAAGAGCTGAAATAAGATCCCCAGGGTGCAGGAGTTATATTTTCCTCATTACTAAGCCTCTCCACATTAGCACATTTGAAAACAAATTCTTGACAGTTGGTGTATTTTGTCAACCATGTATTCTAAATTAAAACCATGGGCATAAGCTTAGCTACCACAGGGACAATAGGGCTGAAGCGGTAGATAGAGAGGATGAAGAGCCTGCTGACAGCTCTGTGAAAAGATGGGCAAAGTTCTCAGTGAGGACTTAATGAAGAGGAGGCTGGTGACATAACTCCATCTAAAAGGAAGTCCTTGCAACCTGAACTATTAGCTATGGAGGCAGATAAGCACTGAAGTTCCTCTGGATGGAGTTAGGAGGCAACCTCAGAAAACTAAATTTGAAGATCACATCTACTTTAACAAATACAATTTGTGTAGAGGTGTTCTATAAAGATTTTCATTAACCCAAACTATTATGTTTAGCTCTGACTGAGCAGGAAACTATGCAGGACACTAGGAGAGAAAAATAATTGGTGAAAGAGGAGAGACAGTGAGGATTCTATGAAAAAGGGAGCATTTTTCTCTGAGGTACTAATGGCCTAAAGCAAAAGGATTATGTTTAATGATGACGAAGAAAGACATTCAGCAGAATTGCTCAAACAGAAAACTTGCGCGTCTGGAATGCTGAGGTCAGCTTTGAGTGCTGGTTAGAGATGGATCTTTTATGTGAGACATGATCACTTACATCTTTAGCTCAAGAGTGTCTTACTTTGACAAATGTTTGAATCTGATCAAGCAGGTCCTTTGAGGAAAAGGTATTTTCATAAAACGATTTTAATTCTGTAAATGGAAACTTGACAATTAGTTAATAAACAGTAAAACAAGATTAAGTATGATTCCCAAATGCTAAATGTGATTAGAATAGAAATAGGCCTGGTCTCCTCTGTTTCAATCAGGCCGAGTACTATTCAATAAGAATGCTGGGAGCATTGGCCCAATCCAGCACTGTGGCTCATGGAGACTGATTCTTCTGTAGTAGATTTGAATTTTTGAAATCAAATGCATTTCCATTCTCTGCTTCATTTATATATTTTTGCAGGAATTAACTGATTATCTCTGAGGCATTCAATCAATTGCTGGGGTCCAGTCTAATGCTGACATTTTGCTTTCAGAATATAGTAACTTTTGCGCTAATATTAAAATGACATTTCTGAGCATCAGAGGAGTGCCTGAAAATAAGCACTCCAGTTGGGTGTCCAGTGGTCTGGACAAAATTAAAGATTCCATGAAATGTGCTACCCTGTGTGCCCCAGTGTCAGGGAACAGGAAGTGGAAGCATCTTGGTCCTTACAGATTACCACCTGCAGCAGTTGAAATGAGCTTGTGTGGAGTGTAAACTCAGCCTCCACTTGTCAGATGGCAAATTCAGCCCTTGTGCCATGTTTAAAATAGGACAAGAAGTATGTGAAGAAATCTAGGTGAACACTTGTTTTCTATCAAAGCTAACACAACATGAGAACACAGCAAATTCTTAGGACATGCACATTATGAATCAATGTGCATTTTGATAAGATTAACTTTACCATATCAATAGCATGCAGTATTATAGAGGGCACATTATAAGTAGAAAGCATGGGGGATGGCTTTGAGAAAAATAGCAGTTTAAACAATAAAGCACTCAATAATATTTTAAAATACAGAGCACACCACCTGACAAGATTAAAATAGTCACAGCAGAGCTCTGCATCACCACAGTAACTTACTGGATGACAAAAATCTCCTTGCGTCTAAAGAAAAATGAAGAGTATCTGGAAGTAAAGATTCATTAATTATTGAGTATACAAACACTGAATGAATTACTTTTGATATTATACTATAAGGACATGTGCATTAAATATTTTAAGTTTTATTCTACTTCAGTATATTTCTTATTCGGAATTCATATGTTGGTCAGACATTTCTTATTTGGATTCTCATATTTTTGCCATTGCTTATAAAATAGTATAAAACGTAAGTAAAATTAACAACCAGAATCTGCCAAAGAACTGATGGCAATTAAAATGCTAAATTTCCTGTGTCAGTCAAATACTATGTATTCTTATGAAAGCCACAATCAAAATTGCACTACTAAAGATTTCCCAGTTTCTGCATATTTGAACTTATATTCAAATGCCATCATTCCTTTGTCCCATATCAAAAAATTCAAAAGGAGGAGTGCGTTCCTTAGAATTGGCCCCTGATAGAAAATGCTGCTTGACGAAGGAAACCATGAGCCCTTGTGTATTTGAGAGGGTTAATATTGATCTCATCTAGTATGCCTCAGAGTTAAATACACACTACACACACACACACACACACACACACACACACACACACAAACATAGGTGTATTTTGATATCTCAGAATCAAACAGACCTGGGCTATAACCACACCTGTCTTATTTACTAGATGTATGACCTTTAGCAGTTACTTAAAATCTCTACGTATCTTTTGTTTTTCATTTGTGAACCAAAAATAAGAGTACCTACTACAAAGACTGAAAGTTATTTTTGAACATGACATACAGAATTTAAAACATAGTAATTGCTCATAAACAGTAGCAATTATTATTTTACCAATCCCTCTATGAAAGTAAATTGAGGTAATTTTAATTTTACAAATGTTATAAACAACAATAATAACAAAACCAAATGTATTTTTATTTATAGTTTATAAAGCACATTCATAGGATTCTTTCAAATGGTAGGCTTCCTGAGGACATAGCTGTAAGTTGAACAAGAATTCAACATGCAAACATCTAAAGTTATTGAAGAAGGAAAGATATTCTTAAACTAGCAATTCAACTGTTTGCTGGATTTTGTTGAGAAATTTAATTCCATTCATTATTACTGAATTTGGCCTTGAGTCTTAATATACCATTATATTCACTCAACTATAGTAGGCAAGATCATTAGTATGGGATGGTACACAAAATTTCTGGGGGGAAAAATTGAGGCTAAGAAGAAATTGAGTGTCTGTCAGGTAAGAATATTAGAAACATTGATTAATGTTATTCTGCTATTTTTTTCTGATTTTGTCACCATAGAAACCAAACTTCTGTAACTTAAGTGTGAAAAGGAGGTGAAAATAAGCCCTTTTAGAAAATAGAATCTTTACCCTGTGTTATTTAATTTTTTGTCATAGGTCTTTGGGAAGTTAGTCAGTGTTGTACTTAAATCAGTTTAAAAAATAATCCATGGGGCCAATCTCACTATCTTAAAGAGACAGGTCTCTGTTTTACCCGTGCAAGTATTGCTAACCTTGCCAATATTTTCACCCAGAAGCTTTTCTCACTTCAATGAGTTAAGTGGTGTGCTTTGAAGGAGTCACCATAAAATGTTGTTTTGTTCATTTGTTTATCATATAATAAAACCAAAGGATCATTTGCTAAACTGGTAAATGTGTAACAGATGAGCCCAAAATATTAAATGTTCTTCCTAAAACTTGGCTTGTATTGTCAAAATGTAAAAATAAAATGTGCATAATGAAATGACATAATTATCATTCCACATAAGAATTTAAAATGTTATGTTGGTGTACCCTGACTGTTCTCATGGAGTTATGGTGCATTAAATCTTTGAGTTTTAGTCTCCTTCAAAAAGAAAAAGTATAAAGTGGGAGAATTCTTCAGATCTTTTATGAAACAAGGTAAAATATAAATTAAACAATAATAATTTACATATATAACAATTATAGTATAAAGCTTAAAATGTACATAATAAAGAGACAGATAATATAAAATCCTATATGATAAAAGCATAATATGCAAATTGACCAAACAGCAGAACGATCGGTTGGTGGGGGGAGGGGCCAGCAAGCAGGCAGCACCAGGCCATCCAAGGCACGTGCTAGGGGGCAGATGGAGGGGACTATGATCGGGGGGCAGCAGAGACCAGCAGCGGTGGAAAGGCAATCAGGGGAGGAGAGTCAGGGCCCCCAGCTGGCACTGTCCCCTGATCAGCCCGCCTGGTCACATCCCGCAGAAGGAGGCCAGACTGTGGCTTAGGCCCACTCCCAGCAGGAAACGGGCCTAAGCCATCAGTCGGACATCCTCCAAGGGCTCCTGGACTGTGAGAGGGTGTAGGCCAGGCAAAGGGACCCCCTGAGTGCACGCATTTTCATGCACCAGGCCTCTAGTAGTTAAATAATTTTTAACTATAAAATCTTTCAAAGGATTTAGTAGCAAGCATCACAATGCTTTTTTGTCAACTAGATAACACACTATAATTAATATTTTAAAGACTGATTAGATATTCTCTTTGATTATTTCTTTTATGGACATGGGGAGACATATAGCCATGAGGAAAATTGCAAGTCCAATTAGCATGAAGAAATTGAGCAGGTTCTATGGGAAAGAACTTGCTTGAGCTTAAGAAAGAGCATATGGGTAGACTTAAAGGAAATTATCTAAGTGCTTTCCTGCAAATGACAAAGACATATGGCATAAATTACTCAACATTTTGGAAGCTAACTTAAGCTCCTTAATTCTTCACTTCTAGAACCTACTATCTGCCATCAGTCTCTGTGGCTCCAGCCTCATCGGACCTCCATGGTTTTGAATAGGTTTAGCTTTTTCCAGCACTTAATCATGGATCCTCCTCTAGTTACTATTTTTCTAGTCTTACTGTCTAATGTATTAGTGACTTTATTAACATGAAAAACTTCAACAAATAATAAAGCTAAAGATAGATCTCTGCAATGAAGAGTTAATACCCAAACCACTAGATGGGTATTTTAACACATTTCTATAATAAATCAAGCAAAGCATATTATTATGTGCCATTGGAATTACAAACAGAATGTTTCACAGTCACGAATACTGGAATCATATCAAACAAATGGGAAAGTAAAAAGCATGGACACTAAAATTTCCAAGTTTGTTATTACTAGGAGTAATATATACTAATTTTCTATGTGTAAAAGTAAATAAGACATTTAAAATATATTTGAAAGACACTCCTACATCCTTTTACAAATAAAGTGACATGTAAATAACTGTGAAAATCAGAAAAAAATAACCAGGAGTCAAGGTTAAATAAAGCAGTCCCTGAATTATAAACACTGAATAATAAACAATCTGTAAGTCCTCACCCACCTTTTCTATTAACTGATATAACAGTAATTGTTAAAAAATAAACAAATAAAAATACAACAACAACAACAAAACAACCTTCTACCTTTTTATAATGGCTGTGTTCAGAAGTGGAGGAAGCTTCAAACTGTGCAAACATGTAGAGTTTAGGGGATCTGACCTTACCAAAGCCCAAAGTTTGCCTAGAAATGGTACTCTCCTTAATAAAGAATACGTTCTCTGATACTGACTGGCTTTACGCCGCCCCCCACCCCCCCTCCACACACACACACTTTATTATTTGATATCTGTGAAAGACCTACTTCCTAAGGACTTTTGGAGAATGAAAAATATTTTTTAAAAATTCTCTAAAAGTTGGTGCTTAGCAGTTCACATTTTAGTATGAACAGATTAAAACAACTACAATTAATTGCACTGAGAGACTTGAAGTTTTACCACTTGCACACCTTGGGGTGTAGAAGAAACGACTGGGCCCCAGGCCTATGGAGGAGGCAAAAAGCCTTGAGAAAAGAGTACAGAAAGGCACTTGCAAGAATACTACTGAAATTCAGTTGGGCCACAGAGACTAGACACTTCCTTTCACTATGTAGTATGACCCTTCAAGGACTGGGAGACACAGCTTCATACTAGTAATGCGCTATTGTTCCTATGATGCGGTTTCACTTTGGCAGGTTACCGGGGGAATCTATTGATCTTTTACACACACCATTTCTTAGATTGAAAACTATGCCTTGGGTAATATATCTTACACATAATCTTTGGAGTAAATTCCATTTCAGATGGGAATGGTCTGTATTAGAATATTAACATAGATACATATCTGAATAGAAAGAAGTTTTCATATCCAACAAGCCTAATTTCCTTGTAATTTAGTGATAATACTAAATAATTTCCATCCTGTATCATTTGGAAGGCGCCTGCTCATCAGGTGACACTTTTCTTTATAGCACAGTTTAGGTACCTTAGACATGCTGGAAATATCCATGCAAAGTCGATCTATTAGGCAAAGGGCAAACTTTGTAAACAACAGCTATAAATGATTGATTCCTTAGTAAGTTCCAGATCTTTGATGTCATATTTTCAGAGTTAATAATCTTTAAAAGTACAACTGAGTTGTTTTGTATCAATTGCCTTGTGTTTATGTAAGCATCACAAAATATTGACTCTTAAAAGAACCTAAACTTGTTAAGACAGCCTGATGATAGTTTTTATTGAGAATTTGATAAATTATCCTAATAGACAAAAGTTTTTCAAATGTTCCAACATTCTGAATAATATGTAATGATTTTAAAAGAATTTAAAATTACCTATTCTTTAAAATTTAGCACTTCACTATTTCCAATACATATTATTGATACATATTTAGTACATACATATTTACTTTTCCTTCCAAAGGTAATTTTTACTTTGCATTTAATTTTTAAATACTAAGCAATTTAAAAAATATAGTTTCACTATACAATTTATAATTTTAATGTAATGTCATACTAAAATAAGGAGTTATAAAAAGGCTTTTATAAAAATAAACAATATCAAGTAATTACAAATTTAATTATTTTAAACTTGTGATTAAAAATGTGAACACCTCCAGAAAATCTTATTTAAAAAATCTATCATGTGAAGTGAGTTGTTAAACATAACTTTAAAGGTTTAATGTGTAAAGATATTTGTCTCAGAAAAAAATTAAAAAGCTTGGTTGAAAGCACTATAGTCCGAGGTTCATATTGAGCTCTAAGTATTAAGAAGATTAAGTGATTCTCCGAACATCAGTGAGAAGTGTGCAGAAGATGGAGGTCACCCTTTGAAAGAAGATCTCTGTGACCTGTATAAATAGGAGCCCCACAAACACTTCCAACAAGCATAGGTCAGAATAGGGTCATGGCTCCAGGCCCTCTGGACCACTGTTCGCCCAGAGGAGTGTGCTCACCGCGTTAATCTCTCGTCCTTCAGTTCCAGGTCTGCCACTGTGATTAGCTGGTCCAGCTTGAATTTAGTGTCAATAATTTCTGCATCTCGAGGAGAGTATGTGCCGCCTTCTTTCTGCTTCTGGCGAATCCTAAAATCCATGCAGCAAAGTCCAAGAAGGGGATATCACAGAAAGCATTAGACATGAGTCAAATAATTTCTTCGCTGGGATTACTTCTCTGACTATACTGAAAATGTATAGCTACTCAGTATCTTTTTCAGGTTTAAATCCATAGCACCTATTTTTAATAAATATTTTGAACATGTTAATTTGCTGAAGTTTCAAAATTTAATGAGAATTAGTTGATCAAGGCCTGAGCCACTGGCATATTTAAAATATAGAGCAAATGAGACTGATTCTGTGAGCTTATCTTCCTCCCCTCCAATTGCCTAATAGATTTCTCCAAATAAAAAATATGCCAAAGTGAAAATAGCTCAATGATATCAGCACCACTGCTAAAAGACAATGCTCTGTTGTTTTAATTATTTTAATTAAATCTGTCTGTTATAAATTATTCAAAAATATATAGAAAGCCTGGCATCTTCTGCTTTTGTGTTATCATTTTATTGTTTCTGAGCTCTAAATCCACTCTTCTTTGCCCTGGTTTGTAATATTAGAGCTGGACGTGGTAACATTTCTCTTTTGCCTGCTAGCGAGATGTTAAGCTTTGTCAACAGAGGACACTGGAGTGACACGGCAAGGCGACAGGGATGGGAGACACTGCCCTTGGGGGTTCATGCTGCAATATTTTTATTCATGTGGGAGCCCGGCAGCCCACTTGCAGGAGCTCTGGCTGCCTCTTAAGTGCAGGCTCTTCCCACAGGTGAATGGTAACAAGTAGCTCCAGCTGAATATCCAGATACTCAGCAAGAGTTTGTTTCTACAGACCAACTCAGCCTGCCTACCCTCCAACAGCAATGGGTAGCTTCTAAAGAACAGCTCCAGCCCCTTCCCTCGGTCACATTTCTTTGCCCACCGATAGGCAATAGGCTGCATGTGCTTGTGGTAGCCACTCCTTGTTAGCCTTGGGCCTTTTCTGGTTCTTAGTTCCTTTATTGTCCTCTCTCCCTCATCCTGGAGAGGGCATCTGCTTTGCTGCACTGACTAGTTCTGGACCCCTTAGATCCTTTACCTTTTAGTAGTTATGTATTTCTACTAGTTAACAGTTCTTTTTATTAGATATTTCCCATTCAGGTCACTGTTGTGGCTTGTCTCCCTATTGGGCTGTGCCAGAATAATGCTCACAAAGCATAGTAGGCATGTGAGCACAAATAATTCTTACCTTGCAAATGCAAAAATAGCTGTTCCAAGAAGAATGATTGAAAGGATGCACAAAGTGACTGAAAGAATAATCTCCACAGTTCTTTCTGAAAGTCCTTCACCTGAAGAGGATGAAGTATAACATTATCATTAGTTATTGTTGTTGTTGTTATTATTATTATTATTATTATTATTATTATTATGTAATACTATCTTGGATCTCAAAACACAGAAATTAGAATACTAATAGCATTTACAAATTTGTTTGTTCATCTTATTCTCCTAAATCTTAAAACTTTGGGACTCAATCTTTGGACTTCATTTTTTTATCTAAACTCACTCCCTTGGTGAGCCTACCCAAACTCATGGCTTTAATCTTCATCTATATGATGTTGCCTATTAATTGTTACCTACTGAACTTACTTGTATAACCAACTGCCTCCTGGAAGTGCAATTAAAATAAAATAAATAAATAAATAAAAATTTCCAAAGCGAATCTCCTATACTTCCCTTATTTCAGGTGCATCCTTCCACCTCTAGTTGATGGCAACTTCACTGTTCCATTGCTCAGGCCCAAAACCTCACAGTCATACTTGACTCTCTCTTAGAAGAAATACAAAATCTTTGAGGAAATCCTGTTAACTTTATCTTCAAGTTATATACTCTTTTCATTAAAAGAAACTAGAAAACTTGGATGGTAATTCCAAAGTGGTAGTAGGGAACAAAAGGAATTCACATATCTTATGGGGCAAGAATGCTAAGAAGCTTTCAAAGACTAATGATATAAGAACAAAAGATCCTCTTAAAGAAGTTCCTCCTGGCCAAAGAAGGAACAATTTAGACTTTATAATAAATAGAAACTGAAATTGATTGAAATAGAGTCAAAATTTAAAAAATCCATACATTCTAATATTATTGAAACTAATAAACTATGGGAGGAATAATAAAATTAGATATACAATATTACATTTCTAATGAAATAAGTGATTCAGGTAACAATCCTAAGTGCTTTTCTAAATGATGAGGAGTAAGGTTGATGGGAAATTGGATATTTATAGAATCAAAAATAATACCCAACAGATTATTTTCTGGTTATAATAAAGGAAAAAACTACTTTCTAATAAAGGATTATGCTGTCACTACTACTAAACTTGCTAATCAATTTAAGTTAATTGAAAATGTGGCAACAAGATATTATACACCTTCTGATGTGAGGTATTTTGAACTAGGCAGTAACACTTTTAACATATCCCTGCCAAAATCATTAATTGTGAATATTCAAACCTTTATATCTCATTTCTAATTTATAAGAAAGTACTGAAAGGAGGAAAAAATTAATGCTACCAAGCAAAAGTAATCTGGAAAATTCAGAATATGGAACCTCCTGCAGAACAACTCATCTGATTGCTTTAATGAGTCTATATCATAGAGGGAAAAAGAAGGGAAAGAGAAGTTTCTTCTAGATTAAAAGAGATTGAGAGATCAGACAATCAAAGATAATGTATGACCTGTTTATTTTGATCCTGATTCAATCAAGCTAAAAAGAAAAATACCAAAGGATGATTTGAAAATGCATGTGGTATTATATAATATCAAGGATTCATTGTTAATTTATTTTACTGTGACAATATACTAGAAGCCCAGTGTGCAAAATTGTGCAGCGCTGCCCACCCCCATGTGCTCCACTGCGCTCGTAGCCCCACCCACCTGCACGCCTTGCCCGCTGCCCCGCCCGCCCGCCAGCCAGCCGCCAGCCTTGATGCAATCGGAGCCTGTGGGCCACACCACGCGAGCCGTGAGCCCCGCCCTGCCCCACCATTGCGAGCAGCTCTTGGGCCACGGGGAGGGACCAAGAGGTGCTCCATGTACCTCCTGGTGAGTCCAGTCATTGGTTGTTACAGAGTGATGTCGTTATGCCACAGGCCTTTTATAATATAGATATATACTCATTAGAGAAACATAGTTATTTCAGGGTTCCTTCTGCTATTTACTTTAAAATACTTCATAAATAAAAGAATGAATGCATAAATAAAACAATATGGCAAAATGTTTAAAATTATTCAACTTAATTAGTAGGTTCTGGAGGGGGTCATTATAATCTTCAAAACTTTTGTGTATGCTCTACTCACTTCTCACTATCTCAGCTGCTAGCATCCTGATCCAGGCTACCATCTGGTTTTATGTGAATTACTGTATGGACTAGAGACCTGGTGCATGAAATTTGTGCACTGTGAGGGGGTGTCCCTCAGCCCAGCCTGCACCCTCTCCAATCTGGGACCCCCTCACAATCTGGGACTGCTCACAATCTCACCTACCTGACTGATGATTGCCCCTAACTGCTTCTGCCTGCCAGCCAGCTGAACACCCCCTAACCACTCCCCTGCCAGCCCGATTGCCCCTAACTGCCCTCCCCTGCAGGCCTGGTCCCCCCCAACTGCCCTCCCCTGCAGGCTTGGTCCCCCCCCAAGTGCCCTCCCTCCCCTGCAGACCCGGTTGCCCCCAATTGCCCTCCCCTGCTGGCCATCTTGTGGTGACCATCTTTGACCACATGGGGGCAGCCATCTTGTGCAAGGGTGTGATGGTTAATTTGTATATTACCTCTTTATTATATAGCACACACAAGTTCCCTGTATCCACCCTTGTCTTCTATCCATCTATCTCTAAATAGCAGCAAGAGCATTCTTTTAAAACATTACCTTTTTACTTAAAATCCTCCTCTCTTACAGAGAAAAGCCAAAGTCCTTCCAATGGACTATTTGACCTGGTTAACCTCATTAACTCTCTGGTTCTCTGACTTCTCCTCCAACCTCTACCTTATACACTCCTCTGGAGCCAGAATGTCCATCTTGTTGTTTCTGGAACATACCAAGTCACTCTTTACAAACCGCTTTTGCATCAGCTTCATCCCTTGCTGAAAAAGTATCTCCCTTATATATCGGCCTGGAGAGCCTTTTTTTTTTTTTTTTTTTTTTAAGAATTTTATTTATTTATTTATTTATTTATTTATTTATTTATTTATTTATGTATTTATTTATTTATTTTTGTCTAAAGTTTTACATATGTCTCCTTTTTCCCCAATTGACCCTCCCTTCCCCCCCAGCCAGCCATTCCCACCCCAGGCAAGCCCGTATTGCCCCAGTGCCTGTGTCCATTGGTTATGCTAATATGCATGGATACAAGTCCTTTGGTTGCTCTCTAACCCCTCCCCCTTACCATTTGTCTCTGGATCTATTCTTGTTCATCAAATTATGTTGATCATTATATCCCACATAAGAGTGAGATCAAGTGATATTTATCTTTCTCCAACTAGATTATTTCATTTAGCATAATGCTCCTGGAGAGCCATTTCCTTATCTCCAAGGGTTGCTTCTCAATGAGGCCTACACTAACCACCTCCTATGAATGTATAGGTGCCTCCAAAATTCATATATTGAAGCCATAAGGCCAAGGGTAAGTACATTTAGAGTAAGGAAGTAATTAAGTTTAAGTGGGTTCATAAGAAATGAGAGTTGGGTCTAATCTGATAGGCCCAATAGTTTTAGTATCCTTATAAGAAGAGATACCAGAAAGCTGGCTTCCTCCCTCTGGACACACACACACACACACACACACACACACACACACACACGAACAGGCATGTGACTTTAGTGAGAAGGAGGAAGGAGGCCTTCTACAAGTCAGAATGAGAATCCTCACCAGATACCAAGTTGACTGCAACCTGGATCTTGCATTTCTAGCCTCCAGAACTGTGGGAAAATGAATTTTTGTTGTTTAAGCCACCCAGAGAATGGTCTTTTGTTAAGGTAGCTCAAGCAAACTATGATACCACCATTTACAACTGAAAGATATAACTAGCTCACTTCCTGCCTCCTCTCTTCTATATCCTCTGCATACTGTTCTACTCTTTCTTTTCTCCATAGCCCTTATCACCATTTAATTTACATTATAATTCATTCCTTTATTATCCTTATTGTTTATTATCCGTCCAGAATGTAAACTCTCTGAGGGCAGGGAACTTTATTTTATTCAAAACTGCTTTTCAAGTTTTGAAAATAGTACCAGGCACATAATAAATGCTCAATGAATATTTGTTAAATTTACTAATGAATACAAATATTGAAATAGATACTACTTTTTTTCGGGTTGAAGATCAGTCATTGAAACAAATAAGAATGTACAACTTATTAATCATTTATTTTAGACAACTACTAAAATTATTGTAAAGTTTAATTTATCTGATTTATAATTTTACTGTAAAAAAAGTATTAAAGTTGAGTGACAAAATGGGCTATTTGTAAAATATGCGGGGCTTAATGTTTTATATTTTTTCCCTGGATTGATGCTTATGAAATGTTAAAATATAAAAGCGTTCCTATGGCGATTCTGCATGGTAGATTTAAATGAACACTGGACATTAAAGAGTTATCAGAGTTTTATGACTTTCTAGAATCACCAGCACAATTAAGAAGACACTAAAGCAGCATGTAGCTCCTAAAGTATTTTAGGTACACGTTTCTTTATACATAAAAATGTGAACGATTTGTTTGATTGAATTTTCACATGCTGACTCTTAATTGGATATGCTTGGGAAAGGAAACGTGAAGATGAATGAAGAATCTTTATCAGGTAATATTGAATCTCTGGACTTTAGAACTCAGTGGGGATAAAAATGATTTCATAGACCACAATTTTTTTCCCATATTAGATTACTATTTCAAAGCACTAGCCAAGTGAAGTGAGGAAATGACATACCATGTATTAATAAACAATGTGTAATCCTTTGGGCACATGTATTACAAAAGTACCATTAGGAAAGTACAAAATGTGCCATGATTGTGAGAACAAATTCTGCTTCATTGCTATTCATGTACCCACAAAGCATGACCAATAAGAATGAAGGCACTTCTATAAATCTTTTCACAGAAAATGGAATTATTTTACCTAAAAATATAAACATGAATCTTTTTGGAATAAGTACAAGTCATTTCCTCATTAGACTTAAAATTATATAAAAGGTCAAATTAAATTATGTTATATTTGCAGAATAAAACATACCATTGTAATTAAGCAAGTCATAATTATGAAGTACTAATTAAGTTCTCATCAGTATTATATTTTGATTGTAATTATCATCATTGAATCTCAGTATATGGATCTGATTAAGCCAGTTTTATATCTCTAAGAAGCTTAATTTAAATTGGTTATAAAGCTTACCAGCTTTATAATGTCTGGCTTTTGACATAGGAACATGTTACATGATCTTATTAATATTATTATTAATCTTCAAAGAAAACAAGTTCAAGTTCTTTTAACCAAAATTAAATATAAGGAATACTTGTTTGGCTTAGTCATCTTGGATATTCTAATATCACACAAAAATTTATGAAAAGCCACTCAATTTCATAATTTAAGAAATGTAAATTAAAACAATCTAGGCAAATGTTTTTCTCATACATCAGAATGAAAAAATATTAAAAGTGGTTTCTAGAATGTAGGAAGAGTCTCACTTATTCATTGCTAAAAAAAAGGAATTACTGTATCTTTATGTGTAAGAATAAAGCATACTCATGTGTGAATGTTAACTTCAAAAGCTAAGACAAGAAGATGAAAAGAGAACAGCTAGAAATCATTTAAAATGTTAAGAAGAGAAAATGGTACAGCAAGAATAGGAAGTCTGTGAGAGCAGAAACATCACCAATAGTAATGAAATTGAAAGCTCCTGGGGCACTTAACGATTTTCAGGCAACATGGTAACAGTGATTACAAGCAGAGCACTGCCTGGGTCTAAACGCTGGTGCTGTGACTTCCTAGCTCAGTAGTCTTGGGCAAGTTTCTTAAAGAGCCAGTTTCATACATTTTACCAATAAATAGTCAATATCTATTTGTCGGAGACCATGTTATAGGGTTGTGAAGAATACAGTAGGTCATATATAAAAACAATAAGAAAAATCTTGGTACATAAATAATGTTTAGTATTTTTATTAATAAACATTTATCACATTAATTCATTTATTCATCAGATTTACTTTCCCAGTTATTTTGTGAGATGAGTATTATCATTCTCATTTTGAAAATGAGATTTCAGAAGTTACTTTTTTAAGTAATTAACCCGTCACATAAATTCGATATATGCCAATCGTGCCTGAAATATGCCTGACTAGCCACAAAGTTATGAGGTTCACCCCAAATTACCACTATCTCTTTAATGTAATAAAAATCTCCCCTATATCTCTGGTTTTGGGGGAAAGTGATTCTTTTTCTGCAAAAATACATAGAGACCCTGTTTCTCAGTGAGCATATTGGAACTTTTCATTGTTAGCTTAGTAATTAAAGGAGAGGTGTTATGACAGAAGAAAACAGTCACACGGTGCCTTTGCCATGGGGTTTGAGGTCCCACCTTATTCAGCTTTAATGAAGCCCTGTAAGGTGCAGAAAGGAGTGTGTGGTTTTCAAATCACAGGAACTCTCTATAATTAAACCTTGCAATCAAAACATTGCCTACCAGCAGTTTCCATAAACTGGTGTGCCTATAGAGGATTTCCGAAAAGGGTTTAAGTGGAATTCTTGTCAATTTTGTTAATAAAAATGCTAATGCTTGCCAAAACCGGTTTGGCTCAGTGGATAGAGCGTCGGCCTGCGGACTGAAAGGTCCCAGGTTCGATTCCGGTCAAGGGCATGTACCTGGGTTGCGGGCACATCCCCGGTGGGGGATGTGCAGGAGGCGGCTGATCGATGTTTCTCTCTCATCGATGTTTCTGACTCGCTATCTCTCTCCCTTCCTCTCTGTAAAAAATCAATAAAATATATTTTTTAAAAAATGCTAATGCTTAATCCCGAGTGAAAAAATCAAATAAATTATAAGAATTTTTTTCAAGATTAAAATAATGGTGCATGTCATTTTCCATGTTTATTCTTCCAGGCCATAATGATTTCCCTAGCAAATTCCTCTTAGACCCATTCATCCTTATCCAGCCAAGCTCTGCCTGATTCTTCTCACTTGCACTATTGTTAGCCTCTTTCACTAAAAAACTTTTAGTCTATCAGTCTATGGTGATTCTTTTGTTCATAATTTTAACTTCTGAATGATAATGTTTCTGAGAGTCACAACCACTATCAAAATGGCCTGCCTTGGAATAATATGCCCTGAACAAACCTAGAAACACAGCCTTACAAAGGCTCTTAAATCCTGAAGATTTTACATAGACAATGCAGCCTAGAACTCACTGTCTGTGGTGTGTGAAATGCCAGTGAATGAACATATATCTACTGGTGGTTTGATGACCTAAATGGGACCTATATTTCTTTCACTGAAGTCTGGGATCACAGACATGCATGTCTTTAGTAGGCTTGTTAAGAATGTTAAGAGTCACTAGCCCATTGCAAATGCTATTATATATATCTTGATACATGACATATTTGAGAGAAAAAGGGACTCGAACATCTTTTGTAAACTTATGGTGACATTAAGGACATTATATTAATGCATTTTATTATTTGCTTGCCTACAATCTGACAGACATTTTTGCCATTGACTATTGTAGAAATGGTCAATGTTATTTCTTTTTTGAGTTCTACTATAACTTCCTTGGCAATGTTCTTTTTCTGAAAAGTTGCATGACTCACTGGCCTTTTATTAATGTCAAATTATGGACCAGGGCCATTTCTGGTGGAGCTCTTTGGTGCCTGGCTTATCAGCAAATCTGATCTCTAACAGAATCATTACATCCAATAGTCAGGTAGAAAACTGACTGGAGGACAGAAAGTGATGTTGTTAACTCCATTAACTAGCAAAGTGACTGGAATGCTTTGCTAGTCATCAAGGAAGTCTACTCTACTGATACACTTCATAATCCAAATCTGAACATCTCATTTCACAACTGAGATTTTCACTCCTTGTAATTTCCTCTACTCCTGCCTGTCACTGTTTTACTATCTACAAATGACTAGAGAGCAGAACTCCACACGACCAATCCAAAGCATTACAGAGCAAAGCCTATTTACTACAAAGCTGCTATATGTCAGAAGTGATCCCGTGGAAGACCACTGTAAGGAGGAGTCTGAAAGGCTGTCCTTCTGCCATTGGCTTACAAATAATATATGAAGTCTGAGAATTTAATCATAGACACATGAAACCCTTCCTTGTCAACTTCCCCTTACCAACCCAGTGCCTTTCTCCCTACTGCATCCAGTCTATGTTTCACCAGCCCCTTCCTCCCTGGCTTTGGCAGGATCCTGTGCTCTGCCCTTTGCTCCACATCTTAACATCCCTTCTAGACTCCTGTTGTTACCAGGGCACATAAGCATTAGTGCCTGGATGACTAGGGTGATAGTAGTTATGATTCCAAAAAGGAACCAAGAACCAACTGTGTATGCCTGTTACTTTCTAGAGTTAATTATTGTATTCTACTCCCTAGTCTGTGAGAGAAAGGAAGAAAAAGAAGATAAACATGGTCCCTGATACTCGGGTATCCCCTTTTTTATGGCTTTTCATGCTCATTCCTATTCCCCTGAATATCTCAACTTTGCCTCTCAGATTGCTAACTGAATATGATGTCCTCACATCAATAACAAAGACAAATACCACATGATCTCACTTATATGTGGAATCTAATGAGCAAAATAAACTGATGAACAAAATAGAATCAGAGGCATGGATGCATACATGGAACAGACTGACAGAGCTCAGAGGGGAGGGGGGCACTAGATAAAAGATGGTGAAGAGATTAGACAACAGTGTGGTGATGGCCAGAGGGAGGGGGGCTGGGGCTGGGTGGAGGTGGGCAAATGGGGAGAAATGGGGGACATCTGTAATACTGTCAACAATAAGTAAAAAATAAAAGAAAAAAAGATAAAAAAACAAAAATAAATTAAAATAAATATATCTGTATGAAACCAACAAGTTATGAGAGGCACAGCACAGCAAGGAGGTCTCTTTTCAGCACTGCTAGCTATTCACTTTGTCTTTGACTCTTTTCTTCCATCAGCAAACACACCAGGATCATTAGTTAGTGGAGGCGATAGTCTCTGAATACCATAATCTCGAGGAAATTATGTTAGTGCCTTCAAGGCATTTACTGCGGTGGTATCATTGTGTGATAAAAATCACCTATCAAATGAAGAAACACTCAACACAATTTCAATATCCCAAGTCTCATCGGCTAGTTTTAAAATGATTAATATATTGAGTACAGTTAATCAAACCAGTGATTTTATGAAATTAGAGAGAATAGCCAAAGAAATTTGTTATTCCTCTATCAACATCCATGTAGCTAGTCACATGCCCTTTCTTTATTTCTTCAAGGTCCAACATTTTATTAACTAAGTGGAGCCTGCAGAAGCTGGCTTTCTATACAGTTAATGTTTAAAAACCTGGTGAGAATTTCTAACTGAAAATGGTAGAAAAATTATCTGCATCCAGCTTCAACTCTTACTGAAATCTGTTGCAGCTCATGATATGCTGTGTATCTGAGCAACATACAAAGTTCCACATTCCCAAAGCTTGGTGCAAATTGGAAGTTGTGATCCACTCCAAAAATTCTGGGGGTATAATTTCTCCTAAGGAAATATATTTCTAAAGTTTTTGAGTATAGCCTACCCCAAAATAAGCTATTAAGCATTTAAATTTTTTTCTAACTATGAAATATTAATGTCTTTACATATGTTGCTTTATGTAAATCTTTCAAGGTAATATTCTCATCACCATTTTCAAAATAAGGAAACTGAAGCTTATAGAAATTAAATTATTTTCTCTAGTGGAGGAACCAAAATTTGAATGCAGGTGTATATCCTCTATTTGGGGTATAATTGCTATCAAATCTGTGCTAAAATCCTGACCCAGCCACATAATTACTTAATATGAACCTTGGTTTTCTCATCATTAAAATGGAGGTAGCATTACCCCCTGACGGGTCTCTGACATCATGGGTCAGATAATTCTTTGCTGAGAGGGGCTGTCCTATGCACTGTGGCATGTTCAGCAGTATCCTTTGTTTCTGCCCAGTAGATGCCCATAGCTCAGCCCCCATGGTTGTGACAACCAAAAATGGCTCCAAACATTCTCAAATGTCCCTGGAGGGTAAAATCACTTTGATTGGGAACCACTGATCTAAAGTAAAGGATAGTTGTGAAGAGTTCATCAGTTAATACATACAAAGAACCTGAAAGTGTGTCTGGTATAGAATATTTAATGTTAGATGATGGTGATGACAAAAAAAAGGAAGAAGAGGAGGAGGAGGAGGAGGAGGAGGAGGGAGAAGAAATATACTTGCATTTGACTAAATTGTATTTGTATTTTATTCAGGCCTAATTGAGTGCATATAATTAATAAGAAAACATGAAAGAGCTGATTAGAAAAAAAGAAAAATTAAAGAGGACAGGTAAACATCTAGTTTTTTTAGGATTATTTCAGAATAATTGCCATAAGCCTTTCCTTTGTATTAGGTAAAAATCTTCTGCTGTAAGATTGTATATTAAACAGCTAATTAAATATTTGCTTGGTATAATGATAGTGCACATCAGCATAGAACCAGTACCATTTCAAAATCTAGATCCAGATTCAAATGGATGCAACTTCCATCTATTAATAGAATATTATAATATACTCTTTTCCCTTAATCAGGATAGTTAACCTTGAAATGAATTTATACTTGAGAACATTCAGTTGTGGATTATTACATTTTAATGAATGTTGCACTGTAATTAGCATGTTGAGAATTGAAAGTAAACTACAAAATATGTCTTACCTAAAGTCTTAACAGGGTCAGAGTAATCAGAGTCAGTAAATTGTCCCATGACATTTGTGGCTCTAAATTTAAATCTATAAAATAGAAAAAAAATTAAAACTAGCAATTTGCATGCCATATGATTTTTTATGAATAATTTAGAAAATAGCTATTAAAATAAACATTTTTATTTAAGATTAAGCAAATTTACAAGATGTAGACTTGAAATTCAATGACCATCCAGACAAATAGATACTATCTTTACGTGAGATGAATAATTACCCTAGAAATGGACCTCATGAACTTCATGAGAGAGTGACTAAGAATCTGGGCAGACTCCTAAGCAATCAGCAGCTCAACTGAAGCAGATTACCTACCTCCTTCACAGATTTGTTTGGATGAAATAATGTAGTCTGTGAAAGTGTGTTGCACAAACAGACTTTTAAACTATAAATCATAACAACTGTTATACCTTGTCGACCTTTGAAAATACCAGTGAACCAGATTTAGAATTGTCATATATGCACAGCTATATTTTTACTTCCTATGCTTTTATGACATATGAAATGGAAAGTAGGTACAAAAGAGAATCAATCTTAAAAATCATTCTATGATTCTAACATTCACAAAGACAACCAAAACACCTTATTTAAAAACTATAGACATCCAGGCATTTCAAAACATAGAATCAATTTACATTAATAAATTGCAATGCATAAATTAATCTCTACTATTCTCAGTTTCTTATTATTGTATTGATTATATGAGGAGTCTGTTTTGGAAAAAATATGCAAAATGAAAATACTTGAATAAGTATTAAACTTTGTGATATACAAATTTCATAACTATCATATGTATAATTATTATATTTCAGACAATAACCTTGTAACCACAGTAACTGTAATTCATAATAGATGATAGAGCATTTTTAAAAAATTTGCCCACCTTCTCTAATTTTTCCAATGCTAATTTGGCCTAAGACACTTATAAAGAATTTAATAAAGCGTTAGTTGGCAAGATGAGACTAGCTACATTTTTCAAATTTACTAGTAAAAAAAATTATATTTTGAAAATAAAATAATTCAAGATTTTTTGAAATCTGTCATCTTGTGACACAGAAATAATAGTTAATTTAGTAGGAAAAATCAATTTATCAAAGAAATTAACAAAGCCAGAGATGAAAACAGTCTTTTCAACAGATAGTGTCGAGAAAACTGGATATTCACTGACCAAGGAATGGAGTTGGACCCTACCTAATATCATTTACGAAAATTAGTGAAAATTAAAAAATTGATTTCATTTGTAAAGAGATTTTTAATATGATATTCAGTTGGATCTACAAAATGCCAAATATTAAAGTGAGTTGTAAAGATTTCAATCACTAAATACGATGTTTGATGGTATATAGAGGATAAAAGTATTGCTATGAACAAGGTAAATCGAAGCTATCATTAACCAAAAGACTGATAGTGTTCCTAAACACCTGCACATTAACATACAAGGCAAATAATGAGTGAAAAACACAAAATATTATATTGGTCACATTGTCCTCTACAGAAAGAATTAAATTCTCCTATCCAAGGGCACACTTTTCATATTGACCTTATGTTATTTATCAGATCAAAAGATCAAATCAAAATTACATTTAGGTGTGTCTGCTTTTCCTATAGAACTATATGTCTGTGGAATATGAGGTCAATCTTTTGTTGGTCTTTACATTCCTGGAGCCTAAAAATTCTGGTCAGCCCTGGCCAGTGTTGCTCAGTGGTTTGAGGGCTGTCTCATGCACCGAGAGGTTGCTGGTTAAATTCCCTGTCAGGGCACATGCCCAGGGTTGTGGGCTCAATCCCCAGTGGGAGACGTGCAGGAGGCAGCTGATCGATATTTTTCTTTCTCTTTCTCTCTCCTTTCCTCTCTTTCAAGTCAACAAAAACATATTTTTAAAAAATATTTTTAAAAATCTAGTCACAATACAAGATGGATGCCCAGTGCTTACTGAAAAGATAAAAGGATGGGTGGATGGAGGAATGAAAGCTATCAACCAGCTTGCTAACACAATGCATGGTAGGTATAAACTATACATACAAGTATTGCTTTTTTGGCTTCAGAGGTCCATTGCAAATTTTGTCTTCATTGCCAGGAATCATACATGCATGATCAGCACCTATGATGTAGATTTCTTCATTGCTACTGAACTTTGTCTTTCCTTCTGTACACGGAGGATTAGGAAAGCCTTCATTTGTAAAGTATGGCCTTGGTTTATTAAAATATGCATCATACCACTTTGTTACATTTCCATCATGCTGAGCTATTTTCAGAAAAAAGGAATGATGATTACAAATAACATTTACATTATTTTCAAATTTATAAATGGTTTTTATAATTGCATAAGGAAATTCTGGATGAAGTATCTTTCATTCTATGAACCACCAGGGATAATTCAGTTGATTTACCTGGATAAGCATCTAGAGAAAAAAAAATCCCTCAGTCAAAAGTAACTGTAATATTCACATCTCCAAAGAAGTTACCAATAATCCATCTTGTCAAAGTCAAAGCAATCCTACTAGCATATGGAATAAATAAATCACATATTTTAACTATGCCTTCTCTTATTTTTATAAAAATGTTAGCATAAGTGTTTTGTATAATTAATTATAATATTGACAATATATTAAGGTCAAGATGTATGTACTAATCAGGAGTCAATTTATATTACTAATTTTGAACTGAAATTTCTATACCATTCAGCAATTCATACTTTATAAATTAATAGGATAAGTTAATATTTAATGATACCTCCAGCTTCTGCTACAAGCACTTGTACATTTTTGATGGGCCCATGATCATCATTATAGTAACATATTGGCATTCTGATGGTAATTGTTGTTGAAGTCACCAGCAATTTTCCTGTGGCATCATAAATAGGGGTTGGTTTGGTTTTTGGTCGTGCTGGAGCTATAAACAAAGAAGTATCATAATTAATTTTTTGTTTCTGAAGAGGAGAAATAAGTATTTAAATTTTTTTTCAGGCAGGTAATTTACAGATAACGTGATGACAAACATAAAGAACAAATGAAATAGCCTTATTTTGATACAGCAAATATTAAACAATTATCTCCTGGTGGTATAATTATATATTTGAGACTTAACCTGAAATAATGGGACTCAGGTATAATTTTTGGACATCTGACTTATCTTTACATATTAAATAAATTCAAATTATATATGCTCTCACTCAAATATAATTTTCATAAGTGCATTAAATCATACTATCATTTTAGTGTTTTTTCTTCTTCTTTTATTTATTTTAGCTAGTTTTCCAATTTCTATTCTAGTCATACTAGCACCTCCCTTTACTCAGTTTATCCATGCCAAACATCCTTTTATTTCTGTGGAATAGATTTCTAAGAGCAGAATTTCTGGAACAAAAGATATATTTATTTTTAACTTTTAATAGATATTGCCAGAATAATTTCTAAAAGTGCCCTGATAATTCACATATTACCATCAGTGCATACACGTATCTCCCAAATCAATATTTATAGAAGCTCTGTTTGTTTAATTAATTTCATCTCATAGCTATATATAACAACTAGAGGCCTGTTGCACAAAATTCGTACACGGGGGTTGGGGGTGAGGGTCCCTCAGCCGGCCTGCACCCTCTCACAATCCGGGACCCCTCAGGAGATGTGGGATCCGGCCTAAACCGGCAGTCGGACATCCCTCTCACAAACTGGGACTGCTGGCTCCTAACCGCTCGCCTTCCTGCCTGCCTGATTGATTGCCCCTAACCACTCTGCCTGCCTGCCTCATCACCCCTAATGACTCATCTGCCTGCCTCATCACCCCTAACTGCTCATCAGCCTGCCTGATCTCCCCTAACCACTCTGCCCGTCTTCCTCATTACCCCTAATGACTCATCTGCCTGCCTCATCACCCCTAACTGCTCACCTGCCTGCCTGATCTCCCCTAACCACCTCTGCCTCAGCCCCCGCCACCGTGGCTTCATCTGGAAGGACATCCGGAAGGTTGTTTGGCTGCCTGGTCTAATGAGCATGTTATACTTTTATTATTATAGATTGTTTGAGCAACAATGAGTTGCTTAATCAAATTTCATTCTCCATCTTTATTTAATCTTTTTAAAAGGCCTCTCAATAATGCTATAAAATTGACAATATTATTTCAATTTTGCACATGAGGAGATGGCCTTATATCACATAGCTATAAAAGGGAACCAAATCTTTTTACTTGATCCTTTAGCTCATTCCTCTGAGATATAAAGCCTATGATATTAGATGAGTAGCAAGTTTATTGGGGAAAATATCTGTGGAGAGTAAAGATAAGGTGAGCAAGAGGCGATGGTGAGAGCCTTAGACCACAGAGCACAGGTAGGGAGACACCTGAGAAAGGGGAGGAGGAAGAAAGAATTCAGCAGGAAGAGCCTTTGGTTTCAGGGAGTTCTGAGAAGCTCTAGGCCACTGAGGAGTTCCCAAGAAAAGGTTTCCAGTTAGAAGAATCTTGCACTGGACATGACTATCCAACCTGACATTATCTGTCAAATGCAAACTTAATGAGACTACCATTAATTCAATATCACCCCATGTTACTAACAAAATCATTCATATTTACTGAAGAAAAATTAATTTCTCTAGGACCCCACCACTGCCTCCAGTATATATATTTATATCTTCTCTAGATAACTGGTCCTGAGTCTATCTGCCCTATCTAATGAGAAGAAAGTCAGAATGAGTCTTCTTTACCTGGGATGACCAAAAGCATCTGAAATGGAAATTATTTTTACTAAAGAATCAATATTGTTAAGTGCATATCTACATGTCTGCCAACAAATAACAGACATTAAGATGAATTGATGTAAGCTCTTCTTTATGAAGTCATTTTTTCAAATTGCTGATTTTTTAAGACTTTGTATTTGTATCTCCTAAGCATATAATTTATCAATTAAAAGCAAATAATTAATATTTATATACAGTATTACAATTGTGAAAACTACCCATTGATGAAAAGATGATATTTATCAGCTTCACCTTACAATGAATGTTTCTCATTCTCTAGTAGGTCACTGTCCTAAGCGTTTTTTCAAAGATTATCTCTTTTAATCCTCACAACAATGTATGCAGTAGGAACTAGTATTATCTCCACTATCCAGGCTTATAGAGGTTAAGAAACTTGCCCAAAGTCAAACAGATATCAAGTGGCCAATCCAGGATTCAATCTCAGCAGTCTGACCCTAGACTCAGCCTAGAGCCTGCTTTTAATCATTGTGCTTGGTGTCCTTGCCAAAGACTGAGAATCACTGTGCTCTGGTGTCCTTACTTTTTGCTCTAAAAAGAGAAGCAACAAGGAGGTGGAATTCTACTAAAGGTCCATATACTTGTTTTGTTTGTTTGTTTTTAGCTCTGCAGGTTTTACATAGCTTTTTAGAGAGATGGCACAGCTACATGCAGGTTTTCAGTCTCAGGAATAGAAGGAACCTTGATGACTGAATGACCCTAAATTCCTTGTAAAAATCTTTTTTAGTTTTTATGGACTTGGTGGGCGAGAGGCTCCAAATTTTAGTTATATTTTCAATGAAAACTACCTGTAAGATTAATAAATTGATAGATCAGAATCTTTATAGTTAGAATCATAAAGCTGAATACATGGTTGTTCAGTAAACACTATTTAATTAACTGTAAAGAATTCAACTTTCAATATCAATAAAAGTCATTGAGGAATCTAGTTAAAACTAGTCAACTTCTAGTCATGGGTAATTTAAAGAATAAGTTTCGTTTTCAATAAAATTTAAAAACAAAATAATGGACTATAAAATTTGTCTCAGAAGAGTTTAAAGTTACAGGAAAGGAAATATAAGAAAAAAATAGCAGGTGGGCATTCTCTTTATTTAACCCTAGAGGCCTGGTGCACAAAATTCATGCATGGGTAGGGTCCCTAGGCCTGGCCAATGATCAGGGCCAATCAAGGCCTTCCTCCTCCCCGCCTCCCTGCTGGCCAGGTCCTTCCTTTGTTCTATGCCGCCCCCTGGTGGTCAGTACACGTCATAGCGAGTGGTCAAACTCCTGAGGGGACAAATTGCATATTAGCCTTTTATTATATAGGATGGTAATTTGCATCATTATTTGGGCATTTTAATTATAGCTTTAACAAGCATATATTATTACTTAAATATGCTTACTAAATGCACATGCATCACTACAAGCTTGACTCCACCCTTAATTCTAATACAGAATTCAAGTTTTATTACTGTTTGATTAAGAAAGCAGCATTTGTGGAATGAATGGGAGCTTGTGTATATACCTTTAATATCCATAGTTATTCTCATCTGAACCTTTGGTCCTGCACCAGCACTATTGATTGCATAAACCTAAAACAAAGAAACATCTTGTTACTATTTTCAAATTATTGCTTACATGTACCTATAACTGATTATGGTTATATGTAATTTTAAAATGATTCTACTTTTAAAAACAATTGCATATAATCTATTAGTTATATATTTCTTGCACCCCCTTAAATGTGAGTTACCTATGGAGGAAGAATATTAACAACCAAGTAATCCTTAAAACTGATCTCGTGTTACTAGTAAGCCCTGAGAACAAAGGCTGATTGACCAAAATAGACCGATCACAGAGAGTAGGAAAGGACTGTGGCTTCAATTGGAACCTGCAGGAGGAATAGAAAAGACTCTACTTGCTCTCTTCGTCTACTCTAACATCTTTTCCTCTTCTCTGGAGCTAGGTAACTGGCTTTCTGTAAATCCATATTCAAGATCCTCTTTTTTCCCTTCTCTGAGATGAAACCCTATTCCTCCAGCCTCCCAGGTTTCCTGTATTAAATCATCCCTCTGAAAGTTGCCCTTTATGCCCTTCCTCACCCCTGCCCCAAAGGATCTGACGCTATAACCTGCGTAATGCAGCATATACACATAAAGCATTTCTGTTGGTATGTACAGAGGGTGATTTACACAGATGTGAACCCTTTCAATTAACTTTGTGCTTAGGAAACTGCAGACACAGAATTTTCTTCTATCCACATTATATTGCTATATAAAACAAAGACCATGTTCTCGCCCAGTTTATTGTACTTGCTAAATGAAATTCAGAGTATAGTGTTTATTGAAGTTAATACATTTGTTTATATATTAGTGACCCACACTCCACACTATATATACTTTGATTGAATTAAAACTGTAATGATATGTATGATGTGCTAGTTATGGTGACTAACCCAAGCCCCAAAAACATGGTTAAAAATATCTAAAGAAAATGCTTATTGAAGTTTGTAAATTTAAGAAAGTATCCATAACAAAAATGATATTATGGTCTGCTTCCTTATTTTTTTTTCTTTATGGTGCAAGCTAACATTTAAGTGACATAGTAAATGATGAATTGGCCGGTGCTTTTCAATTGCATTGTGGAAAAACGTCACTTGGAAACCCTGGTAAATGAAGATATGCAAATTTTCATGCAGCAGATGGGAACAGGTGCTAAAGTTATACATTTCTAATAACCTTTCAGGAGTTGAGGATGCTGTAAATTCCACTTCGTGAATAATCGGAGAACTTATTTCTTGTTCTTTACATTATGAATTAGTTGTGATTTATTTCCTATTTTTTCTCATATTCACAATAGGCAAAACTGATAGTGTACTCACTATTTACCATAACTACAAATCATTAATACTCACAATATTCTTATAAAGAAGTTATTATTCCTATTAGTAATTTTTCAGATAAGAAAACCAAGGTAGATTTGCAGAAATTGACCAGATACAGAAAATAGCAAAGTGAGTATTTGAACCAAGGTCAGTTCATTCTCTAACCACCACTCTCCTCTAATAGATCTTTCACAAAGATATTCACAATGGTATGTACAACAAGAATCCTAGCAAGACATATTACCTAGTAAGATATAAAGTTAATGAGGGAATATATACACACATAGTAGTATTCTGATGATTATAAAGAGTTACTAGGAGGATTAGTCAATAAGTTAAGGTTTAGGATGAATTTTATGTTGCTTGAAATATGAATTTCTGAATCAGATAATTCTATTTGAAAATTGCAAGACATGCTATAAAAATCATCAAATGATGAAACAAATTGATCATGGCCTGTATATATGCAATATGAACTCACATATACACTTACTTTCCCAAATGGATAATTTAGAATGAAAAAATAAAATGTTACTAGCTTTTAGTAATAGTTATGTGAAATATATGTGAATTTCAATCATGTAAATAATTATTTCTGATCTTTGCCTTTGAAATTTGCTTTTCCATGTTTCATTTATAATCACACATTAACAGTTTTCCATTTGGCAGAATCATCTCTTTACTACAATTCTTTTACTTTTAGCATGCATTTCCTTTATCCTTTATTTTATTTCTGCATTTCTAACAATAATACAAATGTGGCTGTTTTTTGGTGTTTACTTTTGGCTTACAATAGTGCACATTTTTTTCTTATTTACAGTACATGCACAACTGTGGGTTGGCTGACATGGCTTAACCTTACTTGATATTTTCCCATTTCTAGACCCAGACTGAAGGAGCAGACTCCACTCGGAATATCTTTTCTTGAGACGGAGAGGAAGAAGGAGAGAGCTGACACAAACTGGTAATGCTTCTCAATAGATGTGGCACATGTCATTGGCCAAAGCACATCGTGTGGCCAAAATCAAAGTCAATGGCATAGATATATGTATAAGCCACAGAATGGACGGGGAATAAATTATTTCTAAACAATAATGCTATTAGACTTAATGGCATTATTGTTTGTACAAAGGTTTTAATTACCTATATATTTTCATAGGACTTGCTATATTATAAAAGGATAGCAACAATTTCACTTCTCTAAATCTATTTTCTGTGTGCATGTCTTAAACAATCCCCCCAAAATATGTGAAAAAAATGTAGTGTGTACATAAGCTGAAGTATCTTTGAATGCTGAGTTTGACAACTGACTTTGTAAAATAGGCAAGTAACTAAAAGCTATGCATGCTTACACTGATATTGTATGTATGTCCACCTTTCAGTCCTTCTAACATTGCGATGACGGATGTGTCCGTTTTCTGGATAATGCTGAGGTTGTGAATCTGCACAGCAGTAGGGTCATCTTCTCGGTAAACCAAAGCTTGATATACTTGGATATTTCCATTGGGTTGAGAAGGAGGAAGGAATGTTAACTGAAATTTTGTCACTTCATCTGGTATCTTCTGAAATGTCATGTTGTTAGGTGGATCCTTAGGGACTAAAATGAAATATTTAGCAATTAAATTTTATAAAAAATATGTTATTTTCAATCGCCATATAAAACTTATTTCAAATTTATGTTTATAAGGAGTATTACCCAGATGATTTAAACCCTATGAATTATGGAAACAAGCAAAATGTCTGATGCACTGTAATATCACTGACATCTTCGGTCACAGGAACCATACTGCTGATTCAGTTCATTATATATTTCCTTCTTACTTATTTAGCTTTATATATGCATTGTTTGTATGCAGATCACATTTCCATAACTATTTGAGTTTAATTAAAAATAATATAGACTCACGGGAAGTTGCAAAAACCATACACAGTTCCAAGTAGCCTTCCCCTAGCTTTCGCCATTGTTGGCATCTTATATAACTGTAGTTTAATATCAAACCTGGAAACTGACATTGGTATAATGCTGTTAACAAGACTACAGACAATATTCAAATTTAACATTTTTTTCACACTTTCTTGTATGTAGTTCTATGCAATTTAATCCCATGTACAGATTCCTATAAACACCATCAGAAACAAGATACAGAGCAATCCCATCACCACAAAAGAACTTCATCTTGCCTTCTCTTTGTATTTGCCCTCCATGCCTCCCCTCAACACTAATCTTTCTTCATCTCCATAGCTATGTCATTTTGAGAAACACAATGCATAATGACTGTGAGGTTCATCAGAGTTGTTGCATATATTAGTAATTCATTCTTCTTTCATTGCCAAGTAGTGTTCCCTTATATGGGTGTACCAGAATTTGTTTAATCATAAAAAAACATTTGGATTGTTTTCAGTTTTTTTGTTATTACTAATAAATCTGCTATTACCATTTACATACAGATGCTTGCATGAACACAAGTTATCAATTCTCTATGATAAATACCCTAGAGTATAATTGCTGAATCATGCTTGGTTTTATAAAAGATTAACAAACTATTTTCCAATGTGGCTATACCCTTTTATAGTCCCACTAGAAATGTATGAGAAATCCAGTCTTTCTGCATCTTTGCCATCATTTGGTATTCTCACCATTTTCAACATTATTATTTTATCTGTCCTAGTAGATGCATAGTGATATCTCATTGTGGCTTTAATTTGCATTTTCCTAATAAGTAATGATACTGAAAATCTATTTTATCATGAGTTTATTTGCCAATCATATCTCCTCTTTGGTGAAATGTCTTTTATCAACTTTTTAACTGGATTTGTTGTGCTGAGTTTTAAGAGTTCATATATTCTAGATATTCCAGGGTTTTTTTTTAATAAATAGAAGTTAGTTGGACATATAACAAGCTAAGTATCAATAAATTATTGTGAAAAAATTGTATACATGAGGATAAAATTATTTTATGAATATAGTTCATAATAAAAATATATTTTATTATGAACTATTTATTGCTATACTACATAGTGTTCTTTATATGAATAACTGAATGAATATATCTATTTTGATCAAGTTGGAATGGATATATTTTTCCATAGTAAATAAAGAATTTCCATGAAGAAGGCTGTTAATACTTGGCTATTAGTAGTTCAGGTACAAGCTCTTTTTTCTTGCAAACATCTTTAAAAATAGTGCCCTCTGGCAAGCAAAAAGATAAGTAAATAAGTAACAGTGAGGAAAAAGAGAGAGAATCAGATAACATTTTATTGTTCCAAATACCACATTTTAAGGGCAAAAAGGCATAGCTAACATAAAGGTTAGACATGTTCAACACATTTTCAAAACATTAGTTGTTAAACATATTTATGATACATAAGAAAAACTTTATTTTTTTACAAGAGATGTTTTCAAAAATAAGGTCCGGTTTAAAGTTGGATAAGTGGAAGATTTCTCTCAATGCTGGAAAGAACTTCCTATCCTGCAAATATATTTGGTTTTACATCTAAAATTCAATTTTTAGATGTTCAGTAAAAATGTATTAAACTACAATATCCTTGAAAGAAGTAGCACATTAAGATTTCCAATGAATGCTTTATGGCATGGATGTGAAGAAGTTCAGCAGCATCTTTCCTCACAGGAAGGTAGGATGACAGAGACTTGCAACAAGTACAATGAGAAAATAGATACCTGGGATACACGTGGCAGCACACTGGAAACAAGTGGGATTTTAGCGTTCAGAGAATAAGATGTACCTTTTAATTTAGAACCATCACAGTAGACAATGCAGTATGTAACATAATGAAAAGACTAACTCAAAAGTATTTTTACCTCCTATACTTACCTTACAGATAGCAACAAATAAACTATAGCAACACATCCCTTCATGTGCTCTTTCCAAAGATATAGCTGGTGGCAAAGAACATCGGGAGTCTGAAGGAGGATGGGGCAAGCAAGTTCTGGGAGGTTGACTTTCCACATTTAATTCTTATTGGTTATTATCTTATCATTCATTCAGACCCTGTTCATGGGAACTTGAGTAAATCTGTATGGATTCTGACATTTATCAAATAGATTACATAATAAAACATGTCACTTAAATAAGTGAAGAAAACATATGATAAATGTGACCTGGATTCGGATTTTGACTTCTAGTTTATTTAATAATAAAGTATTAGCACTTTAATAAGCATTCAAATCATGAGACAGAAATAATTAAAATGGAATTTTAGGTGAAGCATTTTGGGCTATACACAATTGGGAAAATCATCTCTTCAGCAAGGTAATTTCTGAAACATTTAGTGTTTAAATAAATGCAAAAATTGTGCTTATTATGAACTAATTTTTGTGGGGTTTTTTGTATTTACAAGGATTGGCTATTCTGCATAATTCCACTTTGCCTCAAAAACCAGAAAGCTTCACTTTCGTCAATCACAGTGAATCACTGAACATTATATTTATATGCATTAAAAATTTGATAATACATACCCTTTTTATGGTGGGGTGCGATAAATACCTAAGAAAAATACCTAAGTAGGTCCAGTTTTTAGCAATGATAAAAAATATGCCTTACCTGATTCTAAAGTAGTAACAATCACTTCAGCACTTGACTTTCCTTCTACATAAGCCGTACTAACATTTCCAGTGAATGCAGTGATCACCACAGAATACCTTGTGAATATTTTTAAATCTTTAATTTCTATGGTTTTATTCTCTTCATTTGACTTGATTAAGGAAATATTAAATTCATCACTATCTACCTATAAGAAAAAAAATAGCTGACAATGAAAGAAAGCAGCACTTGAGATACAAATCACTAAAGTATAATCGTACAAAGCTACATGTGGTATATTTATCTAGTCAAGATTTAAATTAGTGTTGACCTTTGAACAACACAGGCTCGAACTGCATGGGTCCAAATATATGCAGATTTTCTCAATGAATATTTGTACTGTTTTCAATTTTCAGTTAGAAGTCTACAGATGCAGCTTGCTGACTGTATGCATTGATGCAGGCAACTTGACTATATGAGGATGTTAGTGTCCACAGGTGGTCCTGGAACCAATCCCTGTGGATACTGAGGAATAACAAGTTTTGGTGGAGCCAAAAGTTATATGCATATTTTCAACTGTGTGGGGGTCAGTACCCCTAACCTCCATGTTGTTCAAGGGACAACTGTATTTCTTTAAACAGATTGTCCTGGGGAATCTAAAGTGTTACTTTAATAGTTTACTAATTAGCAATTATTTCAATAATTAAAAGTAAAAGAAAAAGCAATTCACCCATCAAAAATCATCAAAACCAAGCCAAAATTATCTCTGCAGTCGATGAAACACTACTTCCTACTCTAATGTTTTATAGAGAAAAAAATATAGGTTTTGGTACCCAACCATCAAAGGTTCAAACCCCAACTTAGTCATTTAATAGCTCCTACATAGCATTTGTCAACTCACTTACACTCTGTGTCTTACTTTCTGTGTATTGAAATGGGTGATAATATGTGTTTAAAGTGTTTTGTTGAAATTTAGAAAAAATAGATCTGAAGTATTTTGTTTTATTTTGATACCAGACTCACACAAAGGGAACACATTTTGTAACATAATTCAGGATATCATTTTTCATACCATAACTCATAAAATCATTTTTCAGGTATAAAAAAGTATTTATATGTGCACTCATATATATATACTTATTTATACCTGAAAAACTATTTTCAGAAATTCAACTCCTTTTTGAAATACACTTGGTCTTTTCTGCTCTAATTTTATTCCAATTAATTTTAAAATGCTGGTCTTGATTGCAGTTTGAAAAACTCTGAGCTGACACTGGAAAAGAACTCAATTGTGGTTGTCATAATTATTAAATATGCACAAATGCATACCTTTCGGTGTACTCAATGTAGGTTTATGATTTATTTAAATATGGTTTATCTTTGATGGAAAGTCTAAGTTTCTAGCAGTAAGGAAGGGCTTTTCCTGAGGTGAACATCAGAAAATTTAAAATCTTATTTTGCATGCTCCTCTCAGGCACATGATTTTGAAAAACTCTAAAACAAATTATACACACTGTTCGCAGTATTAAATTCATTCTCAACTTCACCCTCCCTGGTAACTTTGAAAGATGGCTTTTGTTCAGTATATGGTCTTCAGATACTCTTTTCTAAGGCCTCCCTTAACCTAATCTAATGTTGCTATGAGAAACACAATAAAAGGCTGATAAATAATATCAGCATAGAAAAAAGTCAGGTAGATTGTTCCTACCTCAAGACAGCAGAGGAAGGAAAAGTTTCTAAAATGGCAGAAAAAGAAATTAGCCTAGAAATCCAATTGATGAGGTACACATTCTTCCTGAGAGAAAGTGTATTTAATTTGTTGTTGATATTTAAATATCATCGGAACATCTGGCTTTTAAAACTTCCCTTAGGACGAGGCTTATATTCGCGCTGAGTAACAGTAATCTAGGGGTGAATGATGGTCAGCTTCTGTGAAGAGCTATGCGTCTCCAGTGCCTCACTGCCCATCCAGTTGGCTTCACTTTGACCGCTCATTTATGTTATTGCCTGACTACATTCTGTGGCCACTTGAACTCTGATTTTATAGAGTTGAGGTGAATTCCTCAAGATTCCATAACAACTAAGTAGCTGACAGGATTTACAGTCAGTTGTTTCAATAGTCCAGAACTGTCTACACTGTCATAAGTTCACTGGGAATGATCTTATAAGGTACAATGAAACTATTCCAAGGCCATCCATGAAAACAATGGGTAACAAATATCAAGAAGTAAAAATATGACACAGCATGTATGTGACCTACTATCTCTTAAATAAATTTTAATAAAATCCAGAAAGAATGCTAGGCCTTTGAATACAGCTTATATAAAATTTATTATCTTTCTTTATTAAACCTACTTTATCTTTGTTACTATTAACCATTATTTGTTCACTTACCCAGGACCAATAGCTCAGACCTTTTTGACTAGCATTCCCCTTCAGCTAGTGCCAAGGTTGTCTGCTCATATTATATTTGATCACCTATTATTATTATGAAACATTTTTTTTATTTATGAAGTACGGTAGTTTTTATATATAGTATCAGTAGCCGGACTGGTTCATTTCTCTCCTTTTTCTCTCCCACCTCCAACCTTCCAAGTTGGTAAACCCTTATTCATCCCTCAAGTCTCAGAATAAATTTAACCTGCTCTATGATGTCTTGTCTTTACCCCATGTCTCCCATAACAGAAGCTTTAATTACTTAGTTAGGTTTATTTTTTAAAAACCTGCTGTTTATATTCTAGTGTCCCCCACTACAGTGTGAGCTACTTGAGAACAAAACCTTATTTTCCATCTTTGTTTTGGAAAATAGAGGCTGTTCAATAAATATATTTTTTAATTTTAAAAAAGTAAATATTACAATAAAAAATGACTACAAAATGCATTAATTTCCAGTACAGTCATCCAGGATGATATTGGTGCCCATAAATATATATTTTAAGATGGTCAATTTTGGCTTAATTTTAGTCTTATATAGGAAGACTTGTATGACCTTGTGGCTAGTATTTGGCAAAATTCAGGCAGTACGAGGAGTGCAAAATTCAATGAAGTGTGTTCTTCATGGGTCTAGGAACTAATGATTCTTGAATGTAGATAGTTATATATTCATGAAATGAACTGCAGATAAGCTCTATAAAGACAGTGACCACTTCTGACTTGTTCACTTCTACCTATCCAAACCCTAGAACAATGCTGGCATGTTGGATTTACTTAAGAATTTGTGTTGGATTAATGAAGGGAAGAAGGAACTAAATGACTAGAGTCCAAGAATCTCAGGGAAACTGTGATGTGCTAGAATCTGTTTGAATTCTTGCTATCCTTGATCCGAAGTGGTTTTGGTGAGTTCATATTTCAATTTCGCAAATTTTAATTGATATTTAATGGCTTTCCATTTATCCTATCATACCATTGTCTGCTGGTCTTAGCCTAGTCTCAGTTATGTGAGAAATTATTTATCATGTCTGTCTCAGTTCACCTTTATGCAGAATGAAGATAGTAATATTTACATCAAAATATTGTTAGATAAGGTGTGGTAATGCAAATGAGGAGATAATACTAAGCTCTGATGTTATGTATTTAGGATATATTTCTCCTAACGCCCTTCTCCCTTCTCATTTGGTATGATGAGTTCTTCTTCACTGTATTTTAACTAGTGTGTTACCAATTTAACCACCTGTTTACATACATCATGTATATCCTAAGGACCAATGTAATAATAACCATGTTATTATTCTTTGCATGTATTGAGTACTTACTATATGCCAGGCAATGTTTTAAGTTCTTTATGCATATTAACAGTTTAGTCTTCACACAATTTCTGTACCCTAAATATCATCTATTATTATTCTATTATTAATCTTTATTTTACAGATGTGAATACTGAAACACAGGTTAAGTTACCTAAGGTATACTTGAGCTAGAATTAAAATGTAAATAGTTCGGTTCCAAAACCTGTGTCCTTTTCCTCCCTTTTTTAATTAAACTTATTGGAGCAACAATCTATCCTATTTAATAAAGAGGGAATATGCTAATTGACCTGCACACCATCACAAAGATGGTGGCGCCCACAGCCAATAAGGAGGGAATATGCTAATTGACTTCCCCACCCTCAAATATGATGGCGCCCACAGCCACAAGATGGCAGCGCCCAGTCCCCCCAGCTCTGCCTGCCTCCAGAGTCCCCCAGTCTCCTCAGCCCCCCAGCCACCCAGGGATGCCCGAGGTTCAGGTAATCAGAGCCAACTGAGGCTTGCGCTGCCAGCAGTAGCAGCAGCAGAGGTGTGATGGGGCATCACCTTCCCCTGATCGCTGGGTCGCCTCCCGCCCCTGAGGGCTCCTGGACTGTGAGAGGGAGCAGGCCGGCCTCAGGGACCCCCCTGCTTCCAGTGCATGAATTTTCATGCACCGGGCCTCTAGTATATATATAAAAGCCTAAACGACCATTACAACCAGACAACTGGATGACCAGCCAGTAGCTATGATGCGCAGTGACAACCAGGGGGCAGATGCTCAATGCAAGAGCTTCCCCCTGGTGTTCTGTGCGCTCCCACAGCCAACCTCCTGCAGCCCCTCCTCCTCCCCCCGGCTGGCCAGCCCCAATTGGCCCCCATTAGGACTTGTGAGACAGCCCCGATTCGCAGGGAGGGACCCCACTTGTGCATGTACAGGGCCTCTAGTGGTTAATAAGATGATATATGTTTCAAGTATACAAATTTGATATATTATCTGTATATTGCAATTTGCTCCCACCACCTGAAGTCAAATCTTCTTTTGTCACCATATATTTGACCCCCTTAACCCTTTATGATTCTCCCATCCCCCTTCATTCTGCTGACCACCATACTGTTGTTGCTGTCTATGAGTTTTTGTTTTATTTGATTTTCTTGTTTGTTCATTTCCATGCTCTCCATTGCCTTTTGCAGAAGGCAAGACAAACCTTACCGATTCAACATCTATCAGATAGAACGTTGGTCCAGTAATGATAGCAGGTTCGCTCCAGCTGATGTTGATGCTAAAAGGTGATGTTGCTACTACATACACATTTTCAGGAGGACCCTCTGGAGCTGCAAAAATAGAAAAGCATTTACTCATCTACGTCTGAGTTAGTATTTGCTACAGTGCAATAATAGAGAAGTTCTGAAAAATGGATAGCCATAATGAATTAATTATGCATTAATTTATAATTCGCAGCATGCTAAAAGTGTTGTTGAATAAAAACATATAATTCTTTTCAAAATTACTATACATGAAGAACTTTCACATTAGAAATTAATGATCATAGATACATGGTTTTAAAACTGAAAATAATATTGAAAGGAAAGCTTTACTGTTGCTAAAATAAATCTTTATTTTTATTCTAAAATAGATAGCCTAACAATGTTGATTTAAGAAAACTTATAAAACATATATGATTACAGAAAAGTGAAACTGGCACAAAGTAATTAGATTCAAAACATATTGTAATATGAATGTAAATTGGGCTCATTTTATTGTTTTCACTGAGCGGGTAGCATAGTAAATAAGTTATATAACTGATCTTATTATTACAAATGTAAACATTTACTGGATTTATTATGATTACAAACAAATTATTTAATTTACTCTATTTTTATTATTGGTTTTTAATCAAGAATGCAAAACAAGAAATAATATTTTAAGGAATTGACTAATGAAAACCCTGTATAAGTTTTCTCTTTTTTATTTAATTTATTGAGTGACACTGGTTAATAAGATCATATAGGTTTCAAGTGTACATTTCTATGATACATGATCTGTTTATTGCATTGTGTGCCCACCACCCAAAGTCAAATCATCTTCCATCAGTCAGGAAATGCTAGGAACCATATGATTTCATATGTGGAATGTAGGTTTTCAATTTGTGAAATCACTAGATATTAGAAGGGTTTATAGAATGTTAAAAGTATTTCATCCCAGTTAATTGGCATAGACTCTGACCTAGGAACACAGTTGTACACATCTCTGTCCTCCTATGCTCCCTATTAGATTCTAGAGACATTAAATTTTGGGAAGTAAGTATTTTGCAGTATTTCTCACTTTTAAATCCACATAAGCAAATATTACTAGATAACATTATTCTATAGATCCTGAGAAGGTATACAGAAGAAGATCAACTATTACTTTCCTTAAATAATTATAAAAGGAGGAAGTTATGTGATCTTGGTCAAACAACAAAATTTCTGTATCTCAGTTTCCTCCTCATATACATACTTTATAGTGTTTTAAAAGAGAAAGAGAAATATGAAGACAAAACATGTAAAATTGGCCAGTATAGTGTCTGGCCCATCATTGTCATTTAATACAGTGTTTTATAATAAAGGGCAAAGTAAAGATAAGAAGTAATTAGAAATACAAATAATCTATGAGAGGGCAAAGGGCAAAGTGGTGAATACAGATGGAGCAGGACGTAAAGGTAAAGTTGCACAGAGGAAATGGAAATTGAATAGGCTTTGAAAGATGAGAAGGATTTTGATAATCAGAAGAGTAGGTTTAGAGGCACTTTTATGGGAAGAGGATCATAAGCAAAGCCACAGTGACATAAACAACAGGGTTCACAGACAGACAGAATTGTATTACTGTACAATTGCTTTCTTTGGTAATATTATGTTTATTATTTTATACATTAAAAAATATTCCTCTAGGAAAGGGATCCAAGCACTTCATCAGATGGCCAAAGGAATCCATGGTACGGAAAAGATTCAGAATGTCTAAATTCAAGGAATAGAGAAGTCACAGAGAGATCAGTGTTCCTTGAGGAATAAAGTTGGGAACAAGCTTTAAATAGTAGTTTGGGAACTAAGTTAAGGAGCAGTTGCTTATTATGTTAGGGAATTTGAAGTTCATTCTTAAAACAATGGGAAGCCACTGTGAGGTTTTGAGAAAACTCGAGCAACTCTGAAAAAGGTAATTGCTCTGAAGCATTGAGTCTAGGTAGACTACTTCCCCAAAACCAGGTGAGATATGATGAGACTCTAATCTAGAACAGTGACAGTAAGTATTGATAGGTAGATATGAATTCCAGAGTTACTTAGAACATTTAAAAAGAACTTATAAGCTTATTAGATATGCACACAAACTGAGATAGAGGAAGTCATAAAAGGTAACTCATGTATTAATACTAGGAGAATGCTGATAGAGTTCACAACAACAGTGCATTAAGAAATAGATACTGGTTTTTCTTAGGGATAAGACTACAGAAGGAGATTATAAATTTGGATTTGTACTCATTGAATCTGAGAAAGTCATGAAGATTGAGTTGCCTACCTGGCAATTAGAAAGATGAGACTGAAACTAGGGAGATAGGATGGAAAAGGTTTTTGTGTTTGTTTGTTTTTTAATTTCAGATAATCCCTTACAAATTGGGGCAGTATAAATATGAGAAGTATATTTAGCTCAAGTGACTCTACCAGATAGGTATTTAAGATGTTAATAGTAGTGACAATCTTTAAACTATGAATGAATTATTGGTACTTAGAACATATTTTTGAGAGAGATAATATATGAGGAATTCAGTGGCAAAATCAACCCATAAAATTACTTTTAGTGATAGCATCCAAATAGTTTAATGATGTTATTATAGAGCAGTGATTTTCAACTAGTGTGCTGCAAGAATTTTTAAAACATACACTACATAACTATTTAGTTAGGAGCACTGACCTATTTTACTTTAGATTGTATAAAAAAAGAAATTACAACAGCCAACAAGACAACAGCTGTCCAGTGTGAATAAATCAAAATTATATTTTTATTATATTGGCAAAAAAATATATTTTTGGTGTGCCACAGAATTTTAGTAATTAGTTTATGTGTGCCATGAGATTTAAAAAAAAAAAAGGTTGACCACCACTGCTATAGAGGAATCTAGCAATTATGTATAACAAACTTTCTGTGGGAAAATGCCTTTGGGGTGCCAAACATATCCTATCCACCTCCCTACTCAGCTCGCTCTCCTAGTCCTTGTCGGGGCCTTTTGTAGCCTTCTGACCTTTGGGCAATACTCAGAACACTGACTCAGAGAACCAGTCCAAATGGCCAGTGAAGCACCCAGGGGAGGGGCTGAAGAAAGGATGTCCCAGGATTCAGAGATTTGATGAGCCGAGAGATGCTAATAATGATGACAGAATTGGATCTGGTGACTATAATAGAAGAGATCATGGAATCTGCATATCTTGACATGTTCAGTCTTATTACTTCTAGCTTTATGAAAATTGATTCAAATGTTAGCATAATTTGTTCAGGTTACTATGCATAGCAAATGAGCATAATGAGAGCTCTCCCACCACCAGCATAATTAATTGCTTTTGGGTGTCCTCACAGAATAATGCACTCCATTTGCAAGAGTGGCAACCCTTTTCCTTTTCAAAATGTATATTCCATAGAAATATGCTCACCTTCTCCTTAACAAACAGCAGCTCTGAATCTCTTTATTCAAAATGTTAAATGAGTTGGATGGGCTTCAGGATCAAGTATAACATTACTGAGAATTATTACATTGGTCTCCTCATGGGGAAACCTAATTTGAAAATATAAAATTTTTGGTGGATTTCAATGGTCTATCTTCTGCATTTGACTCTGTAAAAGAGAATGAGCTACAACCAAAGTATCAGTTTATTAGGCCCCTTGATTATTAATGTTTTAGCAAAACCTGCCTCCTAGCTCTATAAGAACCATGGTGAGAGAAGCAATTTTCTGACAGACCACACATTTCAAGTGGTATTAGACAGGAAAATATTTTTTGCTTCCCTTCTCTTTATTTATTCCCAAATGTTCTGTTGGCTCTTAGATGGAATTTATGTATTCATCCAACCAACAGGTATTTATTGAGCACCATCTATATTCCCAGCACTAAAAAAACACAAAGCCAGCCCATGGAAGTGATCAAAGTCGGTGTGGACCTATCATATAGAGCTTCTAATATTTAATGGCTCTTCTTCACTCCACAAGTGTTTAGTGAACATATACTATATGCTAGTCACTTTTGAGGTGCTGAGATAGAGATGAGAAGCAAAGAGATGGGAAGCATGAGACCTCTATGTTAGTGGAAGGAGACAAATAACATCTAAGTATAGTATAAAAATTTGAATCAATATATAAGTAAAAATATACCATGTTAAGAAGTGATATGTACTATGGCAAACAATGAAGCAGGGTACTGGGAATGGGGTGGTAATGGAAGTTACTACATTAAATATGGTGGTCAGGGCATGCCTCTCCATGCAGATGACATTTAAACAAAGACTTGAAGGAGGTAAGGGAGCAACAGTGTCACAGGAAGGAAAGTGGATCATGCAAAGGCTCTGAGACAGGAATATGCCTGGTATGTTCTATGAATAACAAGGTCTCCGGTGAGTCTGGAGTTATGTAAGTCAAACAAGAGCTGGAAACAAAATGGGGCCCAAGTCATGTAGGGCCTTTGATGCCACTGCTTAGGTCTTTGAAAGAACCAGAAGGGCCTCTGTAAATTTTGGTAACTAACTCATATCAGAAAGATGGGTCAAAATAAATTAGATCAAAAGAGGGCAGACTATGTCTAGAATCTATCTGATTCATGTACCTCGATAGAGTATACCAGTTCAATGGCTGTCAGGACTACACTTTTAAACCTAACTCATTTTAACAGGCAAACAAGGTTGTACAATATTATTGCCCAGACATCACAAACAGTTTACTGAGAATTTTCTGTGGCTAAGAAAGTTGACAAGACTTTTCTGTGACTATGTTGATGGTAGCTTGTGGTTGGAAATATTTCCAGGGAAATAAGTCCATATCTTCTCTGCTCCATTATCTGGATCTTTTGGGTTTCAACTAAGGAGAGATCCAAAACCATTTTCCAAGGAAAACTTTGACTAGTTTTGCAAATATGTCTATAGACCAGCTCAGAAAGCAGTATGATGCCTTATTCAACTTCTAATCTTTCATAGTAAAATGTCAAGCCTGTAATCATTCCTTAAATACTAGCAATCAAAGCCCTCATCAAGGAGTGTCTGCTACCCATGCAAAGCAGAGAGAAAACTAACATTCAAAATAATTCATGGCCCATAGTAACCGCTAATAGTACTAAATATTGTAAAGTCTATACAGTAATCAATCATTATGAAAAGGCAAAGTATTTAGCTCCTTGCTGAGATGTACTTTAATGCCAATTCTTGAACTTGTTCCCAGTTTCTTTCTTTCTTTCTTTTTAAGAAACAATCACATTAAACATTTGCATTTTCAGTAAATTCAATGAAATTGCCTATTTTGTTACAGAAGTGTTCCCTTTGTTGAATCCTTTGTGAAAACTTTCTATTCAAATCTAGTATACAATTTGTATACTTGAAGGATTAGAATATGATGGAATAAGAACTCTTAAATAACTGATATATGAATATGTTATTTGCATATAATACATATTTCATCGGTATATTGCAATGAAAATTATCATTTGATTAATTCATAGATAATTTGAGAGAAATATTTAGAACACCATATGCTCAAGTCTATTATACAGTAGTATCTAATTATTTTTAAATTATTTAAATATTACAGTGTACTTATAAGTACATAAAATTTCAAGTTTCTTTTAGGTAATTTTCTCTTGGAATTTATCAACATTCCAAAATATATAATAACATAATTCCAGTATCATCTCTTTTATCACAGTGTATAGTAAATTAGTACTAGATTCAAATAATGGGAATACAAAATTACAGATATGAATATCAACAATCCAAATAAAAGAAGCTGATGGCAGTAAAGGTATGAGAGTTAAAATATGCCAGTTTAAAAGCTTCATAACATATAAGCATCCTTGGGAGACTTTGTTTGTCTCCCCATAAACTGTCACATTCTGATTTAGGATTGTTTGTGAAATGAATCTAGTCAGTAATGGGCCAAGATATCACTATACCCTTTCTCTTATAAATCACAGCAATTTACTCAGTAAGAATGATCTATCCTTATTCTCTCATTCCCCATAATCCAATCACTTCCTCTCATAAGCACTTTCACCCTGGTTTTCACAATAATGCATTTTCTGTAACTAACAACCATCATTTCCTGATTATCATGCTTCTATCCTTGCACAGGAATGTGGGTCTTATGTGGGTCAGGGTCATCTCTCCCATCCATCTGTGTCCTCATGCTAAGTGTGTTAGCTGAAAGGTGAGTCTGGATAGACCATCATTTTGCCTAGTCCATATAAAAGTCTGAATGCCCCCAAGTCTGTGCCACTTTGATTAAGGACCATCAAATTTTGGTGTGTCTAATACTACACTTTCAGAATAAGCACATTCAAAGACTTATTAGTAACTTTACCTTCTGCAGATCCCTGTAAATTTAATTTAATGATGAAAAATGTTGTTGAAAATACTCTATGGTTTTTAGTGCACCATGCTAGAATGACTTTCCTACAAGAATAAATACAAATAAATAAGTGATTTGACAGCCACTTGAACGACAGAAAATCTTGAGCTCTGTGAACAAATGATTTAAATCATCTGCACATTTATTCAAGTTCAGTTTAAAGCTTACTTAAAGGGCTACCCTTCGGGGTATTTCAGTCTCAGAATTTGGTACACTGGACCACCAGATTACTAACTATGGTCACCACTACATGGACGCAATTGTTGCTCAACTATACACACATTAGTGACCTCTAAAACTTTGAGTTGGCTTTGATTCACCTGGAAGAATTTGCTTTGAGTTGTAGAAGTCTCTCAGGACTAAAGACTAAAGACGTGCCGGGTAGTTTGGATGTATTTCTTGTGTCTTATATAATTCAGGGCATCAAGGGCCCTGAAGAAGTGCAGCGAGTAGGTTGACCATCTGTGTGCAGGCCAAGAGCATCTTAGGACATACCGCACTGATTAAACACTGTTTTAGCCGACTGACCTTCCCTGGTGTTGGATGTTTCCCTAGAGCCCAGCGATTTCACTGCCCTGTATAGGAGACTGCTGTTGTTGTATCAAATATCTCCTCCGGCTTTACAAGACTTTAATTTAGTTTTATAGTTACATTTCCCAACTGCAAAACGGTATCACAAAGAGCAAATACCACAAGCCTAAGAATCTGACAATTGTCTATTTGATAAGTCCTGAGGATGATTTGTGAACATCCCAGCATTACACCTCATTGTGTGACTTTTTTCTTTGATGCTTAATTAGTAGTTTTCCAACTCATTTCAGACTGGCTTAAGGCGAAAAAAACACCACCACCAAATAAAAAACAACAACAACAAAACCCCGCCACTTCCAATGCTAGCTATGCCAGGTAAGACTGAACATTTTCCAATGTTAGTACCATTATGATTAGAATCAGATAACATCATTTTTAGAATTGCATCAAGTTTACAAAACAACTTTCTACAACAGTGGTTATCAAAAGTGACCTCCAGTCCAGCAGCAACACCTAGGAAGTTATTAGAAAAGCAAATTCTGAGGCCATACCCCAGACTTACTGAGTCAGAAGCCCTGGGGAGGTTCCAGCACTGTGTTTTAACAAGCGCCCCGGATGATTCTAATGCCTTTGGTGTAAGAACCATTGCCCTACAATATCCACATACCATTTGGAAAAGTAGTGGCATTGCTCTTCAGATCAAATGACCGGTGATTACAACTCTTATAAAAAGGCTGGAAAGGGGGGTTAAATGACTGCTCTCAGGGCTAGGGAAGTAGTGGTGGAGGGCTTGGCAGCTGGTGATAAACATGGGGACATGCATACAGCCAACAGACACGCCACAGATTTGTCTCCTCCCACCTTCCATTTATTTTAATTCTGGATAAACTAAAAGAGTTTTCTCCCTCTCATCACTCCCTCCCATTCACAAAGTTCCTAGAGTGATAACAGATTAACATGCTTCATAAGAACATAGGAAAACATTATTAGCTACACCTGGAAGCTCTGAGTAGGAACAACCTGAAATAATTCAGATAAGGCTATCACATATGGAGTGTTAGGGCCAGAGTAAATGTTGCTATTTTGTCCACCCATTCATTGTATGCAGGTGCAATAAATTAAGGGCAAAATAAAAAAGAGAAAAGAAACCAAAAGTGTAGATTAAGGTCATGTGTGTTAGGGAAAATCCCATCCAATTTGTTTAGGAATGGGAAGTTTGGGTTACTTACTAGAACTTGTATAATATCTCCAGGTCTTTCTTAGTCCCACTTGCCAAAGCTAATAATATCACATAGTGATAATCCTTAAAATTTCTTTTACTGATTAGTTTTTAGTGCTTTTGCTGAAAAAGATATTCCATTTGCTTATACAAATTTGATTTCAAAATATTTTATTGATATTCTAGAAAACTTGCTTAACAGCCTGACAAAAAAGCTTTATTGACATTAAATATAGAGTTGAATGTTTTATTAGTTTAATTTTTATGCTTACTTTTATTTCCTTTGCATTATGATTTCACTTGAATATCGCCTCTTTGTAATCCTACTTAGCACCCCTCCACCTCTTATTACTTTCATACCACCATCAGGCTTTGCCCAAGTTCTAGTCACATTCTAAGATCTCAGGCTCTTCCCTAGAAATGCATGAGGCTCATGAATGAATCAAAGTGTGTAAAGTTCTTAGAATAAATAGTACCAGCATCTAGCAAGCACTTAATAAGCATAGCTATTGCTATTGTTTTTAACCATCCAGCCAAGGGCTCTCAATTCAGTTATTGGGCCCAATCAGAAAGTATCCTAAACCACCAGACATAGTAATCCTATGGTCTTTACAGAATTGGGAGTTTTGCAGAGTCAAATCAGAATTCTCCCCACTTCCTTAGTAAATGTAGGAGACAAAAAAGCTGAATTTCTGTAGACCCAAGGCTGGTACTGAGGCAGACCTGAACTGAGGTCAATGACCAAAAGCACAAAGATTTAAGCCTACTTCACACTTCTCTCCAAACTAAGAGAAAGAAGATTCTCAGAGACTAAAAATAAATTCAACAGGAGATTTGAAGTTTGAGATGAGAAAGTGAGAGAATTCCTTTTTTAAAAATGATAAAATGCAACTAGCTCTAAAGGGAGAAAGTTTTTTTCTTTTTTGTTGGGTTAACCAGGTTTTCTATAATATTAATTTTAAAATATAATATAGTGATATAATTTCATTTGATTTTTAGTGATTTTACTGAAAAAACACATTCTATGTGCTTATGTAATAGCCTTTCAAAATGTTTTTTTATTTAAATTCTGAAAAACTCATTTAATAACCTGGCAATAGCTCTTTTGAATTAAATGTATAGTTGAATGATTTATTAAAACTTTAATTTTATGTGCTTAGTATTATGTTCTATAAATTATGATTTTATCCAAATAGCTTCTCTTTGTAATCATACTTAGCAGCCCAAATTTAGACATTGTTCTTCTTTGTTTTCTTCATAGATGATCAGCCTATATGATGCAGCTTGCTATACAAATTCATTAAGAGTTTATTATCTCAGTTAATCATTTAAATAATACATTGAATATTGCAGCCCATTTAAAGGAGGCATTTATTATTTTCACATATTGCTTAAAATCTTTCTCTATTTACTACATGCTTATTTCATTACTATATGCAGTAATTCATACTTATGTTAATGAAAAGGGAAAATAAAAAATAAATATATATTATATACTCATTTTGTGAAATAAAGGAAGCTGAAGATGTCAAGTACAGAAATTTTTATTTTTTGCAATAACCATGCAAGTATTTGAAAGATAAGTTAAAGGGAAAAATTATGAAAATTTAGTGTTGAACAATTTTGCAAATGGAGAATTTTGACATTTAAATACTTTCACATTAAAGTCAAATGCCCTCTTCAAATACAACTGCCATATTAATTTAGTCTTTAATATTGAGTAGGTCTAGATGGCAGAAACATATATAAGACATGATCACGTGGTCACTTCTGCCTTTAAGGAGCTCAGAGTTCCACAGAAGAGGGAGAGAGAAATAAACAATTATGACAATGACATGATCAGTATTTTAGGAGCAAGTTTTGGGAAATGGAATGGAGAGAGGAATTTATAGAAAAGGCTGCTCTCCCAAAGAAGGACAGTAAGAAAAAAAATCAAAGATTCTAAAGCACAAAGAAGAACAAACAAGGCATATATAGGGAATATAAGCAAAGTCATAAAGGAAGGCATTGTGTAGCATACTAAAAAGTATGATTATTACACAAGAAAGTATAAAACTATCAAAGCTTTTAAGCAGAGGAATAACATGTCATATAGGTATATTCAAAAACTGAGTTCAGACAGGGATAGATAAAATGGGAACAGAAAGACCATTTAGAAATCTTTTGCAATAATATAGGATATGCATTTTAAAGGTCTGGATTTAGAGACCCTTAACAGAAAAAAAATAAATTTGAGAAGTATTCAGTAAGTAAATTCAATAGGACTCAGATATGGACTTGGTGGTGAGGATTGCTAGAGCTAGAAAGAATTCAAAGTTATTCCTAGATTGCTCACTTCAACAGTTAGATGAATAATGTACATGCACTGAGACAGGAAAAGGTTTAAGGTGGGGGAGGGGCAATGGTAATACGGGGTCTGAGAAGTCTGTGGAAACCTAAGTAGTTGTACTAGTAACTTTAATGTACAAGTGTAGAAGAGAGAGATATTGTCTTTTTTAAAAGTTGACTTTAGAAAAAGAGAGAGAGAGAGGAGAGAGAAACATCAATTTGTCATTCCACTTATTTATGTATTCATTGGTTGACTCTTGTAGGTACCCTAACTGGGGCAGATCCAACCCTCAACCTTGGCACATCACGATGATGCTCTAACTAACTGGGCTACCAGTCAGGACATGTCTTGAATTACACACTTGGGAGTCTCAGAAAATTAACCAAGAAGACTTTCCACAGCATCTAACTAATTTCCTCATGTGTAGAATAAATTATATTCATTTCCTCTAGTAGCAGCAGGATAAAGTCTATTATAAAAATAACTGAATCAAATAGGCTTCTCTATGTCTTAGACTATGTCTTCTTATTTATTTATGGCTAACCATCATATAATTGATTCTTTATAGAAAGGATAATATCTACTTCTGTTATGACAGCATTCATCACATTAATTGAATAACTCATTAACGATTGCTTATTTTAAAAAATGCTATGCCATACTTTGCCCTCTATTTGGTTTTTCTTCTTTTTAGATCATAAAGTTGCATTCCTTGGAAACTTCTTTGATGAGGCATGTTTTGTTGAATTTTTTTAACCTAACAGATGTTTGGGTAGTTAAAATTCCTCATGAGTACGGTATCCTGTGGTTTTCACAACCTAAGTGCTACCCCAGGAATTTTCCTTTCTTGCTGTCTTCCAGTCCTGGTGGTCCATAGGAGATGCACATTATGAAGAGTCTCAATTCATTCCATTCTAATTTCACACCCATACTCTTTTAAAGTTATACATTTCCTCAACATTTTAAGTACCTATTGTGCACCACAGAGATACTTAGCAGCTTTCCAGTCTATATTCCTCCCTCTACTCAACTCAAATTGCTTTTGAGTATAGGGGTAATAAAAAAATAATAGATTAGTAAAATGATCTCCAAGATTTTAAAGTTGCAAGTTAAATATTTCTGCCATTTGTAATTTCCATGCTTGTTTGTATCTATATGCACTCAGCATGAAGTAGAGAGTTATGGCTATTACACAGATGACTTAAGGAGAATAGCAATTTGGCTTCAATAATCTAGATCAGAGTATGTGGGAGAAAGAAATGTTAGCTTGTGTTGGCTGAATACTGTTTTCTTTGTTCACTCTAGTGTACAGTGGTAGATTCAGATTCAGCAAGTAACCCAATTTAATCCTCAGCTTGCAATCCAATTCTGCTCCCTGGATCTTTAATTTGAATTTCTTCTTTACTAGCTCAGAGAGAGTAAATACAACATATTTTCTAATTTTACAAGCCATTTCAGAACATTTTAATATAATATTTATCAACCTCATTATGATATCCTTTATTTGAGTTATTCAAAGTGAATAATTTGATTTCAAACTAGCCACCAATTGTTCTTTCCTTATCCAGAAGTTCCAGGTTTTGACAACATGTTCTATTTTGCTAAGAGCTTGGACACAATTTGGTGCTATTAGAATAAAATGCGCATATCTGAAATAGTAATTTTATACCAACTTGTATTGTTGTTTTGTCTTTTCTATTATTCAGATAAGTTGATCACTTTCATAATTTTATCTTCTCATCCTATATAATAAAAGGCTAATATGCAAATCGACTGAATGGTGGAAAAACCGGTCACTACAACGTGCACTGACGAGGGGGCAGACACTCAAAGCAGAACTTGATTTACAATTTATTTGTTTTGTATGGAAGCCATCATAATTATATGTAGATAGTGTTCTTAATAAGTAATAGAAACATTTACTTAATTATGGTTAATATCTAAACAAGTAGGGTAACAAGTTAGTTTTTTTTTAATATTAAACTAAAGTTGCAACATCAATCTTTACCTACCCTTAGTGACTTCTCTGGAAAAACATTTAAAGAGTGTTTACTTGAATGCAGAAGTCCTGAGATATGTGTAGATGGCAGAACAATTTTGAGAGATTATTTTGTGCTTCTTCTCTGTATTTTTCCCTTTTCCCCATCTCAAGCTGTGAATCAGACCCTGAGTACTTCTTTGTGTCAGAACTTTGTTCAAGTGAAAAGCATACACTAAAAAGCGTTTGGAAGACAGATCTGTCTAGGAGGGAGGGAAGGAGGGAAGAAAAGATGGAGAGAGAGAGAGAGACTACAGTTACTAAAAAGGATGTAAAGTCTGGTTTCATATCCTCCAGATATGAAGGGAAAATGTAGACATAGAAAAAGCATTCTTGATATCAATTGCTATAGCCTAACGATAGACCACAAGAGAAAGCAGTAATGCTTTGTCTATATATATAAAAGCCCAGTGACTGAACAGGGGAATGACCAAAACAACTGGTCGACCTGAAGCTATGATGCACACTGACCACCAGGGGGCAGATGCTCAACGCAGGAGCTGCCTCCTGGTGGTCAGTGTGCTTCCACAGTGGGTCAATCTCCGAAGGCCATGCCCCCCACCAGTGCACGAATCCGTGCACTGGGCCTCTAGTTGTAATATAAGACTCTATGACATAACTCTGAAAGTCTGAGAAAACCCTAATGACAGAAATAAATTTCCCATTGGTATTCAATTAAGTTAAAAGTAAATGTGTTATTACATGAGTTAGTTTGTGTACTAACTCAGTAATTTTTATGTTCAGTGATTTTTACACAATTTAATTAAGTAGAAATCAACACATAGATATAAACTACAACAGAAATCAGTGTGTGTGATATATAATGATATATAACATATGCATAGATACATATATATGTATATAATATATACTCTTATTCCTGTATATATTGGTTGTTCCCAAAACTGAATCTATACCTTAACAGTTGATAACTCACTTAATTGTCACTCCTTTTCAGGTTTAACTGATTTGAAATAATAGGTGAAGCCTGATTAAGCTTTGATATAAGAAAATTTGTCCTAAAGTGCCACTAGATTTTTTCATGGGGTTACATAAAACATAAAGTTTATGGTGCAAAACCAGCAACAGTTGACAAATTGAGGGCACAGAAATACCGAATGAAATTATTATTGATGTTTGTGATGCCATTGCTTTGTATTGTCAGCAGTGCCTGGACAATGGTCATCAGTTTGAAAATGAACTGTATGTTAATAAACACTGACTTTATAATCATTCAAAGTGTGTATACATTTTGGGGGGGCATATATATATTGCATGAAAACCATCACAATTCTATGTAGACAATGTTCAGAAGATAATAATAGAAATTTATTTACTTAACATTAATGAAGTCACAGCAAGTGAGGCAGTTAGTTTTAAAATATAAAATTTAAGTTATAAGAGCAATCTTTACCTATACTTTGAGTACTTCCCATGGAAAATCAATTAAAGAACTTTTTCTTGAATGCAAAAACATATGTACATATATAGGACAAAACTTACGGCCAGGCAGGGTTTGTGCAGATATCCAACTTGAAGCATTGCCATAGCCAGCATTGGTGCTGGCAGCCACTTGAAATCTGTACCATCTAAATTTCTTTAAGCCATATACTGTCTCTTCAGTTAGGTCAGCTTCATAGAGGTATTGAATTTTTTGATATTCGATACATTCTTCAGATTCCCATTCTCTGCAATTTTGAGCCCGAAGTTGAGTGGTAATCTTATAATTTTGGAAGTAACCGAAGATCGTGTCAGGTCTGATCCATGTCAATGTTGCACTAGTTGACTGAACATCAGAAAAAGCAATATTTGTGGGAACACTGGGAACTAAAAATTAAAGAGAAAAATACAAAGTCATTGGAATTACCAAACATTTTGTAAACAGAAGTAAAAGATGGGATTTAAAAATACTACTTATAATGTAGCTAGTGGCATTGTCTTATTATAATTACCCTTAGATTAATATTACGCTGGTGCTTCAGAGACTACAGGTTCAAAGAGGTAGAAGACAAAACAATTGTGTGCTGGGAGCCGGTCCATGCTTGCTGTTTCAAGGGACCTGGCATATATGGCATACTGTTCTTAATATGTTTGCTCACCTTCTTGGCACTATGTGTTTTAACCAAGGTCTCTGAGAAAGGTTGTTTCCCCAGGTAGGGATTTTCCCCTGAAGTTAGGGAGGGAATAAAACCTCTTAACTAAGTGCCAGGCGGGTAATTAATCACTTTAACTACGAACAACCATGCTTAAGCTACATAATCTTTACTCCCTGGAATGGAGATAAGAAACGCCCTAACCTTTGGAATAGAGATTGATAGGATTGGAATCAACTAGTATAAATACAGATGTAAGAAGACACAACCAAGAGAGACAGAACCTAGGCACAGAACCTACAAAGAACGTTCTCTAGAGACAGAAGAACTTCGCTGGAGAGAACATGGCAAAAGATCCTGGACAGAAACTGGCCTCAGAACCTAGAGACAGAACCTAGCGAGAGAACATGGCAAAAGACCCTGGACTGAACCTGACTACAGAAATTGGCAAGAGAACCTGACTAGAACCTGGTGACTGAACCTGACTGGAGAACCTGGACTGAACCTGACTGAACCTAGTGAGGGAACATGGCTACAGAACCTGGCTGGAGAACCTGGAGAACCTAGCAAGAGAACATGGACACAGAACCTGGCTGGAGATCCTAACCAGAACTTCGCTGGAGATCCAGACCAGAACTTGGCTGGAGATTCTGGCTAGAGATCCTGGCTAGGCAGCTGATCAACTGAACGCTGTCTCCATGTCCTTCCTTCTTCACCGACTCCGTCCACACCTTTGGGGACCCCTGGACCTGCTGGGGTTGGACCCCAGGAATTGTGATTATTTTTATTCCTAGTTTTGCTCCCCAATTCATTTACAATATAAACTTTTGCTCCATATACAAGCACTGGTACAAAGAAACTTGCATGCTCATATAGTCCTATGTCCTTCCTAGGTATGGTCTGAGTGTTTAATGTTCAGTTCCTAAGAAAGACATTCTATATTTAAATGTCTAGACCAGCGGTTCTCAACCTGTGGGTCGTGATCCCTTTGAGGGTTGAACGACCCTTTCACAGGGGTCGCCTAAGACCATCGGAAAACACATATATAACTACATATTGTTTTTGTGATTAATCACTATGCTTTAATTATGTTCAATTTGAACAATGAAAATGCATCCTGCATATCAGATATTTACATTACGATTCATAACAGTAGCAAAATTACAGTTATGAAGTAGCAACGAAAATAATTTTATGGTTGGGGGTCACCACAACATGAGGAACTGTATTAAAGGGTCGCGGCCCTGGGAAGGTTGAGAACCACTGGTCTAGACAGAGACAAGGGCATCTTATATATAGTAAATGTTGATTATAAAATAATTTAAAATAAAAAAGATTATTAAATAGATTAATATTTAGTTGATTTTTATTTTATCTTACACATATTTAGAATTAACAAAACCCTTTCTAGATAATCATCCAGCACACTGATATTAATACTCAGACGAAGACATCTGTATATCACCTATAATACATGCTCCTACTTGAACTCATTTATTAGATTTCATATTCACTATTGGTTTCCTATATGCAAACCATGGGCTAGGCTCGGAGCCTATGTAGGGATTAAAGATACATAAGGTTTACGTCTTTTTTTAAAAAGAAATAGCCATTTATTGGATAAGAAATATAAGCATGTTATGGTTAGAAATATGAAATAACAATATACTAAGTGGTTTGGGTACTTCCTTCAACCATGCCTATATGCAAGGGCTTTTGCTCAGAAGGCTGAGATAGAATGAATGATAACAATGACTTGTATGGAAATGGCATAATTCATAAAAACTATATGCAAACTTGAAAATAAGATAATTAATAAATAGAAAACTCACTCATTCCTAAACATATCATATGAATTCAACATTTAATAAGTACAAATGAGTACCCAATTTGTTCCAAGTAATATTGTAGGTGTAGGGAATACAGTGAAGAAAACAAACAAAAGTCCCTACTCTTGTGTAATTTACATTAAAGAGGTTTATCTATATATATCAAAAGCTAATATGCAAAGTGTCCCCTTGGGAGTTGGACCAGGAGACCAGGAGTTCAATCGCTTGCTATGATGTGCGCTGACCACCAGAGGGCGGTGCAGAATGAAAGAAGGCCCTGGCCAACAGCTGACAGCTGGCAGCTGGGGAAGGAAGGCCCAAATAGCCCTGATCCCTGGTCAGGCCTAGGGACCCTACCTGTGCACAATTTCATGCACTGGGCCTCTAGCATACAAACAAAGTATAAACAAGTATTAGATATAGTACTTTGGATGATGATTTGTGTTGTAGAGGAAAATAAGGAAGCAAAAAAGGAGACAGAATTACAGGGATATTGAAATTTTAATTGAGTAGTTACAGAAGGCCTCACTGATTAGAAAACATGATGCTTCAGATAAAGGTGGGGAAAGTAAAAGTGAAAATTTGGGGGAAGATCATCCCAGCAGAATAAAATGCATTATTAAGGACCCTAAGTTGGGACCATGTTTGGTATATTTGAAAAATAACATAGAGGCTAGTGTGTCTACTAGGAGTTAAGGTCTAAGAAAAAACACTGAAAGCCAGGTTATGTACTGGTACAATGTTGTAAGTTATTATTACTTTAATCTGAATAGAGAAGTGATAGGCTCTAACATATGTTTTCATGGAATCACTCAAGCTACTGTGTTGTGAATAGACTAAGGGATACAAGGGTGAAAAGAGAGAGAATAATTAGGAGGCTATTGTAAAGTCAACATAGGAGATCATGATGGCCTAGACAAGTAATGTAGTGGCAAAAATGACAGGAAGTATTGAAAGTCTAAATCTAATTTAAAGGAGCACTAATAAGATTTGCTGATGTATGACATGTGGTATGTAAGAGAAAGAGAGGAGTAGAGGGAAATGCTAAGGTCTTTGGACTGAGCAAAAGAAAGATGAAATAGATATTAACCAAGAGGGGGATGATTGTGGAAGGAGTAAGCTTTGCGAAGAAAGATTGAGAATTAATTTTTAGTATGTTTACTTTGAAAGGCCTATTAGATATCCAGAAGGAGATGTGAAATAGTATATAGTTGCATGAGTCTGGAGTTCTGAAGAGAGGTCTAGACTTGAGTTGAAATTTTAGATTTCCTCTTAAATTTTTACTCAATTATCTAGACAGATTGCTGTATATTTGCCTAAATCTGGAAGAGAAGAGAAAGTCTAACGCAATGGAAAACAAGTAGGAGATTACTTATAGCTATTGGATTAAATTGACCAAATTTAATTACTCTGTTTTCAAATATTAAATATTTATCACCAAATATTACTGCATTTAAGCAAACATTAATCTTTAAAGGATCACTGCAAACAGAACACTGATGTACTACTTATAATACCCTCCCTCTTCTATCTTTACTTATGTGGGAAAACTATTAGAGAAAAATTATTTTTTAAGAAAAAAATTATCTTTATAGAATAAATTTTGAATTGGCTAAAAAGTAGAATTCCCCTAATTCAGTCAAATTCCTCAACCACTATGTTTGAACTCAACTACTTGAAGAAAAGACATATTTTCAAGATATTTTAACACAAAGCAGAGAACCATGACTGGCCTGGGGATTCTGAATAAGTCTTAAGAGAAAAGATAGCATGTTATATGGGATTTCATTGATTGTAAAGATAGAGATTCTAGGGAGTAATGTGATCTAAGCTAACTGCGACCATAGTTTATAATCCATATTGGCAATTACAAATAGAAAGACTGCACAATGACTTGGGGACATACTGTTTCTGTGGGACTTGCAAATAGCTTGGCAGGCAATGGGAAACCATCAAGTTGTCAGAGTAAGCTGTTAAGAAGTCCATTTTATCAAGTCCAGTTTGGCAACTGCACAAAAGGAAAAGGAACAAATTCATAGACCATTTGATTTGTTCAGGAAAGAAGAAACAATATGGTAGCAACATGTAGAAAGTAAAGTTTTAGGTCTATTTTGGGGTGGTTGAATCCATAGAACAGGCAAATGAATTAGAAGATCAGAGAATCAGAATTTGAAAGAAGTTTAGAGATGATCTTGGTCAACTTATCTTTTTATGTCTCACCCTTATGTAGGCAGATGTGCCCTAAGATAATTGGCCACTATACACATAGCTTCTTCCAGTGTTTCTACCAAACACTGATATAGGTGCTGATGTGATGAAATCTTGCTGTTGTAATTAAGAATTCAAATACGTTTACTTTAAAATAGGGAGAGATTATCAAATGGGCCTGATTTTATAACATGAGTCCTATAAAAGCACAGAGTTTTCTTTGGCTAGTTATGAAAGAGAAAGTAAGATATATTAAGCAAAAGATATATTAAATGCACAAAAATTTCTCCACTGCTGGCTTTGTAGAAGGAGAGGACCACTTAATAAAGAGTTGAGGCCATCTCTAGTCACTGAGAGCAGCCTTTGGCTAAGAGCCAGCCAGGAAATAGTTATCTCAGTCTGACAACTTTAAGGAACTGAATTCTGCCACAACCACATGAGCTTAAAAGAGGGCCTGAACTCTACCTGAGAGTACAGCTGACTGACAACTTGGTTTCAGCTGTGAGACCCTGAGTAGAGAATGCTGGCACAGCATGCCCAGATGCCTGACTTAACGGAACTATGTGTGAATAAATCCATGTCGTTTTAAATTACCAATTTTGTGATAATTTGTGACATACAAAAGAAAACCAATTCAACTTCCCTCCACAAAATGACCAGTCTCTACTTATCTAGCCTTTGCTTAAATATAGAGAGCCAGGGAAAACTCAAAATCTTGAAGGGCTTTATTTTAAAATTTATTTCCAGATAGTTCTATTAATTTGTTCACCCTTCATTATTTTGAACTGATATCTATTTTCCTATAATCCTAGATCTACCCTGAAAACCCACCTCAAATAGGCCTAATCCTACTTTCATCTCCTCTTCACTCCATTTATACCAAAGATCTAAATAGGTTTTGTTTCCACATTAATTTCTTTAAAAAATATTGAGCAACTATATACACACACACACACACACACACACACACACACAAATGCCCATCTACCTATTAGATTTTGTCCCTGAAGGTCTATATCAGTGGTTCTCAACCTTCTGGCCCTTTAAATACAGTTCCTCATGTTGTGACCCAACCATAAAATTATTTTCATTGCTACTTCATAACTGTAATGTTGCTACTGTTATGAATCGTAATGTAAATATCTGATATGCAGGATGGTCTTAGGCGACCACTATGAAAGGGTCATCCGACCGCCAAAGGTGTCGCGACCCACAGGTTGAGAACCTCTAGTCTGGATTAATGCTTGGAACAAAGAAGGCATTTAATAAATATTTTTACATGTATGAACAAATGAATAAGAGGTTATAACAGGTACTTGATTTAGACAGATGGTCAGAAAAGAATTTTCTGATGAATTATTATTTGACCAGAGACCTGATAGATCGGATGTAGCTTCCCAGGTGAAAAACAGCAGGGTGTGTTAAGACTGAGGAAGAAGAGAGTGTGGCACTTTGTAAACATTTTATAAAGGCTGTTGGTCCACAAGGATATGGGTAGGAAGATAGAAAGTTGGAGAACTAGGCCAAAAATCAGAAAATGTTGAGCCTTCTAGACTAGATTCAAGAGTTTTAGTTTTATCCTAAGTGCAGTGGGATAATTGAGAAGTTTTAGATGGACTCTTCATTTGCATTAAAACCATAGACTCTGCTCTTTCCCCATGAGAGCCAGGGAGTATGGTCTAGACACCACCAAGCACCCATTCTATGTTTCAATTTCCAGTGCCTAGCATTTACTAGGCAAATAACAGTGGTAAGGAAGAGGGGTGCATTAGCTATCCAATAAATGAAAGAAGTAAGAGGGCTACCCTTTCCCCATTTCAACAGGAGGGAGGACTATATGCCCATGGTTCTATGAGGAGCTTACCCTTAAATGTTCAGGTTTTTTTTTAAAAAAGGACTTTATACTTTCTTGCACAGTAAAAATATTATCAGCAGGTTAATATTGATCCACAGACTAGCATTTTCAAAAAAAGTGTTATAAAGAAGTCAAGGTCTAAATAGAATAAGTATTTTAACTTGACAAAGAAACAAGGTCTATGCAAGAAGTGTTTTTTAATATGGCTACGAAAGAGTCACAACAACTGCAGTTACCTTCCATGTGACCGGTACAGCGATGGGCCTTGACCAGAGCCCCAGTGCCTGACACATTGACACTCAGTAAGTGTTGACTGTGTGATTAAAGTATGCTTCACTGAAATAGCCCTTTGGTTTCACGTAGTAAGAAATTTTGTCCACATTTTCCAATCAAATGTACTTAAAAGAATGATAAGAAATGAAACCTAATCTGAGGCCAAATATATAGTATAACTCACACACAATTCTTTGTAACAAGGCTACCTTAGAGGCACTCATAAATGACCAGCAGTAACCCTCATTTATATCCAGTATCTTCTCTTTTGATGAACTGTGTATTGAACTAGACTATTTCAAAGTGACTGCCCTATTGAATTACAGATACAAAAAGGATTACACTCATTTTAGCATGGAGAATCAGATTTCCATTCTTTAAGAATGACTAAAAACCTCAAACTTTTTCTATCCACAGATGGTACTAATTTGAACACATCATGCCATGTTTCCTGGAGTAATCACGCAGCTTGCTTAGATTTTCTAAACATGACTGAACTGTGATGAAGCGATCAACATTCACTGCCAAGGTATTCCGTAAATTATATTTTTATTCATAAATTATTCTTATCGATGAAATTCTTTCATCATGATTGAAATAAAAGTCTGTAGATATATATAAGTACAATTTGTTACAGGTTTAAATGCATGTCAGTTTTAGTGACTACTTAATAGATTCAACTTAGAGTATGAAAATGTGTGTAAAAAGTAATTATTCTCTAAACTTCTAAATATCAACTATTAGAAGTTGTCAACCTTTAGATAGAATTTTGATGGTAGCTTTATTGACTTCTTGCTGAACTGGTTAAGTATAATAGCATGGAAGACCAAGTTTCCTTAATTCTTTATTTATGACTTTATATTTTTATCTTCCAAAACAGATGTACTTTCTTTTAAGTAAAACAGGTGTCTGGACATTTATATTTATAAAACTTATAAAAGTATCAATATAATCTTTTCTAGCTTATTAAGAATATTTTTGTCTCTAATAATTTTAAATAATTTACAACTCTTTTAGAAACACAAGGAACAAGTACATAATTTGAGCATACACAAATAAAAGCACAGTTTACTAACACTAACATAGTATGGATAAATGTAAAAATACAAATTTCTACAAGGTTGAGTGCAAAGAAAATTTCAGCATACTACATATAAATTTTGCATTAACTTAAATTTTATTATCAGCATATATTCGACATTCATATTGAGTGGTCTGGGCAAGTTGTCTTAGTGTATCAGATCCTTTTTATACATATGTGAAAAGTAATTTAGCTATTAGAAACCAGTACAAGTAGGTGATGCCAAGAGGAAAGGCTCAATCAAAGGAGAAAATATAGTAGCTATAATTTGAAAGAACAATTGAGGATTAGTAGAGGTGTGAGAGAAAAGATGTTTACATAGATTGAATATGACAAGAGATATATAAGGGGAAACAAAATGCTTGTCATAGACTGGAGAAAAGAAAGTCTAAGGAAGTAAAAGCAAGGCGGGGCCATCAAGTATGGTATTATTGGAAGGCACTGAAAGTTTGAGAAATTCGTTTAGATGACTATTTAATTGGTAAAGTACAAACTTAAAGGAAAGACTGAGCCACCATATAGCTATTTATAAGAAAAAAAGAGGAAATAGGAGTACAACAAATGGAATGAACCTAAGAATTTAGTCAATAGGTAAAATAGATATGCCATATACATTCTAGAAGTAAGTTATGGTTTAGCTCTGAGTGTTCCAGCAAATAATATTTAAGAACCAACATTATAGATTTCTGTGGCAATAAAGAAATTAAATAGTCAAGAAATATGCAACATTCTCTGGTACTGAGATCAAATATATATTTCTCCTCCCCAAATCACATAAATAGGGTATCTTGTAATTTACTGAACAATGTCTTCAACAACATCCTTATGGTAAATAATGTTTAACTTAGTTCTTTCTTATAACATCTCTTAGTGTGGGTTGGCATAATAATTATCAGATAATTTTTGTTAAACTATTTCTTCAGAAGTTCTAGTTAATTCAGGTACACTTCTCTCAGGTACTCTGGCTTAGTCCAGAGATAGATTTTGGAGTAGCTGGAATAGTATTTACCAAAATATGCTACATAAACATGATTTTAGGTGATACGACAAAGCTGAGAATATGGATTGGCACACTTATTAGTATGACAAATTAAACCATATTAGCATATTCAATTTGCATTAAAGGCAATTGAGAAAGTGTCTATTATAAGGACTGAGGTTTCATAGAAAAGAAGTTAACAGGCCTGTCCCAATATATGTATACACAGACAATTAGGGACCCAAAATTCTATGAACAAAAGCTATAATAATATTGGTTTTTCAAAAGAATTTTTTATTGATTTTTAGAGAAAGAGGATGGCAGGGGAGAGAGAAACATCAATGTGATAGCAAAACATTGATCAACTGCTTCCTGCATGCCGCTTACCTGGGATTGAGCCCACAATCTGGGCATGCGCCCTGACTGGGACCCGAACTGGCAACTCTTTGGTGCACAGGATGATGCCCCACCAAGCTACATTGACCAAGGCAATAATATTAATTTTAAACTAAGTATTAGTGAACTCAGAACTTATTAATACAGTATCTCAGTAAAATTTCTGGTGGGAAAATCGTTTATTGAGAATACTACAAAGAAAATGGGTTATACATATCCTATTTGGAGGTAAAATGAGTTGATGAGTTGATTTGTTTTACAGAGTAATTAGGTTGACAACGGTATATAGCAAATTATCTCATGAGACTATAAAAAATGACAACTTTGATTTAAAATAGTTCATATGAAGCCGTTCTTAGGGGAGCAATTATATAGTCGAGTTAATTTTCTATTAAGACCATTGCATTAACATCTGGAGACTAAATTGAGCCATTAATATTGATGATGAAAAGAGAAAGACATACTGGTTTGTAGGGTTTCACTGGAGGATAGAAATGAGTAAGTAAAATGTACTTCATATCTTGTTAGCATGGATAAATAGAGATGTCTTAGGAGGAGAAGCTTAAGTTAACATAAGAGGTCAGGAAAAAAATAATTTAAGATAAATATGTATAGCCGAAACCGGTTTGGCTCAGTGGATAGAGCGTCGGCCTGCGGACTGAAAGGTCCCAGGTTCGATTCCGGTCAAGGGCATGTATCTGGGTTGCGGGCACGTCCCCAGTGGGGGATGTGCAGGAGGCAGCTGGTCGATGTTTCTCTCTCATCGATGTTTCTAACTCTCTATCTCTCTCCCTTCCTCTCTGTGGAAATCAATAAAATATATTAAAAAAAAAAGATAAATATGTATATATAAGCTTTAAAATCATGAGACTGAAAGAACATTTAAAAGGAGGATTTATAGTATCAGAACATCAGATGATGAACTCAGTAGTTAATATTGAAGTAAAATAGGAAAAGAAGATAATAAAAAATGCAAGTATGCCAATAATATCTGGTACACGTTGATATTTAAGAAATATTTGTTTTGTCAAAACCGGTTTGGCTCAGTGGATAGAGCGTCAGCCTGTGGACTGAAAGGTCCCAGGTTCGATTCCGGTCGGGGGCATGTACCTGGGTTGCGGGCACATCCCCAGTAGGAGATGTGCAGGAGGCAGCTGATCGACGTTTCTCTCTCATCGATGTTTCTGACTCTCTATCTCTCTCCCTTCCTCTCTGTAAAAAATCAATACAATATATTTTTTTAAAAAATATATTTGTTTAAAAAATAAATAAATAAGTGAAAAATTAATAAATAAATGCATAGATGCAATGATTTCATGTAAAAATTCAAGAAGAAAGGGTCACCAATGCTGACTGCAATCAAATCCTACTTGAAATCATTCCTCTTTTTTAAGGACTGTGGCTGTACAAACAAAATAACTAACTAAAACCCTTAATAAGTTAAAAGTATTTAATAAGTTAAATACTTATTAAAATACTTAATAAGTTAAAAGGTCCTGGACCTAATGTTTGAGGAATGTTCTATAAGAAAGAAAAAAGAATTTGGATTTCTCAGGGATTCAGAATGAGAGAGAGGGAGGAAAAAATGAAGACGGAATTTAATGATATTTCAGAATAAAAGCCACACTCTCCAAAAAGAAGATAACGAAATCCAGAGTTTTTGGAAAAGCATCACCAGTAATATTCAATATGAGTTTAAAATTTACTATGCAGATAGAAACATTACTAGTAACAGAGAAATGTGACTTATAGGCAAGAAGAAAAAGTGTTCAATAGGAAAAGATTACAGGATAAGAAATTAGAATAAAATGAATTTTAAAAAGCTATTATAAATACTTTATTTGACAATGGAAAACAGTTATAATTGAAAAGCAAATGGTCAATTTCAACACAGAAAATGAAAATAATTAAACAGAACTAGATGAAAATTCTAGAATTTAAAAGTACAATATCCTAAATGAAATATTCATTGAGTTTAACACCAGATTTTAAAATGGTAGAATACAGAGTCAATCAACTTGATAATCCTATCTAATAAAGAGGTATGATGCAAATTGACCATCACTCCAATACACAAGATGGCTGCCCCCATGTGGTCAAAGATAGAAGCCACAAGATGGCCTGCAGGGGAGGGCAGTTGTGGGAGATCAGGACCATAGGGGAGGGCAGTTGGGGGGGATCAGGTCAGCAGGGGAGCAGTTAGGCATTGATCAGGCTGGCAGGGGAGTTGTTAGGGGTTGATCAGACTGGCAGGAAGAAGCAGTTCGGGGCAATCAGGCAGGCAGGCAGGCGAGCGGTTGGGAGCCAGCAGTCCTGGATTGTGAGAGGGGTCCCAGATTGGAAAGGGTGCAGGCTGGGCTGAGGAACACACACACCCCCGTGCATGAATTTCATGCACTGGGCCTCTAGTACATGAATAAAACTCCAATCTGAATAACAAAGAAAAAAAGTGAAAAAGTTTAATAAAGCTTTAAGGAATGACTTCAAAATGTATGTAATTGGAGTTTCAGAGTGCCAAAAAATATTTGAAAATGAAAAGAATCAAAATAGCCAAAATAATCTTAAAAATTAACACATTTTTAGAACTTATATTATCTGATTTCAATATTTTTTTTATAAAGCTATAGTTATCAGCACAACATGGTATTGTCATAGAGGTCAGCAAATAAATCAATGGAATAGAACATATTCTAGAAATAGATTCAAGTGCATGGGTAAACTGATTTTTGACAAAGCTACCAAAATAATTCAATAAAGAAATTATTCTGGAAACACTGAATAAATGTTTAAAAAAAACTTTAGATAATATCTCATATTACATACATATATACAAATAATTAGAAGTAAATCATGGATTTAAGTATAAAAGCTAAAATGTTCTTGAAGTAGAAAATATTTCTTACATAGGACACAAAATGTACTAATGTGAAATTTAAAAGTGCTAATTTGGATTTCTTCAAAATTAAAATCATTTGCTCATCCAAAGGTACATTAGAAATTCAAGTTATTGACTATGATAATATTTGTTATGTGTATATCCAATAAAGGACTTGTATCTAAAATATATAAGGAATTCCTATAATTCAATCCTAAAAAAAAAAACAACACAATTCAATAATAAAAATTGGCTAGGACTTGCCAGAACCTGTTTGGCTCAGTGGATAGAACGTCGGCCTGCGGACTGAAAGGTCCCAGGTTCAATTCCGGTCAAGGGCATGTACCTGGGTTGCGGGCACATCCCTAGTGGGAGATGTGCAAGAGGCAGCTGATCAATGTTTCTCTCTCATCGATGTTTCCAACTCTCTATCTCTCTCCCTTCCTCTCTGTAAAAAATCAATAAAATATATTTTAAAAAAAATTGGCTAAGACTTGAACAGAAATTTCCCAAAAGGAGATAGGACAACCCTCACTTTTCACATTCCACCATGCTTGAATTTCTAAATCTGTGGTTTAATTAAATAACACCTATCTCTCCAAAACAGGGGTTAAAGTTTGTTACCATTGTATATTAACTATGAATATTTGCACAAAGTGAACTTTGCTGCTACCTCTTTTGTCCACAAAATTGCTACATAAGTAACCAATGTACAATATAATCTGTGACCAATCATGTAACTTCTTTTAAAGCCTATCATTGATTGGTTACTGTGCATCTGTTACTTAGTTCATGAACAGTCAGCAAAGTGTGTAGTTGTATTGCCTCATTGTCCCCCATGTACATGTGACATATTGAACAGAGATGGCAGCGTCGCATGTTAGAAGTGAAAATTCAATCAAACATAAAGGGAGTTTTAGAACAAATAGCTAATCACGGGAATGTGGACATTGCTTCCATTTAAGAAACTTTAGATATGAAACCAGAGGAACCTAGTAAAAACAAACTTTATGGACATAAGAAAAGTGGTTGTGATGAAAAGGATGTGGAATGATGTCCCAGAAGAAATAATGCTAACAAAAAACTTCACACTAATGGAACTCTTGGAGAACATTACGAAGACATAATGTTATATTTCATAACACCATAAGTGTTGGAAGTATTGGGATGTAATACAAACTTTGAAAGGTGTATGAAAAATTCCATGTCATAGGAAAGATGCTCTCTATTTATTGTAACCTAAACAATAAGAAAAATAAAGCAATCACTCTTGATAAGTTTTTTTTACAAATTAATCTAAGACTTTAATTCTCAATATTTCTCATGTTTTAAATTACAGTACAGAAAATAATAATTGGTTGTTTGTTTGTTTTTGTGTTTTTTTTAATCAATACATTTATTTTTCATTGTGTTTATTGGCGTGACAAAACCATACAGGTTTCAAGTATATAACTCAACAAAATATCATCTACACACTGCTCGTGCACCTGTCGCCCAAAGCGAAGTCTCTTGCATCCCCATTTATCTTCCCTTTGCCCTCTTCCACCTCCCCTCACCCCCAGTCCCCCTGGCTATCACCATACTGTTGTCTGTGTCTATGTGTTATTTATATATATACATATATATTTTTAATCCCTTCACCTGTTTTATCATCCAGCCACCTTATTGAACCTTATTTTTTTAAAATTAAATCTTTATTGTTCAGATTATTACAGTTGTTCCTCTTTTTCCCCCCATAGCTCCCCTCCAACCGGTTCTCACCCCAACCTCTGCCCTTATCCCCCCCTGCCCCCACTGTCCTCATCCATAGGTGTACGATTTTTGTCCAGTCTCTTCCCACACCCCGTACACCCCTTTCCTCCCCAAGAATAGTCAGTCCACTCCCTTTCTATGCCCCTGATTCTATTATATTCACCAGTTTATTCTGTTCATCCGATTATTTATTCACTTGATTTTTAGATTCAGTTGTTGATAGATGTGTATTTGTTGTTCATAATTTGTATCTTTACCTTTTTCTTCTTCCTCCTCTTCTTAAAGGATACCTTTCAGCATTTCATATAATACTGGTTTGGTGGTGATGAGCTCCTTTAGCTTTTTCTTATCTGTTTAGCTCTTTATCTGACCTTCAATTCTGAATGATAGCTTTGCTGGGTAAAGTAATCTTGGTTGTAGGTTCTTGCTATTCATCACTTTGAATATTTCTTGCCACTCCCTTCTAGCCTGCATAGTTCCTGTTGAGAAATCAGCTGACAGTCGTTTGGGTACTCCCTTGTAGGTAACTGACTGGTTTTCTCTTGCTGCTTTTAAGATTCTCTCTTTGTCTTTTGCTCTTGGCATTTTAATTATGATGTGTCTTGGTGTGGTCCTCTTTGGATTCCTTTTGTTTGGGGTTCTCTGCACTTCCTGGACTTGTAAGTCTATTTCTTTCACCAGGTAGGGGAAGTTTTCTGTCATTATTTCTTCAAATAGGTTTTCAATATCTTGCTCTCTCTCTTCTTCTGGCACTCCTATAATTTGGATGTTGGTTCGCTTGAAGTTGTCCCAGAGGCTCCTTACACTATCTTCATATTTTTTGGACTCTTTTTTGTTGTTGTTTTTCCAGTTGGTAGTTTTTTGCTTCTTTGTATTTAAATCTTTGACTTGATTCTTGTGATCCTCTAGTCTGCTGTTGGAACTCTATATAATATTCTTTATTTCAGTCAGTGTATACTTAATTTCTAGTTGGTCGTTTTTCATAACTTCGAGGTTCTCACTAGATTTCTTGAGGGTCTCACTAAATTTATCAGTAGTTTCTAGAAAATTCTTGAGAAACCTTATAAGTGTGGTTTTGAACTCTATATACAGTAGTTTGCTTTCCTCCATTTCTGTCATTTGTGACCTGTTTCTTTGTCTCCGCATTTTTTATAATTCCCTGTGTTGATAGAGTGGCCTTTGTGTGCTAGGTGTCCTATAGGGCCCAGTGGCTCAACCTCCCCAATTACTTGAGGTAGGAAATTTTGGTGCACTCCTTTGTGGGCTTTGTGCACAGTCTTGTTGTAGTTAAGCCTTGATTGTTGTAGGTATCACTGGGAGGAATTGACTTCCAGGCCAATTGGCTATGAGAATCAGCTGTATCTCCAGTGGGAGAACTTCTGTGTTGGAGACACCCTTTGGGGGAAAGACTTGCTTCATTGGGGCTTTGGTGTTCACTGAGTCTGCCCCTGAATGTGTCCCTTATGGATCTGAGGAGTTGTAATCTGGATGGTCCCACTCTGACCACTGAGTACACTGGCTCTTGGATCTCTAAGGAGGTGCTAATTTAGCCTCTTCCTGAGGCTACCCAGCAGGACCTATGGAGAGATCCTATGTGCAGATTCTTCTTCTTTGTTTGGGGTTTGGAAGTGCCCAGATGAGGCCTAGCTCTGAAGCAATGCAAGCTGCTGTGGGGCCTTGGGCCTTCTTTTGGAAGTTCTGGGTCTCTCTGACCCAGCTGCAGTTTGTTAGGTAGTTTTCAGATTGGAAAGGGCCAGGCCTTTCATATACAAAAGCCTCTGGGCACAGCTTGGGTGGGGCAGGGTCTCAGGGGATCAACAGGGTGGAACAAGGAGCTATGGCTGCTCCTCAGTCCTACCCTAAGAGGCCCCGCCTCTCAGTGTCCCGGTAATCGCTGCAAGCACCTCTGAGAGAAAGCCACCCTGGAGTTCTGATCAATGCCTGACAGTCTAGTTTCTCCCCGTATGAGTCTGGGTCTCCAGAGACTCACCCGGAACTGGAGTTCAGAGCAGTGGAGAGCTTGAGACTCCCTTCCAATTAAAAAGACAACTGTGTGCTCAGTTGCCAGTCCTTTCCATGTGCGCCTCAGTACCTCTGCACTTTACTTCCACACTGCCTCTGAGTCTCAGTGTGCTTTTCTCTTTCCTTCTAGTTGTAGAATTTCCACTCAGCCAGCCTTCCTGTGGTTCTGGATGATGTCCGTTTTGTCTTTTAGTTGTATTTTTGAAGTTGTTGTGCAAGGCAGCAATTTCTGGTGTTTACCTATGCCGCCATCTTGGTTTCTCCTCTCATTGGTTTTATTATTTTTATTTTTATATATTTATAACTGACAGTAAAACATATTTAATATAGTGGCAAAATATTTCGAAGATCATGGAACAATCATAATATCCATTGACTATGAAGATTGCTTTGCATAAATTAAGTTGTACAGTTTATGGTATCACACTAGCATGTAAAAATGGAATAGGTCAAAATATGGTCAATAAGCATGTTAAAGAATTGAATATCATCAACCATCACTGAAATGAAAATTAAACTTACAATAAGATTGAAATTCTTTACAGTAATTAGAATGTCTAAAATGAAAAATAACACAAAATTCTGCTGATAACTAAGAAGTCATTAGGACTCTCACACATTGCTGTTGGGTATGTATTCAAAAGAATACACTTTACAGTTTCCTGAACAGTTAAACATGCATCTAGACCAGCCGTGGGCAAACTACGGCCCGCGGGCCGGATCCGGCCCGTTTGAAATGAATAAAACTAAAAAAAAAAAGACCGTACCCTTTCATGTAATGATGTTTACTTTGAATTTATATTAGTTCACACAAACACTCCATCCATGCTTTTGTTCCGGCCCTCCAGTCCAGTTTAAGAACCCATTGTGGCCCTTGAGTCAAAAAGTTTGCCGATCCCTGATCTAGACTATATCCCAGTAATTCCACACAAATAGTTATACAAAAATGTCTATAGCAGTTTCTCTCATAATACATATTTTGAAACAATCAAAAGAAAACAGACATACAAATAATGACAACAATAAAAGAATGAATTACCCAAACCCTCAACAACATGACTTCTCAATTATGTTTAAAGAAATAGAGCATACATAAAAGAGCTACCAGAAAACAAAAGATAAAATAGCTATAGGAAATCCTCAAACACAATGATTACCCTAAATGTAAATGGACTGAATTCACCAATAAAGGCAGAGTAGCAGATTAGATAAGAAAAGCAAAACACAGTGGGGGTGAGGGGGCAAGTGGGGGACAACAACACATATGTAATACCTTAATCAATAAAAAAAAAAAAGGAAAACAACCATGTGCTGCCTTCAGGAGACACATCTAAGCTGCAAAGACAAAGGTAGTTTCAAAGTAAAAGGGTAGAAAATGATTCTCCAAGCAAATAATATTCATAGAAAAGCAGGTGTAGTCACATTTATATCTGAAAAAATATATTTCAAGATAAAAAGGTAACAAAAGACAAAATGGAAATTTTATAATGATAAAGGGGATAATACATCAAAAAGATATCATTATTTTTTTATTGATTTTAGAGAGGGAGAGACAAACACTTATGTGAGAGAGCAACATTCATCAGCTGCCTCCTGCAAGGCCCCTATCAGGGATCAAACCTGCAATCCGAGCATGTGCCCTAACTGAGAATTGAACCAGCCACCTTATGGTGCATGGGACGATGCTCAATCAATTAAGCCACACTTCTTAATATATGTGTACCAAATCAGGGAATGCCAAAATATATAAAGCAACTAATAACAAAACTAAAGGGAGAAACAGACAAAAACACCATCATATTTAGGGACCGTAAAACTTCATTGACAGCTACAGATAGATCATGCAATTGGAAATTCAACCAAGAGATATAGGCCTTAAAAGACACATTCAACTAAATGGACATAGTTGACATTTACAGAGCCTTTCATTCCAGAACATCAGATTATACATTCTTCTCCAGGGCACCTGGAACATTATCAAGTATAGACCATATGTTAAGTCACAAAACTAACCTCAACAAAATCAAGTATGTTGAAATTATACCAAGCATATTCTCTGACCATAATGCTTTGAAATTAGAAACCAACTGCATAAAGGAAGCAAAGAAACCCACAAATATGTGGAGATTAAACAACATACTACTAAAAAAAATGACTGGGTCAAAGAAAAAATGAAAGGTGAGATCAAAAGATGTAGAGACGAATGAGAATGACAATACAACATATCAAAACTTCTGGGATGCAGCAAAAGAACTAATAAGAGGTATGTTTATATCATTATAGACCTCTCTAAAGAAATAAGAGCAGCCCCAAGTAAATAACCTAACATTAGACCTTAAAGAACTAGAAAAAGAAGAACAAAAGCAACCCAAAGGCAACAGAAGGAAATATTAATAATTAGAGCAGAATTGAATGAAATATAAACAAAAAGATTACCTAACTCTGATACCAAAACTTGGCAAAAAACTACAGACCAGTATCTCTAATGAATATGGATGGAAAAATACAAAACAAAATACTAGCAAATTGAATACACTAATACATTGAAAAAATAATACAGCACGATAAAGTAGGGTTGATACCAGAGACAAAAGGATGATCCAACATATGCAAATGGAGCAATGTAATACACCCCATTGACAAAACAAAGGATAAAAATCATATAATCTTACCAATAGATGCAGAAAAAGCATTTGATAAGATACTATATCCATTTATGATGAAAACTCTCAATAAAATAGGTATGGAAGGAAACTGCCTCAACATAATGAAGGCCATATGAGAAACCCCAGCCAATATCATACTCAATGGTGAAAAACTGAAAGCTTTTCCATTAAAGTCAAGAACAAGACAACCATTCCCACTCTTAATTAACATAGATCTGGAATTCCTAGCCAAAGCAATCAGGCAAGAGAAAGAAATAGAAGGTATCCAAATAAGGAAAGAAGAAGTAAAAGTGTCACTTTTTTGCAGATGACATGATTATGTATATAGAAAACCCTGAAGATTGCACCAAAATACTAAAGGAAATAATAAACAAATACAGTAAAGTTGCAGGATACAATATCAATGCACAAAAAAATCCACTGCTTTCCTATATACTAACAATGAAACTTCAGAAATAGAAATGAAAAAAATCAACTCCTTTTAAATTGCAACCAAAAGAATTTAATACTTAGGACTAAACTTAACAAAGGATGTGAAGGACCTACATACTGAAAACTACAAAGCATTATTAAGAAGGACTTAAATATAAGATGGAAAACCATAAAAATTCTACAAGCCTCCATAGGCAGCAAAATAACAGACATATGTCGTAGCAATATCTTTACCAATACAGTTCTTAGGACAATGGAAACTAAGGAGAAAATAAATAAATGGGATTACATCAAAATAAAAAGCTTCTTCACAGAAATCATCAACAAAACAAGAAAGCCCACTGCATGGGAGAACATATTTGCCAATGTTATCTCTGATAAGCATTTAATCTCCAAAATTTACAGGGAACTCATACAACTTAACAAAAGGAAGATAAACAATCCAATAAAAAAATGGGCATCGGACCTAAATATACACTTTTTGAAAGAGGACATATGGAAGGCCAAAAGACATATGAAAACATGCTCAAAGTCACTAATCATCCAAGATGCCGGGAGCCGGTCCATCCTTGCTGTTTCAAGGGACCTGGCATATATGGCATACGGTTCTTAATGTGTTTGCTCACCTTCTTGGTGCTGCGTTTTAACCAAGGTCACCTCTCCGAGAAAGGTTGAATCCCCAGGTAGGGATTTTCCCCTGAAGTTAGGGAGGGAATAAAACCCCTCAACTAAGTGCCAGGCGGGTAATTAATCCCTTTAACTACGAACAATCATGCTTAAACTACATAATCTTTTCTCCCTGGAATGGAGATAAGAAACGCCCTAACCTTTGTAATAGAGATTGATAGGATTGAATCAACTGGTATAAATACAGTTGTAACAAGACAGAAAGACACAGAACTCATGAGACAGAATTCAGAAGACAGAACCTACCCGGAGCCTGGAGGTGGAGCCTGGCGAGAGAGCATGGCAAAAGATCCTGGACTGAACCTGACTATAGAACATGGCAAGAGAACCTGACTAGAACCTGGTGACTGAACCTACCTGGAGACCCTGACAAGAGAACCCGGCTATGATGATCAACTGAACGCTGTCTCCATGTCATTCCTTCTTCGCCGACTCCGTCCACACCTATGGGGAACCCCTGGACCTGCTGGGGTTGGACCCCAGCATATGGCGCCCGAACAGGGACCCCTAGGTAAGCGCCCCGCACTCGGGACGGATCGGACTCCACCGTAGGAAGAAGGTGGATAGTCTTCGCCGACTCCGTCCACACCTTTGGGAACCCCTGGAACAGGATTCCCCTAGGTAAGCCCCCCTCCCCCATTGAGAACCCCCACACTCGGGACGGATCAGACTCCACCATAGGAAGAGGGTGGATAGTCTTTGCCGAATCCGTCCACACCTTTGGGAACCCCTGGAACAGGATTCCCTTAGGTAAGCCCCCCCCATTGAGAACCCCACACTCGGGACGGATAGGACTCCACCAGGGTGCTACAGACCCCCCTATAGAGGATAAGTAGGGTAAGAAGGTGGATAGTACAGAACTTAGATTGAGAAGATGTGCCATACTGAGTCCAAAGAAAGAAGACTCTGTATTGATTCTTAGATTGAGAAGATGTGCCATACTGAGTCCAAAGAAAGAAGACTCTGTATTGATCTTTAGATTAAGAAGATGTGCCATACTGAGTCTAAAGAAAAAAGACTCCGTATTGATCTTTTAACATATATGCTTGTTAGCAGAGGAATTAAGGTTACTCCCAGTCAGACAGAACATTTTATACAAGAAATACGTCCATGTTTTTCTGAGGAAGGAAAGGTGCCGGAAAGGTAAATGTAGAGGCATGGGAGAAGGTAGGCCCAAGGAGCCTTATCCTTAACCCCACTGCAGCCTTTCTACCCTGGGAAAGTGCAGGATTGGCAAGCTCTCCCTGGGATGATAGATCAGGACTCAGGTAATAGCGGAAAGTGCCAATCCTACTCTTAAAATGGATATAAGAGAGCATTTGAGGTTTTTCTTTTTAATGCCTGCCTTTAAAAAATAAAAAAGGGGGAATTTGCCAGGAGCCGGTCCATCCTTGCTGTTTCAAGGGACCTGGCATATATAGCATATGGTTCTTAATATGTTTGCTCACCTTCTTGGCGCTGTGTTTTAACCAAGGTCACCTCTCCGAGAAAGGTTGAATCCCCAGGTAGGGATTTTCCCCTGAAGTTAGGGAGGGAATAAAACCCCTCAACTAAGTGCCAGGCGGGTAATTAATCCCTTTAACTACGAACAATCATGCTTAAACTACATAATCTTTACTCCCTGGAATGGAGATAAGAAACGCCCTAACCTTTGTAATAGAGATTGATAGGATTGAATCAACTGGTATAAATACAGTTGTAACAAGACAGAAAGACTCAGAACTCAGGAGACAGAATTCAGAAGACAGAACCTACACGGAGCCTAGAGACAGAAGAACTTCGCTGGCGAGAGCATGCCAGAGGATCCTGGACCGGGACTGGCCTCGGAGCCTAGAGACAGAGCCTAGCGGGAGAACATGGCAAGGGATCCTGGACTGAACCTGACTACAGAGATTGGCAGGAGAACCTGACTGGAACCTGGACACTGAACCTGACTGGAGAGCCTGGACAGAACCTGGCTGGAGAACCTAGCGAGGGAACATGGCTACAGAATCTCGCTGGAAATCCGAAGCAGAACCTCTCTGGAGATCCGGGCTAGAGATCCTGGCTAGGCTGCTGATCAACTGAACACTATCTCCGTGTCATTCCTTCTTCGCCGACTCCGTCTACACCTTTGGGGACCCCTGGACCCGCTGGGGCTGGACCCCGGCACCAAGAGATGCAAATCAAAACGACAATGAGGTACCATCTCACACCTGTCAGAATGGCTATCATCAACAAAACAAAGGACAAGTGCTGGCGAGGATGTGGAGAAAAAGGAACCCTTATGCACTGCTGGTGGGAATGCAGACTAGTGCAGCCACTGTGGAGAACATTATGGTGTTTCCTCAAAAAATTAAAAATGGGCCAGAACCGGTTTGGCTCAGTGGATAGAGCATTGGCCTGCAGACTGGAGGGTCCCAGGTTCGATTCTGGTCAAGGGCATGTACCTGGTTTGCAGGCACATCCCCAGTGGGAGATGTGCAGGAGGCAGCTGATCGATGTTTCCCTCTCATCGATGTTTCTAACTTTCTATCTCTCTCCCTTCCTCTCTGTAAAAAATCAATAAAATATATTTTTTTAAAAAAATTAAAAATGGAACTCCCATTTGACCTAGTGATTCCACTTCTAGGAATATATCCCAAGAAAACAGAAACACCAATCAGAAAGGATATATGCACCCCTATGTTCATAGCAGCACAATTTACAATAGCTAATATTTGGAAACAGCCTAAATGCCCATCAGCAGATGAGTGGATTAGAAAACTATGTTACATCTACACAATGGAATACTATGCTTCTATAAAAAAGAAGGAATTCTTACCATTTACAGTAGCATGGATGGAATTGGAGAGCATTATGCTAAGTGAAATAAGTCAGGCAGTGAAAGAAAAATACCACATGATCTCACTCATATATGGATAATAAAGACCGTTATAACCTGGTGAACAAAAAGATAGATTCAGAGGCAGAGAAGCATTGAACAGACTGTCAAATTACAGCGGGAAGGCAGGGGAGGGTTCGAGGTGGGGTAAGAAATCAACCAAAGGTCTTGTATGCATCCATATAAGCATAACCAATGGGCACAGACAGTAGGGGGGTGAGGGCATGTGCCGGGGGGAGGAGAAGGGAAGCCGGGGGAAGGTCACTAGGGGAAAAAGGAGACATATGTTCTACTAATTGTAATACTTTGAACAATTAAAAAAAATGAAAGGATCAAACAAAAAAAAATAAAAAGAGAGATTGAAAGACATAATGAAGTTAAAAGGTATTTCTAAGCCAGTCAGTGAAAGATAAATACCACATGATCTCACTCATTTATGGATAATAAAGAACATTACAAACTGTTGAACAAAAATAGATATGGCAAAGAAGCATTGAATAGACTGTTAAACTACAGCAGGAAGGTAGGGCAGGTTTGGGGCGGGCGGTAAGAGATCAACCAAAGGACTTGTATGCATGCATATAAGCACAACCAACAGATGCAAGACACCAGGGGTGAGGGGATGAGGGCAAGTGCCAGGGGGTAGGGGAGGTAGGGGCGGGGGGGGGGGGGTCAGTGGGAAAAAAAAGAGACATATGTACTACTATTTGTAATACCTTAATAAAATTTAAAAAATTTAAATAGAAAAAAAATATTTCTTATTCATGGGTAGGAAGAATCAACATATTTAAATTGACCATATTACCCAAAGCAATATACAGATTTCATGCAATCCTCATCAAAATCCCAATGTCATTTTTAAAAAGAAATAGAATAAAAATCATCAGAATTATATGGAATCACAAAAGACCCCCAAAAGCCAAAGCAATCCTGAGAAAAAAAGAATGAAGCTGGATATATAAAACTCCCTGACTTAAAATTATAATACAAAGTGACAATAATCAATAGAACATGGTATTAACAGAAAAATAACTACACGGAACAATGGATCAGAATTGAGAGCCCAGAAATAAAACCACAGATGACAAAAACATACAATTGGGAAAAAAGAGAGAGAGGAAAAAAAGCCTCAAATAAATGGTGCTGGGAGAACTGGAAAGCCACACACAAAAGAATGAAACTATATTTTTGTCCCTTGTACAAAAATTAATTCAAAATGGACATAAGACTTAAATGTAAGATGTTAAACAATAAATTACACGGAAGAAAGTATAGGTAATAAACTTATGGACCTTGGTCATAGAGAACATTGTATGAATTTGAGCCCAAAGGCAAGGGAAGCAAAGGAAAAAAATGAATGAATGGGACCACATCACAGTAAAAAGTTTCTGCACAGCATAAGAAACCACCAACACAACAAAAAGACAACCAACCAAATGGGAGGTGATATTTGCAAACAGTTCCAACAAGCAGTTAACATCCAAAATATATAAAGAACTCATACAACTCAACACCAGACAAACAATCCAATTAATAAATGGGCAAAATACCTGAACAGATGCCTCTCCCAAGAAGACACAGCCATCAGATATATGAAATATGTTCCAATTCACTAGCCATTAGGGAAATATAAATCAAAACTACAATGAGATACCACTTCACACCTGTTAGAATGGCTATTATTAACAAGACATGTAATAAAAAGTGTTAGGTTGTGAAGAGAAAGGGACCCTCTTTCACTGCTAGTAGGAATATAAACTGGTACAACCACTATGGAGAACAGTATGGCTTTCCTAAAAAAAACTAATAATTGAGTTTTCATATTACCTACCTCTATCCCTCTTCTGGGTGTCTACTTGAAAACTTTGAAAACATTTATTTGCAAAAACTTATGCACTCTTATGTTCATTGCAGCATTATTACAGTGGCCAAGACATGGAGACAACCAAATTGTTCTTCAATAGAGGATTGGATAAAAAAGATGTGGTACATATTCTATCTAATAATAGACAAACATGGTAATTAACCATACCTCCACTATGCTTCCCATTGGCTAATCAGGGCGATATGCAAATTAACTGCCAACAAAGATGGCGGCCAGCAGACAGGCAGCTGAAGCAAACATGAGGCTTGCTTGCTCCAGCAATGGAGGAAGCCAAGGTTCCCCACATGCCGCAGCCCGGCTCTGAGCTCCAGTCTAAGCAACAATATTGCAATTATAGAAGCTAAACAAACCCAGATACCTGCTTTCAGCCAGCCAGCCTCAGAGCTGGAGCCACAAGAAGGTTTCAATTACAGAAGGTAAATAAATCCCAGAATAAAAAGAGAAAAAGAAAAAAAGGAGAGACTGGGAGCTTCAGTTGCAGGCTTGGCCTGCCTGAAAACAGCCCTCAGCCCCTCATCCAGGCTGGCCAGGCACCCCAGTGGGCACCCCCACCCTAAAGGGGGTGCGGGCAGCCTGAAAACAGCCATCAGCCCCTCACCCAGGCTGGCCAGGCACCCAAGCAGGACCCCCACCCTGATCCAGGACACCATTCAAGGAAAACCAGCCGGCCCTCACCTGGGCACCAGGTCTCTATCCTATATAGTAAAAGGGTAATATGCAAACTGACCCTAACAGCAGAAAGATTGGAAATGACTGGTCACTATGACACACACTGACCACCAGGGTGCAGATGCTCAATGCAGGAGCTGCCCTCTGGTGGTCAGTGAGCTCCCACAGCGGGGAACTCTGCTCAGCCACAAGCCAGGCTGAAGGCTGCCAGTACAGCGGTGGTGGTGGGAGTCTCTCCTGCCTCCTCAGCAGTGCTAAGGATGTCTGACTGCAGCTTAGGTCTGCTCCCCGCTGGCAAGTGGACATCCCCCAAGGGCTGCTGGGCTGCCAGAGGGATGTCTAATTGCCAGCTTAGGCCCAATCCCCTGGGGAGCAGGCCTAAGCCTGCAAGTGGTCATCCCCTGAGGGGTCCCAGACTGCAAGAGGGCACAGGCTGGGCTGAGGGACCTCCGCCCCGAGTGCACAAATTTTTGTGTACCGGGCCTCTAGTATTCTATAAAATACTACTCAGACATAAGAAAAGATGAAATATTGCCATCTGTGATAACATGGATGGACCTTGAGAATATTATGCTAAGCTAAATAAGTCATTCAGAAAAAGCTAAGAACCATATGATTTCACTCATATGTGGGATATAAAACTGAAACGAGAGGGAAGGGGGTGTGGAGGTAGTAAAAAATAAAGGGGTCAAATATACAGTGACAGAAGATTATTTGACTTAGATGGTGGGCACACATGCAATTTATAGATCATGTATCATAGAAATGTACATTTGAAAACTATATGGCCCTGTTAACCAATGTCACCCCAATAAATGTAATAAAATAAAATATTTTTTAAAAAGAAAGAAAAGAACACATATAGTCAAGAACTATTAATACTAATCTATGTTGATTAAAATTAAGACAGTGGTTGCCAAGGGAAGTTTCTGTGGGAGACAGAAATGTTCTACATGTTGTTGAGTGGTGGTTACTTAGTTTTATGCATTATAAAAATTCACTGAATCATACACTAAGTTCTGTTCATTTCACTATACAAAATAATTTCCCATAATTAAAAAACATAAAAAGGAGTCAGAATAACATAAAAAAGAAAAAAGTTTTCCCATAAAAATATACTTATATGTAAATTTAAAATACTAGACAATAATACTTTCTAGCTTATAGAAAAAATAATAATGATACAACAATGTACCTCTCATATATCCATACCAGAAATGAAGCCTTACAGCATGTCAACTACTTTCAACTATCTTTGGATAATTAATCTGCAGGTGGAGTTCCTGCTAGTACTTCTGAGAATAGCATTCTATCCAGATTTTAGGAAGTATGCCTTACATAATTAGCCATTTCTCTATAACAATAACTTAAATGAAAAATTTCAAGTCTATCATTTAAAAATGTTAGATCTCTCATACATAACAAATAGTAATAAAATTTTGTATATAAAAAATTACCAACTATGTTTTTTAAAAAAAATCCTATTTAAAGTAGACTCATTTAATTAGTAAAATACTTTTGGGCAACTGATTTTTAATATATCATTTAATTGATATAGTTTTCATTTTTATGTTCTATCTGGGATAATATTTACTATCTTTCTAACATTGCAATTTGTTTTAAAGTAATAATTATTCATAATAAGGTATCCAGGCACAGAATAAGTGATTGTTTTCAAGTTTGCAGTAAATAACTAGGTCATGAAAACTCAAGTTACAATGATGATATTAATACATAAAGAAATGTTACTTGTTATTTGAATTTTGGAAGTTTTTAATAACATGGTGGCTGCTATTTATGCATATTTTATATTTATAAGATAGGTTCCTCCACCAAAGTTGTTTTTATAGACCATGAAACATTTAAAATTCACCATTTTGAGGTTAACAATAATGTGCACTCCCTTATATTCAAAGCCTTTTTTTACATTCATACTGCACTGATTTTTAAACTGAATTGCATTATTAATACAATTTTTCTATCATTAAAATTCATTTATTCTACATTTGAGAGTTTTTATACCATTAATAAACATTTTCCCCTGAAGTTTATAATCTCATAGGAACAATAATCACATTCTTGAAGCATGCAAGTAATATTATTACCAGAAAGAAAGAAGGAAAGAGAGAAAGAGAGAGAGAGAGAGAGAGAGAGAGAGAGAGAGAGAGAGAGAGAGAGAAGAAAGAAAGAAAGAAAGAAAGAAAGAAAGAAAGAAAGAAAGAAAGAAAGAAAGAAAGAAAGAAAGAAGGAAAGAAAAAAGGATTGAAGGAAGAAAGGAAGAAAGGAAGGAAAGAAGGAAAGAAGGAAGGAAGGAAGGGAGGGAAGGAGGGAGGGAGGGAGGGAGGAGGGAAGGAAGGAGGAGGATTTTGCATGCACATGCTTAATTTACTTTAAAAGGAAAGTAAAAGAGAATAAGAAAAAATGGGGTGAAATGGGGGAGGAGGTTGATATGTAAAGGCTGTTATGAAAAGTATCAGCTACAGCTGCATACGACAGGAATGGAAAATAGTGTAATAAGATATGCTCCAGTTCCTAAATAAGTTAATAAAAATGCTGCTGGAAGAACAGCTGGCTTTAGCTGGAGCTGGGATGAAGAAAAGAGTCGGTGCCTAGAGTCCACTTAATGAAAGGTATTAGAGCATCAATGGGGTCAAGAAGAATTATGCAGAGTAACTCAAATTCATTTTTCTTGCAAAAGGAATTACATTTAAAAGGATTTTAAATTTATAATTTAGAATTTGATACCTAAGCCAATTTCATAATAGCAGACATTACACCTTTGGGACTGATCCAGGCTAAAAAATATGAGATGTGTCCAGGACCTTTAAAATTTTCCCAGGATATATTTTGCTTCAGTATTTTACAGGTCTTATCATGTTAACTAATAGTGTTTTTAAAAATATAGGTTAAGCACATATTTGATAATAGAAATATAGTTTTCTTGAATTTTAAATAATATTTGGGTAAAAGCATGTATATGCTTACATCATAATTATAATGTAAGCATATACATTCATGAAGAAATTTGTATAATGGACCCATATTCCCCCACTCCATAACAACTCTACTTAGATATTATAAAAATAATGGAATAAAACTACTCTAATTATAATAAACTCAAATTACGTGTTACATTTCTAAGGTAATGGAGGCATTGTAATATAGTAGAAAGAGTTCTCTATTAGTAAAAGCTGTGCGAAAAACTAGTTATAATACACTTAGCAGACATTTAACCTCTTTGCTTCATTTCCCATGTATGTAAAATGAATGACTGCATGATATTATCATGAAATCTAATGAAGATCTAAAATTATATAATTCTAAATTTTTAAGGCACAAGAAATAAATGTTTCATAATATTCTTCTCATTAATACCTCAGTTATGTATTAAATAACTTGATCTTGAATATATGGATAAAAAAAGGTTCTATACATAGAGAGTAAATATATTCCCATGCATGGACTTCTGCTTTGAAGAAGATGGAGTTCATTATATTCCACAAATGAGTGAGATCATGTGATGTTTATCTTTCTCTGACTGGCTTATTTCACTTAGCATAATGCTCTCCAGTTCCATCAATGCTGCTGTAAATGGTAAGAATTCCTTCTTTTATACCGCAGCATAGTATTCCATTGTGTAGATGTACCATAGTTTTTTAATCCACTCATCTGCTGATAGGCATTAGGCTATTTCTAAATCTTAGCTATTGTAAATAGTGCTGCTATGAACATAGGGGTGTATATATCCTTTCTGGTTAGTGTTTCTAGTTTCTTGGGATATATATTCCTAGAAGTGGGATCACTGGGTCAGATGGGAGTTCCAGTTTTAGTTTTTTGAGGAAACTCCATACTGTTCTCCACAGTGGCTGCACCAGTCTGCATTCCCACCAGCAGTGAAGGAGGGTTCCTTTTTCTCCACATCCTCGCCAGCACTTGTCATTTGTTGATTTGTTGATAGCCATTCTGACAGGTGTGAGATGGTACTGCGTTGTTGTTTTGATTTGAATATCTTGGATGATTAGTGACTTTGAGCATGTTTTTATATGTCTCTTGTCCTTCCTTATGTCCTCTTTCAAAAAGTATATATTTACTAGTAGGTCCGTTGCCCATTTTTTGATTGGGTTATCGTCTTTTAAGTTGTATGAGTTCACTGTAAATGCTGGAGATTAAACCCTTATCGGAGATAACATTGGCAAATATGTTCTCCCCTGCAGTGGGCTTTCTTGTTGTTTTGTTGATAGTTTCTTTTGCTGTGCAGAAGCTTTTTATTTTGATGTAGTCCCATTTGTTTATTTTCTCTGTAGTTTTCATTGCCCTAGGAGCTGTATCGGTGAAGATATTGCTTCGGCATATGTCTGAGATTTTGCTGCCTGTGGGATCCTCTAATATTTTTATGGTTTCCCATCTTATGTTTAAGTCCTTTATCCATTTTTAGTTTTTTGTTTATGGTGTAAGTTTGTGGTCTAGATCAGTGATGGTGAACCTTTTGAGCTCGGCGTGTCAGCATTTTGAAAAACCCTAACTTAACTCTGGTGCCGTGTCACATATAGAAATTTTTTGATATTTGCAACCATAGTAAAACAAAGATTTATATTTTTGAAATTTATTTTAAATATTTAAATGCCATTTAACAAAGAAAAATCAACCAAAAAAATGAGTTTGCGTGTCACCTCTGACACGCGTGTCATAGTTCGCCATCACTGGTCTAGATGCATCCTCCCTATTCCTCCCATGACGTACAACTTTGGGCATTAAATATGAAATGAACATAAGAACACGCTGAAAGGTGGTGAGAAGAAGGCAGAGCAATGAGGAAACTCAAGACCCAAGGAACAACAGAGTGGTGAGTGACCTGGGTTTTCTTTTTGATTCATATATCCTAGAAGATAGCACTCTGGAAATGTCAACCATCTCAGCTGCCAAAAAAGCCCTAATAATGGCCTCTCTCTCTAGCAAAAAACCCAAATCAAAATAAAACAGAAAGCCTTATAAGATAGAAAACCTTTAGGCAATAACATCTCTACCCCAGTACCACAGAGAAAAACTGTGATCTCTTCCCCTCCCATGACAACAAGGGTCAAATGGGGAATGTAGGGTTCTGCCATCTGTAGGCAGTAATGAAGCACCCCAACAATCCTTGATAGGATGAGGGCAGAGAATGAAACATAGGGAGCCGGGGCTTTTACCCTTTCCAGATGTCAATAGACCCCTCTATCATGTTAATGGAGAACTTGTGGGGAGCAGTAATGAAGCCAGGGTCAGGAGGCCTCCTGAATGGAGACCTAGGGGCAGCCTCTTTTCCATGCCCATCCAGCATCCTCCCCTGGGTGTCAGGAGGCTGAGTGAGGAACTTGGATTTCTATCTCCATAGGATAGCAATGAAGAAGTGACTGCCCTTTCCCTACCAGAGTTGTAACAAAGGAAAGCATTACAAATGTAATGACCTTAATAGTTTCAGGGCTATTCAAATGATCCATTTCATATTAGGTAAGCTGTGGTAGGTATGTTTTTTGAGATATGAGTTCCTTTCATTCAAGGAATACAATTTATGTATGTAAGTTATTGGAATGGTTCCCTTATTATTTTTTTGATGTCTGTAGTGGTTTCATTCCTAAATGTTGACAATTTATGTCTTCTCTCTCTCTCTCTCTTTCTCTCTCTCTCTCTCTCTCTCTCTCTCTCTCTCTCTCTCTCTCTCTCTCTCTCTCTTTTTGCCAGGCTTGCTACAGGTTTGTCAATTTTATTTATTTCAAGAACCAGCTCTTTATTTCACTGGTTTTTCCTATTGTTTTCTGTTTTCATTTAATTTGTTTCTGTACTTATTTTTATTATTCTGTTCCTTCAGCATGTTTTGGACTTATCTTCCTTTTCTTTTTCTAGACTCTAGTGCAAGGGTCGGCAAACTTTTTGACTTGAGGGCCACAATGGGTTCTTAAACTGGACCGGAGGGCCGGAACAAAAGCATGGATGGAGTGTTTGTGTGAACTAATATAAATTCAAAGTAAACATCATTACATAAAAGGGTACGGTCTTTTTTTTTTTTTTTTTTTTTTTTTTTTAGTTTTATTCATTTCAAACGGGCCGGATCCAGCCCACGGGCCGTAGTTTGCCCACGGCTGCTCTAGTGGATGAGTGGGAAAACAAATTATTGATCTGAGTTGTTTCTTCTTTTCCAAATTATGCATTGAGCACTATAGGTTTTCCTCTATTCAATATGTTAACTATATTTCACACATTTTGATATATTGTATTTTCATTTCATATCATTTCAATACATTTTAGGTTACTATATTTCTCTTGAGACTTCCTTTTAAACAAATGGATTATTTAGAAGTACGACTTTTTGCAATTGGTTTGACATCACATTTCAGCTTCAATTTTGGCTCCTGAGAACACTTAAACATAATTTTAAAAATACACAAAATAGAGATGCCCTGGCCCAGATGGTGTCACTAGAGTACTCTATCAAATGTTTAAAGAAGAATTAATTAACACCAAGCATACACAATCTCTTCCAGAAATTAGAAGATAATCATATTATGAAGCTAGTTTTAATTTATCAAAACTAGACAAAGTGAAAAATAAACTACAGACCAATATTCCTCATGAATACAGATGTAAAAACCCTTACAAAATATCAGCAAATAGAAAACAATAATATATGAAAACAAGCACACCATGATCAAGTGTGGTTGATTCCAGAGACCAAAGGCTTGTTTAATATTAGAAAATCAATCACTATAATCCATGATGTTAACAGATTAGAGAAGAAAATCACATGAACATGTCAATCAATGCCAAAAACATTTACATAAAATTATTTTTTTAAATTGATAGCTACTAAATCAGACACCATACACAGGAGAAAAAATAAAACCTATGAGACCCATATAAGGTAAGTACTGTTATCCCTATTTGAGGGAGAGTATGTGGGAAAACTGAAATTGAGAGAATTGAAATATCTGGTTGGCAGGGAATTTCTGCCTCACAGCCTTGTGTGTAACTGCCAAGATCTACCAATTGCTAATTATTTTTATTGGGAAACCATAGAAATTTACTCTAAAACACATCCAGCAATACAAAACTATAAAATTCTAATTTCTCTCAAATCCTCTTCACAGTAGTAACCACTGTGTCTAAAGTGCTTTTTATTATTTTATTTTTAATTTTAATTTTATTTTTCAATAACTGTTTATAATCAATATTGTTTTCTATCAGGTGTACAGCATAGTGGTTAGAAACTCATATACTGTACAAAGTGTTCCTCCAATATTTCACAAACCCACCTGGCTCAATACATTGATATTATAAAATTATTGACTATATTCCTTATGATGTACTGTACATTCCTACTACTACTTTTTATATAACATTCTTAAAATGACAAAATTATGGAAAATGGAGAACAAATCGCTGGTTGTCAGGGAGTTAAGATTAGGGGAAGTGCTAGGAGGATGGGCATGAATTATGTGTGGCCATAAAAAGGCAAAATGAGGAATTGTTCTCATGAGAATGTTCTCTATTTTGATTGCATCTGTATAAACATTCTGTTTGTGATATTGTACTGAAGCTTTGCAAGATATTACTATTGAAAGAAACTGGATAAAGAGAACACAGGATTTTTCTGTATTGTTTCTTATAACTTCATGTGAATCTACAACTATTTCAAAAAAACAACAACATTCAGTTAAAAAAGTAGCCCATAAGACAATCCTTTCTTAGATATTTTATCACATAATTGTATAAATATCATTTTGTGGCTGAAAGTTTCTACTTAAGGTACCCAAGGTATACATATTGTACTGATCACTCTTCAAGGCCCGTATATTCATTGATTGATTCATAAAATATTTATTGAGCACCACTGTATGCCAAACACTCTTATAGATACTGGAAATAAGTGTGAACCACACAAAGAAGTCCTATCCTCATGAGCGTGCACTGTAATGAGTGCAGATCCACACACATGGCACATGTAAGGAAAGTAGAGCAAGAAAAGGGATAGAAAATTCTAGCTACAAGTATGTTCAATCATAAATAAGTCAGATCCTTTTTGAAGATGTGGCCTGTGAGGATAAATTTCAAAAGATGAAGAAGACGTATATTTAACTAGCAAAGAGAATGCTGATTTGTAAAGAATATTATGGGCCACTGAAATGACTATGGAATTTAATTTTTGTGACTTGAAAGGTTCCGTAAATATGAAATGAACAAAGCATTTTCTGTCTGAAGAGCTTACTACAGTGTTTGAGGAAAATGGTAAAAAAGAATCACTAATTTTTGAGTCACTTATATTATTTCTTACTCTAAATATAGTAGAATGTCCAATTTTCCATGATATTATATTCAAACTTCTGCTGCAATTACATATAAAACTAAGACCAGAGTGAGGTCTACCTCCCTTCTTACACTCTTTCCAATACAATGCCCTCTACTATAGTCAGAATTCCAAATCAGCTTGACCCTTGTATTGCATTCTTTTATTCCAGTATTGTCCCTTGCTGTACCTTGGGATCCTATTTACTCTCCTCTATTAATTTCACTGTCTTCATCAATAATGATGGTGCCACAGGGTGGTTCACTCTGAGTGCATTAGCATACCCATAATCTTCAGATCTCCCTAACCCCACCTTCTAAAAGAGCTCAAATAAAAATAAGAATGTTCTTTGAGATGCATAGTTGACATTTCCCACAGCATGTTAAAGGACCCAAAAAAAATTTAGAACACATGGCTGTTTTATTGATGTATATCAGATGATCTAAACATGAAGCATAACTGCCTATGAAATTCAAGGTTCAAGAACATATCATTATCTTCCAATTAGGTTGCTGAGTCTAAGTTTCTTCTGTAAGGCAATTCTGAAACTACCAAAGAGCAACATCCAATTCTTATTTCACTTCATTACATTCTTCAATAAAATCTATTTCCCCTGAATTCCTATTTGATTAGATCTCTAATCTACACAACTGACTAACATATTTCTATAGTTTTGTATTTAACTGCTTTATATTTATTGCACATGCCTTTGTAATAATGGTGGAGTTGTTTGGTCATGCAGTGCAGAGATCACCAGTGCCATTCAAGACTCAGTAGAGCCTGCATATAGTAAGCAGTAAGTATACATTGTCAGATGTCCACCACTCTACAAGTGTTAAGGATACTTCTCCAAAGAGGACATACAGATGGCCAATAAACATATGAAAAGATGCTCAACCTCACTAATCATCAGAGAAATGCAAATTAAAACCACAATGAGATATCGCCTCACACCTGTCAGAATGGTTACCATCAATAAATCCATAAACAACAAATGCTGGCGAGGATGTGGAGAAAAGGGAACCCTTGTGTACTATTGGTGGGAATGCAGATTGGTGCAGTAGTATGGAGTTACCTCAAAATATTGAAAATGGAAATGCCTTATGACTGAGCAATTCCACTTCTGGGAATTTATCCAAAGAAACCCATAACACTAATTCAAAAGAATATATGCACCTTTATGTTCATTGCAGCATTATTTACAATATCCAAGATTTTGAAGTAGCCCAAGTATTGATCAGTAGATGAGTGGATAAAACAGCTCTGGTATATTTACACCAAGGGATACTATACAGCCAGAAAAAGGAAGAAAATTATGCCCTTTTGGACTGCATGAATGGACCTGGAGAACATTATGCTAAATGAAATAAACCAGTCAGAGGAAGACAAGTACCATATGATTTCACTCATATGTGGAATCCAGTGAACAAAGTGAACTCACAAGCAAAATAGAGACAAACTCATAGATAGAGAGCAGATAGCTCTGGTGGTTGGGGATTGGGGTGAGGAGATTAAGCAAAACAGAAAAAAGAGAGAGAAAGAACTCATAGGCATGGATAATAGTGTAGTGACTTGTGGGGAGGGAGAAGTGGAGACGGAAAAGAGTATATAGGGCAGTGATGGCAAACCTTTTGAGCTCAGCATGTCAGCATTTTGAAAAACCCTAACTTAACTCTGGTGCCATGTCACATATAGAAATTTTTTGATATTTGCAACCATAGTAAAACAAAGATTTATATTTTTTAAATTTATTTTATATATTTAAATGCCATTTAACAAAGAAAAATCAACCAAAAAAATGAGTTCATGTGTCACCTCTGACACGCGTGTCATAGGTTCACCATCACTGATATAGGGAATAAGTGGTAATGAAAAAATAATCTTACCTAATAATAGACAAACATGGTAATTGACCATACCTTCGCTACACCTCTCATTGGCTAATCAGTGAGATATACAAATTAACTGCCAACAAAGATGGCAGCCGGCAGCCACAGAGCTGGAACGAGCAGGAGGCTTGCTTGCTCCAGTGATGGAGGAAGCCAAGGTTCCCCGCCTGCCGTGGCCGGTTCTAAGCTCCAAAAGCAACAAAGGTTCAATTATAAAAGGTAAATAAACCCCAGATACATGCTTTCAGCTGGCCGTGGCCACTGAGCTAGAGCCTTGGGTTGCCCCTGGAAATGGAGGAAGCCAAGCCCTGGCCAGCTCTGAGTGGAGACTCCAGACTACAAAGTTTCAATTATAGAAGGTAAATAAATCCCAGGGAAAAAAAAGAAAAAAAGTAGAGGCTGGGAGCTTCTGTCGCTGGGGAGGCTTGGCCAGCCTGAAAACGGCCCTCAGCCCTTCACCCAGACTGGCCAGACACCCCAGTGGGAACCTCCCACCCTAAAGGTGGTGTGGCCAGCCTGAAAACAGCCATCAGCCCCTCACCTAGGCTGTCCAGGCACCCCAGTAGCACCCCATTGGGGACCCCCACCCTAAAGGGCAAACCAGCCGGCCCCCGCACATGCACCAGGCCTCTATCCTATATAATAAAAGGGTAATATGCAAACTGACCCTAACAGCAGAAAGACTGGGAATGACTGGTCACTATGACACACACTGACCACCAGGGGGCAGACGCTCAATGCAGGAGCTACCCCCTGGTGGTCAGTGCGCTCCCACAGGGGGAGCTCTGCTCAGCCACAAGCCAGGCTGAAGGCTGCCAGTACAGCAGTGGTGGTGGGAGCCTCTCCCACCTCCTCAGCAGCGCTAAGGATGTCAGACTGCAGCTTAGGCCTGCTCCTCACTAGCAAATGGACATCCCCCGAGGGCTCCCGGGCTACCAGAGGGATGTCTGATCGACAGCTTAGGCCCAATCCCCTGGGGAGCGGGCCTAAACCAGCAGGTGGTCATGCCCTGAAGGGTCCCAGACTGCAAGAGGGCGCAGGCCGGGCTTATGGCCCCCCCCCATGCACAAATTTTTGTGCACTGGGCCTCTAGTAATAAAATAAAAGGGAAAAAAATATACTTCTCATCTGATGTTCATTCTTAAGAAAAGTATTATGTTTAAAAATTAAGTCTGTATGAAATATACTTTGTAAAACCCTTGAATTTCAATTAGAGTAGCAATGCTAATAGCTGTTTCTCTCTGATCTGTGACAGGCACTCTAATGGCTTTTGTGCTTTTAGCAATTACTGACTGGTAAGTAGAATGTGTCAATTCATTTGCTTAAGAACAAACACGATCATGCAATTTTCCTCCATGTTTGACTTCTCATCTCAACCAAGGAAATAGGTGAGAAGAGCAAGTCAGGGGGAGGCAGACAAAGGGAAAAGTGAACTTTTGAATTAGTACAATGATTTGCAATCCTCCTGAGAGACACTTTTACCACCTACACTCAATCTATTAAAGGGTTCTTAAGAATGTTATGAATTCTTATAAATGACATAAATATTTTTTTTAAAAGCTTATAAATGGAGATCAGATTTAGTCATAATTACAGTTTTCCCAGTAGACTCTGCCTTGCTCAGAAAAGTCCACAAAATAGGAATCTGAATAAAGTACATAACAAATACACTTTTTTAAAGGATAACAATGGGCTGTATGAGCTTTTTCTTTTTTATATAAGACTCCATTAATATAATTGCAAGCTCAATGGACTTCCAGTGGGTCCCTATAGGTACCTGATATCTCCTATTGGATAAAAAGCTAATAAATCAATACAGAAAAGAATACTATTAAACACTAAACTGTATAGTTTACTTTTCCTCTATTAAATGTTGGGCAGCTGAAGGATATAACTTATTTTTCACATTTGATTCTAAATTACTGAACTTGGAAGCTTTTTGAATAAATCCAACTCTAAAGTTGTCTTCCAGGAAAAACTACTGAGTTTTTAAAACTCAGTATTAAATCATGACATTTACTAAGATTTGAACATGATATGGATCAGTGCATGCATTTTGAACTAATTTGAGATTCGAAAAGTTAAGTCTTATAGACACATGAACTTGCTATAATATTTTTATTGGTACATCTGATATACTGTGACGTAAAATTATGTTAAAAGTACTAAGTTTAGGGGCCTTCATTTATACTTGCCCTATTCCAACATGTTTGACTGTGACAATGGAACCAGTTTAGACCCCAAATACTAATCTCCTCATAAATTCAATGACCATGATGCATTTTTAACTGTGCTCAGATATGACCAAGTTTACACTGAGGAAACTATCCCAAAAACCCTGAAAGGAATGCTAAGGTCAAACAGTAGGCAGTGAGAGAGTGAGTCAAATTTGACTTTACTTTATGTCAAAAATAAGCACAGAGCCGGTGACTCAGAGCTGACTATACACTGTGACTAATCTTAGACCACCATAAATTACAAGTTTGTAACAGCTATATAACTGTTTCCATTCTGAACAATGAATCTCCAGTTTTACTAACATCTATCCCATTAACAAACAATTCATGTGAATCCAGATAAAAGCAAATTATTTCCCTAATAATTATAATTACAAACTAGACCAAAATCTTCATTTTAAAGATGAAAAAATAAATATTTTTTGAAGCAGCAATTAATTCTTGTTTCATATGAATGACTCTTCTTAATTAAAAAAATAGATATTGTATTTGCCTTGGAGAAAATACATGGTTATTTGGAAATAATATATTGCTCTGGAGTTAAAACCTTATGAAAAATTATGAATTTCATAAGAAAACTAATTTCTTTCTACTACAAACATGAGTGCCTTATAATGCCCAAGGCTCTCAGTTAGGAACTGTGAGTAAAATGACACAGTCCCCAGAAACAAAGAGTTACAGTGAAATAGAGAGGTTCTCAAACTTCAGCACTGTTTTACCCACATATCTTGCTTAAATGAAGATCCGTGAGTCTTAATTTCCAAATTCTGACTTCATAGGTCTGGAGTAGGCCCTCAGAGGTGTATATTCTGATGCAGGGCGTCAGAAGACCAAATTCTGAGAGCCATATGTCTTTAGTAGCAAGGAACAACATAGTACATTGTACAATATGTCTAATATTTGCCTAATTAATTTATTAAGAATTCCTGCAACCTCCACTCGTGATGTCTTTTAATCCTGAGTTAAGATGCAATTCAAATCTTTAATTAAAATTATTTTTGAAAAGACCTGAACCTTAAGTTCAGATGTCTCTCCATCAAGTGCGTATTGCAATTTGCTTATGTGTATCAGCTTTACTAACTGAACTTCTGTTTCACTCCTGTGGCTAAGCAGTCACCTTGTGTTCCAGTGGACTCAGTAATAACGAGTCGTCTACTTTGTTTTCGGAATCCTGAGCTTCTCATTTATCTCAGAAATATTGTCCTCTTGTTTCACCATTTTCTAAAACTCAGCCCCTGTCCAAATGAGGCCGGGGAATGTCAAGGGGGGGGAAAAGAAGGAGACATAAGTAATACTCTTTGTAATACTTTAAGCAATAAAAAAAAGACAGAGAAAAAGACTGTTTTACCTGGTGCTAGACCACCCCGATGCAGACCACCTGCCTGGATTTGAACATATTTTCTTCTCCCGGACTGTGCATAGCAATGATCTGCCTCCCACCCACAGGGGAAGCACCTGTCACTCTTTTCTGGACTTCTCTGACACTGTTTGCCTGTTCTCACTGTTACATATCACCTGCCATCAAGTTCCTTAGTAATCTGTTCCAATACTTTCCAAAATGTACAGAACATCAGCTACTTTTAAGCACCTGGAGAGATGCTTAAACGTGCAGATTCGTGGGCTTTACCTTTTGAGGCTATGATTTAGCAAGTCTGGGGTGAAGTCCAGAAATATGTAGTCTTAAAGCTTTGCATATAATTGAAGATTTAGAAAACACATTTAAGCTGGACTTTTAAGAATTAATACAATTTTTTGTGGCATAGAAAGGGAGAAGGACAATATAAGAAGGCAAAGCAATCTGATGGTAAAAAGTGGTGAGCATGTTTAAAGAAGAGAATGTAAGCAGTGACTAGTCCAGAAAGTTTGGCTAGAGGAATCAGCTTTATGAAGAGATGTAATAGAGGGACATAAGGATGGAAAGCTAGACAGAAGCCAGATTCTAACTGGTGATGAATTCCGGGAAAAGTAAAACATTCGGCGTGTTCTGGGCCATCTCCTACTAGTACACATTGTGCTTTTCATTATCACCTCTATACTTCAGATAACCACATCTACACATTTAATTTTTATCCTTCAGATAATAAACTTCAACTGTCAACACATAAATCCTCAAAATTGCATATTGGAGTCAATTTAATCAAAGTAAGTGGGTGGAAAAATGAGACTGATGGGCAGTCTAGATGAGTATGGATGATAAGGCCAGTGTAGAGTGTTAACACAGGAAGAACAGAGGTCTGTTATAAGATGGGAACAGTCAAGTTGGAGAGGGGGGGAAAATTGCACAACCATGGCAGAGATTGGAGTGATAAGATCTGATTTTATATAGGAGAGATGGGGAGAGAAAAAAGTCACATAAAAATATGAGGTATGGTGTCCAACTAATCCTATCTAATAAAAGACAAAAAGGGTAATTAACCACACCTTTACTATGCTTCCCATTGGCTAATCAGGGTGATATGCAAATTAACCACCAACCAAGATGGCGGCCGGCAGCCATGCAGCTGAAGCGAGCAGGAGGCTTGCTTGCTCCAGTGACGGAGGAACCCAAGGTTCCCCACCTGCCACGGCCCGGCTCTAAGCTCCGAAAGCAACAAAGTTTCAATTATAGAAGCTAAACAAACCCCTGATATCTGCTTTCAGCCGGTGGTGGCCACGGAGCTGGAGCCAGCTCTCAACTCCAGTGACAGCAACAAAGTTTCAATTATAAAAGCTAAACAAACCCCAGATACCTGCTTTCAGCAGGCCGTGGTCTCAGTGCTGGAGCCGGCTCTCAGCTCCAGTGATAGCAACGAAGTTTTAATTATAGAAGGTAAATAAATCCCAGAATTTAAAAAAAAATTCAAAAAAGGAGAAGCTAGGAGCTTCAGTCGCCGGCCTGCCTGAAAACGGCCCACAGTCCCGCACCCAGACAGGCCAGGCACTCCAGTGGAAACCCCCACCCTGAAGAGGGTATGACCAGCTGCAAACAGCCATCAGCCCCTCACCCAGGCTGGCCAGGCACCCCAGTGGGGACCCCCACCCTGAAGGGGGTGTGACCAGCTGCAAATAGCCATCAGCCCCTCACCCAGGCTGGCCAGGCACCCAAGCGGGACCCCCACCCTGATCCAGGACACCCTTCAGGGCAAACCAGCCGGCCCCAATCAGTGCACCAGGCCTCTATCCTATATAGTAAAAGGTTAATATGCAAACTGACCCTAACAGCAGAAAGACTGGGAATGACTGGTCAATATGACACACACTGACCACCAGGGAGCAGATGCTCAATGCAGGAGCTGCCCCCTGGTGGTCAGTGCACTCCCACAGGGGGAGCTCTGCTCAGCCACAAGCCAGGCTGATGGCTGCCAGTACAGTGATCGTGGTGGGAGCCTCTCCTGCCTCCTCAGCAGCGCTAAGGATGTCTGACTGCAGCTTAGGTCTGCTCCCCGCTGGCAAGTGGTCATCCCCCGAGGGCTGCCGGGCTGCCAGAGGGATGTCTGATTGCCATCTTAGGCCCAATCCCCCGGGGAGCAGGCCTCAGCCAGCAGGTGGTCATTCCCCAAGGGGTCCCAGACTGTAAGAGGGCACAGGCCGGGCTGAGGGACCCTCCTCCCCCCGAGGTGCACAAACTTTTGTGCACCGGGCTTCTAGTTATAAATAACAGGCATAGAAAACTGAGAAAGAGAAGAATTCACCCAACATAAATTTCATTTTGAATATGAATATCAACCTAGTCCTCAGTTGAAATTTTCTAACTGTGTGTGTGTGTGTGTGTGTGTGTGTGTGTGTGTGTGTGTGTGTAAGAGAGACAGAGGGATAGATATAGAGATAAAGAGAGAAAGAAAGAGGGGGGAGAGAGAGGAGGTGTGCAAGCATGCACAAGAGGGGAGGAGGGATAAAAAGCAGAAGAGACTAAATTGATTAAATAATGTTCTAGGGGAGACATGAGATTGAAACAAAAATGAGCAGCTAGATTCCTGAAAATAAGAAGGCAATGACATTGCTGAGAGAATATCTGGAGAGTATAAATGAAGATATGGGTAAAATTTTAAGGAGAGCAAATCAATATATTTTATATTACTAGTAAAATGAGTGATAATATCAAATGTGGATAATGGTGTGAGTAGAATATAGTCAGAACGGGAGCAGAAATTTCCTATGGAAAATTGATGGAGTGTACACAGGGATGTAGAGAAGACTGTGAAGTCTCTGGGAGACTTCAAGAAGGTGAGTGTATAGCTGAACAAGGTAGAACTACTTCTTTTTTTCCCCTGGCATTACTCATCAGCCAGGATCTGGTAAAAACAAACAGGGGGATCCTCTCAGATTTGGGAATCTCCTGGAAGTTGAGTCTCAATTACATGGTTTGAGATCTAAGGATCAAGAAAAAGGTGTTGAAATGCATCCGCTGCAGCTGAACAGGGAGAACAAAGGCGTCTGAAGAGATGTCTCATTTGAAGGATGAGAAGGAAAGAATGCTGATCGAATGCTGAAGTCAGGGAGAAGGTACTCCGTACCTTGAAGTTCTTCAGTTTATAGCCTCAAGGGAGAAAAGTGAAGTAAAACTGGGTGACACTGATTTCAAAACAAGGGAAGGGTTAAAAGATGTTTCCAAGATGAAGGATCTGGATGTGCCAAAGGTAAATAATTATGCCAATACCCACAGTCTCCACTAGGGAAGACCTCCAAGGAAGTGGTGTTACCAAGAAGAAATCAGGTTTTCATCTATATGCGTCTGTTCCATGTTGGAGAACTTGGAGGATGAAGGAGATCATGACATAGGATGGACCACTGTTAGAAAGAATGAGTTTCCTTTGTAGACCAGACCTTAGTGACCTGGATTACTTTTAGTCAAATAACACAAAGAAAAAAGTCTGGCATAGGGAAGGAATCATATGAAAGTGAGTCTGACACTGCAGCCATGGAAGTCAGAGAAGATTCTAGAATTCCATAAAATAAATTAAGAAATACAAAAATTTACAAATTCATTCCCTATTTTAAATTATAATAAAGCATAACTTAGTAAGTTTGGAGTTTGGATAGTAAGAAACAATATTTGTGGAGACACAGTAAAATAGATTTTCTCTCCTTTTTCCCGTTTTGATCTCCCAGTGTTGTAAAGAGGAGTCACTATACAACATACCTGGTACTCTGCTAACACATGTGATAAAAAAGTATGTTTTGCACTTTTCAATATTTCTTTTATATCTTTAGATAAACATGCTATAAAGATTATAATGATATTGACAAACGTATGACATAATCCATGAATAGTTACCTGTTTCAGATTAGTTACCTCTTTCAGGTAAATTACCTCTTTCAGATTAGTTACCTGTTTCAGGCAGCGTGCTGATATTGCAAGTACTTTCATCGCCTTCACCCGCTGAGGTTGAAGCTCTTATTTTAAAGACATATGAGGTATTGGCAAGAAGTTTCATGAACATATACATGTGATCTTGGGGTGAGACTTTTGTAGAATTCCTGTCAACTGTTATCATATACTGTGTAATCACTCCATTTGCCTTTCGGGGTGGGTCCCACCTCACTAAAGCGGACTGCCAGCTAGTTGCCTCACACCATATGTTCTGTACAACATCTGGAACTTAAGAGATAAATGCCTAAAGTTAAAATTTATACACATGTAGAAGATACATCATTTAATTATGTGATTGCTAAATAAAATCATATCTAGTAGCGGCAGAATAAAAATTTAACATATCAACGGTTCAATTTGTGCTCAAAAAGTTCCCTTTTTTACATATGACCCCCTTTTAGCTGAAACAAATGGCAGTTGGTCTATTTTCTAGGCTCTCTTGTTAATCCTTACAATACTAAACCATTCACTTAATATTTTCCTAGGCCAAAGCCGCAATCACATCCTCAAAACTGCATAGTCAGAGGCAACTGCATAGTTTCAAGTTCAGGCAGCCACTGAAACCTGCTCCTTTATTTCTTAATCAGGAAGGAGAAGTCTTAGCAATACTTTATTATGAAAACCTTTTTGTGTAAAACAAAGATATAGGGCGCCTCCCTGATATGGCACATCTGGGCCTAACAGTACCAACAGACATGTAACCAATTTGGTGGGGGGGGGTGCTTTTATATTGAGATGGCCTCCTTGGAAGAATTGTGAAGACCTGATTCTTCAGTACATTTATAAAAATCGTTAAAGGGAAGATTTAAATCAGTCCTAGTTTTTAATTACATCCAGGTTCCCCTAGAACTTCTCTGAATTCACTTGGAAGTGACCCCGTTTTTTTCAGAAGTGCTCTATTTATGGTAGACATAGTTAAAGAGCAATAAATACACAGCCCACCACAGTGACTGGCAGGCTGGAGAGACTGGTTAGCTCCCATGGAAATGTTGAATTACCTGACGACCCCTAATGTCAGCATAGCTTATCCTATTATAGTAAAAAGAGGATGCTACAAGGAAAATTAGAATACAGTTAGTTAATAGATTGCAAACAAGTAGTGAAAGGAACCAACTAGCTGTCATTATGTAAATCACAGTTATTGAAAGAATATTCAAGTAAATTTGACTTGTTTACAGTTCTCTCCCCTGATCCAAATTTATGTCTTTACACACCCATTTGTCTTCCTCTGGAAGATACAGGCATCAGAACTACAGGAGAATACTTACAGAATGAGTGAAATTTAACATTAAAGAAAAGACAATTTCACATCTAATCCAAGGTTCCAGCAATTAAATATCATTAATTATTTGCTTCTTTTTTTTCAAAACCATATCACAATATAGTCATAAAATATGTTAACAAGAGGCAGTTGATAACTTGCTTAAAGTTAATGTACAAAACTGAATTTTGTGAACATCTATTTCACTGACTGAAGCTAAAAAGTATGAATTAACCAGCTGATGTTATAACTCTTAAAGTTGAAAATGTCCTGTTATTTAACCAAGCAGGGTACAGAATGCTGTGGTCTTAGGAATTAAGTACTTTTACAGATATATAGATCCTACTTTGTTCCTAAACTAGTCTTTTGTTAAAATTTCCTCAGTTTAAAAAGAAAACAAAAGTGTGAATATATGCATATGAACACATGTATTTGACAGCAGACAAGACCCAGCCTAGTTTTAAAGAATTAAACTTCAACTTCTATTTGAGTGAACTATTAAATAATACTTTATCACATAGACTGAAAAAGGGAAGGGGAAAGGGTTAAATACAAATGAAATATCTTGGGTGATTCAAAGCGCTGTGTCTAACCTGATTCTCGGGTTGTGAATTTTAGTACATTACTAAATTGATTGCCATTTCCCACTTTGGTGAAGGCAGAGATGCTGATAGAGTAGGTGCTGACGGGCTCCAGTCCAGCAAGCTTGGCTTCAGTCTGAAAGCCTGAAATATTCTGAAAAGCGGGAAGATAAATTAATCACGATGCATCATCAAAAATGTGTTTGTAACTGGAAGACATATTTCAACACATCAAAGTTATGCCATGTTTAACCTATGATTTAATAAGCATGGGCATTTTAATTAAAAGAGAAAATATTAAATGTTTGTGTGGCGCAGGGAGTGGAAAGCTGATAATGCAAGGATAAACTGGACATTCAGCATGAAGAATCTCATTATTGGCATTTCTTAAAAGACTAGATTATTTTGTTTTCATTTTGCCTCCCAGATTCTTACTTGGAATTACATCCTAATTACTTTCTTTAAATACACCAAAATTAAAGTCCTCAATTTAAATCCATTTTACAGGTGGTCAGAGATACTTGATTTTTCTTGAATTCATCTAAATTCATTTTAAATACCCAATAATATTCTGTTAAAGTAAATTAATTCATCATCTACTATATGCTAAGCAAGGGAATACAGCAGTGAATAAACAAATATCTGCTCCTATGAAGCTTATATTATGAGTTTTCCTAGACAACTCCTATATTTCCTATTTGACAGAACTTTGGGAAAAAGAGATAAATAAGGAAAAAAACAGCACAGGTGCCCAAGAAAGAAAATGTTTTTTCATAGAAAATTTTACCATTGAGTATGAAATTTTCGTTCAAAGATAATTATCCTAACCAAGAGAGTAGTTAAGTAAACAAAAAGACAATATCCTTTGTGGTATAACTTTAAGAATATTGCATTATATCTGACCCAAAATATAAAACACTTTGACTTATTTATTAAATATTTCAGTAACAGAAATTTAGCAAGATTACTAACTCTTGGGTACTTAGAATCATATTTTAAATTAATCTCCAGCAAGTCCTTGAACTCACTACATTACACTATTTCCTTTAATTTTTTCGCACTTACTATTTACAAAGCATACTGTCAGATAACCAGCATATTAAAGAACATATAAGGCATGGCCCCTGTCATCAAGGAATTTTAATATTAATTAGAGAAATCTAAAAACAATTGCTACTAAGAAAAAATTAAACACAGTGTAGGTAAATTTTGATTTTGGTTAGAAAGGCTGGTACCCAGAGAAGTGCCTGAACTCAAGAGTTGACAATGAAAGTGTGAGAGTGGATAGTAAACAGGATGACACAAGAATAGCAGTAAGAAGACCTAAGTGAGGAGTATCGCCGAACATCTTTTAATAGAACTTTTCACTGAATAAACGATTTCAGGATACAGGACCGGCCTGAGTTATCTGCAGACCCGGATCTTCTTGATCTCCGTGGGAACCACTCTGGAGTGACTGGCATGGCAGACATTTGGAGTGGCTCTGGAGTACTCTACCTCCATGAACCCACATATAACTCAAAAAAATAAAAATAAAAAAATAAGAGAAACTGATACTGTTGCGGCATAGGGGTGGATGAAAACATAGAAAGAAAAATAGGAAAATAGAGAAAACAAAACCGTGGGAGGGAACTAGATACAGTAGATGTCAAGAAAAGAAAAAGGTGGCATGAGAGTACATTGAAAGAAAACAAGATCGTGAGAATTGATGGAAGAGAAAATAGATGTAAAAAGAGGAACTAAAAGTAGTAGATTTTAAAGAAAAACTATGTTCTCCACCCCAAAATTATATAATCAATACTTTATGGTATAAAGATTATATTTTGCTGCCAGTGGAATGTTAATGGTAGTATTCATATTGAGAGAACAGAATGTCTAAAAATCTTAGAATACAACTTATTTTCATAGTAAAATTATGACATAATGTCATGTTATACTTAGAGCTATTACATTGCTGGATGGATATTTTGTTCTTTTTATAACTATGTGTAATAAAAATAATAGCTAACACATTTATCACATGCCAAGGATAGTCCTAAGTGCTTTTTATAGATTCTTCCTTCTAACCCTTACTTTTTAAGGTATGTATATTTATAACTCCTATTTGGCACTTAAAGAAACTGAGTCATAAGAGGTTAAACAACTTGTCTAACGCAGAGCAGTAACTCTTAAAAGTAATGGCGTTGATGCTGGAGATGACTGTCCTGAGAAGAAAAGATCGCACAATGACACCCATGCTCCAACACACATACACATTATCCCACAAACAAGATAACATTAAGAAAATGATTCATTTTTTCCCTTATAATATCTATTTGCCAGTGACCCCTATAGCCAAAGCAAATTAAAAGCTGGAAAATGTTAAGATTAGAAAAGTGATAGATATTAGAGGGCTAGAGACTTTAGGTCATTAATATAATTTCACACTTTTGGGAAAGAGAGTCCACATTTATGGAGTACTAAATATAATTCAAATTCTACTCAGCCTTTCAGATTTTGAAGTAATACATTGATTTCCAGAAAGTTATTTGTTTCTTATGATATAATCTTAATCACAGATTTTGATTTTTACTATTCCCTTTGTAAGCTACATACACTATAAAAATGATTTACCATCAGCAATAAATTGAAATGCATATAACAACAATGTTTACTGCAGTTTTTTTTATATACTTTTCTTGCTATAACTAAATAAAAGCATACCAGTGCTTCAATTTGCCTTTGGGAAAAAAAGAACACTTTAAAAAAAATAAATGTCATGTATTATAACATATTTTGGCAATTAAATGCTAGAAATCATAGAAGTATATTTCAGTCTTTTTGTTACATCAGTTCTTTGGCTAGTTTTCATTGATTCTGAGACCTAAAAATGGAGGAGGGAAAGGGTGTTTAGTGTTGCAAACTAATTAGTGTGGCAAGGAAAAGATAATGAAACATCTTAAAATACCAATTAGTGTGGGATTATATGCTATCAGGGAAGATTACCAGAAGTCCAGTAAAAACACTTTTTAGAAAAGGTTAAAACCATTAACTTGGCACTTCATTTTAACAACAAATAGAAATATATTACATTTAAGATAATAACAGTTTTTAGTCTGAAAAATATTTTACTATGTACTTTCCAGCACTCACAAAATGGTGCAATTATTTCTTAAAATGTAGACGTGTAGAAGCTAGAAATTCTAAGTAAATCATTCTATGAACTCTTCAGCTTCCATATTTGGCAAGTATTTTCTGTGTTTTCCGTAAGCATCCTTCAACTGCAGGGAACTAAAAATGTTTCTTGAAAGATGGCCCTTGTTTTGTTTAAAGCGATCCATTGTCTCCCTGCATTCCAAAAGTTTCATTCACGTTCTGAATTTTTTAAATAAAAATATACTGTCATAATCAACCTACCTTATAAAATATAGTATCAGTTTCATGTTCATGAATTTTAAAACTATATACTTTAACAATACCGCCTGGCACGGGACTCGGGCTCCACTGCAGCCACACAGAATCTGAAGTGTAGTTGATTAAAGTCAAATTTTGAGGAGGTGCTAAAGGCACTGTAGGAAAACACATTATAAAACTTATATTCGTGATTTTTAACATGAAAATATCATTGTGACTGTAGCTTCCTGAAGACACTAGTTAAGAAAGACTTACAAAATGATCATATTTTAATTTTAGAAACCACTAGCATAAACAATGATGTTTTTGGAACTTAGTAGTTCCGAAGCAGCTTTAAACAGAACACTTGGTTCTGAAGCCCGAGGAACAGAAGAAAAAAGAATAAAAGTTAAGCGAAGTGGATGAATAGTTGTAAACCTGTTACAAATAGACAATCAAATATCCTCTCATTTCCATGCGGTTCCTTTCAAAAGAGAGAGCAAGTGCATTGGAAGAGATAGGCATTCCAGCTTACCTGACTCGTCTGTGTAAAAGAAAAGAACACTGGGAGGACCGAGTCCCTTTACAGTTCTTGCAGCAGCAAAAATACTATACAGTGTAAATGGTGAGAGCTCTTCCAGTATTATATAGTTATCAGAAGTAATGAAAGAATAGCTTGCATTTGGTCCTTGTAAAGTTAAATCATAACTTATTATGGCACCATTTGGTTTTACTGGGGGGTCCCATGATAAGAGAACTGAGGTAGAGGAAAGGTTTTTAAAAGTGTTGATTATTGGTGACGTTTCTGGGACTATAAAAGAAAAAAAGAATATTAAATGAAACCAAAGTGAATTAGCATTTTAAAAAGGCTTTAATAATAATGGGACTTCATTTTATTAGCATCTGATTATTTAAATTTGAAGAAACTTAGAGCTTATTGTGTTTATCGAAAGGCTAGTTACTTGAGAACAAATAATCTATATAATTATGAAAATAATGTTTTCTGTCAGAACGAAATATAAATTTAAAAAACACAATCTGCTTAGTAGACAACAAAAGGGTCCAGCCTACCATCTTCTTCAGTTTTGATGTGCAGCTGGGCAGCATAGGCATCAGAAAATCCCTTTTCAGTTGATGGAGTGATTTTTAATATATAATCAGTGTATTTTTCCAGATTACCAAAATACATGCTTGTCTCATACGTAACTAGAGGTGGTCTTACGTGGCGAGGAGTCTGCTGTAAGCTCAGAGAGACATAGTAGAAGACTAGACCGTTGGGTTTAGGTGGTGGGCCCCAGCTTACATTTATTGCAGTTGACGAAATGGACTCATAAGTCAGGTTTCCAACAGGCCCTTCAGGTACTATGACAGGTAGTGTGCAAAATATAAAAATTATCAGTCACCCTAAATCATGTTAACTAAATTCACAAACTGAGGATAATTGTTAAAATGGCATCTATTGCATCATCAGTTCTTAAATTGTTTAAATGCAGATACAGCAAATATCACCTATTATAAAATATCTCCTAAATAATATTAAAAATCATTCAAAATAAGTCCTGTCATCTCACACATTTATTATGTGTGAGAATTATTTTTCTATAATATTCTCTTGGCTTTTCTTTCTTACAATATGGAGATTATGAGTGTGTAGATATGCATGTATGCGTGTGTATGTGTATATATATATACATATATATATACACATATATATATTTAAATATTGCAATAATGTAATTAGCTATAAAATATTTTTGTTTCTAAAAAATGCCTGAAATAATATTGACCACATATTGCATTAAAACACTTTTGTTAAATCTGTGTAAACAAATATCTCCATATATTTTACCTTATCTTAATCTGCTGGTTAACTTGTGAACTATTTAAAGATTGTTCCAACAAGGAAAGCATTCACTCCTCGTATATAAAGTCTGTCAACTTACAATCTTCAGATGATAAACATGGAATTTTACTCTCAGCAGCAGAGGTCAATGCCATTTCTCAATATGAGACTAGTCTTTAAATAAAACTGGACAAGGTGGGATTGGGGGACCAGTTGGAGGGATTAGCAAATACAAGTTGGTAGTTACAAAATAGTCACAGGGTTGTAAAGTACAGCATAGGGAATATAGTCAATAATATTATAATCACTATGTACAGTGCCAGATGGGTACTGGAAATATCAGGAAGAATACTTTGTAAAATATATGATTGTCTAACCAATACGCTGCAAACCTGAAACTAATGTAAAATAATATTAAAATGAATAAAAGTTACAACCATAAGAAGAAATAGGCAATGATCCATGTATCATATTCCCAAAGCTGAAACCTAAAAACATTGATAGTTTCAGTCATTATAGTTAGCACAAACAAGATTCTGCAGAAGCCGCATACAAGAAACTTCTGGGGTTAAAAAAGTTATTCTGGGCATATTAGTCACAAATACAAAACAAACAAAGATGCTGCATAGAGTCCTTTGTGGATTAAAAGACTGAAATGAAATAGCTGCTAGAGAAAAAAGTGTATTTCCTAAAGCAAATGGTGAGCATAGCAGCTATTAGAAAACCCATCCATGTGTACAACGGTTTTTCATGGCCAAACCGAATGGCTGTGACATCCTTTGAAGCAATAACAGCAACACAATTTTCATGAATAAATGGTAGCAGTTTATATGAAGAGAAAGGCTATTATTATTGTAATAGTTTTATAGCTATGTTAAATGCATTTTCAAACTTTTATAATGACTAGTTAAATGTGCCTAAATAAAATGTAGGTCTTACTACAAATACATACAAATAGAAGGTTGTGAAATAATTATAAAGTTTTAAGTTAATCCTATTAAATATTAATAAATACTTTTCATTTACATACTGTCTTGATCTGTGTATACTTGAACTATGTCACTGCTTTTATTCCCATTTCCAACTGAAGTACTTGCTGTTACCCAAAATGTATAGTAGCTGAATATTGCCAGTTTATCTATTATTGCAGATACGTTCATATTGTCAAAGTCATTGGTGACTTCATGGAGTGTAAAATTCTGAAAAATAAACATATTGTTTTAATTGTTCAGAATATAGTTTTAGTATACATGAACATTTCAAAAATAATTATTCACGAATTGGTTGCCTCATTATTTTAATATGTTAATCTTTGAGGAAAATCAACATAGGACATTTTATTGCAATAATTAAACTGGAAATATGTTTGTACTAAAAGAGGAATCTATGGTAGCAGTTTTTATTACAAAATCAATATATAGAACAGCGAAGAGGACAAAACTCTTAGCAAGGAAGAAGGTCCAATGACCAACTGAAAAATGCTACGTCTTTGCTGACAGTGTTAGTTTTCTCATGAAACATTCAAATATTTTTCAAAGTGTTAATGATATATTTTAAAATTTGAGAGTATAATATATTTTTAATTTTTCCTTCCTTTTAAAGAAGAAGGAATTATGAAAGTATTCATCTCTTTCTATTAACTAAATATAGTTATTCATTTTTAATGAGTCTTCTTGTTCTCTATAATCCTGGGGAGGAGAGGAGGGCAGTTAGATACACTCTCTTATATGCAGAATAAGAAATTTTATAAATTTCTGGCCTGACTCCTAGTTATATTGGTCCCAAGGCATTGTTTAAATTGTTGGGAAATTTATATGATCATTTTCTCTCGAGAAAATATTAAACACAAAACACACAAAGAAAATAAATTTTAAAATAGAGGAAAACAGACTTTTAACAAAAAAATTGGCAATTAGTATGAATCAATTTGTAATATGTTCATCTACATAGAGAAATCTAAATCATTCCAATCTACACAAAGCCCTTACATAGAGTTCTATAAACCTGTCTTCATTCTGGCAGGATAGCTCTGGGAACATTATCTAAGCTCACAGCGCCTTCTTCTCAACTATAAAATGGGAATAACCATTTCTACTTCACAGAGAGCTTTGGGGATTAGATGATATGAAGCACATTAAGCAATTAAAACCATGTCCGCACATAACAAAAAACAACAAATGGCAATTAGGTAATTTAACTTAATAACATTGAATAATCAATTTGACTAAAATTCGTAGTTAGGATGATTTTACAGCATATCAACAAATTAAATTCAGCAAGTTTTTGAGGTCCCTTTGCCAATATTTGGGGAAGAAGAGAAGAATGAGTGGAATAGAAGATCTATTTCAATTTTGTGCTGATTTATTTAGGAGCAGACAAATTAAATTAATGTAACAATCTCACACAAAATATGATTTGTGAATTTCAATATTTTCCAACACACCTACTTCACACATAGAATAACAAGCTTATATAAAGTACCATGTAAAATGTTAACATAGTTTTCTGGTGTAACTTTTAATTTTTCTTTATAATAGAATTTATTCTGATTACCTATTATATGACCTTGATGACAATTAAGTCACAAATTATTTTGAATCAGCCAGAAGTTATTTATACTGAGTGTGTGTAGACATGCATAGACATGTAAAGACATAACAAATCTAGAATTAAACCAATTATCTAAATTATTTCATTCCTTTATTTATTTTGGGGAAAAAAATCTTATGATTCAAATGATCTAATTAAGGTTTACTCTTTTGTGTATAGAAATATAGTCAGAAGGTATTTAGCAAAAACTTTTCAAATTTGATTAATCACCTAGTATTTATATTGCACTTTACAATATACTGAGACAATGTCAGGCATACTGAGGAGACATGCCATGAGTGGGTAGAAATTAAAGTGCAGAAGCATTAATACACTTTATAAAACACAATTTGCAACAATTGAGAGCAGAATGGGGATTGTCAAGTAGTAGCAGAGCTATTAACTTCCCCAGAATAAGAAGGAAAGATCACTACAAACTCAGGTGCTCCAAAGTATCACTAAGTACTGAAAATAATGTTGGTCTATTAAAATAATTTATGTCCTTTCAATTAAAAATATATTTTATAAGGGGATAGACAGGGATAGAAGATGCTGTTTTTTTAAAATATGTTTTTATTGATTTTTAGAGATAGAGGAAGGGAGATGGATAGAGAGTTACACTGAGTGGCCAGATTATTATGACCACCCCATCAGTACAATGAAGTGAATTAGTTATGCAAATAATAATAATAAAACCTTGAGAGTATTTGCTTAGGAAGTTTTCAATATTCCGTATTTTTGGAAGTGTCAATGAAGTACTGATGGGGTGGTCATAATAATCTGGCCACTCAGTGTAGAAACATCCATGAGAGCGGAACATCATCAATCAGCTGCTTCCTGCATGCTCCCTAACTGGAGATCCAGGCTGAAACCCAGGCATGTGCCCTGACTGGGAATCCATCCTGTGAATTCTTGGTTCCTGCGTAGATGTTCAACTACTGAGCCACACCAGCCGGCCTCAATTAAACTATTTATTGAGTATTAAACCTATGCATGACACAGTACAGAGGACTTTGGGAGATGGAAAGATAAGTGTCACATGACCCTTTTCTTCAGGTTGTTTGTTACAGCATAAGGGAGCCTAAGACAAGTATGAGATACCAGGACTGGGAATCAGAATATGATGTGCCATGCATGAGATAATTCTACAAATCTCAGTGGGAAGGAGAAGGAAAAGCATGGGGAAGAAAATAAGTTATACACTTATCCCATTGCATAATTTTGATTTTGAGGATGTCTTCTATTCTGCCAATCCAAAATAGAACATTAGGGAGTGAAGATTTTGATGCTATATTTAACGTTAACTGTAGGAAGAAATGAAAGCACAGATGAACTTCAAAAATATGTGAAATGTTTAACATCATTAGCTTTTGCCCTCTTGCAGCTGTCAAACTTAAAAGCATTCTCAGGATTATTTAATAAAATATTACATTGTCTAAGATAGATAAATTGCAAATGAGATTGTTTTATATACCCAGGTTGGAATAAGGAGGCTCGGAAGATCATGTTGAAACCAGAGTGAGATGTTTACACTTGATTATTTAGACACAGACAAAGAGAACCAAATCAAAATCATGAATAAGCCATTAAGTAAATTGTACAGAAGCAAATGCTTTGGTAAGATTCAGAATTATTGACACCACTTAGCAAATTTTGGGCAATTTGTGAAAAAAGAAAAATCTGCAGTTCCAATCATCTCTGTGACATATGACATTGCTAAATGTATAGACAACATTACAGTTAGAAAGCATTAATAAATTATATGCTAATCCCATATCTCTTCCCCAGATAGAGCAGAACAAAGAGGTAGAGCAAAAAGAGGGATCCTCCCTCTTACTCCTTTCTTAGCAGGCCTAGAACGGAATGTAAAACCAAACCAACCTCTGGACTTTCTTTTACTCACTGTTGGGTTAGTGCTGAGACAGCTTGCTAAGTTCTGCTCTGACCCCATTCATTAGAGTAAATGTTACTGCGGATGCATTGCAGTAAGTCATATTGTAGGCTCAGAGATTGCTGCTCATTGGACTCACTCTAGTAACTAAGCCTGGGGTGTCAGTCACACATGGGATCAGGCAACCTGGGATGTCTAAGACTTATCTCTCTTCTCCTGCTCAAAATGATACAGAGAAATAAGAATGGCCAGAGTCACAACCAACATGCAGTCCATAGTGTCTATCAGTAAAAGCAGGATATTTTCTAAATTAGTGTTTTCCATACCATAGCCCATCTTTCCTCAATCCTGATCCAGTCACAAGTCCAATTTTATTTTTTTAATACATATTGGTTCTGCAAAATATTTAGTTTAGAAAGATAAATTCTGCTGAAAAGATATTTTCTACATGAAATTCATTTTACCTATTTTCATATTATCATTCATATCTTAGAAAGTGTCCATATGCAAAGTGTGTGAGTCTAGTACCTTGCATTCCTCAAGTTAACCACATTTCTAGTTTTCATTATATCGGATAATAGTAATAATAGTTATTACTACTCTAGCTAACAATTGAAAACAGTTTTTAAAATAAAAAGCACACAAACATATCCAAACATGAGAGGTATTTATATTGTATACAAACAAAAGAAAATTTGTCTTAGTTGAGAAATAATTGAGGGTAAATGAAACCATCAATTCTTTAGAGAACACTTCTTAGAAGAGTAGAATTAGGGCCATATTTTTATACAGAATTTTAAATAGGTGGCAGCTTCATTGTTGATAATACCTTTGAAGCTAATATAGAAATGTGTGTGTGTGTACACATACATAGAGAGATTAAAATATATCTGACATTTCTCCACCATATTTTTCTGTCAATGGGAGCTTTATAAAATGACGATAGATAATTATCAATGTAAGATAAATTATTTTTTTCTACCATGCCGAGTCTATACCATCATCAATTGAAGGATGTAAATAAAGAACTAGGAGAAAACTCAGGTCTTACCTGCACAAAAGTACCTGAAGTATTTCTGTAATAAACAGAATAATATTGTATAACCCCATTAGGTTTTGAAGGTGGCTTCCAAAAGAGAATTATTGATGAAGAACTGATATTTGCATAATGAACATCTTTTGGGGGGTCACTCGGTGCTATAAAAAAAGCAATTGAACAGAAAACTGAACTTGTGGCTCCAAATAATGTCTGAAATGTTCTAAATTTTACTTGCCTTTGATAAGTGATAACTGTTTTTCAAAAAAACAACTTAAGTTGGAATACATCTAATTACAAGTCAGAAGTGAAATCTGTAAGGCTTAATGGGAAATCCCTCTAACACTATAGCAATATCCAAGCAGAGGAAAGACTGATTCTTAAACATAAAACACTATCTTAGTTCTAAAGCATGCCTACTGCCCTGGATTTAAAAACAACATTATAACGAGTTTCCAATATAGAATATATAATATGAAATTCTAACTTAGAATTTTTAAATCGAATAATAGAGGATAATGGTAGAGAGCTGACTTTGTGCATTTTATTTTGTCTCATTTAACAAACACAGAAAATGTTTACTAAGTGTCTAGTTCTGTTCTGAGTGTATTTACAAATATAGATTCATTAAATCCTCATAGAACCTTGTGAAGTAGGTACTCTATTGTTTCCATAATACAGATAGGAAATTGAGGCACAGAGAGACCAGCTAACTTTACCATTATCACACAGCTAGAAAGTGACCAAAAAGCAATTTTGCATCCAACCAATGATGAATGTTAGGCTTAATAATACATATTTATAGTTAACACTTATGTTGTCTAGGTAGGATATTCTTTTACGTGGTCTACAAGGGTAAGAACTCACCTCCCTCAGGTGTTCGAAAGTTAATAATATTGCTTCTTTTTTTCCCATCACCAAATCTGGTGCTAGCTGTTACATATGCGTTATATTCAACATTATAGTCCAAATCTGAAAACTCTAATGATATTTCAGTTACATTAATAGTTCTTAATGATGACCTATCCCTGAGAGAGAAAAAAAAGAGATTATCTGTAGAATTGACTTTTAAATTGAATTATATATATATATATATATATATATATATATATATATATATATATGTATATAAAGAGAGAGAGAGCAGATTACATTAAAAATGTGCACAGAAATTTATTAATCCAGACTAATAAGATAATGATGCCACTTATCCTGAAATGCTATAAAGAGAGAACTTCAGAATTCAATAAATGAATTTCTTTTGTTTTCAAATATATTCAATGTCTAATGTGTTCATATTAGGGTTTGCTTGGATTAATTTTAATGAATCTCTGGGAATACTATATGTTCAAAGTAATCACAGCATTTTTTTTCATACCAATGTTTTAGTAGTTCAAATATTTGTCCTTTAAGTGTTGACAAAATCTTATTTGTAATATATATTTATCAACAAACTCATTTTTGATATACAGTGGGGCCTTGGCTTACGAGTTTAATTTGTTCCGAGACCGAGCTCATTAAGGAGCTCGTTAACTCAAATTACTCTATCAACTCAATGCAAAAAATTGGCCAAGAGACAGCTGGTATCTCAAAAAACTTGTTAGTCGGGACACTCGTAAGTCAAGGCCCCACTGTATTGTACAAAAGTAATATCTACTTCATTCAAATTCGAATAAATAGTAAATATCTGAATAGTAGTATCTAAAATAGCAAATATTTATTTATTTAATTAGAAACAAGACTGAAAATAATGTACATATAACATATAGGAAAAAATAGAGTTCATATCTCTCATTCAATTAAAATTTTAAAAGTATTTAAAATGTCAATCCAGAAAAGAAAATAAATACTCTTCTAGTAAGTAGTAAAACCCAGGAGAAGGAAAAAAGTCAAAGAACAAAATATTGCTAAGTAAAAGTGTCCTGCAATTATTTTATTTCTATTATATTAGTTCAGGCTCCATAGTTTTGAATTGGGTATAGATTATAATCTAAATTAAAGAATGAACCTGTATATAGAGGTGTGAAAACTGAATTTCTAAAATAAATTTAGATTTTAAGAGCAATAAAATTAATTATTAAATATCTTATACAATATGGCCCATATCACAGAATAAATATGTATCTCTTATAATCTCATTTTTCCTTCTTTAGAAACACAAGGTATCTAAGACTTCAATGGTTACTTTCTATGAAGATAAAATGTCCTTTCTTTACCATTGAAATATTTGAATTCTTGAACAACTAAAAGGGTTTTAGGTGAATTAAGGGAATCCACAAAGAGACATTTCAGCCATGGTGTTACCATTACAAAAGCATCAATTCACTCCGTTATATAAGTATGGTTATCTGAAAAACACTGAAAACTTACCATAGTGAGAAAGATATGGACTCAGAGAATGCTATTGGAGACAGGAAGGAGAGGCCAGACACTCAGCAGTTGGAAACAATTTGATCAGACGTCCTTTTTCAAAACCAGGAGAGCTTTCTTAGACCTCACTGACACTACAGGAGAGGGTCTCCTCAAACTCAAGGCTGTGGCTATTAATCTCACACAAATAGGCCTTTGCATAGAAACTTCACCCAAGCCTACATTCCTGTCGGCAGAACACTACAATGTACCTAATCCAACACTAATATGTGAAAATAGACATTTTGGCAAACTCTCACTACTAGTCTGGGTATTAATCTTCTTAATTTCTGCAAGTTTGACAAAAAATAAATCTATGTAATTTGCAGATCTCTGATGGTGAGTGAGGTAAAATGTCTTCTTATAATTTTATTGGTCATTTTTTAATAACTTGTTCATGCATTTTCTTTTCTTTATTTTAGTTGAGTCTTTTGAATAGAAAACAATATATGTTGGAGTTAGAAATTATTGTTCTTTTAGACAGTGCTCCAAAAAAACAAAGATATATACTTTCTTCACCCTCTCTGAATTTAGAGGTGACATGCATGCAATCAATATTCAGCAAAATTCAACAAAATTTACTGAGTATCCACTTTATGTCAGGAGCTCTGTTGGGCATAAATACAAGATACAGAAAGAAAAAGCAGTAAATAAGTATAAAACTATTCATTAATAACCATGGGACCTCCTTAGAGATGAGAATAATAAATCCTACCCACACCAGTGCCTGAAAGCAAAGAAAAAGAATGAGCAAAAAATGAGTTGTGACTAATGAGGAGAAAAGGAAAATAAAACAATAGCCCTAAAGATGCAGTAAAGATGTTCTTTACTACAGAGCTAGTTTGTGATAATGGAGAGTAGAATAGGTTGTGTGAAGTGGGAAGAGCAAGAAGGGAAGCCTACCTGACAGAGCAGGTCTAACTCACAAATCCACAGCCACAAACAGCGTAGAAATAGAAGGAATATAAATGTCACACAACACTTAACCTCTAAAATACATAACTTTCAACATCAGCCAAAGCTCCTGATTAGTATACATTTTTAAACTGAGAAAAAACTTGAGGGGAATCTTCAGTGAAATAATTTTAATGATTTAGTTCTAGGAATTTATTACAACATTTTTAAAGCTGTTTGAAATTTGAAAAATCAAAACTATTCAAATGACTCTGAAATTATTCAGAAAAATATCCTGTATAATAAAAGCACAATATGCTAAGTGTCTGGCCCCTTGACCAGTCGCTATGATATGTACGGACCACCAGGGGGCAGATGCTCTGACCGGTGGGTTAGATTGTTGCTGGGGTCCAGCCGATCGGGACCGTGTGAGAGGGCCGGACATGCCCTGGAGCCTCCTGCAATCCTGCCCCGGCCAGCCTCCCCTCCCCTCTCCCCCTGATCACCCCGATCAATCGGGACTGGGGGAGACAACCCTCAATCAGCCCTAATCATCAGCTAGGCCAAGGGACCCCACCTATGCGTAAATTCATGCACTGGGTCTTTAGTAAAATATAATTTTTAGGGCATAAAGGACATTCTAAAGCATAAAAGTATTTCTTTGCTTTAGCAATTTCTTTGCTTAATTTTTATCACATCAAGACCATGCCAGGCAGCAGTGCCCTGTAATCATGAATACTTAAAGATTTTTTCCCATTTCCCTAAGTGTGAACCTGAATGGTTTTCTACATAGGTTGGAGCCCCTATGAAAGGTCAAGGTCTTCTTTCTAAACTACATCATTTTATATTTTGTTTCCTGTGGGCAATCTAATCTGATAATACATTCATTTAAATTCATTTCTATGAATTCATTTTCAAAACTTTTATCTGCTCTTATCTAAATACTAGAGGCCTGTTGTACAAATTTGTGCATGGGTGGGGTCTGGCTGGCCCCCCCGATCAGGGCTGATCAGGCTGGGCTGGCAGAGGGGGAGAGGACCATGGGGGGCGGGTGAGGGGGGGCGGTGTTGGCCACTTAGCCCCGCCCCCTGGTCAAACTCCAGGTTGAATTCCTGGTCAAGGGGAATATTTTCATATTAGCCTTTTATATATAGGATTCTAGATAGATCCTTTTATTCACTAAATTCCACTACCCCAAAACAAAGAATTTCAATATCTAATTACATGACTTTTTATCAAATCATTATATCCCTCATATGTTCCCACTACAAGGAAACTACTCTTCTATGGTACACTTCAGTACTTTAGTAATTGGCTGTTAAACAGGCCCAAACTAGCAAGGCATAATTAGTTGCATATTCTATAATCCTAAAGCTTTTCTAGGGTCTCAGAGAAAGTCTGAGTCAACATAGGGTATTCAATTGTTGCTACTGCTCTTATTGTCATCATTTGGTTAGCTGGTTGATTTGGCTTAATTTTGTTTTGCTTGTTTGCCTTTAGCAGAAAAAGACATATTTATAAGATTTAGAGGAAAAATCCACTGAAGAGAATGAGTTTGAAGCTAAGAATGCACTTATAAACCAGGGCCTTGGAGAAGACAAGGAATTAGGGTCCAAAAAACAGAAGGAGGAATTGTGCTTGAGTTGAAGGAGAAACATTTTCATTCCCTGAGAGTAGAAAGATTCCCTCTGGCTAAATAAGAAATTTGGATTTTATTCTGAGATTAATGGAACGTTCTTGGGATGTTTTCTCCAGAGGTGCGAAATTTGGGTGTATGGTTACATTAAATATCCCATGCAATACTAAGATTAATTTCCTGTCTCTCTATCCCTCCTCCTCCTCCTCCTCCTCCTCCTCCTCCTCCTTCTCCTCCTTCTTTCTCTCTCTCTCTCTCTCTCTCTCTCTCTCTCTCTCTCTCTCTCTCTCTCTCTCTCTCTCTCTCTCTCTCTCTCTCTCTCTCTCTCTCTCTCTCTCTCCCCCTCTCTCTCTCCCTCTCTCTCTTTCTGTAGTTATGTAGTTTCTGGCCCACCCAACTCTTCAGCTGTATCCTTTCCCATTTCCTGCCATTACACTCAAGACACAACTACCTTGCTGTTGCCCTTATCAAGTCTCTTGCTGTTAATTGTCTAACGAAATTATTTGAGCTCTTATATCTGGTTAGTATCCCCTGGACTTTTCAGCTACATTGTCAACAAGTTCTCATTTTTGCTTAAGTCATTTTAGGTTGGGTCCAGTCACTAGAAACTGAAAGAATCTTTACTAATAACATCTGTCCCAAAATGGTAACTACTATCCCTCTTGAGCTCTTTTCTTTAGCTCTCCAAGACATTTGGTTCCCCAAATCAGTTATGCAAGGAAATCACAATATCCCTAGCTTTGTGCATTTCACACACAAAAAAATGAAGAAATCCCTTAGATTTAGGGTTTAAACATTTAAGATCCAGACAGACAAAATAAACAACTAAAAATACTGGCCTTAAAACAAGTTGTGGAGGGAACTGTGGTAAATCACAGGGTAAATGCTCCATCTAAAGACAGCCTCCATTCAACTTCAGGTGATTTTATCACGGTGAATATGGCAGAAGTAAGAAACAAAGAAACCTGAAGTTTTACCAGATATCTACTCATTTTTAAATGCTCCTGGATTTCTAGTCAGAATTGTTAACAGTTTATGGGTCCAGCAAAGCCTGGGTGGTCAACACATAGCCTGTTTGTGCACCTTGACACTCATTAAAAATGACTAGCAAGAATTTAAAAAAATTTAATTAAAAAATTACAAAAAAGGTATAGCATAATTTTACATTATTTATGTTTATGTAAATGTGTTTTGCTCACCTACTTTGCAACTTGCCTTTTTTGTTTGCAATTATGCCTTGATATTTATCAAGTTTGATACCTATAGTTCATTTATCCATTTTAACTGCTCTATAGTAGCCCGTTCAATGAATATTCCTCATTTTTTATTAATTGACCTACTGTGGTTGGTAATTTAGATCTTGTTGTGGCCATGATGAACACTGCAATGAGCATCCAGGTATATGCATCTTTCCGCTAAGAATAAGTGATTTACGAGGGTCTATAAATACATGCGAAAGAATGAAACAGTAAAACTTGTGCACCCTTGAACAAAATGACTAGCAAAAAAAGCAAAGACAGAGCTTTTACCATCTCACTAGAAACCTCAAGTTAAAAGATCAAGAGCACCATTTTACTCAACCACTCCCTCTATCGGTGTATCATTCATAATCCCATTTTGGCCCCAATAATCCATGTCTATAATGCTGTTTATCAACTTATTTATAGAGTTCATTCATGCTGCCTCGGAGCCTTCATATTCTGTTTCCACTGAGATGTTCTCCTGACTTTTGACTCTGTCTTTACCACCTTCATTCTCAAATGGGAGTAAATTCATGAAATTAGAAATGGCCCTCTTCTCATCCTGACTATTAATCTATATCATATACTCAAACCATTAGGTATTTTTAAAAGGGTGAACATCTTTTAGAAAACTGGCAGAAATAGGACTAAACATACTTTTTAGCTTATGAAAGGCCATTTTCTAAGGTACGCTTTCAAGTTACAGGGCAAATTATTAGGCTAGTGACATTTGATTAAAAAAAAATGTTGCTTAGAATTGTTTGACTGCCTAACATAATGCTTAGCAAGTATCTTTAAATTATTTTACATAGTATAATTTATTTCTAATTAGTCTACAATCATTTTAGCCTTCTATATATTTTATATCTCCCCACAGAGTATAATAAACATCTGTCAGACTGATTCAGAATTGCTTTTCATAATTACTGCTAAGAAAAGTGAGAAACATTTCAATGCCAAGATCTCTACATAAGCTAGAATTTTCAGCAACACTTTTATTTCACAGTCTTTTGGCTAAACCTCATAGAGCATTCATTCAGAAGTTTTATAAGCAAAGGAGAAAACTACTATTAAATTTTACTGACAATATACAGTAGAAGTAAATGGCTAAATAAATCCAAGTTGAATTCAAACATAAAGTAAATAAATAAGCTTTACATCAGTTTACTTAATTCATAGTGCATTAGAAGAATAAGCTTACTGAACTCTAATAGAAATTTATTTGTTTAATAGTAGTTGCTCTAAAAATACAAGGGTTATGTATCATTTGAAAACATAAAAGTATAATTTATCAGTATAACTGAGGAAAATACTACTTAACCATATTGCTAGATGATAGAAGTTATTTCACAAAGTGAACTTTTGAAGGAAAAGTTAATTTAGAATACAATGGATGAAAACTGATTTCTGAGAATACCATCCACAAGCCATATGTGACTCACACAGTAGTGGATATAAAATGATTGTGCATAATCACCGAGGCTGGTCTTCAGAGGCAAATAAATTTTGTAACTGGATGGGCACTAGAATATGAGGTGTGAGATACAAGTATGGGAGAATAGTAGGTAAAGAGTTACTTGGATCCTAGGGCATTGGAAACTAAAGAGAAAATAAACAAGTGGGACTATATCAAAATCAAAAGCTTCTGCACAGCAAAAGAAACCATCAACAAAACAATAAGAAAGCCCACTGCATGGGAGAACATATTTGCCAATGTTATCACCGATAAGGCTTTAATCTCCAACATTTAGAGGGAACTCATACAACTTAACAAAAGGAAGATAAACAATCCACTCAAAAAATGGGCAATGGACCTAAATAGACACTTTTCAAAAGAGGACACTGAGAAAGCCAAGAGAAATATGAAAACATGCTCAAAGTCACTAATCATCTGAGATGCAAATCAAAACAACAATGAGGTATCATCTCACACCTGTCAGAATGGCTATCATCAACAAATCAACAAAGGACAAGTGCTGGAGAGGATGTGGAGAAAAAAGAACCCTTGTGCACTGCTGGTGGGAATGCAGACTGGTGCAGCCACTATGGAAGACAGTATGGAGTTTCCTCAAAAAGTTAAAAATGGAACTCCCATTTGACCCAGGGATCCCACTTCTAGGAATATATCCCAAGAAACCAGAAACACCAATCAGAAAGGATATATGCATCCCTATGTTCATAGCAGCACAATTTATCATAGCTAAGATTTGGAAACAGCCTAAGTGCCCATCAACAGATGAATGGAACTGGAGAGCATTATGCTAAGTGACATAAGCCAGTCAATGAAAGAAAAGTACCATGTGATCTCACTCATTTATGGATAATAGAGACCATTATAAACTGATGAACAAAAATAGATACAGAGGCAGAGCAGCATCGAACAGACTGTCAAACTACAGCAGGAAGGCTGGGGAAGGTTGGGGGCGTGGTAAGAGATCAACCGAAGGACTTGTATGCATGCATATAAGCATAACCAATGGACACAAGACACTGGGGTGTAGGGGATGCCGGGGGAAGGTCAAGCAGGGAAAAAAAGGAGACATATGTACTACTCTTTGTCATATTTTAAGCAATAAAAGAAAATTTTAAAAAATAAATAAATAAAATAAAATGAAAACAAGTTTTGTAGAGGGGAAAAATGTTTTCTACATTCTCTTTATACATATGATTTGAGACCATAGAGGTTGATAAGTAATGATGGTGTAGAGAGGAAGGAGTATATAAAAAAATAAAGTTTTTATCAACCAAGAATTTTTAAAAGCTTTGTACTATTAAAAGAGTGAGAGGGGGGAAAAAGGGAAAGCAGTATAACTAGGGTATCCTGGGATCTTAGGGTGATGGTAAAATGATGAAAACATCCAAATAGGTTTGTGAAAGAAATCCCATTGTAAAGGACTCTCAGATAATCTTTGTCTTCTATCTAGTACCATGGCCAGCAAGACCTAAGGGCTCCGCTAGTTGACGTTGAAGAGCTAGGAAAGGGTGTGGAAGTCACCTTCGCATCCTGCACACTGCAGATTCAGGCAGAGAAAAAAGTGCCTCTGAGGGTTGAGACAGACATGCTGAGACCCAGGGCACTAGAATAAGCCTGGGGTTGGATCAAGGACAAAGCCGAAAGTAAAAACATTGAAACTAGAAGCTATGACGGCAGGTCAGTGTTGTGCCCAGATTTCAAAGTTCCCAAGACCCCCAGGGAGCCAGTCAGTCCGATGCAAAAGCAAAGAGTCATCTATTTCAAACCCGGGTTTGGCTCCCCTGCCACACTCACCGATGCAACGGTAAGCTCCAGTGGCCAAGAGAGAGAGAGGCCTGATGGGACAGGGGGTTTTAAAGGGGGGTGGAGTGAGGGCAGGAGAGGGGACTGTGGGCCCCACTGATTGGCCAGGCGCGAGTTGGGTCATCTCTATGGCGCGCACGTCCCTTGATTGTCATTGGTTAGTTTAAAGAAATCCTGGGCGTGGCCAGCAGGGGCCTGGGCTTCCGTGCGGCCGCCCCAAAAATGGAGGACCCAGGGCAAGATGGAGGGTGCAGTCCTAGCCCCCCCCAGGGCGAGCTGAGCCCGGGCTCCAGGGGCCAGTCCGGTTGCTGGGGGTCCAGTAGATCGACCAGTTCCAGCCCAGGCAGGAAGTCCACATCCTCCGTCTCGTTCCCGGGGGCGTCAGCGATCGCCTCCTCCTCCATGTCCTCGGGCGAGGGCACGCGCCCCGCCCCGCCACCGCTGCTGCTGCCGCGTGGGTCCGGTCCGGGGGCGGTGGGCGGGTGGCAGCCTGAGCCGGGCTCCCGCCATGGGCTGGGGAGTCTGTGCCCGAGGCCGCCAGCAGCGTGGTCAGGCCCTGAGACGACTGGCCCTTTCAATCCCCCCTTTGTCTTGGAACTTCCGGCTCAATCATGAGACGGACTGCATTTCTATTCCACCGTTGCTAGAGGCCCGTACTGGGCATACAGAACTATCAACTGAACTATCCCTATAAGCTTAACAAATGGTCCGGTGGAAGGAAAAGAAACCATTTTAGATTCAACAACTTCTATTGAAATAGGATTTTTCTTCTTAAAATTCCTCCATGCCTATCAAAAAGCCAAATCAAGATTAATTTATCTACTGTCCTGATGTTTGCATAAACACAACAAGAATGGTAACTGACTATCTTTGCTGGAATTTCATGGTTGAACCTTAATGTGCCCCGTAGGGCCAGGAAGCCAAGCCATCCAGATGCCATCAGGCCTGCCTGCAGTATCTGCTGAGTTAGGTGAATCCCTCACCTGTAGCAACTCCACCTGAGCCCACGCTTCAGGCTTTAAGGCCCATCTCAGTAGCCCTCCTACTCGTTGCGGCCCAGAGTGTGTGGGGGTTCCGCAGGGATGCAGAGGCATCTTTACTGCTCCCCTTCTACTCTTACCAACCGCCAGTGATGGTAGGGCATGGGCCTGACGCTCCAGCGCCAGCCATCTTCAGGGCTCCCAAGCAGGATACCAGGCTTTCTTCGTGGCATTCTTAGTGGCTTCAAGTCTTTAGAGCTCAGACAGGGCTCTTTAAAACATGATACTCCAGTCAAAGTTTTCCGTTAATAAAACCATTATTAGGAACCAGTCTCATTGGATCTATGCAAAGAAACGTACTTATTTAGCATTGCCAGATTTCGGAGGAATTACATAAGGAGAAAAACATACTGATCTACTCTAAGATTTTCTGACTTTCCTTGATAATTCCTTTTCATGGATTTAAAACAAAACAGTAACTGTTGGTATAAAACCTTCTTTCTATGCATAACTATTCCTCAGACCTTCTATTCTAAACAGGCTTTTTCCAGTTTTACTACCCCTGACATGGGCATGGTGACTCAGGCCTGCAAGACAGTATTACAGGCTGCCAACTGTTAGCTGTCTCTCAACAGAGACCAAAACCTGATGGGCACCGTTCCCTGCCCAGTTGGACACCTGCCCTCTTGGCAGCTAGGCACCCTTTACTTTTGGGGGTCACCCCACACAGCTCCCTTCCAGGATAGCCAACATACATTCAAAACCTGCAAAAGAATCAAAGGTTAATATAACATATCAATACAATGAAAAACATGTGACCCCATAAATTGTCCTTGTCTCTTTGGAGCCTTGTCCATGAAGATGCAGGCATTATCTAAGTGTATTACACAGTATTGTGGGGGCTCCTGGTGACAGGAGTGATCGCGAGCCATGTTACCGGCATCAGGCAGGTCGAGCACGCCGTAGCTTGAGCTTGAGCGGGTTGTGTTGATCTCGATCGATGCTCCATTTGGTGATGAAGTCTTTCTGGGTCATGGATGGATCCGCTGACCGGACGTGAGTGTGATGGATCCAGGTCGCGACACCGTCTACCTTTACAGTCTTGGGATCTTGAGCAGACAGGAACAGATGTGGAGGCCTCCCTTTCTCACATCCTAGGACAGGACTTTTGACCTATGTCTCATCCAGATAGAAACAGTCCACATTTATATCACAAAATACCAACAAATCAGTTTCAGTTGTGTAGCCAGTCTGAGTTTTGACTTCTCTCTGGAAGTCTCAGAGATGGTGAATACCATCTAGAAGCTATTAATCCATTCACACAGTCCCCCAAAAGTTAAAGAGGAAGGAAAGAATCATTCAATGTCACTCAAGAGGATTTCGGCGAAACAACAAAATTGACAGATTAAACACATTGGAAAACCAAGGCCAGAAGTACCCTCTGACGCTTCAGGGGTACCAAGGAAGGAGAAGTTAGGCCACAACCAGCCCTTCTCACAATCCACCATTAGTGACCAGTCCCAGCTCACTGGTCTACCATCCATTTAACATTTCTTTTTTCCTCCTATCACACCAAGGCCATGCTTTCCAGGTAGCTAGAACTTTTAGCCTTAATTTTTAGGTGATTAGCACTAGTTAAACAATTTTAAACAACAAAGATACATATTTAAGTAAACACATTATCTAGAACCTAGGTTAAACTTAGGCATATCCTGGGTCTCCCAAATACTGAGTTGGCAAGGTAACTGGAGCCCTTTAAGATCAGTATGAAACCACAGTTTCTACCTGAAGGACTTTGACATAACCTTTAATTGTCCTTAGTTTAAGGAAGGCAGTGTTTTCTAGATTTCATTTCTCAATACTTAACCAACAGATTTAATTCTGTCTTCTAGATTTTTCATGAGGCAAATTACTTTTTACTTTCAAGTGGCTCTGGAGAACCACATTCGAGCCTTGCAAGACAGGTTTTTGGCCTCCCTGGTCTTTTCAGATGTAAATTGACCACATTCTTTAAGATTTTGCTGCAGGCAGGAGGCGACTATCTCCTCCCTCCATTAAGAAAAGCTTTCTTAATTAACAAAGGACCAGTTTTTTTTTTTTTTTTTTTTGGAAAAACTGTTCTTTATTATGGATTAGTCTTGGGATTTATCCTGCACTTTTGAAAGGAGACGCTAGCTTAAAACCCTATCCAAAATCGGACGGTGCGCACATTAGTTTTAAGCCAGCTTTTCTCCCCACACGTGCACAGAAATCCCAGACGCATTTACTTGGGGAGGGGGTGACCTGTTTCCACAGACCCTCACTCAGGCGGCCGTGGACTACCACACAAAGGAGGGGGGAGGGCAGTCCCCCTCCCTCCACACTCAGACATTCAAACAATCCATTCAATTCCTAACAACTTCCCAACCCCTGAGGGAGCTCTAAAGCCTCCCCCAGTCTCCTTGAAATGATCAATCACAATACCCAAAGGTGCAGTCTGAGTCCATCCCATAACATCCATCCAGTACAAACACAGAACACTAAACAGGGCCCGAAAATACAGGCTTCCAATTCCATGGAAGCCAAACCCGAAAGCTAGACAATGGCCTTATACCAAACTAGCTAGCAGGAGCGACCTGCTTTCCGCGAGGGGCATATCCATCCCTCTGAGGGGCATATCCATCCCTCCTGGGGTGAGGGGCATATCCATCCCTCCTGGGGAGCGGAACGTCTTCCAACTCTCCCCCGCCTGTGGTCGTTCACGGCGCGTCCGCCTAGACCCCTCAGGCAATCCAGAAACGAGCTCAAACAGAACAGAACACACAAGGACACACACCTACCGCGGTCAGTCAGACTCTTCGGACTGGGGGTCCCTCAGTGGTCCTGGGAATCCCGGGAGAGCCCCCAAAATGTTGTGCCCAGATTTCAAAGTTCCCAAGACCCCCAGGGAGCCAGTCAGTCCGATGCAAAAGCAAAGAGTCATCTATTTCAAACCCGGGTTTGGCTCCCCTGCCACACTCACCGATGCAACGGTAAGCTCCAGTGGCCAAGAGAGAGAGAGGCCTGATGGGACAGGGGGTTTTAAAGGGGGGTGGAGTGAGGGCAGGAGAGGGGACTGTGGGCCCCACTGATTGGCCAGGCGCGAGTTGGGTCATCTCTATGGCGCGCACGTCCCTTGATTGTCATTGGTTAGTTTAAAGAAATCCTGGGCGTGGCCAGCAGGGGCCTGGGCTTCCGTGCGGCCGCCCCAAAAATGGAGGACCCAGGGCAAGATGGAGGGTGCAGTCCTAGCCCCCCCCAGGGCGAGCTGAGCCCGGGCTCCAGGGGCCAGTCCGGTTGCTGGGGGTCCAGTAGATCGACCAGTTCCAGCCCAGGCAGGAAGTCCACATCCTCCGTCTCGTTCCCGGGGGCGTCAGCGATCGCCTCCTCCTCCATGTCCTCGGGCGAGGGCACGCGCCCCGCCCCGCCACCGCTGCTGCTGCCGCGTGGGTCCGGTCCGGGGGCGGTGGGCGGGTGGCAGCCTGAGCCGGGCTCCCGCCATGGGCTGGGGAGTCTGTGCCCGAGGCCGCCAGCAGCGTGGTCAGGCCCTGAGACGACTGGCCCTTTCATCAGTACCTGAATGATTCCCCAGAAGCCAGCTCAGATGAATCACAGTATCACAGACTTGAAATTCCCTCACTCCACTTTCATTGGACTTCCCCTGTACCTAGAATTCATCTTAGGAAGTGAAACAGAAAAGAAATACTCATAGAAAGAGGAGAGAAAAAGCACTGTTGGGGAGGTGAACTTTAAATTATTTACCCAAAAGAAACTGAACTAAACCCAGAGGGGTTGAGAAAAGAATGAGTTACCCTGAATCCGTGTCCTCACTTCCCACACCAACATTACAAAAAGCACAAAGAACAAGTCACAGCATCGAGGTCGTTTTATAACATCTGAATTCATAAAACCTTACAAAATTATATAGACGTGCTATATTCTGGAAAGGTAGTATAATATAAATAAATGCCATTGTAATACATCCTACTATCATTTTATAAAATTCAGAATTTTATAAAATAAATAACTTAGAATTGTAGCTGAATTCCTAAGAATAAGTGGATCTGATGGACTGTAACAGTTCATAACCAGAGAGAAAAGACCCAGGTAAACAACACCTCACAGAATGCTATTTAACCTTGTGTGTCTGTGTGTGTGCTGCACACATGATGCTAAAAGCACCCTGATGTTTTAGTGAGACAAGCATGGTCACTGCATAGAGAAGGGACAGGGAACCCTAGCCAGAAAAATCTAGACTCTCAATTTCATTAACTTATTTCTCTTTCAGTTTTGTTTTTGTTTAACTCAGTAAAATTATGTCAAAATCTTGGAGTATCACACTTGATTGAAAAAATCTGGACATTATCATTGATTCATCTTTTTTTATCCCTGTAACAAATTTATCACCAAGTCCTGTCAGCTCTTCAGAACTATAGCTCGAAGGGGCCCATTTGTCTTTTCCATGGCCAATATCATCTATTGCAAAAACTACTAAAACAGCACCCCTACCAGGTTCCTGCTACACCTTTGGCTCCCTACAATTCATTCTCTGTAAAGTATCACCAGTGCTTGAAATTCTCCAGTAACTCCCATCGTTGATAAATGAACACTGAATCTTTACTGTGGCTTGGCTACTGACCTGTTTGCCCCCCCAGTATTACTCTCCTCTGTCTCTGTTACCCCAGAAACACTGACCTCCTTCCTTTCTTGTCTTAAAAATGATAAGTTGTGTTTCCCTGCAGAGCCTGTCCTCCTCAGATCACAACTCAATGCCTCTTTAAAAAGGATTTTCCCAAGCACCCAAGCAATAGTACAGTAGCCCTCTTTCCCCTGACTTTCCTCATTTGTTTGTTTATGGGTATATAATCCAGTTATCACTTTAGATATAAACTCCTTGAGGGTAGGGGACTTATTGTGTGTTTTCTTCAGTATTGTTAATTGAAGGGATAAAAAATGAATGAATAAATGAATGACTATGGTGACCAGGGGAAAACAGTTAACTTCTTCCCACTGCTTCTCTTCCCACTAACGCCATTCATGTCACTCCCAATTTCACCATGACTGGGAAAAATGAGTAGGAATAAGTCAATGAAGAACATAGGAGATGTAGTCCTACATAGCAGTTTGTAAAGAGTTTAAAGAGAGATTAGGAAAAGAAAAATTTTAATATAGGAGAAAAAAAGTAAATTTCTTTGAAATATTGTAGCCTTGCAATGCTGGATCTTCCGAGTCAGGAATCTAAAAGTAAGAAATGCCTATGCTCCATAAAATATTGTATAAAATGTATTTCCTGAGTTCAGATATTTAAAATGCACTAGGATATATATTACATAACTGATGAATCCTTTTAAGAGCATTAACATTGATGAAAATTAGGGTTTTTATCTATGGAGTTTTCATGAAGTAGGATAGCCATGTTGTTAATTGACATGAGACACACTATAAGATTTTAATTTTTTCACAATCAATGCATAAATAGGCAATCAGGTAAAATGCCGGAGTCCAACCCCAGCAGGTCCAGGGGTTCCCAAAGGCGTAGACAGAGTCGGCGAAGAAGGAAGGACACGGAGACAGTGTTCAGTTGATCAGCAGCCTAGCCAGGATCTCTAGCCAGGATCTCCAGCCAAGTTCTGGTCTGGATCTCCAGAGAAGTTCTGCTGTTTATTGTCTTGTTACATCCATATTTATACCAGTTGATTTTAATCCTGTCAATTTCTATTACAAAGGTTAGGGCGTTTCTTATCTCCATTCCAGGGAGTAAAGATTATGTAGCTTAAGCATGATTGTTTGTAGTTAAAGTGATTAACTACCCGCCTGGCACTTAGTTAAGGAGTTTCATCCCCTCCCTAACTTCAGGGAAAAATCCCTACCTGGGGAAACAACCTTTCTCGGAGAGGTGACCTTGGTTAAAACACACAGCGCTAAGGGGAGCAAACATATTAAGAACAGTATGCTATATACGCCAGGTCCCTTGAAACATATGCTGTGCAGATGTTTCTATCCTGCAGCGACTGTGTCAAGCAGCAAGGATGGACCGGCTTCCGGCAGTAAAAGTGATTAGAAAACAATAAATCCAATGCTTATATTTCAATAGAAAACTGACCTTTAGTAACAGATTTCTGTAGACATATTTCTTAGTTAAATTTTAGTTAAAGTTATTATATTCAAGAAAACTTAAAAAACTAGTAATATAGAAAATAGTTGAGTAAAACTCTGGAAGAGTTTAAAATTATATACTCTTCACTTAAGTTGACAGATCGATAACTTTAAAGAGCAGAAATGCTCTTCTAGTTATGCATAATTGTTTTTGTTTTAGTTACAACAAAACTTGACTATGCTCCCACATAATATGGGAAAAACTTGTTTCTTAATAAAAGCATAATAACTAGCCTATTAATAATCAGGTTCCTAATGTAGTATCACATTTTGAAATAAAAAAATAAACTGCATTCCTATTATGTTACAGATTAATACTTGTTCTCAGAACTATTTCCAAAAAAGAAAAAAAAAATTCTTACCAGACATAAACTGTGTAATAGAGGATAATTCCATTTGGCTCCAGGGGTGGTTTCCATGACAACTTCACCCTGACACCAGACAACTGTTTCACAGAGAAGTCATGGGGGGGAGAATCAGGAGCTGAAAAGTCAGAGTAAAAGATGATGCATTTTATTAAATGTATATTAAAAAGGTTAAAATGAAGGTGCACAAAATTTTTATTATAAACTTTCTGGTAAATGAATCAGGTACAGTGTTTTTCTCCATGGGCAGGAGAGACTGATGTTTACTTTCAAAATGAGATGATAAAAGAAGATTTTGCATGGTGGTGTCAGAACATCTGTTTCTGTGATTCAATGGAAAAAAACATTTCATGAGAAAAAAGAGCAAGGAGTATTTCACAGTGATTCACCTACTGCTCAAGTACATCTTGGTAAATTATCATTCTCTAATAAAAAGAAACTATGTGGTGTATAAGTATAATATACAGTAAAAAATAGGCTCCGTAGAAAATAAAAATAGATGGGGGGAAAATCCACATTTAAAAAGTGAAAGTGATAAGCATAATATTGAGAGAGCAGTTAAAATGACTGACCTCACAAATAAAAACTACACACTTCAATTTCAGTTGTGTTAATGAAATGTGAATAATATCAATATCTGTTCACATAGTCTTTGAAATTGAATAGTTTACAAAGGAAACACCAATGCAGCACATAAACAGTGAAATGAAGCTTAGGGTCTACATCTCATTCTGCTATAACAGTGTGAGAAATCAAACACTTTAGCCATTCTAATTGAATAAACACTGAAAAAATTGCTGTAAACCAGTTAGCCAAGTGTATATTTCTATTTAGATAAAACATTTAGAATGGCATTTCTCAGTTGCTGTATTACAGTATAGTAATGCTTTGGACTATTAATATGCAACTTTTACATATAAAAGGGTATAAATCACTAAAACTAATCATTGTTACAGTTTTACATGGAAAATGAACAAGTTAGGAAGTTAATAGAAATTCTGGAAATTTTTCGAGATCTTCAAACAATGTTAATTTATTAATCTGTATATGTGCACATCACTCTTTCCAATAATTTGGATAAAATACTACCTGAATTATTTTTATTTTCTGAATAATCTCAGTTATAGTTGTGTAGATACATGTGTCTCTGAGTGTTTTCTCATTATTTTGGTAACAACGACGTTTAAAAAAAGGTTTATTGAGCAGAGAAAAGGTTTATGAGATGAGCTCTAAGAAATAATGATGACAGCTGTATTTGTATTTTCATTACTGGCAGGACAATAAAAATGCTATCAAACACTGATTATCACAAGAATTCACATATCATTTGGAGATGGCTGTTTCCCAAGACATGCATTACTTCTGAGAGCTTTCATTTGTCAAAACAAAAGCCTATTCTATTTTCCCTAATATCTTTGCAAAACTTAACATTTTTTTATTATTCTTTACTATTCTATACTATTCTTTAATATATTTATGTGGAACATAAGTTAATTCTTGGTGTTTTATACTTAATCTTACTATATCCTTGGAAAATATATTTTTATGTAAAACTGTATTGCTTAATAAATGTAATTAATATGCTTATCTAAACAAAATACTGCACATCTATCATAGCACACTGCTATAATCGTTTTGGCATTTGTATGAAAATTAGAAAAATAAATGCAATATCTTTTGCATTTTACCCAGTTCATCATGACAGAGAATATGAGAATACATGAGAAGGATCTTCATAAGGCTCCTACTCTCTGTGCCTGTCATGATCTTTCCTATCTCTCACCCTCCTTCTTTAGTCATCTTCCTTCAAGTCAAAGCTTAGACATAACTTTCTCAGCTGCACTTTCCCAGATGTCTCAGAATAGCTAGAGTCCCTCTTTTGTCCTGGTGAATAATTTTGGGAACACTTATATCAATAATTAGAATTATAAGTATTATTTGTATATACATTTATTAAATTTGTATCTCTTCTAGTGAACGGAAGCTCCATGAGGGCAAGGAACTCCTAATATCCAAAAAATCAAACTTTCTCAGGACTTTATCCCTTCTCAGTTTCCTCGCAGTATTTTGAAAAGGGGGTCTCCTTTACCCTTAGCAATTGTATCAATGACTAGGCCAAGGATTTGGATGGATGTTTACCTTGACGCTATTTTTAGCAAGCCAGGTATTCAGATGCATAGTCAATGCATTGAAACTATTGACTTGAGAGGTAACAAACTCTACTGTTTGAAATATATGTTCACTATTATCCTAGGCTCTTTCATATAAGATCTCAAATTCTTAGAACAATTTAATTAGAATAGAGATAAAGAACTGGGCAAATAAATAACAATTTTAATTCTTCCTTTCCAAGTTGGATGTCTTTTATTTCTTTTCCTTGCCTGATTGCTGTAGCTAGGACTTCCAGTACTATGTTGAATAAGAGGTGAAAGTGGGATATCCCTGTCTTGTTCCTGATCTTAAGTTTTCCCCATTGAGTATGATGCTAGTTGTGGGTTGGTCAGATATGGTCTTTATTATATTGAGATATGATCCCTCTATTCTCACTTTGCTGAAAGTTTTTTATCATAAATGGGTGCTGGATTTGGTCAAATGTTTTTCTGCATCTATTCAGTGGTTCTCAACCTTCCTAATGCCGCGACCCTTTAATGCAGTTCCTCATGTTGTAGTGACCCTCAATTTCATTGTTACAAATTGAACATAATTAAAGCATAGTGACCAATCACAAAAACAATATGTAATTATATATGTGTTTTCCGATGGTCTTAGGCAACCCCTGTGAAAGGGTCGTGACCCACAGGTTGAGAACCGCTGATTTATATGATCCTACGGTTTTTATCTTCATTTTGTTTATGTGATGTATCAGGTTAATTGGTTTGCAGATATTGCACCAACCTTGCATCCCAGGAATAAATCCCATTTGGTCATGGTGTATGATCTTTTGACCTCAATATAACGGGCTAATTCAGGCAAGGTGGTGTCCATTAAAGCTGAAAGTACATTATATAATAAAATATGTTTTCCAAATGTGTATATTAAAAAATTGACTAGTTAGTTTGCCTGTTTTACTTAAGTAGACACATTTGTGAATTAAAATTAAGTATGTATGAGAAGTTTAATGTCACAGAAAAGTTTTCTATATGTATTACAGTCATTTAAAATTTTTACTGAATAGGTCTAGTAAATGGGTGCATTCACCGCTTTGAGTAAACAAATGCACATGGCTGGGGTGTGGCTTACCTCACATCAGAACATCTGCCAGCACTTGTTTAGACTGGTGCAGAAATTCACACCACAAGACAACAGAACCCATTACCGTATGTGATGCAGTGTGATCATGTGCTAATCGTTTGCGGAACATTACGAGCAGTAACTCTTTGATTTAAATATGTAGAATATAGTTGTAGATATATAATATTTATTTATGTTGACTAAATTACTATAGTGTGGTTTTTTTCCAACATATGGCCTATTCGCTAAAATTTCTTAAAAATAACAGAGAATTAATAACAACAAAAAAACAGTTAATTATGAGCAAATCTTGGTTAAAAGCTTTTTAAAATGAACAGGGTGCTAATTTTCACATATGACATATGGACAGACTATTCTGTCCATTAAATCCAAAGTCTATTAAATTGAGGTATGCAAAATCAAGGGTTTACTGCATTGCTGGATTTGCTTTGCTAATATTTTGTTAAGGATTGTTGCATCTATGTTTATCATGGACATTGGCCTATAATTTTTTTCTTTGTAATGTCTTTATCTGGTTTTAGAATTAGAATAATGCTGGCCTTATAAGATAAGCTTGGGAGTCTTCTTTTCCTCTTGAATGTTTTGAAATAGTTTGAGAAGGACAGTTGTTAGTTCTTCTTTGAAAGCTTGGTAAAATTCACCTGTGAAGCCATCCAGTCCAGGACTTCTGTTTGTTGGAAGTCTTTAATTGCTGCTTCAATTTCAGTAGTTGTAATCAGTCTGTTCAGGTTTTTTTTCTGTTACTTCTTCATTCAGTTTTGGAAGTTTGTATGTTTCTAGGAATTATCCATTTCTTCAAGATTGTCCAATTTATTGGCATGTAGTTGTTCATAATATTTTCTTATAATCCTTTTTATTCCTGGGGTGTCGCTTGTTACTTCTCCTCTTTCATTTCTGATTTTATTTATTTGTGTCTTCGGTTTTTTTCTTGATGAGTCTGGTTAAAGGTTTATACACCTTGTTTATCTTTTCAAAGAAACCAGCTCTTGGTTTCATTGATCATCTGCATTTTTTTAGATTCTATTTCATTTATTTCCACTCTGATATTTATTGTTCCTTCTATTCACTTTGGGTTTCATGTTTTCTTCTTTTTCTAGTTCCTTTAGATGTAAGGAAAGATTGCTCATTTGATACTTTTCTTATTTCTTGAGGTGGCATATAATTGTGTCCCACAGATTTGGGTTTGTTGTGTCAGAATGGCTATTATCAATAAATCAACAAACAACAAGTGTTGGCAAGTTTGTGAAGAAAATAGAACCCTTGTGCACTATTGGTGGGAATGCAGATTGGTGCAGCCACTATGAAAAAGAGTATAGAGGTTTCTCAAAAAAATTAAAAATGGAACTGCCTTGTGACCCAATGATTACACTTCTGGGGTTATATCCAAAAAAAACTAAAAACACTAATTCAAAAGAATGTATGTACCCCTATGTTCATTACAGCCTTATTTATAACTAGGGGCCCGGTGCACGAAATTCGTGCACTGGGTGTGTGTGGGGAAGGGAGTGTCCCTCAGCCCAGCCTGCCCCCTCTCACATACTGGGAGCCCTCAGGCATTGACCCCCATCACCCTCCAATCGCAGGATCGGCCCCTTGCCCAGGCCTGACGCCTCCGCCAGTGGCATAGACCCCCATCACCCTCCGATCGCCTGATCGGCCCCTTGCCCAGGCCTGACGCCTCCTCCAGAGGTGTCAGGCTTGGACAGGGGACCCCCATCTCCCCCTGATCACTGGCTCTGGCCCCCGCCCAGGCCTGAGGCCTCTGGCCCAGGAATCATGCTTGGGCAGGGGACCCTCATCTCCCTCTGATCGCTTGCTCCACCCCCCGCCCAAGCCTGACACCTCTGACCCAGGCTTCAGGCCTGGGCAAGGGGACCATCATATCCCCCCAATCCCCGTCTCCGCCCCCCACCCACACCTGATGCCTCAGCCAGAGGAGTTGACCCTCATCACCCTCCGATCACCAATCACCGGATCAGCCCCTTGACCAGGCCTGAGGCCTCTGGCAGAGGTGTCAGGCCTGGGCAGGGACCCCCAGCTCCCGGCGGTTGCAGGCTCCGCCCCTGCCCAGGCCTAATGCCTCTGGCCTAGGCGTCCGGCCCGGGCAGCGGGGACCCGCAGCTGCAGCGGCCCCGTGATCATGGGCTCCGCTTTAGGCCCAGGCAAGGGACCCCTAGCTCCCGGGACTGCCAGCTTCGACCGTGCCCAGCTCCCATCACTGGCTCCACCCCTACTTCCTGCTATCACTGGCCAGGCTTCCCCAGCTCTTAGCTCCCCCCTGGGTTTCCGATCACTGTCAGTGGCAGGGGGCTTCTTCCTGCTTTCCCTTTCGCCTCCCTGCATTGTGCCTACATATGCAAATTAACCGCCATCTTGTTGGCAGTTAACTGCCAATCATAGTTGGCAGTTAACTGCCAATCATAGTTGGCAGTTAATTTGCATATAGCCCTGATTAGCCAATGAAAAGGTGCCGGGAGCCGGTCCATCCTTGCTGTTTCAAGGGACCTGGCATATATGGCATACTTTTCTTAATATGTTTGCTCACCTTCTTGGCGCTGTGTTTTAACCAAGGTCACCTCTCCGAGAAAGGTTGAATCCCCAGGTAGGGATTTTCCCCTGAAGTTAGGGAGGGAATAAAACCCCTCAACTAAGTGCCAGGCGGGTAATTAATCCCTTTAACTACGAACAATCATGCTTAAACTACATAATCTTTTCTCCCTGGAATGGAGATAAGAAACGCCCTAACCTTTGTAATAGAGATTGATAGGATTGAATCAACTGGTATAAATACAGTTGTAACAAGACAGAAAGACACAGAACTCAGGAGACAGAATTCAGAAGACAGAACCTACACGGAGCCTAGAGACAGAAGAACTTCGCTGGAGAGAGCATGCCGGAGGATCCTGGAGAGGGACTGGCCTCGGAGCCTGGAGATGCAGCCTAGCGAGAGAACATGGCAAAAGATCCTGGACTGAACCTGACTACAGAAATTGGCAAGAGAACCTGACTACAACCTGGTGTCTGAACCTGGCTGGAGAACCTAGCGAGGGAACATGGCCACAGAACCTGGCTGGAGATCCGAAGCAGAACCTCTCTGGAGATCCGGGCTAGAGATCCTGGCTAGGCTGCTGATCAACTGAACGCTGTCTCCATATCATTCCTTCTTCGCCGACTCCGTCCACACCTTTGGGGACCCCTGGACCCGCTGGGGTTGGACCCCGGCAAAAAGGGTATCGTCGTACGCCAATTACCATTTTTCTCTTTTATTAGATAGGATAGCCAAGCCATGGGAGCAACCCAAGTGACAATCAATAGATGAGTAGAACATTACTCAGCCATAAAAAAGAATGCAATCTAACAATTTGAAGCAGCATAGATTAACCTAAGTGAAATAAGTCAATCACAGAAAGGCAAATACACATGATTTCACTTTTATGTGGAACTAAAGAATATAAATTAACCAACAAAAACAGACTCATAGATATAGAAAACAGACTGTTTGCCAGAGAGAAGGTAGTGGAGGACTGGATGAAAAAGGTGAAGGCATTAAAAAGTACAGATTGGTAGTCAAAAAATAGTCATGAGGATTTAAAATACAGCATATGAAATATAGTCAATAATATTGTAATAACTATGCATGGTGCCAGGTGGGCACTGAAAATACTATTGAGGGGAACCCTTTGTAAAGTATATGATTGTCTAACCACTATACTGCACACTTGAAACTAATACAAAGTAAAATTGAGTGTAATTGTAATTGAAAAAAATTTTAATTTTAAAAATACAATTTTGGACAGATAAAGGTTGATAGAGAAATAAGCATAGCAAGTAGAGGCAATAACTAAGGAAGACTAACCTCTAAGAAGACTTAGAAACTGGGGCAACCCAGAGCACCCTACCACCATGCTCTAGTGAAGTAATTTGGTGGAGGGGAAACCATGGGGACCTAAAATGGGAGAAGAGGCCTCCAAAGACTTTATCATATTGCATAAAATAAGAGCAATGCAGAGAAAAGTCTTCCTTTTATAAGAGTACAATGCAGTTTGTCCTGGTGAATGAATCTGAACATACACAGGATACAAACTAGCTTGAAGATTGGGAAACTTGAAAGAGAAAAGGAAAAACAAACACCCTACAAATGCTTATGATACATACAGCGCCGCTCCCCCGCTCCGTTAGAATAGAGCATCCTTTTATAGTAAAAATTAACAGTCCCAAAACACACAATATATAAAAAACAAATGCAAATCGAAACCCACGTATATTCCTAAAAGTTAATTTTCTTAGCATGATATATGCTTCTAACTTGGTGAAATACTGGTGTAAAGTGGTCTTGGTAGTAAAGCTGATTTTATTTAGGTTAAGAAAAGGTATATTTAAATATTCAATAGGAAGGCTATAAACAATCAGGAATAACATCTTGCAAATTATGTAGTGAACCTGGAAAACAGCCTGAGCTCACTAACAAACTAATTCTAATGCAATAAGAAACTGTTACAGGTTCACATAACAGAATCTACTATAAAACTTATGTAAATGTCTATTCTTATGAACATAAAAGTTGAACTAATGAACTTGTGAGCAGTTATAACTAATACATTAGTTGATGTTCAAATTACTCAAAACAAAATTTTAACGTTAAAAATTCCAATGAAAAAAAATTAGTGATTTTTTTTTACAGGGCATGGATGACACCAGAGTAATTAAAAAAGTATCTTACCCCTGATTTTATTGAACATAAATCTGACTATACTATTTTTTCACCATGACAATGAAATCTGTGTAATGCTGGAATGGCACACAACTGATACCCAAGGACACTGTTGTTGTTGTTGCTGTTTTTTCATTATATCTTTATCTTCATAGATTTTTTCTGAAATGTGATGGATTCTAAATACATCACTATCCACTACCATACTTACCATCTTCTTCTGTCAGCACACTAATTGGCGCACTCCGAACTCCTTCACCTTTGAGTGTACTAGCAGACACTTCAATTATATATTGGGTATATTTCTTCAGTCCTAAATAGAAACAGAATTTACAAGTTGAGACTTACCAAATATCCTTTAATAATATGCATGAAGCAAACTATGAAATGTCTCTTAACAATCATCCAAAAGTAAAAGCTAAGTGGAAATGTAGATCTTTGAAATAGTTATCTAACCAAAACCCAGAGTGCCATAGCCTGTATAAAACTGCTCCCACTCACACTTAATATTTATAATAGAACAAGCTAATATTTTGTGGCCACCCTGTCAATATAAAGGTAAATATTTAACTATATATATATATATATATATATAGATAGATAGATAGATAGATAGATATAGATAGATAGATAGATAGATATAGTGTGTGTGTGTGTATATATATGTATGCATATATATATATGTATGTGTGTGTGTGTGTATATATATATATATATATATATATATATGTATTTTTTTTTACCTTTAATGTTCTGGATCAAAGAGGTTGTATCTATAGTTCTTTCCTCATTTCCATTACTTCTCCTGAGATAAATTGTATATTTTTGTATGATTCCATTAGGATTACGTGGGGGATGGAATGATATTTCAATCTCTCCAGAGGAAATATTTTTGTAAGCAATATTTTCTGGTGCACTACCAGGTACTAAAAGAAAAGAAAAAGAAAATAAATGTATAAAATAATTCCATCCTAAAAATCTATTCTGCTGATCTTCTCATTCATGAGCACTACAATGTGATTGTAATAAATATTCTAAATGAAGTAAGGTGTAGGTAAATTATACACCAAAAAGAAAAATTTCATCTCAAAAGAAAATTCATACTATTATTTTATATAATAACTAGAGGCCCAGTGCTTGAAATTCATGCACAGATAGGGTCCCTAGCAGCTGCCATCTGCTGGCCAGGGCCTCCCTTCACACCTGCCTTGGCCTAGTGCTGCCTGCTACCTGCTCCACCATCCCTTCGTGGTCCCTCTCTCGTGGGGGGCCCACCGGGGCTGGCAGCATCTCCACTGCTGCCTGCTGCCAGCACAGCATCGCCCATGCCCACCATGTTCTGCGCCATCCCCTGGTAGTCAGCGCACGTCTAATTCCTGGTTGGTCGAGCTCCCACCCCGTGGGGACAATTTGCATATTAGCCTTTTATTTATATAGGATGCTTATAGGAGGATATTTTTATGAAAATGCTTGTAACTGTATTAAGCTACCTTGCACTGCAGAACACAAGATGAAAGAAAGAGGATTGAAAAACACTTTAAAATGATTGTTTTTTATTAAATATATATAGTTAATAATTAGTTTAGTCGAAAACAAGATCTATTACAAGGCAAGTAATTTTATCTAGACATAATGGTGTATATTATGGCCTGGCAACAAAACAGTCTTAAAGCACTAGTTCTTTTTGTGTCTACTAATGTTTTCACTCTATTAAATGCAGTGGTCATAAATGGTTCTCTACATATGTTCAAATAACTAAGTATGTGCGATTCAAATTCTGGCAAAATAGATATTCTAAATTGAATGACTATCTTACTTAAAATAATTAGAACACTGCATAAAATAAAAACATATTTTTCTTTTAATTACTTGCCAAGGTGACAGGAAAGAAAGAAAACAGTGGTGACCAGAAAACACAAAAATCCTATCTAATAAAAGAGTAATATGCAAATTGACCATCACTCCAACACACACAATGGCCACCCCCATGTGGTCAAAGATGGCTGCCCCATGTGGACACAAGATGGCCACCACAAGATGGCCAACAGGGGAGGGCAGTTGTGGGCGATCAGGCCTGCAGGAGAGGGCAGTTAGGGGCAACCAGGCTGGCAAGAGAGGGTAGTTAGGGGTGACCAGGCTGGCAGGGGAGGGCAGTTAGTGGTGACCAGGCTGGCAGGGGAGGGCAGTTAGGGGCAATTGGGTCAGCAGGGGAGCAGTTAAGCGTTGATCAGGCTGGCAGGGGAGTGGTTAGGGGCAATCAGGCAGGCAGGCAGGCGAGTGGTTGGGAGCCAGCAGTCCTTGATTGTGAAAGGGATATCCAACTGCCAGTTCAGGCCCAATCCCCCGGGCAGTTGGACATCCCGTGACAGGTCCCAGATTGGAGAGGGTGCAGGCTGGACTGAGGGACAACCCCCCCCCCCCCACCCTCTCCCCTGCACGAATTTTGTGCACCGGGCCTCTAGTAAGTAAAATAAAATAATAAAATAAAATAAAATAAAATAAAATAAAACAAACACAATAAAATCAGTATCTGCAGAAGGAAGCTAGTACTAAAGCCAGCTTTGCCTTGGAGGATATTGGTTAATCCCAGTGACTTTGAGCTTCTGTATTAATAGCTGTGCCAGAGAAAGACCTGGACCAGAAGAAGGGTAAGGGACATCCTGCATAAAGAGCTAGAGCCCATAAGAATGCAATTTCAACAAGAACCATTATATGGGACAACTCTAGGGGGCACCTTGAATTCTTCTGCAGAATGCCATAAAATTCACCACAAGTGGTCACTCTTGGATTAGTGCAATGAGGTCTATTCACTCTCAGGGACTGGAGAGTGGAGAGTAAATCCACTGTACAAAAGAGGACAGAAAAGAAACTTTTTTCTCTTGCCACTCTTCTTGATAAAGAGGTGGGAAAGAAAGAAAAATTATACAGTTGTGGAACTGCAAGTCTGTTCCTACAAACTTATATGGCCCAAATCCTGCTGCATATACAGCCTGAAAAACCCTCTACTTCAGAATTTAAATTAAAACAAATCTGTAATTCTGAGTTGCTATCATTCAAAAGCAAATAACAAAAGTAAACATAAATTTCTGAAGAAACTCAACTCGGGCCACATAAATTTGCCACACATAGGTTTCAGGGAACATGAGTTCACTAATAAACTCACTAAACCCCTAAGCAAATTAGGCACTGGCAGTTAAATGCTAGCAAAGAAAAAGGAAAAAATAATACACATACACTCAAATACACACACTCACACAAACACACGACGTCAGCTATTGAACTTTCTATAGAATAAAAATATGGATGTTTAGTATATTTCAAGGAATAAAACATTTTTTTAAATATGAACAGATAATTCTTCAAATAATAATAATAAATAATATAAATAAGCAAGCAGGGTTGATGAAGAACCAGACAGACTTTCTAGAACAGAAAAACAAACTAACTGCATTTAAAATTCTCTTGATATGTAAAAGATAGAAATTTAGTGAGAAATTTGATAGTATTGGAGAAATTATCAAAATTTAGCTTAGAGAAAGAAAATATAAGATATAAAATGTCAGTTAGATATAAAGGGTATACTAAGAAGATCTAAGATAATAGAATGAGAAGAGTTACTTAAAAAGATAATGGTTGAGACTTTTATTATATATATAATATATATATATTATATATTATATATTATATATGTTATATGTTATATATATTATAATATATGTACAATATAAATATAAATATATATAAATATAAATATATAAATATATATATAAATATATATATATGTATATATATATATATATATATTTCAGAGAGGAAGGGAGATAGAAACATCAATGATGAGAAAGAATCATTGATTGGTTGCCTCTTGCACACCCCACACTGGACATGTGCTCTGACCAGGAATCAAACCATGACCTACTGATTCGTAGGTCGATACTCAACCACTGAACCATGCCACAGGACATGGTTAAGACTTTTCAAAATAATTGAAAGATATCAAACTTCAGATCAAGGAATTTCAATAAATCTCAAGCAGAATTTTTAAAAAATCATATTTATGCACTTCATTGTGAAAGTACGGTATACAAAGAAGAGAGATGGTCTAAAAGCACCAGAAAAAGACATATCATCTATATAGGAATGACAATTAGACTGACAATTGAAATTGATTGAAAAACAACTGGAATTTTACAGCCAGGAAAATTAGTAAGATTTTCAGACAATCAAGAACAAAAAATACCATCAACACAACCTCAATAAATGATATTTTAAATAATGTACTCTCAAGAAAAAAAAATTCCTAGAGATGAAAAACCACAGTTGCAAAGATAATGTTTAAACATTGTCTGCACAAAACAATAACAATAATGGCTAATTTTGGAAATAAACAATATAAACTAAATAAGTAAATATTATTTTCATTAGAGTCCTGCTATTAAAATATTTCCTTTCAAAAGAAAAAAATGAGCCTTTTATATGTATCCTAAATACCATGTACATCAATAGTGCTACTATTAAATTTAATAAAGTAGAGAAATAAAATCCTGAAGTCTAAAAAATGTAGATACAGTACCCCCCCATGCCAATTATTACCTGCTATGAAGTGTACTGTATCTAAGTCAGACTTCATAGGAAAAAAAAATTGACCTAAGAATATTGATAGTTCTAAAATTTTTGGAAGGTTTGTAAATCAGAACATAATTTGATGTAACAATATATAGCAATGTAATCCTACTATCCCTTCCCAAACATCCAAAATCTAAATCAGAATGCTTTGTTAGCTTTCTGGAGTTCAGTGAAATCTTGGACCTGCTGAGAACACTACATCTTAGCCCAGGTGGGTAACAGGTAGCCATTTGTTTTTCTGCATAATTTATATAACCACAGGACCTTGGAGTTGAATAGTTGTATTTATTGCTCCTCTGTGCCATATTCAGATCTTTTCTCCTTCCTTCCTCCTGAAAAATTTTATGAGCTATACTTTCTTAAGACAGTTATCTAGTGACACTCTGCCACAAACATCTTAAAAAATTTACCACCTGGTTGACTGACTTCCTCTCTACCACTCATAGAGACGTCAACATTGATGCAAATGATCTATCCAATTTCCTGGTGTCATACCACTAACCAATTACATGAGCTCTCATCTTACTGTACTGTCAGTAGCATGTGACATAGGAAATAAATTCCTTCTATTTGAAAATCATTATTCACTTGCCTTTCAAAACATGATCTTGTCCTGTTTTTTTTCTACCTCACTGGCCACTTCTGCTTAGTCCTTGACTTGATCCTCCTGACTTCCCAAATTATACAATTATGATGCCCCCAGGACATAATTATATGCTTCTTTTCATCTTTAGGACATTCACCCTGATGTGACTTTATCTCATACCTTGACTTTGAATATCAGAGATATGGTGGTGCCTCCAATTTATGTATTCAACTCTGGATTCCTTCCCTGACGTTCAAACATATATCCAACTGCTTTCATGATAGTCACTTGGATATTTCAAACATATTCAAAACAAAACTACTGAATGTCTCTAAACTGACCTTCTTCCTAACTTCCCCATCTCAGTAAATGGTGCCATCATTTACTCACCCAGATATGCAGATCAAAAAATAACCCTGACTTATCCCATTACTCCCAAATCCAGCATATTCAGCAGCAGTCTCCTAAAACTACAAATCGGACCAGGTTCTTGTCTCATAAATCTCTAATAGCTTCCCATTAAAACTAACCAAACTTCTTATATTGGCGCCCAAAAATCTGCATGGTCCACCTCTGTCTGTCTCTCTCTCCTCATCTGCTAAGCTCCCCCTCCCAATAACTCATACCCATTGAATGACAGAAATATTCTGTTCTTCCTCAACTACATAAAGTATCTTCTCACTTCAGGAACTTGGCAATTGTTATTCCTCCTTCTAAAACACTTTTCTTTCTTATCCTCATCTAATTTAATCCCATAGGTTATTAATATTTCTGGGTATATATAACATCTTCAGAGAGGCCTTTCTCGGTCCTTTATCTCAAATAGCCTCTTCCTACTCTGTAACTCTGTCTCTTCTCTCCCTCATAATTTTCCTTCATAGAACACACCACTATAAGAAGGTGTGTGTATTACTTACTAACCTATTTCCTGTGGCCCTTCTAAGAATGTTAACTTCCAGGAAGTAGGAATTTTGTCTTATTTACTGTTGTATTCATGTTGTAGTACATGATATGGAGTCTATACAAATCTGCTCAATGAATGAATAAATATGTTCAACATGACAGAAATGTATTAAAATCAAGATTGAAACTCACAGCTAAGGAAAATAAGTAAAATTGAATAGCTCTTTAATAGTAAGAAAAGGGGAAGTAGTGAAGCTATGCTTGAATTTTACAGTTCAGTATAACTTCTGATTTAAAAAAAGTATCATTGGCACTTTCTAAGTTGTCCCTCTGGAGTTTCCTGCCTACCACCAGTAGTTAGGATATAAATATGCCTCTCTGACCCAGGCTGATATTCTTTGCATTTTTATTGATTAATCCTGAGAGGATACCAGTGGCAGGAAAGTGAGAAGCTAGGAATATTTTTGAGCAAGTGGAAAAGGGAAACTGAGGCAATAAGATTAAACAAGGCCAAACAACTTGAACTACTTATTGCCAGTTGGTGAAACACAAAACCTTCTCTTCCCTAACCAAGGACATTTAGAGCAAATGGTTTATACCTCCCCTCGCTAACCAGAGAATAGATAGCTTAAATCATCCTGCCTGGGAAAATAGAGAGACCAAAGACACAATTAATGCTATTTGTGCCAGCTAAACCCAAGGACAGATGAAGTCAGGGGAACAAAAAACAAAAACCCATTAAAGCCAGACAGGTCCAAGTTAAAAAGTAAAACAGTAAAACGGACCAAAGAATAATCCCAAACTCCCTTATACACTCATTTTAATACATCAGCATATTAAAAATACACCTAGAAAGTGATGGATATTCTTCTGAAACATTCCCCTATAATTCTCGCCTGAAAAAGGGGGATGGGGAGGAAGAGAGAGAAAAAGCCCTCAGGACAAAGACAGTGCAGGCTCACTCTAGAACACACCCATGTCTCTTCCCAGGCATGAACTTTTTATTTGTTCCTAAATCCTAAGGGTCCCTAAGAGACTTACAACCAGGGGAGCAGTGGACTCTGTCAGCTCAACCCAGGCTTACCGCCTGGTCCTGTCTCCAAGGCCCCTTTTCTCTGACCTCCAGCCCTGGCTCACGTCTTTCCTATAGCATTTCTAGAGAGCAGAGCCCTGCCTAGGTTCTCTCCTGTTGCTTCGTCTACCCTAAGTCCTTCCTTTGGTTTACTGTCCCCAGCTGTAATAAATGTACTCTCAAATCACCTGGACTCCATACTGTGCCATCACTCCTACACAAAGTCAAGAACTCACAACTACAGGCTGGGCTGCCCGAGTCAGACCCATCGCAGGCCGGCCCTGGTCCTGGATCTTCAGGGTAAATAAAGCAAGACCAACTTGATAAATCACTAATTTCAGAGAGTGATAAGACACTCTTCAGTTTTCTGAAATAACATAGTGTTTCCAATTGTAAAGTAGTGTGCAAAATAGATAATTCAAGAATAAAGAGTAATTATTATAGTTAGTTGAAGTAACTAAATCTTTATAAAAAATAAAAATAAATAATGTAGTTCATGATTATACTAAAATAGGAAGTGGGAATTTACCTTGTGTATGCCAAAATATTGTTGTTTGGCATATACTGGTATGGTTTTAATGTTATGTAGATAAATTAAGAAATGCATAGTCCATGGACAGACAATGGGGAAAGCCTAGGGAGGGGACTGGCGAGGGGTGGAGTGGGTCAATGGGGGGAAAAGGAGGACATCTGTAATACGTTCAACAATAAAGATAAATTTTTAAAAAAGGAATGCAATTAATTAATATAAAATTATTGAATCCCACACCAAATTTTAGTCAACATCTAAGTTACTATCCACGGTGGTTGTTGCTCAAAATCAGATGTATTCAAGGCATTTGGCTAAAGGCTTACTGTAAAGAAAGTTATGTCTTGCTCTGGATGGGTGGCTCAGTCAGTTGGAGCATCTTCTCATCTACTGGGTTTAATTCCTGATCAGGGCACATACCTGGGTTGTGGGTTTGATCCCCAGTCAGGGTGCATATGGGAGGCCACCGTTTAGTGTTTCTCATTCACATCAGTGTTTCTCTCTCTTTCTAAAATCAATGAAGTCATATCCTCAGGTGAGGATTTAAAAAAATAGTTATGTCTTAAAAAGGATACAGAATATATGGGTCATCATAGAGTAATCAGTATGGGAACTTAAAGTTCTTTATGTGATTACTGCACACTACGTATGAGAAAATACAAACTAATCTCAAGTTTGCTCATCAACTGTACATTCTATACTTAAAGCACACATATAAACACACACACACACACACACACACACACACGAATTAGTCATGTATTGCACTTTTCTGATTGAATACAGGAGGAGTACAGTATTTTACTTCCAAGCATTAGTAAACCCTGATTCCCCAACCAAGATAAATTGTTTAAAAAAATAATTTACTACTATTTGTAATTAGCAGAATTAACACATTACTGAGTTATCACATTCCTCCATTTCTCATGAAAGAATAATAAAATGTGGGCTCTTTTTTAAAATATGATTAAAGATAAAAGTATTGTATCTAATCAATATCCTGAGCCCTGGGAACAGATAGATGGTTGTTCTTGAGCACATCCTGCTTCAAATAACACCTGAAGACTATTAAAAATTCTAACTTCCTCTTTTGCAAAAAGAGCTAAATTGGTGGCTCCATAGTAGTAAACATGATCCAGGAAAAATCACTAACATAGATTCCATTGTCCACCCTTTCCATTCAGATGGAGAATACAGAGACCATGAGAGCACCCTAATTTAGGAGAGAGAACTAGGAACTAGGAGCATGGACACTGAGCTCTATGCCCTATATTTAGGTCTCTTTTGCTTCTAGTGTCAAGATGACCAATTTGTATTCACCCAAGTGGGGGGGCTAGTGAACCCTGTCATAATTGTTTCTCACTTCTCTATTTTTCTCACTAGATCCAGGGGCCTTGAATGGCTGTCAGAAGACTTAGCTTCAAGTCCAAACATTACTTCTCATCTACTATGATTTTTGAGAGAAATTCTATTAAAATACTAGTGACCTGGTGCACAGATTTGTGCACATTGAAAGGAAATTAATTAGAATAAATATTTTAATATCGCTATTTGCCCTTTTTCTAGAATAGAAGTGTCAGAGATGAAAAAAATTAATAACATGTATATGAAAATAATATATAAATTGATTAATAAGTAAAAAATAATAACATGATATAACAACAAAGACATGATATAAAAACAACAAAAACATGATATAAAAACATTGATAAAAACAATGACTGATAAACTGATTAAACTTATTCTCCATGTATAGCACATTAAGAGCAAAAACACTTTCAGAGTGCTCGACCAATTTCCATTGTGATGAAGTATTTACAACTTTAACTTTAGTGTCAAATGCTCTTCAAACTTGAGAGAAAGCAACATATAACTGACCATGTGCGAAAACAGGTTCAGGTAGGAATATTCCTACTCTTTCTAGAGTTTGTCCTTGTGATTTATTAATAGTCATCGCAAATACTGGCATCACGGGAAACTGTCTTCAAATTAATTTAAGTGGGAGGCCAGTGACAGACGGGACAAATATTGCACATGTGCGAGTCAACATTTATTTATAAATTGCCAGTGAGTGTCATATGTACCGGCCAGCCGGCTGGTCAGACAGATGGATGGCCGGTCACTTAGCCTTTTATACATATAGATTCCTAGGTCTTCTCATCCATAAAATAAAGGATTCTATATATTTTCTAAGACACCTGCCAACACTAAAATTCACATTTTAAATTACATTTCAAGTTAAATTCTTATATTCACTTATGACTTGTTACTATCTGTACCTGAGAATTAAACTCATACAATAAATAATGAAATAAAAATCGAATTTACTTTTTAATATTAAGTAAAAAAACTGCAAGCATGTGATAATCAGAAAACAACAAAAAATGATTTTTATAGATAGTCATGAAAATAAGGTGTACTTGATGTTGTGACCAATTAAATAGCGAAACATTTGATAAATGTTCATGAATATGGCTATTGTTTAATATCCCAACAGGATTTTTAAAGTTTTTATTTTCTTTTCTTTTCAGAGCCCCAAACAGTGAAATATCACTGCAAAAATGAATGGGAAGATCAAGATATATTTATCACTTAGCAGCTTTACTGATGGTTTCTAAACCAGCATTATTGTGAAAGGGGATGGGCTTTACAGTTAGGTGGATTTGGGTTCCAATTCCAGCTTCATCACTTACCAGCTAGATAACCTTAAGCAATTAAATACCCACCAATTAATATTAATGTTAGGTGGGTAAAATTCATTTTATCCTACAGTGGTATATTCCCACTAGGGCTTGGCATATTATAAATATTTATTGAAAAGATGAACCTCTCAGATCTCCATTTTTCATTAGGCAATGAAGATAATAATGCCTTCATGCTCTATTCCAAAATAAAAGGCAATTATTATGAAATCCAATAGCAAAGCCCATGGTACTTTCCAGGTGTTTAAAATATGCTTAGGCTTTTCTCTCCTTGAACCAGTGTAAAATGAAATAAAATAAGGCCTGGTAAAAAGCAAATACTAATATTTAAGCACCATATCTATAAAAGCAATGAAACATGATGATATGTAGTTTAATATCAATTAGATTTCACTTTGGGGGAACTCTTAATGATAAAAAATGCTCTTTTCATCACTCTCCTGTTTCTGCAATTATAACCTATGCCATTCTCTATGGACATTGTGTCATCTCATATAATTAATTTCTGTGACCAGCTTCCCTCCAAAGTAAGCTGCTTTACTAGATTCCTTCATCCTCAAGGTCAGTGACAGGGCCACACTGTCATAGGGTCTGGCTGAGCCATATGAAGCTGCTGACACTTGGGCGTTATGGCCTATAGGAAGAGCAAATCCATATGGTTCAGCCAGTTGCTAGTCAATAAATATTTATTTTTTACATGTAGGGATAAAACAGTAACTTTAAATTTAGTTCTTAATTCTTAGCACACACTATCAAGTTGCTCCAATGTATGATTATAACCATAAAAACAAACTGACATCATCAGGCAAAATGCCTTCCTTTGTGCTGTTGGCCTTGCATTGGTGAAACAGAAATCCAAGTAACTCCTTGCTTGCGTTATTTCCTTTAGATCAGATATCCCCTCATACGGCTTCCATAAGGTCCTCCTGCCCATTCCACCTGACTGCTTAAGACCTAGGTTAAATGCTACCTCCTCCATAAGACTTACCCCCATATGCCCTATCTGTGCTCCCACTCTACACCTCTCTCTACAGACATACCTCATTAGAGTATAGGAATCAATTCTTATGAGTGTGTCTCTGCTTTTACCTAATTTGAAAGCAAGTAGTTATTAATTCACAAATTTACAGGGACATTGAAAAACATCTTTAGTTTTTTAAGCCTTTCATTTGTAAAATGTGTTGATCTTTATTTTAGAGTCCCTTATATGCAAATCAGATTTTTTAAAAATTTGCATGGCAAGCCTTTTTGTACTCATTTACAAAAAAAAAAAAAAAAAAATTGCCCGGCCAGTGATGCTCAGTGGTTGAGCTTCAACCTATGAATCAGAAGGTCACGGTTTGATTCCAGTCAGGGCATATGCCCAGCTTGTGGGCTCGATCCCAAGTGGGGGCATGCAAGATGTTTCTATCTCTCTCTCCCTCTCACTTCCTCTCTGAAATCAATAAAAAAAAAAATGTTTTTTTAAAAAGCAAAAAAATTCCTGGATTATACAAAATGGAATAATGAGGGGTTTTAGTTAAGTAAAATAAAAACAATCTAGCAATTGTCAGCCACATTCATTACTATGCATTATTAAACAAAAAAATAAAAAAACATACCAGTCTCAGAAGTCCTTACAGAGAGTAAGGAAGATAACTGATTGCCATGACCCAATCTGGTGTATGACCTCACAGAAATGTTATAGAGGGAATACGGTTTTAAATCCCTTAAAATTATGTGTGTTGTTGAGGTGTTCTTCATAAATAAGGAATCCATATTTTTATAGAGAACTTCATAAGCAACAATAATCCCATTGGGTTTCTCAGGTGGTAACCACTTCAGACTTATTTCATGTGCAGTAACATCAATAACTTCCACATCTTGAGGTGATGATTCTGGTTCTGGGGGAAGAAAAGAAAACTTTAAATACTTGTATTTTTTCATGTTTATTGCTTCAGCTACTAAAGGCAGCATGAGGTAGATGGCAGTAAGCAAGCAACACCGCTTGCTTTTTTCTATTAAAACTGCACCTAATAGCCTTACCATCTTCCAGAGTTCTCACAAAGATGTCATTTTCTTCAGACAAAGAACTTTCTCCAACATGAGTTGAGGCGGTCACCCTCATCTTATATTTGGTGTATTTCTTTAACCCTATAAAACCAATAGGCAATTTGTTTAAATTTCTTAAAATAACACTTAGATTAGTGCCATTTGACATAGGACTAGTGAAAATAGTTTATTTCGGAGACTGATTCCTCCAGTCACTTTCCCTATAATCCCAATCTCCCAAACATCTTTAGGCTTGAGGACATTCCCATGTTGGTGATGTTTTAGTTCTTTCCTAAAATATTAAGGAAAGATTTGAGGCTGAAAATAATTTTGGCACACTGCAAGGAGTACACTAGTATTTGACTTGGCACAGACACTGGATCAGCTGATTTACTTCCCATTCATTCCTTCAATAATCCTGAGTTATTTCAATATACAGACAAAATTGCTTGGGTTAAGTATATTCCTAAGATACTTGTAATCTTATGGTTTTACTTCTTTGTAGATAAATATAAAGGAGAACACATTTAATCAAGGTACTTCTTCACATATTTTGCAAGATCTCCATGGCAGCACAGCACAGCTAAATCTGGAAAAATGAAACACACGTCCTGCAGGGCTTAAGGCAGAGAGATGCATATGTTCCATCAGAATAGAAATGTTTTTTAAAAAGCAAAACTTTGTTCTACCTGTTATGAGAAAGCTGTTATTTAGAGTAGTCATCTGGAATGCTGTGTTTGTATCCAGTTCCATTGCATAAATTGTATAATGAGTTATTTTTCCATTGGGAAATTCTGGAGGATCCCAATATAACAAAATAGATGAGGAACTAATATTTTTATAGTTTATAATCTGAATGGAGCTTGGCACTTGAAAAGAAGAATGAACAATTAATATGCAAGAAAAGAAAGAGGATTACAATGTGCAAGAGCAGCACTTGCAGGTAATTATTTCCAAGGAAATACACCCTTACCTTGTTCAAGTGTCCTAACATGGAGAACCGTTGGTGGTCCTTCTCCCATGATGGTGAAAGCAGATACACTAATCATGTGCTCAGTGAAAGGTACGAGTCTCCTGATAACGTAAGACAGCTGTTCGGCAGCAATGTCAGTGATATACTGATTCCATGTAGTTCCTATATGAAATAAAATGTTTTTTAAAACGTGTTTGGGTTCACGATCAAAATTATGTTTGCTCACACAGTGAAATCTTAAACCGGATTCCACATATTTCATTAATCTCTCCATTCACTCCTTTATGTAAAAGGCAGATGTATAATTAATAGTAAATATGCTGAGTACTCCCCAACAATATATATAGACATGTTATGCTCATAATACAGCTTTCCTAGTTATTATGTTATCCTGGAATATGAGATTAGTGTTTTTAAAAATATATAACTTGCTAAAAGGGACTGGCTAAGATTTTTTTTTTCTGAAAAGACAGACTAAGCAATGATATCAAATTGAGACTTTTTATTTGAACTCAAAATTCACTATACCTTCACTAAAACCAGAAGTATTTTAAAGCAATCATGTTTGGGTAACTGATACTTAAATCTGTCTGAACAAGGATTTCAAATAGTGTTGGATTTTTATTTATTTATTTAGAACTTGTGGTTCCAATGATGTTAATTACCAATTAGGCCAAACGTGAAGTGTTTAAGGAAACTTCTGTATCAGAAACTGTGGGCCTCTTAATTCCTAGTGTTGCCCCCAGTCATCTTTGCACAGAAAAAATGAATAAATCAGTAAATGAAATAAACATATACTGAAGGTAATGTGGCATTTTGACTCAGTATACCATCAATAAAGTAACACTTTTAATTTGCAACAGGACAAATATCAAATCAGAGAAAAGGAGAAAATGTTCTCACTTAGCATTTCAGAAAAAACAGAGAGAGAATTTAAATGGCTGCTCTCTAACCAAGTACTTTTAATTTGCTATATATGGCACTCTCCTTTTAGGAACAGTAAGATCCACTGACCCTGAAGAGCAAGTGTACACCCTAATGACATCACCATGTCGTTGGGGCACCTACACCTGTTTATCACTTGCATGCACTAGAGTTGTAACTTTCTGACCTATTTACCTTTAGTGACATTTGAAAACCTATTAGTCAAAAGCTGCAGAGAGTGTGAGGCCTGTAAATGATCTGAAGATATGCTCATCCCTCCCCATCACACCTGCTTTGGCAACTGTAATAACTGATTGTCTATGCAGCTTGGCCAAAGACTCTTGGGTGCTACTTTCTCTGGGAGGAAGGTCAAATGGGTTAGAAGGGGCCAGCTCCTGCCTGTGTGGCATTTCCATTTGCTGCATGAGGTTATCCAACAGTTAAAGGAGAAAAAAATCTGACTCCAGCCCATGAGCCATTAATAATTTGGCTGAACTCCAAGCTGAGGTTCATATCTGTACTAGCTAGCATTGGTGGTTTCAATGCATTTGATACAACATAAAAACTGTACCTACCAACTGTTAAATGCTGGTCTTCAGCTCTGTTCCTCACAGGAAAGTTATTATGGGGATGACTGTTATACATAACTGAAGCAATCGCATACAGGTCAGAAGATATCTCTGCTGAACCCTCAAATAATTCTGCCATTGACTCTACTACGTTCACAGTTTCTGGAGTGAGCGGGTTGTTTATATACTGTAATTAAAAATAGGTATTTACAAAAACCGCTTATAACCATTATATTAACAATGACTTCATTCAAGTATTAATTTAAGAAACTTTGGAATTACCCTTTTTGAAAAAGATATTATTTCCATGACTCCTGTCTCCTTTATATTCCAAAATTTTATTCTGAAGCTACTAAAATCCCACATGATGTTACACACTGATCACTCCTGTGTCTTAAGAGACTAATACTGGATTGTGGGAAGAAGCAGATATTTATTTCTGACTTCAGTTGTTGTAAAATTCAAAATCCTCATGCAAAGACTCCAGGACTAAAATATTTTAATTGTCCCCCCCCCCCAAAAAAAAGAGATAAGTATTCTAGGAATACTGCCTTATACCAGGTGTGAGAGGCCTGCATGACTGCTTAATACACATTAGGAATAGGAGTTTACCTATGATGGAGTGTAGTTGCAGACATGAACAAAACTGCATGGCAATGGTTTTCAAACAGGTTCACGGTAGACCTACCTATCCAAGGCTCTGTCCCTAAGGGATATTTTAAGTAACTGTGATTGTTCCTAGAGCCATAAAGTTCTTCACACACGTCAACTTCACCAAAGTGGCAGATATTGAAGTAAAAAATATAAGGAGCAGGTTACGAAGATTTAGAGGTTTTTGATGGGATAACAAGACGACTTTTCCCACCCCACACAGCATAGCTGATTGAAACAGAATAAAAAAAGACTCTTTTGGCCAAATAGTACTGGCTATTTTTCATGGATTGTCAACCTTGAAAATAAAATTATATTAATCGAAGAAAACGTTGCCTTAATAACCAAATGCAATGTTTGGACTTTGGATTCTAATTACAACATATCTACCAATACAGACTTTGAAGATAATCAGGAAAACATGAATATGGTCTAGGTATTAGATGATACCAAAACGATATTAGTAATTTTGTTAGTTGTGGTAATGGGATCATTGAATGAATGAAAACATCCATGTTTTTAGAGATTTGCACTTAGATGTGTAGGATCAAAATTTATTTTAAAATATGTTCACAAAAGTAGCAACAACAACACAAGAGAGCTGAGGCAAGAATGGGAGAATGTTAACAATTACTCAATCCTGGCGATGGGTACTTGGGAGTTCATCATTCTCTTTTCTCTCCTTTTATGTCTGCTTAAATTTTCCAAAATAAAATAGTTTTTAAAAGAAAAAAAAAGTTTTTGCCTATTTTATTTCAAGTTCTGCTTCAAAATTCACTGCTAAAACATTTTCTTTTAAAAAAATAAAATTACCCTATTTATCCTCAATTATAAATTTCTCAGGATTTATAAGTCATAATATAGGTTTTATTTATTTATAAGCTTTGGTACAGTTGTCTTTTAATTATCTTATATGTTTAGGGGTTGTCTTTACTCACAGAAACAAAACCACGTTTTTAATTCCTTATTAATATAAAGCACTTAGTATTTTCAAAAAATAGATGCTCAAGAAAGAAAAATCTCAGGAAAGCTAAACATTTTAAGGCAGTTTATTTAATTATCAACAAAGGTGGGTCATTTAAATATTAACTTTTCTGAGAGATAAAATAATGGAGAAAAGATTCAAGAAAATTTTCAGTTCTCCAAATACTATTTTTGAGATAAAATTATCTAAATCTTGTTACACCTTTATCCACAAAAGTATCGTGATAAAGAGCAGGGGGACACGTATATGATCCATTCCAAAATGTGTGATTAAAAAACTCTGCAGAGGGAACCCTATAGGGGACAAATGAAAGGTCTTCTGTCTCCCAAGGATTCACTTCAGCTCTGACTCCACAAAAAAATCAGGGAGGGCATGAAGCACAAACACATAACTCAGAGATGCTCTGGTATTTCAGTCGATAGTTTATGCTCAGCCACACAGCTGTTCCCACTATTAATCAGCCCCTCTGAAAATCTACTGTGTACAAACTACTATAGAAGGTACAATGAGGTAGTACAAAGAATTTCGCCCTGAACAATTATTTTGCATTAAATCTCTCAATATTTATACCCATGTCAGATAAATTATTGAAATTAAACCCGAGCATCCCATCAATTAACTAGGCTAAGCATCTCTCTTGATATACTGCCACTTCAAGGTAAGAGTTGACCTGAATACTCTATCTGCAATTCTCCCAAATTCTGGTATTCATTGGAAAGGCCCTCCTTAACTTGGGCAATGATAAGAACATTGGGTTCATCATAACCTAGAATGTTACTAATTATCATGAAGTGTGCCACTTGTGGTATTTCTGATATTTTGCCTCTATAAAAAAAAAACCCACTAGATTCTAATCTGTTTTTAATAGATGAAAAAGAAAAAAAATTAAGAGCAAAAAATGATGGGAAAGAATCAGAACTTAAGGAGTAATGGGAAGGGGCAGAGAAAAGCAGAAGTGGAAATAAAGGAAATATGAGGCAGAGGGAAATCCATTGCAACTTCCAAAAGTTTGGGACTCACTGAGTTGGCCTAAGGTTCTCACCCTCAGCACTACTGACATTCCGTGCTAGGCAATTCTTTTTCTAAGGAGCTGTTGTGTGCATTGTGGGCGGTTCAGCACCATCCCTGGTCCCTATGGCATCCTCCTAACTGTGACAATAAAAAATCTCTTCAGAGATTGCCAAGTGCCTCCTGGAGAGCAAAATCACCCCCAGCTGAGAACAACCGAGTCAGGGAATGTCACAATTCATCAACATGAAAGGCCTCTTATAAGCTACCCAGGAATCTTTGGAATTTTTGTGAAAGAATTAGGAGTCCTTAGAGTTAAATTCCAAAACCACCTGAATAAACCAACCTGAGTTTACATGTAATATTATTCATTATAGTTAACCTGATTTTATTTAAAATAAACCCTAAATATATAGGTATCTATATAGCCTGAATTATATCTACCAATTTAGACTCACTTGAAGTTATGCTGAATTAATAACAATTTATTCTTAAGAAATGCTTCTATATTTTATAATAGACTATAACATGATTTATGTTATCTATTATGAAGCAATAGTAAAAAGAAAAGTTTACAATTAGCATATGTTTGACATCTCCTAACAGATACCATATCATTCTGTATATTATTTGGGTGAAAAAATCCTTAAGGTTTGATTCTGTTTATGTTCCTATTGCTCAATAAAGTAAACTTATCTCAAGCAATCCTAAACAGCTATTGAATCCTGTTCTCAGCCTCATTCCATAGCAATTCACCAGCATTTGGCTGGCAAACATTAATAAACTTGAAAAATATGTTGTATGAAAAATATGTACTTGTATGAATCTCAGAAATTGTAATACTAGGTAGCAAGATGGTATCTTCTGGAAGAAAATGTCCCAGAGTCTTACCATAAGAATAAGTAGTAAGAGACCTGAGTGTGAAAGTAAACTAAAGAGAGTTCATGGACAGATGAATTTAGGGTACTTCAGACTTCAATCTCAGTAGAATGAATCCTCCAAAGAAATTAATTTTGTTCATTGCATTGATAGAAGTAGAAAATCTACACCGAAGGAGAAATTAATTATGTTCAAGTTGGTTCTAGTAAAACTATATATGGAATATTGTGTTCAGCCAAGTTAAGAGGCTCATTGACAAACAGGAAAATATATACAGGAGCATAATCAATAATAGGAAGGACCTAGAAACCATGACTAAAGATGTTTCTCATCAGTCTTCAAATGATAAAAAGTTAAATCAATATGTATTATTGTTACTACTTGACAGACTAACATT